>NC_142203.1:36443375-37140875 GCF_049639895.1 Pseudopodoces humilis | reverse complement strand
CCTATTTCATAATAACTATATCTACACTGGGCGCAGTAACTATTACAGGCTTCCTTATGTGTAAAAGTTTGTTGGAACTGTCTTTGCAACAGAGGAAGGGCTTCTACCAGGAGCATAATAAAGAATGAATCAGAAATAACCCCTGGAGGGTGCAGACACGTAGCCAGTCTTGGCTGTGTTAGTAGCCTGGGGAGTCATGGGCTAAGCACAGCACACTTGTGCCAGAAGCCTAGATGCAGTACAGCTTCACAATAACACAAGTACAAAGATGTCTTTATATTCCTCTCTCCTCATCTACAGCCAGGGATTTCTTCCACCCTGCTCAATACACTCCAGATCCATAATAGAGGTGAAGGGCAAAACGATTCTGAAACCCCAACTGCTGTATTTATTTTGAAGATATGCATGCTCAAAGATGCTTTATAGTCACAAACACAAATCAATATTTGACAGATTCACAGCACTTCTGGAAGGTGTACAGGAAGAAAAGCAAAAATGTCTCCTGGTAGGGGTAGCTGTACGTAAGTATATTGAAAATACTGATAAATGTAGCTGGGCATGAGTTGAACAGCAGCTCTGACATGTTTCCCTTGCAGCAGTCACTAGTAGAAAGCACATAGCACAGATGAAAATAACCTAAGTAAAAAGACAATGTAAAAGGAATGATCTTTAATTCATTTATGTATTTTATGAGGATTTTAGGTTGAACTTTTGATTATTTTTAAAAGTCTGGTTTTCCAGATCAGATCTTGATTGAGCAAAGAAGCAATTTTTTTTTAAATTTTTTTTTAAGGTATTGGTGAATTTATAAATATGAATTTACATCACAGGAAAAATCTATATACAAAAAACAGGACTGCCCAGTTCTCTTAAAGCACCAAATTGCATCTTCTATTTATGTGCCACTTTGCCCATTAAAATGGAGACGTTATTCTTCTGTTAGCATTAAACACTTTCTCTAAGAAAAAAAAAGGCTGGCAACCTTCAGTTGTTTCATAGAAGATAAATCATGGATTATCTGTGCTATGAAGATTCATACCACAAAAATTAAGTGAAAATGTTTTAGACAACAGCAAGTCAAAAGCCCTACATGTACTCAGGATTCTCAGAATAGATGTCTAGAAAGCAAGTCACACTCTTAAATATTTGAACATTGCATTACAAGCTGGGGATTTTTTAAGGCAAAAGGTAAAAGTAACTGTCACATACAAAAATTCTGTGTGGGTGTTTGTTCCCCTAACTCCCTGTCAAGGTGAAGATAAGCTGATGTGTATTTCACCTTAATGACTGTATGTAGCTCCTATTAACTCTAACTGCCTAATGTATTTGTCAAGAAGAACAAGACCCTGGAGCCAATTTGCAAAGTTTCCATGAATTTCACTACTCGGTTGAAGGTAAAAAACAAAAATAACATATTTACTTTGCTTAGAGAAAAATTAAATTATGCTAGGTGCTACAAGAAAACAGGAAAAACTTAATCCTTTTATATTGTTCCATGTTTTACAAGACCATACTTATATTTAAAATCAATTCACAGTTTGGTGACATAAGTAGTCTTCATTTAAATGGGAACAATTAGTCAAACAGAGCTCCAAGCTACAGATGCGCTAAGCTATCTGCTGGTAAATTCATCTAAAGATGCATCAGGATGTAAGACTGACTTCTGAATATTTTTTTATGAGTTAGTTAAAATCTGTTCCCAGAAGATCATAGCAACATATATATCTAGAGCTGTGCACAACTCATATTTCTGTTCCTCTGTTTTGTGAATGCAAATTCCTACTTTGATGGTTCAGAAAATGTAAAGGTGTCCTCCATCATCTTCACAGTTATTTCAGACCTCTATCCCTTGCCTGCAATTATGAAGTTCTTATGCAGTCCTGGTTAAGCAGGGAGTCCCAGAAGACTGGGAGATATGGTCAGTCACTGATTACCCAATATGAGGGCCCAACTATAAGGGCAGGAGGGAGGATCTTGGAAATGACAGAACTGTCAGCCTGGTCTTATTGCCAGGGGCGGTCATGGAACAGATTGCTCTGAGTGAAATCATGTGGCATATAGATAACAAGCAGGGCATCAGGGCAGCCATAATGAGTTTGTGAAAGGCAGGTCCAGCCTGACTAACCTGATCTCCTTCTATAGCAAGGTGACCTGCTTATTAGATGAGCAAAAGAACATGGATGCTGTCTATAGACTTTGGTAAAGCCTTTAACACAATGTAAAACCTTTAACACCATAATACAGTGCCTACACTGTATTCTTCTGGAGATACTGGCTTTCCATGGTATGATGCTGAGTAGAAATCTGGCTGAATGGCCAGGCACAGAAAGTGGGGATTAATATAGTTAAATCCAGTTGGTTGCTGGCGCCCAGTGGTGCTCCCTAGCACTCAGTATTGGAGCCAGCCCAATACTGACCTTAATATATTTATCAATAATCTGGATGAGGAGATCAAGTGCACCCTCAGTAAATTGACAGATGGCACCAAGATGAGTGGAAGCATTGATCTGCTGGTGTGGGAAGGCTCTGCAGAGAGGGATCTGGACAGGCTGGATGATGGGCAGAAGTCAATGGTATGAGGTTCAACAAGGCCAAGTGCTGGGTTCTGCCCTTGGGTCACAACAACCCCAAGCAGTGCTACAGGCTAGGAACAGGCTTTCTGGGATGGAGAGTTGCCAGGTGGAAAAGGACATGGGAATGCTGATGGATGATGGCTGAACACAAGCCAGTACGTGCCCAGGTGGCCAAGAAGGCCAGTGGCATCCTGTCCTATATCAGCAACAGTGTGGCCAGCAGGAGCAGGGCAGTGATTGCCCCTATGTCCTGGGCACCGGTGAGGCCGCACCCTGAATCCAGTGCTCAGTTTTGGGCCTCTCACTACAGAAAACCTATTGAAATGCTGGAGCATGTCTGCATGTCCAGAGAAGGTCAATGGAGCTGGTGAAGGGTCTAGAGTGCAAGTCCTGTGAAGGGGCGGCTGAGGGAGCTGGGCGTGTATAGCCTGGAGAAAAGGAATCTGAGTGCAGACCTTAGCACTCTCTACAACTGCCTGAGAGGCTGTAGAGAGGCAGGCATTAGCCTCTTGTCCAAGATAACAAGTGATAGGGTAAGGAGAAACACTCTCAAGTTGCGCCAAGGGAGGTTTAGATTGGGTATCTTGAAAAATTTCTTCACTAAAAGAGTGGCTAGACATTGGAACTGGTTCCCCAGGCCAGTGATGGAATCACCATCCCTGGAAATGTTAAAAAAAACATGTGACACTGGCATTTTTGAGTGTCATTTTGTGATAAATGTGGCAGTGCTGGGTGAATGGTTGAACTTCATGATCTTAGAGGGCTTTTCCAACCATAATGAATCTATCATTCTAAGCTCCTGTAAAAGGAGGAATTTTCTTGCTCTGTTCTGCACTGATGCAGCCTCATCTTGAGTACTGCATACACCTCAATATACAAAGGATATAAACTATTAGAGTGTCAAAAGGAGGGTAACCAAAATAGTGAAGGAGCAGCTTAGGTCACCAGGCCTGTTCAGCCTGGAGAAGTCTGAGGGCAGACCTCACTGCAGTCTACAACTTCCTCATGGGGGGAAAAGGAGGGACAGGCACTGATCTCTTCTCTCTGGTGACCAGTGACAGGACCCAAAGGAACGGTCTGAAGTAGGGTCAGGGAGGTTTAGGCTGTATATTAGAAAAAGGTTCTTCACCCAGAGGGTGTTTGTGCACTGGAATAGGATCCCCAGGGAAGCGGTCACAGCATCAAGCCTGAGAGAGTTAGAAAGTGTTTAGACAAGGCACTCAGGTAGATGGTGTGATTCTTGGGGCTGTCCTGTGCAGGGACAGAACTTGGACATTATGATCCTTGTGGATCATTCTATGATTCTATGCACTGATTATGTCAAACTGATTATGTTGTGCTGTAAGGTTCAATTAGAGCTTATTAAGCTACACTGACAGTCTTTATATCCAAACCATTGCCTGCCTACAAAATGGAAATCTTCCTTCAAGCTCTTTGAAAGCTCTCTTTTCTATTTCCCCTGAGTTATTTTATTTCTCTTTTCTTTCTTCTCCTTTCCTCCTTTTTTCCTTTCCTTTCCTTTCCTTTCCTTTCCTTTCCTTTCCTTTCCTTTCCTTTCCTTTCCTTTCCTTTCCTTTCCTTTCCTTTCCTTTCCTTTCCTTTCCTTTCCTTTCCTTTCCTTTCCTTTCCTTTCCTTTCCTTTCCTTTCCTTTCCTTTCCTTCCCTTCCCTTCCCTTCCCTTCCCTTCCCTTCCCTTCCCTTCCCGCGCCTTCCCGCGCCTTCCCGCGCCTTCCCGCGCCTTCCCGCGCCTTCCCTTCCCGCGCCTTCCCTTCCCGCGCCTTCCCTTCCCGCGCCTTCCCTTCCCGCGCCTTCCCTTCCCGCGCCTTCCCTTCCCTTCCCTTCCCTTCCCTTCCCTTCCCTTCCCTTCCCTTCCCTTCCCTTCCCTTCCCTTCCCTTCCCTTCCCTTCCCTTCCCTTCCCTTTCCTTCCCTTCCCTTCCCTTCCCTTCCCTTCCCATACCTTTCCCTTCCCTTCCCTTCCCTTCCCTTCCCTTCCCTTCCCTTCCCTTCCCTTCCCTTCCCGCACCCTTCCCTTCCCTTCCCGCACCCTTCCCTTCCCTTCCCTTCCCTTCCCTTCCCTTCCCTTCCCTTCCCGCACCCTTCCCGCACCCTTCCCGCACCCTTCCCGCACCCTTCCCGCACCCTTCCCGCACCCTTCCCGCACCCTTCCCTTCCCGCACCCTTCCCTTCCCGCACCCTTCCCTTCCCGCACCCTTCCCGCACCCTTCCCGCACCCTTCCCTTCCCGCACCCTTCCCTTCCCTTCCCTTCCCTTCCCTTCCCTTCCCTTCCCTTCCCTTCCCTTCCCTTCCCGCACCTTCCCTTCCCTTCCCTTCCCTTCCCTTCCCTTCCCTTCCCTTCCCTTTCCTTCCCTTCCCTTCCCTTCCCTTCCCTTCCCTTCCCTTCCCTTCCCTTCCCTTCCCTTCCCTTCCCTTCCCTTCCCTCACCCTTCCCTTCCCGCACCCTTCCCTTCCCGCACCCTTCCCTTCCCGCACCCTTCCCTTCCCTTCCCGCACCTTCCCTTCCCTTCCCGCACCTTCCCTTCCCTTCCCTTCCCCTTTCCCCTTCCCTTCCCTTCCCCTTTCCCCTTCCCTTCCCTTCCCCTTCCCCTTCCCCTTCCCCTTCCCCTTCCCCTTTTTTCCTCTATGGACTATCCCATTGCTTTGTCTATCATCTTTTACTCACATCTGAATACAATATTTAATGAAGCTCTTTCTCTAGATATTCACACCCACTATGTTCTCATACCTTTCTGCAGAAGAATATCACATGAAAATGGCTCCTCTTACCTAGGTGCATAAATAAATGCATTGAGCCAATTAATTTCCCACAGTTTAATTTCTGAGATATGTTTTTAATGGTCTTTGTAAATTTGTCTTGCCACCCCATGAAAAATTAATCTTAGGTGCCATTTATTACCCCTTTTCTTTTAATGTTTCCTCATGGAGCAGTCACTTTTCATCCCACCACTTGATGTCACATTCCTGCATTGAAACAGTACTATAGCTTTGCTTACATTAAACAGTTTGATAAAAGAAATAATATTGTAATGTATTTTTTACAATATTGTAAAGGAAGTAGTGCACACACTACTTCAACCCTAGTTGAATCTGCAAACCCAATTCACATAGACTAAGATCAAGGATTTTTGGTCATTGTTGGTAACATTTATCCCAGCAATCTAGAATAAAAAAACCTCACAGAATCAGTCTCCTTAATATCGAACAAATGTGAATATAATATTTTTAGTATTTTTTGTGTTTTGTATTTTAGTATTCATTGATTTTCAAAAAAGAATTATTGGGGTTTATTTTTGCATAGTTGTAGGCAATAGTATTTAAGCATCAACATTTTCTAAATGTATGATGTCAAAAGCTATCTATGTAATTGAGTTAATATGTTACACATCTTGTTTGACTTTATAAATACAGTGCTGTTCCTTGCACAAACCACATTTGCAACACAAATTCTGTAGCTTCAACATAGAGAGTAATTATAAGTTCAGAAAAAACATGGGATTTTTCAGTCTGTGAGGTGCAAGGCATAGGCTTTCTTAATTGTTTTTTTCTGTCCCCCAGCACATGAGGACAGCACATGAGTTTTTAAATGACAGATGGGATAATGGGTAATCTGTTAGGAGGTGGATGTGTCTTCATAGATACCACTCTGCCAGATGTTATATTGAAAGTGGTATAATTTTAACTTGCTGTGTACTAAGAAATAAATTATCTCATACAGCTAGGTCACAATATAGAGCCCCTTAAACCCACTTGGAAATAGAAAGGAACATAGTGGGTCTTCAAATCTGTAGATACATTTGACAATTGATAGTCTCCATGAAAGCTAAGACATCAAATTTGCAGTTAATTATGCATATGAACTGTCTACTTACAGGGCAAAGAAAAGACCTTTTACTTTCTTACACATTTGGATGTTTATTAGTCAAACACCTCAAATGCTAGTATGTTTGGGTTTGTTTTTTTCTCCAAACACTTATTCTTTTTTTCCAACTGTAGTCCTGATTTCTGGAGTCAAAAATTGTGTAGGTGCTGTGCAAATGTGTGAGTGTACAGTAGGTTATGCACATGCTCTCACAGTAGGGATGGAATAAGATCCCTTTACTACAATTAATACACTGCCAAGGTGGATTCTTTTGTTGTTGCTGTTGTCGGGGTTTATGGGATTTTAGCTTTTAATGGTTTATGTCTCCAAGTATAAGAAAACTCTGACTGGCTTTTGCTTTGCAAAACATGAAATAAAACATTGCAGGTTATTCTAAGAGAGAGGTATTAGAGTTCTCTTAATTTTTCTTCAGGTTTTCTTTTCGTAATTAAAAAAAAAAAACCCAAAACTTTGTAACTAACAAAATGAGACTATAAATAGCTGAAGAAATCCATAATATCATTGATGTTACAACATTAAAAAATCAGAAAATTCATTCTTTCCTGAGGAACGCTTATTGGTATTAATAATGGGTTTGGTGTTTGTTTTTTTTTATATAATTAAACATAGAAAATTTTGTTAATAAGCAGATTTAATTTCATTACAAAACACTTGATAGATTCCCTCACAGTCTGCTGCAATACATAGTATTTAATTAGAAATTAACAATGAGATAAATGGTATTCCAAAAGAAGTGACAAAGTACCAGACAGCAACATAAGTAATTTTCTTAAAATGTGAAGTTATATGTACTGTCACCCACAATGTATTTTTGCTTTTAGGTAACTTCTGTGTACAGAAGAAGTTATTTATTATGCTGAAATATGCTGTGCATTGTGTGGAGATGCGTGTAATTTTTCACATGGAACCAGCAAATTTTGTCACATCTAAAAGTACAAAATAATATTTAATTTGGTATGATATCATCCAAAAGTCAAATCTTCATCCAAGCCATCCACAGCTTTGAATTGGACCAGGATATTTACTTTCAAAACAAAGACTTTGAATTTCATAGGTAAGGGGATAGGGGAACATCCAAAATCATTCAGGTTGAAATTACCTCAAGAATTTACTGTATAGATATATATATCACTGTTTACAGAATTCCCTCCCTCAGCTGTAAATACAACCAAATTACACCCTTTTAAAGGCATAAAGAAAACAGCTACAAAATTCAGACAACTATGAAAAAGCAATAAAAGACTTCCCCAAATTCCTTAAAAAAAAGTAGCTCTTATGTGCTTTCATATCTTCTGCAGCAATGCCTAAACTTTTTACCTTACAAAGAACTTTTCTCCAGGACTATCAGGTACACCTGCCACTGTTATGCAGTAATCTTGCTCCAGGGACCCCCAGTGTGGAAATCCAAATTGGAGACAGCTGCTTAGGTCAACCTACCGCTGATTCAGTGACAGCCAGCACAGGTGGCAAAGGCGAAGACCGCACCCACACACTCCTTTCTCATACTTTCTAACAGCAGCAGGACAGCCTTCTGTAAAATGTAATTCATTTATTTTAAGACTTTAGTCATTGAATCTAGCATACCTTAAGACCTGTGCTATAAAACTTGCTCCAATTATCGAATGTTTCTACTCTATCTCAGCCTTGTTAGAAGCTTAGAGCCTAGAAACTTAGAGCTTAAAATTAAACCACATTATGTGCTCACTACCGCACACAAATGGAAGAAAAGTACATGGAAAAACTCTCCACATGTCAAAAATTATGAATTTATTTTCCAAGATAAAAAAATTATGAAATCTAACTTCTGTGGAATAGTGTGACAAGCAGCATCCTCAGTCATTATTACTCCAGGTGTATGCAACTCTCATCAGAAATAAATATAGCTCATCACTGTTAACAAAGTTTTCAGACAAAAGAAAATAAAGTTACCAGGCAAAGTTGATTCATAGCATAAATCCAGTCGGTGTATTAGTGTAAGGAATCACAAGGTTACACTATGCTTTAAGTCAGTGTTGTCAGTCAAACAGGGAGTAGAAAGCAAAGGGAAGGTTGCAATCCAAATAAGATTTTATTGCCATCTGTTGCCAAACGAAAATTTTTCTTCTTACCTCACAGAATTCATCTGGTCTTCAGAACAGCCTAAGCCGACTGACAAGGCAGACACAGAAGAATTTTGCAAATTTATTAGCTTCTCATTTTTACCCTGCAAAATAAAGGGAGGCAATGAGAGTAAAATAACTGAATAGCAAGCTGTCAAAGATTAGAAAAGTAGGCCAGGTGAGAGTGGGGCAGAAAATCATCCTTTTATGCCATAAGAGGTTGTAATTTTTGTATAGAAAGCTCATACATTAATTCCAGAAAAAAAGAAATGTGAATAATCACAGCACCTCTGGAATGTGGGAGAACTGGGCTAAAATCTAGCTATTAGAGTGTACAGAGTTGCCACTGATTTAAGACATTATTTCAGCAGAAAAATCTTTGGTAAACTGTAGGCATCCTGTGGAGCACAGGAAGGTATCAAGGCCCATGTGATGGGTGATGGAAAAATGTGGTTCTTCTTGAGATCTTTCACTTACAGGAAATGCATCCTTTCTTCCAGTTTCATTCAGGGTTATCTTCAGTCTCCTTACATTGAATTTTAAATCCTTGGAACAGACAGAAATGCCATTATAGTTTCCAAGTAAAAGCAAAATCCAAGAAGGAAGCTTTTTTGCATCTGGAAAGCAAAAGTTTACACATTGCTATGTGATATAGAAACTCCAAATAACATGTATTAAACACTAATAAAAACTTATTTCTTTCTAATAAATCTAAAGAGAGTAGATGAAAGGAATAATTATAAACTATTTGCCTACAGTCATATGGTATTTGAAAATTTATGTCAAAAACCAGAAAAAAGGCATTTCATTTCTTGTCAAAACAATCAGGGTAATCACCTAAATGCAGTAGTATATATAGCAAATAAACCTCTTCAAGAAGCTTCTCGTGGAAGAATTCTGGAAAGAACAATTTGGATGCAGCTAGTACAGGGTGAAGGGATTTGTATTTTGCCTTTTAATGATAAGGAGTTAGTTTACAAAAGTTACACTTAACTTGAATCTCATAAATCCTATTATTAATGATGGAATTATGAAGCGCTAATTTTAAACTTTTATTACAATTTTTGCCATGGTTTAATTGATTATGTATTAACTCTGATGGATTAAGGATATAGAAACTATGCTCTTGCTGCAACTATGGGAAAATGTAGTCTTGTTAAAGTAAAGCTCTGTTCTCTTTAGATCAGTAAATGTTTAACTCATTGTCAAATTTAATTTTTGTATATTCTTATTTTATACTTATATCATGCTGGTTTTGATACTGGCTGAGTATGAACCTAGAGACATAGGAATGTGATATGAAAGAAGTATACTTTTCAATGAACATTTAACAGACTAGATTGCAAAGTTTTGACAGTTACTGAGAGGAGAAGCCTCATCTGTATTCTATCCCTGTCTGCTATATCTAAAATCCAGAAAAATCTACATTTCACTACCGTAATATATATTAAATTCACTTTCCACCCAGTCATAAACTTACACCTACATTTTTATTGTACCAGTAGAACTAGGATGAGGTGCAGAAGAAAAACTGACCTGACTTGAAATATTGTGATTTATGCAAATCTTATGACTTACGTTGTCTGCTGTTCCATCAGGTCAGTCCAGGTAACTGAGGTTAACAAGACCGAATTATGTTTTCTTAATAACTCTGCCTTTATGGTAGAATGTTTATTACTAGAAAAACAACAGAGAGAGTGAAGAGGGAGTCAGTATAGAGCATTACATAGCTATTCTACTGCACATTTTAATTTTGTTCCAGAAAAGTTTAATAATTTGATGCAGGTATGCAAAGATTACCAATAAGTAGTTAGCTTCTGGAAAAGTTTTAATTGAAATTTAAGTAAAAAATTTCTTTATTAATGGGCAGTGGGAAACTGCAGTGGAAAATTTCAAATGTTCATGACCCATATAAGAATTAAGATAAATTTGATAAAAGTTTTAACTGCAGTTTCCATCACAACATTAACAAAATTTTGGTCCCTGTTCCATTTTGTTTAATTATCCTTTAGCTAATGGATTTCTCCAATAAATATGTGACTTATTTCTCTTCCTTCCTATAGGTTTTATTCCTCTCTTTTCATCTTGTCAAAAGACTACTGTATCTGTCAGGCCAGCTGGTATTCTCAGGTAGCTTTTACTCTAATTGTTCTTAAAATGAAAATGAATATGGATTGCTTAAAAAATAACTTCAGGAAATTACAATTTTTTTTTGCATGAGAAAGGGATTATCATGTGACATATCACCGTTATTTATTAATCCTAGATTTATTGATCCTAAATTTCACAGCTTGAAAAATGTGTTATTCATAGAGACCTACTTTTAGACCACTTCCCTAGGACAAGTTCTACCTAGCAGACACAGCTTAATTTGAGGAGCCAAATCAGACATTGTCACCCAATTGCTTTTGCTTCTGCTCTACTAATTTTTAAGATATGCTTTCCTATGGGTAGGAGATTGAACAGCTCTACAGAAATGGCAAATCTTTACTATCTTTATGGATCCTAAATGGCAGTCAGACCACCTCATAGTGCAAAGGTCAACCAGGTTTTAGAACACTGAAGAGATCATAGTTCTGCCACCTTAATCCATAAATTATATCAGTCCTATTGATATTCAAAGACAATTTATTCTCCTGACAAAAAAGAAGAACAAAAGGGGAGAGATTAATCAAGTTATGCACTGAACATCATAATGAGCCTTGGAAACTGTAGAATGATTAATTCCCATCCAATGTAAAATTAACCCATTTTCAATGTTTACAGGTTCCATAACTAGAATATGTCTTCTGCTTCACAGAAATCACTAAACAGATGAGATTTACTGGACCAGAAGGTGATTCTCATCACTAAGTGAGAAATCCAGACAAAGGAGCATAAAATTTTATATCTTCTTTCTGTTGCCTACTGGTGTCTTTGAAACTAAGCCATACTTTATAGATTTTGTATGGCCTCACATGTCAAAAACCAAAACCTGATAGATTTGAAGTCAGAAAATTCAAGCAATTTCACATGTACAAATTACTTCGGTTTCAAGATTATTTTATGGCAGAAATAAAATGCCATAATCATTCATTCTTAAAGAAGAGGAAGCAAAGACACTTACTCCACATTTTGATTAATTAACTTACATTGCACAATTTAAAAATCCTGGCTTTAAATATCAAAATGTTGACACTGATCACCTTGAACAAGCTTGATAGAAGCATTTTTTCTGTCAGCATGCCTATCTTAATTATATCAACCTTCATAAATTTAGAACCATAAATTTGTACCATTAGCATAATTCCTAATTTTAATAGACCATGATTGTCAGATGAATACTTACTTCAGAATATACATAGCACTGCTATAAGGGGATCTTGCTAATGAAATATATGCTTTGATTAATAAAAATGACATTTTTCTATCACATTTGTGAACTTCAAATAATAAATGCCTTTTTCTTATTCAACATCTTTTAACAGTAGGCTTTGAGAAAATTAAAATGTCAGTTTTATGTCAGGGTTAGTTATGATCCTACACAAATATTTTTTAATATTAATTATTTTATTAAAAAAATTCTACTTCTATTTAAAAATGCTGATTATCCTTCTAAAAATGACCATTTTTACTCTAATTACTTTCCTAGTCAAATACAGTTCACTGGAAGTAGAGACCTTATTTTTACAGAGGTACTTTCAAGGTGGCCAGAATTCAAAACCAGTAAGAAGGCAAAAGTGGAAACATTTGTGCTTTATTTTCAGATGCTAGGAAGAGTTGGTGTTTAACCTGTAACCTCTAACAAGACATACCAGGGCAAGAAAGACTTAATATATCTCCTTTCGCAAATTCTTCTGTGCTAAAGAACTGTGAGCAGATTCACACAAACAATTAAGTAACTAATTAAATTATCACTATATACATTAGTACCTCTCACAATAAGAGATAGCATATAGAAAAATTCACTTAATGGGATTCAGATGCTTCAGAAGTTCTCATACAAAGAGCTCAGATACTGGTATAAATACATTTGCAAATTTATTTGTGCTATCACTTGACTTTTAGGTGTAATCAGTTGAGAAAGGTGCAGGTTAAAGTAAAATCTATGACACCAAGCTCACACAACTAAAAAATACATTTAAATTTGAGAATCTTCAAGGTCAAAAGTAGCAGAGTTTTGTTTGTGCACAAAGTGATTTTGCTCAGTCTATTATGAAATAGAATCTCTCAGAGCATTGTGTTTTTTCAACCAATGCTACAAAACAATCCATGAGACCATTGCTCAGAATTTTCCCCTCAGCGTTTATTTCTGTGTTTTTACGTAGAAGAAGTTGTAAAAGAAAGGCATCAATTATGAAGGAATAAAAGGGGTTTTAATACAGGTTTCCTGTGAATGTATAGAAGTCTATCTCGAGATGTGTGGATTCAGAGAAATAATGCAGTTCTTGGGGATTGGTAGTATGCAATTTGAAACACCATTCTGTGACATGTCAAATTGTCCAGAAATGCTTATGAGTATTAATGATGTTGAATTTGAAACACCCTACAAGCATTACAGATCCAGAAGAATTAGTTTTAAAGAGTTTAATGTTAAATTAAAGATCCCAAATGAAGCACTAGTTTTTAAGTATCAGAACAACCCTGTAAGTGCCTGTTCAAACCAAAGTCTTTATTTGTCTCAAATGAAGTATAAGCCTATTTTAGAAAGAAACTGGAAGATTCCTGAAGTAATGTACTCAAATATGCACACTGTTGCCATTTATTTAAAAATGTTAAATATAATTCCACACCAAAGATAGCTAGGACAGAGAGAGAATTATCATCATTTGGATATTTGTCAAAAACAAATGGTATGTACAAAGGCAGAAGAGCCTCTATTGTTTCCCAAAAGAACCTCTTTGATTTCCCTTAGCCTTTTTCAACAATGAGGAAAGGACAACACTGAACCAACACTCAAAGAAATTGACAATATAGCAAAAGCTAAGGCAGACCTTAAAATTACTTTTTTAAATTGCCTGTGGGCTTAAGAAAAATAAAGTACTTCGGTTTGTAGATTTTCTATACAGAAATGAATGTGAGCATTGCCACTTGGATATGCCATAGTTATTTTATGTCAGCATGTATGTGGTATTTTTCTATGTGTATTGTTTATTTTCTGTTGTTCATTTATCTTAGAGAGGTATTGATACTTATTTTACTAAAATTGTACAGACCCTGAATTTGAATTAATTCTTCTAATATCATGAAATACTCCATATTTAACCAGGTTTTGGGGGAAAAAATTATTACTTAGTTATTTGAAATTAGGTAAATGTTCTTAACTTTCAATTATTTACATAATTTTGAAGCTGATTATACTGCAAGCACATTAGACCAAGTGGTGATTTTTAACTTTTTTATGTATCTCAATGTCTAAAAAGAGATCTTTTAAGGGGTAACTTCACAAAGGTGTCTCACTTACTGCTTCGATCTTGCTTGCTTAGTAATTGCATTCCTATTTCTATCCTCAATCATCAGTTTTCCCTGCTTCCCTTGAAATATGAAGCCAGTTTAACTAAAGTATCTATATGCTGGTTTTCCATATTTCATCTTAATTTTAAATTTGGAGTTTTTTTGGTTTAGTTAGTTAGTTAGTTTGTTTGTTTGTTTTGTGGGTGTTTTTTGTTTGTTTGTTAGGGTTTTATTGTTTTGATTTGTTGTTTGTTTTTTTTAATTTATGTATTTATTTATTTAATCTAAGAAGCTACCAGGCCTTTATTCAAGAAAGTCTCAATGGAAGGAGCAGCTGTACCTCATGACAGTACAGGGCATAAGAAACTTTATGCATTTATGTAATTCAGAATGTATATTCCAGTTGAAATTAATTCGAGCCTATTAATAAAGAAATACATTTTTCTGTACTAAATAAATGCTTTAAATTTGAATTAGGATGTATGTACCCCTCCTTACTAGAACTTCAACAGATAAAATAAAGTTCAAAAATAATATTCAGGTACTTCAAAGTTGTTATTGAAGTTCCTAAAAAAATTGAATAGCATATCCTGTCATCAGCTATGTTGTGCAGAGTAAAGTATAAAACTGAATTTAGGAATTGATATTATTTTTTATAATATCTATAACAAAAGAAGATATTCAGAATAGATCTTTTTGAGAGCATTCAAGCAAAAAATCCACAGATGCCATTTAGTCACCACATTCAGAGGTTTTCAAGCCCCACTTGATGAAACCTTGAGCAACTTGGTGTGAGACCATAACTAATCCTTCTCCAAGAAGGAAGGAAGTTCCTGAGATCATTCTCAACCTGAATTGCCCTAAAGTTACTTTTATTCTCATTGAAGGGAAAAAGCAGAGGAAAAATATACATGAAAAGAAAACCCCTTTAAAAATGATCTTAAAGAAGAGATCCAAAATCCAGTATCTGAAGATAGCAAATCCAATTTTAATGGACAAGGTCACCAAACAGGTCCTGAAGTTTTTTCCCCTTTTTCTTGAAAATGCACTTAATTACATTAATTTTTATATAAAATTTCCAATTTAAATAAAATTTTATTTTTCCACCAACCTTTTCATTACTGATGGCCCAGTAATTTCTTAGTACAACAAACACCCAAAAAAGTTCAATAGACCAAAAAAGCTAAAGTGATGAGCTTTTACTTTTTAAAATACTTTCATTTTCATTTAAATGATACCTTTAAAAAGTATAGAATCATTACATAGTTAATTTGTACATATATTAATATTCTATTAATAGACTATATAATATATTACATATATTAATATTTCTTAATCTGTTCTTAATAGATTAAGAAATAATTTGCCAGATTTGAAAACCCCCACTAAATGCAGTACAAATATTATTTCAGTAGCTATCCCATCCTAAATTCTTAGTAAGCTGAAGTTCTACTTTGTTTTTAGAAACTAAAATGCATTAATAAAAAAAAGCCTAAAATAAATTATTTATGCTCAGACACCTTTCTTGCTAATTTAAATAATAATTAAATTTTATGATTTTAATTACTACATATAAATAAACTTGTGGAATACAAAACACACAATGATATAAATAGTGACATCTTGAACTAAAATTTGAAATGTACTCACATTCTGAGATCACAGTGGGACACAGAAGAGGAAGGTTAACTAGCAGATTAATTGCTACATGGAGTTTAATGAGAAAAACTGAAAGAATTGTGTAGGAAAGATAACATTAATCTCAAATAAGTTCATATTTCAACAACTTTAAAAACAATAATAAAAATTTAGTCCATGTTATTTCATTTCATGTTTATTTTACTAAATTTCACTTCTTTCTGTTAAACTACATTTCCCAAATTTATAGGAGAAATAATAGGATACTTTAAAAAATATACTGAAATTTACTATTTAGAGTTTAAAAAAACCTGAAGACCAATAACTTGTTCAAAAGAGCCAGATATTATCAACAATTGTTAAAATCAAGCATTAGCTTGAGTTACATAATAACAGCTTAGACAATATCAAGCCATATTAATTTTTCCAGTTATTAATCTAATTTCATAGAGTCAATTTCTCTCCACTGCCAGCTATGTCAGTTAATGCATATTTTGTCCCAGTTTTCCTGGTTACTGATGGTTACCAAAAGATATTTTTTCCTTATGGACTACAGCATTATTGGTTTCCAAGGTAATTCATCAAATTAAGTGGAAAGAAATTTTATTTTGCTGTGGATGTGCTGTGAAATGCACAGTGGAGGTGGAATAAGTCATGCTATAGGTATCCCCAGGATAAGTTTCTGAGGAGGGCTGTCTAAAGATAACAGTGAAAGTCAGTTCCCTGAAACCACTCTTCCCACAGACTAGTTTAGACTAAAATTTACAAAAACAAAAAATTTATGAACAAAACACAAAATATTCACATAAATTGTACCAACCATGTTGCACTGGCACAAAAGATAATAAAAAAGAATTATAATAATCCATTTCTTCCCATCCTTATTACCTTAAAAGGGCAGACTGACAGCCCTTTTAAATGCAGATGACTGAACACTGCTATAATAGTAACTAGCAACAAAGTCAGAAGGATTTCCAGTAATGATGCCAGCTATTGATCTACTCTATTATTTACAGTCACTATATGCACAGTTTAAAACACAGTATATTGTAGGGACTTAATTTACTAGTAAACTTCATTAGTGACATTGATATTACAGCACTAAAAGAGCTTACTTCAATTATGTAAAATTTACACCTCAGCTGAACAGTAACAAAATATTTCCATGTTATAAATAAGGTGCATATGTAGCAGTCAACTAGGCTTGGGTTTATACAAGAAAAAAGTTGAGTCAATATTTTTAAGAATAAATAGAACTGATAAAAGTACATGAAACAGTCAAACTACAAAAATATTTGTCTTAGTAACTGCTGGATGACTTTGCTGTTTCTCACCCATCAAATTCAGTGAAAGAAGCAGTGAATGTTTTCATTTTAAAGCTTAAAGAGCTGCCTGATGGAATAAACTCTTGGCTATTTAAATTAAGAAGCACATCAAGTAACCTTCAGAGTTTTTATGAGACCATGTCCTGAATAAAAAGCTGTATACTCAAAATAACAAATATGTACAATACTTTAGACCAATATTTAGGGACACTTCTGTACATTATGAAAATAAGCTTCTGAATATAAAAGCAAAATTCAAAAAGAACTTGGGAGGAACTCAAGAAAGCAGCTGTTACAGGAGACATTAGGAGATCTAAACCCTTTTCAAAGTATACCATAACCATTCAATAAATATACCCATTATGTTGTACAACTTTTTTCTTTCCAAGTCCCATGACTTAGTCCATTGTGCAGACCTGAAAATAATTTTTCCCACTTTCCAGACATATTGACTTTGTAGAGAAGGCTGATCCTCATGGTCTCCTCTATCTCATATTGTTCTGTGCAAGAAATTTAGGAATGTCTGACAACTGTGATAAGGACCATTTTTTTTGAACTTGAAAAGTGAATATTACCATTTCAACTCTGCCTTCAATGAAGCAGGATAAGTATTTAACTAATTTTGCATGTAAGAACTTCTAAAAAAGTAGTTATTGTCTCTCGGGTTTTGTTTATTACCTAATATAACTTCTCAATGGATATAGAGGATTTTTGTTGAAAAAGTCACATAGCACTAGACGTGGCACAGAAGTGATCTATCTTAGTCTAGCTGGTGCTGCTTCACAAATTATGGTTTTTTAATAGTTAAGGAACCGCTGTAGTAATATTTTTTGGACTTTATTTCTACTACATACAATAACTCTCTCATCTTTTAACTGAAAACAGAAATTGACACAATAAAAATTTTATTCAGATCGTCTTTACCAAGTTACTGCTTTACAGCTGTGTAATGGTCAGCTTTGCCTTAGCCTGAAGTCCCACTTTAGTATAATTAACCTAAAAAAATGTGACTTTCAAAACGAAGAACACTCGCTCTAAGGAGGGAAGAGAAGTTGGCAGTGTACAAGAAGATAATAAAATGCTTCATTCTTTAGCTTTCTACTAGGCATGGCTACCAATGATATTTCTGTTCAGATATATACGATGTTACATTTACATAATTTTGCCATGACAAAAGCATTTTTTATCCTGCTTAAACTCAATTGCCTACTTTTAATATAACAAAAAATTATTTCTGTTTAACAAGCATCAATGACCCTGCAGAGACAGTCTGCAGAGACAAGAATTTTAATTCTTGGAGGTCAATTGTACCAAATTTGTAGACAGGCTCCCACCTTTTATGCATTCACGTCTCACTAAATGTTGTTTGTAGGACTTAGTTTGAATTCATTTCTTTCTAATGCATCTCACCTGCAACACCTAAACACCACGATTTTCAAGTTTCCTGTAATAATTATTTTCTTCAGAGTGTTAGTAGAAATGCATTCTCTTCCTTGCATGCTTAGGGAAGCATTATCTTATCACTCACATTGTTCAATCCCCACTGCATGTAAATCATACATGTGTGGTAACTTAAGAAATGGTACTTCAATGCTAGAAAAATGCTGACTCACCGGCAGTAGAATGACATTTGCAAAAATACCACGTTCTCAAAGGCATTCACTAATGTTCTTTCTTCTCCTTCTGTTACTATACATAGTCTACATGAAGGGTAGGCACTATGCAGCAAGAAGCAGCATAAATGTAACTATGAGGTTATTAAGAGGTTTAAAAAAATTGCAGTCAGTTGAAAAAAAGAAAACAAAAAAAAAAAGCCAAAGGGAAATAAGAACAAAAAAATATTAATGAAATTGAATCAAATTATTCTTCTGTTAATGTACCATTTATCCAGAGATCAGATAGGTCTGTGTATTTTTATATATGCTGCCTAATTTAATAATGATTTCAACTTTAACACTCAACCATTTGGTAGGAGGTAGACTTACACAGAAGTATAATCAATTTCAGCTAAGAAAGAATTGTGATAATGTACTTTATAATGTTTAAAAATATTTTATAGTATCATAAAATCAGAGGATATCCTGAATTTAAAGGAACACCAAATGATCATAGAAAGCAACTATTGGCGCTGCACAGGACAACCCCAAAAATCATGCTGTATTCCTGAAAGCTTAATCCAAGCACCTCTTGAAGTCCAGTAGGCTTGGTGGATTTTAAAATGACATCATTTAGAAAACAGGGTTACCTCTTTCTATGCATTTTCACTATCATCTCATACAATGAACAATTGCATCATTTCTCAGCTAGGAAAAAATCTCTCCTCAGCACTAGCAATATGTCAGTTCAAAAAAAAGTTCAGCCTGAGAAAAAATATCTGACTTTGCAACCATTTTCTACACTTTTTGTAAAAAATAAGTCTATTTTTTGTGCATAATTCTCTTGTTTGGTTTTGTTTTGTTTTCCAAGAAGAATCTACTTTTGAAATTAAGGTAAAAACATCCTGCCATCCAGTTTACAGCCACTGTTAAGTCCTTGTCTTAGTGATTCTACACTGTAAAGGAAGATGATGCAAATAAAGTTAATTCCATCCAGTCCTGGTTCACAAATTATGAATTAATTTCTCTTACTAAATTTTATCTTTTCAGTGTCACTGTTCTGCTCTTTGTTCACTGGCAGGCTGCATGTGGTGCCACATTCTGGGGTCATTGCAATTTTACATCCTGTGAAATCTGTTGAACTTAGTCTAATTACTCCCATGGCACAAGAAGCCTACTAAAGGCTAGAGTTGGATTCATCCCGATTTACAGTTCACAGAATTTTAAACTTATGACTGACATGGATACCAAATTTTCTGAAGTATAACCCCTATTTAGAAGAGAAATAAGGAAATTGTCTTTTTCTTGATTAGGACTTTGGCTTAAGTAGCTTATCCAATATTATCATATTTTATTATGCAATAGTTTCCTGGAACATTAAACTATGTCATTATCTAGAAGCTCAAGTATTTTCTTTCTACCAAACATGCATATTAAACTGTCCTTTGTTCCCAAAATAGAGAGCAATTCTTTAATAATAGAAAAGAAAAATACAGATATTCATCAAGTACTTTACTTCTTTAGCAACAGAGTAAATACAGCAGCATCCAAGCTTTGTTGTATATTATAACACACAATTCACAGTAGTAATAAATTTCTAATGCCTATACCATGCACTGTAGCACATTAGAAATTCATTGTCCATAACACTATGATAAGTTTCCATGCTGTACTTAAGTATCAATCAATCTGATTCAAGAGCCATTTCAACTAAATCTGATATTTTTACGAACACATTTGTAAATATTTATTAAATGAGCAGGACAGAATAGGGAGCTAGAATTCATTATTTGTTGTACAAAGAGTGAAATTACTTTGAAGTAAAAATGTCTGTAATTCTTGGTTTTAATACTGTTACTGAGAGTGACAGAAAACCAGGCAAGTGAAGAAATATTTCTACATTTATTAATTTCTTAACATTTCTTTGGAGTCTGTTGTAGAACCTTTTCTTAATGTTCAGTTACTTGATTCATTGGCAGCTGTATCTATTTGTAGCTGTGCTAAAACCAACAATCATCTTATACAGAACTTGTATAGATTTTTTCCACTGCTGCTGTCTATACCCTGATATGTCCATAGTTCAATAGTCTCATCACTTCTTGACCTCTGTTTTGTCAAGCAGTGGTAAACTCATCTAAACACTGGGAAAATTTTAGCTAGAAGAACCAGAAACACAAACTCTGTCTCAGTCCCTATAAGCCTGAGAGAGTTCCTAAAAATGGGGACAACCAAGGAGAACATCTTCATCATTACTCATATTTTTGAAATTAGGTTATCAGTTTCAGTTATTTGTTGTTATTGAGTTCAGTTTAGGTAGATAAATGAAGAGTCACAAAGGTCTATTATTTAAAAGACAAATCATAAGACACACTGTCCTAACAATAAGTCATTGGAAATTCTTCTCTGGAGCAATACTGTAATGTGTTATTGTTTTAAACACCATTTAAATGCTGGCAGCTTCCCTTCTGTCACTCATTAACTGTTCTTAACATGTGGAGAATAATATTGGGCAATTGTAGGTAACAATATCCAAAAGAAAATGCAAAATTACAAATTCAGAAATATTTTGATATTTTGAATACTTCAAATCTTAGTTGGAAGCAAAAAAAAAAAAGAAAAATCTGTGGGAAAAAAGAGCCATGAAAAGCCATTTACATTATGTAAAATCACTTCTGTTGATGTATTTTCAAGGGAGTTTCAGAAATTCCATCTGTATCTCTATCTTTCAGGAGCTCCTTTGTGAAAACATTATCTATATCTATATCTATATCTATATCTATATCTATATCTATATCTATATCTATAAAAATTAGGTTTTTAGTTGAATAGAAAGAAAACAGTCTTAATTACCATGTTTGAGTTTCATAGGATAGAAAACCATTAATCTGTAATCTGTACACATATTTGAGATGTAACAAATTTATTATTTATAAATTTTACAATTTTTATTTGCTTCTTGAAACTTTTGCTTACACCCCATACCTACTCACTTAAAGGGTGGAAAAAAAATATAATCCAAACATTTGACTGAATTGTGTATCTTAAATATACAACAGCATTACATGTCTTAATATTTTAGCACTTGAGAGGTTAGGAAAAAGTGTCCAAGAAAGTAACAAAAACCTTTTCTACTTCCTCACTAAGTTTTGAAGTACCTGAGTGTAAAATATATAAAATGAAATCTATAGATCTTTGTCTGAGAAAATGAAAATTATTGCCTACCCCCTCACCAGAAGAAATAAAAAAATATTTCTGAAAGAGGGAACTTAAGTGAGATACCTCTTCCATCTTTATGCATTTCCTGCTTTTCCTCCAATCTTTCTCAAAAGTTCTTAAAAATTAAGATTCACATGAGCATCATGAGTAACAGGAGGCTCATTCCCTTAGCAAGAGAAGCAGTGCCAAAATTCTCCATAGTCAAGATCCAGTTATTAGTTAATATTTGTATTTTTTGGACAAAGCATATTAATTAATGTCTAATGTGGCAGATAATCCTCTTCAGTAATGTACCACTTAAAAAATAACTATGGCCAGATTCAGCCTGGTTCTCTAAGTTTTGAAGCTCTATGGAAAACGTTGCATACAGAACACTTCCATTTTTTGACATGGGCAGAATATATACAGAAAGATCTCTTCAGGCCATTCAGTGAGAACAACCCCTAACAAGAATTTTTTCATATATGCTTAGTTTCATTTTGCTTCATGGAAGGGGAGATGTCCTGGGGTGAAAGACTAGAAAGGGAGTAATTTTCTTGGCAACCCCCTGCCATAAATCTCCGAAAGGTGATGCCTCTCCTGTAGGGATAATGAAGGTGAAATAGACAGAAAAAGCAATTACTTAGTTTGACATAAATCAACAATACAGAATATGAATACTACTTTTAAGTCGTCTTATTTCAGAAGAGGAGTATGTTTTTGTTACTCTAATTCATAGTGATAAAACTACTACAGATTTCTTGTTTCCAGTTTACAGTGGCATTATTGTAGTATTTCTGACAAATACATAGAAGTGTTTGCACTTAATTCCAGCAGACTCAGAAGTTTGTAATTGTATTAATTGGATCACAGGTTTCTTTCCCTGCTAGTACCTTGCTAATATTCACCCTCTTCAAAGGAGTCAGATTGAGGGAAGGCTCTGCATTAGAGACTGCAGTCATCTCTATGCAACACCAAAACTAGTCTTTCTGCTTACATGGGTATACTGAGTATTTACATTTTTATTCTTCCACTTTTCATTTGCTATTCATATTCATCGTATATTTATACCCATGTTGAAAGAGTAGGAATTTCTCTTACAAGTTTAATTTTCCCTCTAGGCTACTGATTTGTTTTTCATTACTAGAGACTTGCTGATACAACTTATCTCAGCTGCAACTGCAGCCTGTCTTTCTGCCAAAGACACTGCAGCTTGCAGTTTATCAGCTTTGAGCAGCATCTTAGCATCTGTTTTGCACCAGAATCTGCTGGTTTGTTATGATTCCATTAAGAAAGGCACTCAGACTGCAAAGTATCAATTCAAATACCATTTATTAAAGATACCACTGCACAGAAAAAGTAATATTAAGTCTCTCCAATGCTGGGAATCTCAAGCTGTGCAACATCAAATGTGTCTTTGATCTTTGATCAGGACACAGCACACAGTGCAGCTTCTGTCTGTGGCAGAATATCCCATTTGAATCATTCGCAAAAAAATACTTTTTTCCACTGCCAAACACAAATAATTTTCACACAAAACTTCTTTCTGAACATTTAGATAATCTAAAAAGCCAGATCACACAGGTGTCATAATTGCTGGTATCAAGTGGATGCTGCAGTTCAGTGTCTTTCCACAGGCTGCAGCCTTGACCCCTACTGCCATGTCTTGTGGAGAAACCTATCACTGGGGAACCCAGGGGACAGTGGAGATCCTTGTCAGCCTATGCTGGTGACACAGAGCACTAGGGCTGCACTAGAGCTGGTGCTATGAAGTGCTCCAACATCCTACTACAGCTGACTGCATTCCTGGTGCACATGCTGGAGATCTGCTGGCCCAATGCACGGCTCCAGGCCAAGTTTTTATCGGTGGGTGGCCACTGCATGGCACTGTGGTGTGGGGTCGGGCAGTTTGGGGCTCTCAAGGAATGGTACTGCATGATATGGTGTGGAGAGGCGTGAGGGCCTGCAGGGTGGGCCCAGGAGGTGCTCCCCTCTTAGCCATGTCCTATGGGTTTTGCAGAACACTGGAAGTGCTGCAGAAGCAAAGCAAAAGCCCATAAACAGGAGCAGAGTGGTGAGCGGCCCTGGCACCCAGCACACCACAAATGGCCAGCACCTCATGCCAGCAATAACTCAGGACTGTGCCAGGGGCTATCCTCTCTTGACAGTGTCTCTCCAGGCAGGTGCAGAAGCCCACACTGACCTCAGAGAGTCAGAGAATGTTGAGGGAGAGCACCAGATCCTGCCCCAGTCTCTCACCCTATGCTCTGCCTCTGCCCACGCAGGACAGTGCTGTCCAATAGCCAAGGAACTCTGCTGTCCACAGGTCCTGCCACAGGGTCCAGGGTCTCTTCCCTCTTCTCTGCTCAGTGAATATGGAGGTTTCAAGAAAGGAACGCCTGCCCCACTGGCCTGCCTGCCCATCCCTTTGAGCCTTGAGGACTATGTGTCATGGCACATTTCTATTTCCAGACTCCTTCTGGCCCCATGCTGTCATTGACCTGACCATTCTCAACCACGTGGAAAAATGCCAGTTCTGCAAGGGTGGCCTGAGGACAGTGATGAAGCTGGGGATGCTCTTTCACCAGGATCCCCACTGGAGCTTCTGTCAGGAGCAGACCCAAAGCAGGGATGCTTGCTGGAAACATCATGGAAACAGCATGGAAACATCAAGGACAGGGCACAGTGCCCTGTGATGTGGAGGTGCACTCCCATTGTCTACAGCTGTAGACAATGATGTACTGCTCCTGGAGATCATCCACACCCTCCCATAGACCCAGGTGCTGAGTGGAACTGAGAGCCACTGCAGGAGGAGCTGGTACAGTGGAGAGAGGTACTGGGGGCCTGCGGAGGTGGCCGTACCAAGGTACAATCGAGCTGGAGATCCTGAGGGACATTGTCCCCATAGAACTGCTGCGGGTGGATGTGGTCTAGGCTGCAGATAGGGGCATGGCTCCAACACAGGCCCTGTGCTGGCAGAGCTGGGCCTAGAAGAAGATTAATAGAACTTGAATTTCATTAATCCTGAGCATCCAATGAATGTGGGGTCAGGAACCCCCTGGGTTACCACAAATCCTATCCAAAATGTTAAAAAATATTTATTTTCTCTATCCCTGTTGTTATAATTCTTCCATTGATCCCATAGATGGGGGTGCAACACCATCAGTGCCTGACCCCTGTGGGGACTGAGCACTGCTGAAACTCACCAAACTGGGGTGGTTGGGGTATCTTGTATTCCAGTGAGTGTGCTGGCATCTGGAGATGGGCTGGAGAACCTGGTGGTGAGTACCACCATGAGCAGCGACATCAGTTCAGGGCAGTGCTGGTTTAATGGTTGGTTTTGGTGGGGCATGAGTCTTGAAGGGGTAATTCCAATTATAAGTGCTCAGCAGTGGTAACTAGAACTGAGGACGTGGGAGTGTGAGTGGATAAGAAGCTCAACATGACTCAAAAATGTGCACTCACAGCCCAGAAAGCCAACCACATGCTGGGCTTCATCCAAAGTAGCATGGGCAGCAGGTCAAGGGAGGTGGTTTTTTCCTTCTCCTTGTCCCTCCTGAGACTCCCACTGGAGTACCTAATTCAGACTGGATTGTTAGAAATAAGAATCCTGCATTCACAAAATATGATACTCTATCCTGTGCAGATGCTTGGAGTTCTGCTCCTTTGCACTCTTGAGTTTAGCTAATCTCAGGTACAGTGAAAGTCAAAAACATTTTATCATTTGTCTTCACCAGCCACTCAACTTGACTTTGCAATTATATATAAACACAACAGGACCACTACATATTTGAAAAATATGAAAAATCATCATGGCATGAGTGTTTAGAAGGGTCTAGTTCTGAAGAATTAAGGAAACTCAGAATATATGAGTGAGTGAGAGAGAGAGTGAGTGAGTGAGAGAGAGGGAGAGGAGAAATCATTGACTAATGGGATGAGTTCATCTTCATTGTTACTGATGAAAACCTAGCAGAGAGTGACTAAGTCTGTTTTATACTAAAATGATTCATAACTCCTTTTATCATTTGCATAGAAATAAGTGGTGATTAGGATCTTGTTCAAGATCTATATTAGGAAATTAACAGCTTTGGCAATTATCCTGTTACAAATTTCTTACTTTTCTATAAGCACTCTCATGAGACGGCAACAGATTCCTTTCAGTATGAGAGTCTTTACCAATGGCGTGTCAGTCTGGAGGCGTTAGCAATGTCTTCTCCTGTTTAATGGTGTATCAATGTTTCCTTCTTAAAGAATAGTATTGTAGTAGTCAAAGAAGAGTTATGCTACTTAGCTGCTGAGGCAATTTTCTTGCACGATACCTGCTAAAGTTACCCTCTAAATGTTCCCTTTTGATAAACAAAGAAATAGTTCAATTCCCTGTCCATACAAAGTCTCTATTGTTGAAAGACGGCTAGGTAAGCTATTAGTAATGATCTCTTGAGATCCCTCTGGCTGGTAGCACAACTTTTTGCCCTTACCAACCAGATCATTCATCACAGAATCACAGAATGGCTTGGGCTATAAGGGACCTTTAAGATCATCTAGTTCCAAACTCCTGCCTTGGACAGGGATGTCACCCACTAGACCAGACTGCTCAGAGCCCCATCCAACCTGGCCTTGAATATTTCCAGGGACGAGGCATCCACTTCTCTGGGAAACCCATTTCAGTGCCTCACCACTCACTGAGTACAGAATTTCTTCTGTAGAATTTCTAATCTGTTCTCTTTTAGTTTAAAACTGTCTCCCCTTGTCCTGTCAGTACCTGTCCATGTGAAAAACCTGTCCAAAGCCTGTTCAATATAAAGCCTGTCCAAAAAGCTAGTGTTCCTCTTTTTTATAAGCCACATTTAGGTACTGGAAGGTCTCAATAAAGTCTCCCCAGAGCCTTCACTTCTCCAGGCTGAACTATCCCAACTCTCTCATCCTGTCTTCATAGAAGAGGTCCATCTCACTGTCTGCTTATCCAGCCCATATTTCAACAACTTCTCTATGAAGATGAGAGACTGAGGTTTTGTTTTTAAAATAAGGCTAATACGCTGTTTTGCCTGTAGCTCTTTAGTGGCCTCAAACATTTAAAGGGACAGAGACAACAGGCACTGAATTTACCTTTTTGTATGCTATGTAAATCATCTCCTCTACTGTAAGGGGTTTAACAGTTTATATTTTCTACAATCATTCTTAATATTTTTTGACTTCTATACTATATCTGATGCTTAAAGTTTTAGCTTTCATATTTTTCAGATTTTGTACTGCCTTGGTGTAACTTTGAATTACATATTAAGTGTTCGTAAGTTCTCTTCACACAGGAGTTAGACAAAACAATCTTTTTCCAGCCTGAGAACCAAGGACAACTGTTACAGCCTCAGGCCCAAAAAGCATAAACAACAGTGAATTGAGGAGAGCAATCTGGGAGGATGTGGCTTCATAACCTGGAGCTGTAATTGGACAATTAACCCCAATATGTAAATGGATCAAAACTTATAAAAGTGTGAAAACTCATGACCAGTCATCCATGTTGTGTCCATCTTGGGCAGAGCCACAGCCAGGCTCTTGTACTGTCCAAGGTTAATCCTTGGAAGTATTTTAATAAACATCTACTTTATTCTTTTAACACTGTCTAGCCTCTGTTCCAGGTCAGCCTCTCTAAGCATCACACCAGACAGTCACAAGCCAGGAAGTGATACAAAGGGATGCCAACCCTGAGTAATCTACTGCTGTACATGCTTTTCAATAAAACAGATGCATTTGTTTGTTCTTTTAAGTTCTAGGAGCAAAAACAGACACTGGAATTAATATTACTAGCTTAAGCAAAGACGAGAAAATATTTCAGTATTGTTCACTCCTCATATTAATTCTATTATTGAATGAAATTCTCAAAGGAAGCCATAATGATTTATTAAAGAACAGTAAAAGAGTTAAAGGAAAAGTTATTCTCTCTTTCTCTGTCATGTTGCTCTACCTTTCTGCTTTTAAAGTGAATCAACTTGTCTAATGACCTAAAATGATTCAATAACCCAACTTTTTTCTTCACCAAAATGTATCTTTTCTCTATACTCTATAAATAGATCTTGAAAAATACACCAATTATCTTAAGACCTGCTTCTGCTCTTCCCAGCCCCTCTGGGATTGCATTTGATGTCTTGCACATAATGAAAGAGGAGAAAACGCTGTCATGAAAGAAGTTTATTGGGGAGTACTCCTGCATCTCCCATTTCTGTAGGCTAGAAGATGCTACTCTCTCTACTGCTAAAAATTGAATTGCAGAAGGTAAGTGTGCCAACACTTTAAAGAAAAAAAAATAAAGTAGAAGTAACTGAAGAAAATATTTCTTCAATAAAAGAAGTGTATAATAGGTCATCTTAACCTCTCCTTTTGCCTTTTATAGGTTCCTTAAATACTTTAGGATCCGTTTTCATTTTGCTTAGATTATTTACTGAGGGTGTTATTTTTGGTAGTGGTATATTTGCTGACAGTCAGCTTAAAACACACAGCATTAGACCTAATATGTAAAAATTTTTAGAGATCTGTCAAAGTAGTAAGTGCCAAGTGCATTTTTAAGTCTTCCTGTAGCTCAGCTGAAGTTCTTCCCTCTATCAATTCTCTGTCCCTATTCACATTTGCATAGAAACTTGTCAATTATTTTGTCATCATCCCACATTTGGAGGAAAAGGACAGAGCAAAGGAGGGTTAATGTTACTTAAAAAAATTTAAGTTTGTTACCACGTGAAAGAAGAGGAAATTTGATTTGTGCTCCTTCTCACTTCCTATTCAAATGATAGAAGTTCTAAAACTGAAGTGTTTATTAGATTAAAACTTAAGCTCCCTAACTCTATGTCTGCATTGCAGAATCACCTAAAGTATTATCCAACAATATTTAAGGCAGAAATTTATAATAAAAGCTTTCTTTTATCAAACAATCCATCGCTAACTAGAGTTTAATATGCATTCTATTGGAAGTGAATGTGGAGTTGAGGGAGAGACAGTTTCCTTAAGGCTCTCTTTTAAAGCACAATGGGATAGTAATTAAAGCAGGAAGCCATAAGCAGTAAGACATAGGCACAAATCTGACCCATACTATAAGGAAAGTAGTAATGAAATTCATAAGGGACCACTGAAACATCAGAATGTTCATTTCAGTAGGATTATGTGATCACGTACCTTGTGAAAGCAGGTGGCAAGGGAGAAGCAATTAACAAAATATACAGAGTGACAAAAGTAACAAGCAAACATAATGGAAACAGAGTCAAGAAGTAAATTTAGCCAACACACTGACTGATGGGCTACCAAAGAACAGCAGCAAGAGATTTGCAGCAGGAGTGAAAACCTGAGGATCCAGGAGGGTGGAAGGCTAGTGGGACTGTGCAAACTGATGGAGAATGGTGCAGAAGAAGGGGACTGGAAAGGAATAAAGGGAATGTAGGCAAAAACATTATAAAATGGTCTAGTCAAATCTAAAATGGGACAGTCAATTGGCTTTTCTAAGACCTGCAGATGGTCTTATCTTATTAAAATATTTTGTTACATCTTTGACTAATCTCACTTATCCTGTGACTGCTAATGCTGCAAGGGCTAACAGCTTCTTCTCAGACTATGTGAATGGGTAGCCTGGCATCAGCACCTGGAGCAGGACCACAGCACGTAGTGCATATGCTTGGTGCTGGCTGCTGCAAGGGGCTGAGTGTCCTTGCAGCGCCCCAAGCCATGTGTCTGCATCCTCTCTCTGTATCATTTGATTGCAAACCATAAACAGGACAGCCCTTAACATGATGTCTGTTGTGAAATGTTTTATTCATTCTCCCCAGCACATCAGAACCTCAGTATTTAGTTTATATTGGAATGGTTCATGCTAGTAAAATCTTCTTCCAGATTAGTGTGAATTATTGAGTGCTCCCTTGCTTACCATCATATTTATAATTCTCTAAGCACGCCTGTCTTTGTATGAGGAACACCATTTGATTGTATTTGAGATGAGAGAAATTATTTTACAAATTTGTTTTAGTGATATTTTAATACAACATGGGAAGAAACTTCAGGTGGATTGAGTGAAGACAGACACAGCCTTTTATATTATGCTTCACCTTTATGAATTAGAAGTCCAGGCAAATATAATTACCTTCATGGATGAATGTAGTAAGTTTTCTTTGCATTAAAGGCTTTTATTAAGCATTGGTGCCAAATCAAACTGCTATGTTTGCCAACCATAATTCACACTTGACTTCTTAATTTCTGGTAGCTACACAAATAACTGATTTTTGGTCTGTAAAAGAAACAAGACCTCTTCTGAGCTCAGCAATATAGTTCAAAAAGAATACAATAATACTAAATTTACATGTTATGTGATATTAATTTCTAGGAGTATCATCAAGGTAGCAGATGCTTCATAGGACCAAATTTTAAACCTGAGACAGTACCCTGAAATCAAGGAAATGTCTTTTTGAAATATAACTTAATGCTTTAGTCTAAATTAGTCTATCTATCTAAGAATAGATATAACCTGAACAATATAATTCTTTAGGTTTGTGTGAAAAAACATTCCATCTTATGGTTTTCCACAGCAACATTTGGATTTGCAAAATAGACAAGTAAATAGGAAGTATTACTTCACCCTCAACTAAGAGGTGTATGTAAGATTATATTGTTCCTTCTCTTTGAGCCTATGTTAATCTACAATTCTTCCTGAATCCATAGTACAGAATGTACTTTCTTGGGCTTTGCTGGAAGCGAAAAATACTGGACCCTGCTGACTCTAATCCTAACTTCACTTAACCCTCAGTAGGGTACTTGTCTTAGGTTCTTATCTCAGACATAAATCCTGGTGGGGTTTTTAACTTAAAAAGAGATGGTGATGAGATTTTAGCTGTATTAGTACTTATGCTGCTCTTCAGATGACCAAATATTTTAATTTTCAAATAAATTAAATGAATATCATATCATATCCTATCAAATAATATATATTTAAAATATAAAATTCCAGCAATTTTAGTTTAATATTTTTATAAATAATAAAATAAAAAAATTGTTGGAGTTTTGGCTCAAGACAATGAATTAGTTCCTTTTCATTTGTTGGCTTGTTTTGCAGATGGAAACTGATCTCTTTAACTTTTACACCAACAAAGTTAATTTTCAGTTTGGGAATTTTATATATATTACTGACAATATTATTCTATCTATAAGTACATTTTTTTCCTACAACATTAAGTTTTCTAGGAGACTATATTATGAACCAAATTGGGTTTTGAAACCAATCTTTTTTTTCCATGTCCATATATACATATATATCCCCACACACAGAGGCAAAAATGTATACATTTAAAAATTAGAAGTATATCTGTTATGTGTATAATAGGAATATATACATATTCTTACATATATTTTTATATAACCATTTTGTATACTCCTGTGTTAGAAATACTGATAGAAATGCCACACTGTTTCAGGGTATGTTTGTTATTAATTTAGTAGATACTTTATTTTTACACTCACAAAGAAAGTTTTTTCTGCCCATTTCATCTTACTGCCAGAACTGCCTGCAAACAGGAAACAAGGATGCCATTATTTTTCTATATTGCCGACAGCAGTGCAACACATACATGCTGGCTATCACAAATGAACACCATCCTGTATTGAATTGTGAAACTCAACTAAAATAATTTCAGACTAGGTAAAAATACTATCTTATCAAAAGAAACAGACTCTCTATTCAGAAAATTAGTATAATTTGATATTTTTGATGGCCTTGCATATTTTTCTTCTCCTTCAGACTGTAAACACTATGTAATGACTGGAGCTGGAATGCAAATGTTTTGTTTCTCTCTTTATATACAAGCTTTTTTAATAGGGAGCTTCTTATTTTATGACTCTTTTAAGCCTACAGCTTTATGCTGAGTCATGGAGTCTTTGTTGTTATTTATGCTCAGCTGGAGATTAAATTTCCTGTTTGTAATGATTAAAAAGTAAACTCCTAAAAAGCATTTGAAATCTTTCAGAGGCAGTTCCATTTTCCAATCTGTACACTGCTTCCTAGTTTCGAGTTCACTTTCACCTGAGTCTGAATATGGATTTTAAAAATAATAGTAACCAGAATTTTTTTAATGTAAATTAAATCCATCTTTATAGATTTGTAATGAGCAAATCCATATGTCTTAAAGCTCATGTAAAAACACGTACCTTCTCAAAATGCAAAGCAACATGGAAGGAGGGTATGTGTCATACCTGCCATACCGAACTTTGTATGATAAAAACCTAGGGTTATATATGCTTATTGTAATTAATAACTATTATTTATAATAGCTTAAATGATTTTAAATATATATTCAAAACCAATTCAGTGAATTTCAAGCTTAAAAAATTGTTAATTTTATTTTTTATTCTTGTGTCTGCATTTTAATAATACTCATAAAAGAGAGAAAACAAATACAACTTTCAGGAGTGAAGATGACTGACCCCAAACTAATATGCTATTCTGACAGAGAACTCTGTTCTTTTATGCTAATACTTTATTCCAACAGAGAAAAAACAACCTCAAAAAATTAAACCTGCATTCGGCCAAAACCTTTGGAAAATGAAATTGTCATTTAAGAGTGCATCTAAGAAATTGTACATAACAAAAAATTGAAAAAAACAGAGAAGAAAATCTAGATTTAGGAGTAATTGGTAGATTAAAAATGCTTGACTGCTTCCTGAGAAAATGAGACTCAGGTTACTTCAAAGTCAGTTAAGACAACCTGAATTGCTATCCTGTAAAAAATAAAGCAGGGCCTGACATCTCTGAAGGCTCCTATCCTGAGCCCAAATCCATATCAGATAATTTGAATCAACTTTACATATATATACACTGTTGTCAGACAAGGAACAAGAACTGTGAGGCTTCTGAACCAGCAGTGCCACCACATGAAGAGGGAAGAAGTGTTCTGTAGTGTTGAAGCCACCAGATAGATCATCAGTTTTCAAGCAAGATCTGTCAACAAACTCCAAGTACACACCACATGGGATCCTGTCACACCCTTAAATTGTAAAAACAACCTTAGCCTCTTAGTGCCCCAGTCACAGACACAGTAGCTTTTCTGTATAGGTGAGTATAGTACGGAGCAGCTGACTTTACCAGGAATGTTCACTGCAAAAGCAAAGTGCATCCATCATTCCTGGCAGAGCTTTTAACCTCTGTTACGACACAGTTTAATCATTGACTTTTCCAGTTTCAGATTTAATTTGGAAGCATGCCATATCAGGGAGCAGAGCTAAACTTACATGGAAAAGTTGTTTTTTAACTAAACAAATAATATGGAAATCACATTTGAGTTAACTGTGAAAGTAAGTTACCAATACTAAGAGTAAACTCATTAGATCATAACTATGGAGGAGATAAAATTAAGAAAAGGAAATATAAACTGGAGACTACACAGAAAATAATTTCCAGTAATTTTCTAAATGTCTCCATCATGATGCATCTTTAGAAATACTAACTTGGAATAATACTTGCTTTTTGTGCCTGAAGTGGGAGGTGGGCTCATTAACATTGCTGTGTAAGCAACTATGCAGAAAGAGAAGGAAAAAAAAGTCATAACATTGACAGTACAGTTGATAGAGAAGTAATAAAACTGCATCAGAACACTGTAAAGTTGAAACTTCTAAAGTTGAAAATTTTAACAGATTTAGTATAGATGCATCAAAAATTGAGTGGTTTTAACAAAATAATTTTCCTGCTATGTAAATTCCTTATTCTGAATTTTTAAATTAACATTTCATTCTTGTTTTCAGTCAACCAAACTCTTTTTATTTCAATATATAAAATTTATTCTTTTCATTAAAAGAGATAATAAAATAAAATAATTTACTTCCATGTGATAAGTGGGTGAAAATATTTAATATATTTTCTCTGAAAAAAAAACCCCAAGTCTCAAATAGAAGACTACAAATTTAAGGAAAAAAAAAGACAGTAAGAAAGAAAGTGAGATATAATCATTAGAAATAACTTAAACCTCAAATAAAAAGGGCAAATTCAATATCCATACAAAGAGCCAAGTAACTTGCTTTAGAGGCAATATGTTCATGAAACCCTGGAAAATTTATTGTCACTGAGGAAGTCAAGATGAGATATTTTTCCCAGTTTGAAGATGTCATACAACTTTGCAGCTACACAGTCACAATTCACTTACTTTATATGCAAGAGATTAAAGAAGCAGCAGAAGTGTTGCAAATCAGCATTCCCAGTAGTATGATAATGATAATAATATGCAATCTTTTAGCAATAATTTTGCAAAGAATATGTACAGCATACCAAAAATTCTAGTCTAATGGATGCTTTATACGCATGGATATAAATGCATACGGTTGTGTTTCACCAAAATTTCACTAGTATAGTTGACTCTCCAGTAACCCTATCCTATAAATGAATGAAAATTTTTAACTCTGCTGCTTCTGTTTAAGAGGACTATTGATATATTTTTCTATCATTTCAAATGTCAATCAAAAAGAATATTTATCCTCAATTACCATGAAAACTAATGTTTCAGTTCGTAGATGGATCAAAGAACTAGTCTTTTAAGACTGCTTACATTTCAATAAAACAGATGTCAAAAGCATAATGTATCATGTGTTTCATAAATGAAACTTTGAAAGTAACATCTCAAATTACCTTGGAATTATACTGTGACTAATTTGATATTTTCTCCATGGAAAAAAATATATTTCACCTGTAATTTGGGGACATGATTTAAGCACCTAATCCCTTCTTTGCTTGAATGCAGATTGGTATTTTGGTAGCACACTTCTGCAATTTTTCCTTCCCAGGAAAAAAGAAAATGTTTTAGGAAAACCAATATAAAACATACCACAGGGAAAGTATTTCCCCATGACTGCAGTCAGCAGTTATCAAGATGATTAAAAATCACAATGCCCAGTTGTTTGTAGGCATGAATGAAGCCTTCACATGTGCTGAAAGGCAAAGAAGATACATCTATGTGCACCATTAATTATAAGCAAAAGGAAATAGTATGCATGTCTTCTTATTTGTACAACTCAGATCTTAGACGAAGTACAAAGGAAGGTTTGAATGTAAGGCTAGTAATGAGGATGGAGTGTAGCCACTTTGACTATCTCAGCACTATAGGGAGCCCTTAGATGGGGCATGGCAAGGATATGTTCACATCTGTGCCAAAGGATAATTGCTAAAGGAGAAAGAAACAAAAGAAAACCCAAATGAAGCTTACAGGCAGAAGCAGAAGAATGATAACTAATTGGACAATGTGGTGAAAAATTTTTAGAGATGGATTTCAAGAATGACTTTGAACTAGGAAGCAGAACAACTATTCTAAGTGTTCAATATGAGCTGGGTAAAGGCAAATAAGAATAATCACAATGAACAGAGATTGTTACTTCAGCAGAACACATTCAAAGATTTCTGAACTACAAAGCAATGCATCACATATTCAATGAGAAACAAAATAGAGAGACATAATTGTACACAGATGTAGCCTCTTCCTCTAATGGAGAAGGTTGTCTAGCCACTGGTGCTGATGGATGAAGTAGGGTACATTACAATGTCCCTAAATGTAGTTAATTATAATTTCTGAATAGCTTGGCTTAGTAATTAGGCAAAGTATATTGAGCTTTGTTGTTGAGGTCAAAGACATGATCACCAAACACTATTTTAGAGGTTGTGTTTCATTATGTTTCCAGTACAAACCTCCACATCTGCCCTGTCAGCTACAAAAGGAAAGGAGTCTAACAACAATTCACTCTACACGGGAAGGTATGGGACTGATACACAAATGTAATAAAATACTACAGCCAAGACTGCTAGGCTGTTCATCAGATTAGTTGTTAATATACTCTGTAATATTACTTATGTCAACACTTCTGAACATTCTGAACACTTCAGTATTTAAATGAATTTTTTGAGTGGCTTCAGGATGCCCTTTATGCCTTTGTGAGCAATTTCTGTTACCTGTATGTTCTCTGCACCTATAATATTTGTTGCATTGTAGGAAAGGTTCACCTACCCTGTATTTCAGTAATTAATTTATGCCAACAACATTGTTTACCAAACATGAACTACTGACCCTTGCTTTTGAAAAATTATATATTACATAATTACTCAAAAACTGGTGATTTTCTTCCTTGTATCAGAGTTTTTGGCACTTAATCTTCTATCAGTAAACTGTTTTATCCGGCATTTCTTTAGTCTTCAAAAATATGTACTGACCACTCTTCCAATGTGGTGCAGTTTAAATTGCCATTTTCCATAAGTTTTAAGTAGACCATTTGACTCTAATTTATCTTCAGGAGTTCATCTGCAGTGACCTGCTACACCAAGTCCCTGCACTGTTGTTTCTGGGGCTTTCATTTCCTTTTATCTTTGCTAGACTCATCACTGTTGATGCTTGTTTTGTATGTTAGTCAGACCAGACGGTATACCATCTTGAAGGATCCACCCTGTGTGCCATCTACCTAATTAGAGAGGCTCAATTTCTAAGGCAACAGCTTGCAGTGTCTGAGGGATCTTCTGGTACAGATACCACCACAAATCATTATTCAGAGTGACATTAATTAGTTGGTCTCTTCCCAGGATTTACTCTACTTTGGCAAAGATATCACAGCATTTTATTCATATTAGCTCCCCCTCCCCTCCGGTCTATTATCAGCTTGACTTAGGAATCCTAAACTTTTATTATTCATATGAAAGATAAATAATTTTTTTCCTTGCTTCTGAACTGTCAATCAATGTTTTGTCATGGGCTTATGGCTCTTTAGTTACTTAGCTGACTGACTGCTTCCCCAAATCCACCCATCACTGTTCCTAACATATCTGGGAAGCTTTGGGATTTCCCCAGTGGAGCATTTACTCATTTTATAGTTGAATTATTTCTTTCTTGGAAGGGATGCAAAGAACTTGTAACACAAACAATTTCCTTATTCCTTTACAATGGAAGTGATGGTGAATGTCAGCCTAATCACTAAATCTTTTCAGTACACTTCTTTTCAAGTGTTTGTTTTTAAAACTGCTCCAGCAAGCACTATTTGCTTCTTAATATTAAAAGTGCTATGCAAAAGTTTTATATGTAAATCCTACTTTAGAACAGTAGCAGAGAACATTCAATTTGTTATTTAATGTAACAGTTTCTGCATAGAGGAAGCACACATTAGCCTTCTCCACATTCAAGTTCCCCTCTTCCTTATGCCACCTCAAAAAGGAAAAAAAAATTTACATTGGCAATAAGAAATGTATCAAGAGGAAAAGAAGAGGGAAAAATATGCCAAAACATGTTGCAGCATAGAAATTTATGCAAATTAAGGAGGAAGTATTTAATTGAAGCATCTCAGTTCACAATGGCCAAACCTAATTTGTCAATTCTATGCATTCATTTAGAGTTAATGTTAGATTTTGTCTTTTCACTAGAAATTATTGCAACTTGCTAGTTAATTTTTAAAGCAACCTTTGGAAACCCATGCCTTGTATCATGTTCTAGCTGCAAGGTTACAATGAGAGACACAGAAATACACTATTTCTGTAGGAAGTCAAAAAATATTATAGCATGTATCAGTGGTCATGATGTCTATAATCTGAGTTCTGCTTCGTATGCATTGCTTATGGTGTAGATTTTTTCACCCTCATTATTAATAGTGTAAATGCTATTTGCAACCAAGGTAGCTGCACATGTAAATATCAGGACATAATTTTAAGCCTTGATCCCAAATGCAATTATTGACTGACTAGGCAATGATGCAAGTGTTTAGAAAGTGTAGCTTTAGAAAGTGATATCATTTCTAAAACACAAAAAATTACTATTTGATTAATATTAACCTGGCATTTAATTTATAGTATATGTATAGTTAACAATGACAGTGGAAAAAATAGCATTTATTTACATCCACTTTGTTAATGGAATCTGTTTCAGAGTAAGATACGTGTTGTTGTATAGCAGCAGTAAAACTTTTCAAATTGTCTTTTATGTGTTAAATTCTCTACCAAACAAATTTTGCTTAAATATTTTAGCATATTTTTTTTTTCAATTCATGCTTAAAAAGTGAAATTAATGTTAATTATTTTTTTCTTATTTCATCAATTGGCTTAAGGCAAGAACTTTAGTGGCAATTCCCCTCACCTTGTCCTTTCTCCAGAATTATTTGTGACTTGAAAAGGCCATCACTATTAGTATTATCAAAAACAAAATAGGAAATTTATTTTTAATATTATCAAGCTAATAATAAATATTGTTTATTATTATCAACAATAACCTTTAACATACACCTTTAAAAAATGCTATGAAGTATTTTGACATGTAGCATAGGCAGTCATGGTGTTTTGATTTAAATAATTTAGATTGGGAAATAGGAAGTTCAAATATAAAGGTGAAGATATTCATTTTTTGAAGGCCTGCTCCATAGTGTAGGTGTTCAATAGATAATAAACCTGGCCAATAGGAAACTTTGAAGACAAAGTTGAACAGAGTTTCCTTGATGACTTTTAAAATGCACAGAGACTATTTAAATGAATGGAGATGTCTTCTGTGAGTTGATACATATAACAGAGATTCTCCTCAGTGTCCATGGCACTTGAGCAGACCTCTAAATGCAATTCCTTTTTCAAGGTGAAAAAATAAGGATTTTTTTTTTACTAACAGACATATTTCTCAAAATGTGAGAAAGGAAGTTCTCCCCTGTTTCCCCAGAGTGGCTCAAGCACCAGGCTACAGGCTCTTCTGGCTGAAAGCACTCACCCTTCCCTTCTGGAACTACATCGCTGTGCAGAATATACTGTGAAAAAGAGAAAAAAGAGCAAGACTACTCTAGTAGGAGATTGAATCTTTGGTAGCAAGTCCTGTACATGTTCTGGTCATCATCCGTAATGATTAGTTTTTACCTATGTTATTAAATTACTTACAGTTTTTTACTCCTAATTTGTTTACAGCATACTTACATACAAACTACTTCAAAATTATTAAATAATGAACTACTCCAAAATCTAGCAGATTTATAGTGAAATTCATATAAGGCATAAGGGTCATAAATATCTAGATTTCATACAACTGGATAAGCAATAAATTTTTTCTAAGTATTGAATTATCAATGCATGAGTACATGAGTATAGAGTAGTATTAGAGCACAGTAAGGATCTGGTAGATGATAAAACACACTAATTAAATAAGCTATAGTAAAAACAAAAAGGTCTTTTTCAAAATATTAAACTGTGAAATCAATCCAGATATGAAAAACAGTAACAAAATTCTCAAGGAAAGCATTAGAATAAAATTCTATTAAATACTAATTAGCAAAATTAAGAAATCGGTGCCCATATTTTAAACATCCCTTCTAATATATCCCTTGGACTTAATACATCCTTTGGATGTTAATACATCCCTTGGACTAGAGCGAAATGACACTGAATGATCAGTGTTTATATTTATGTGGCAGGTTTTTTTAGAATAATTTGCAACGAAAAGGAGGCATGTGGCCATTTTGTCTAGTATTTATCATTATATATCATTATCTATTATCTGAGTTATATACAATATAAAAGTATAAAGATATCACTTAAGAAATTAATGATAATAGGAAATGAAAGAAAAAAGAGAAAGTTTAACATTAGATAGTGGAGAAGAAAGGTATCACCACCCATAAATCCAGAAACAAGGCTTGATTGTCAAAATTTAGATGTGCATTGGTTGAAATGATGGTTGCAGTCTTGATTCCTTGGGGGTGGGGGAAGCACACCTGACACAATGGGTTAATGTGTGTTCAGGTCCAGGTTCAGGTCCAGGTGGAAACACCCAGGTAACTCTTCAGTGACAGGGAGTATTACATTGTCTGTTGCAACACTATGGATCACGCACAACATGGGTCTGGGGGCCCTTCAGCAGGTCCTTAATGGTCTATAACACCTTCTGAGACACAACTGCTGTTTCTTTCATCAGTGTAGTTGAGCCAGTTATGCCTAATTGGGAGGGACAAATACTGGAATTGGACTGGAATAATAAGACATGGAGTGAAACAGGATTGAGAGCAAAAGAGTGAAAAACACAGAATAAGCTATTAGCCAGATGCTAAGACTATCTGACACCTTAAAAGCAATCTTTACTTTTTTTTCAATGTAAGAGAACAGCTATCAGGAGGATTCAGAAAATTATACGAAAAAGGTTCTAAGAGAGCACTAATGTAACTAAAAACAACACTGACAAATGAATAGAAGAACAGATTCAATCTGCAGTTCAAAAGTGGCTGTCAGTCTAATCATCTGGTGTTTTCTTCTCTGTACTTCACATGTATGCTCACACTTAAACACAATTAGCCATATGCTCACTTTTGAACATTTGAGATCTCCAAGAAATTTGTTTGGCAATTAGACTGCAGAGACCAGTTGTTTCATATATTCAGCATTGAAAACTTACAAAATTCTTGTTCTTGGTCACTATTAAAACCTTCATTGTTTTTCACAGATATACAAGCAAATATGCCAAATGGATCAGAGCACTCTAACCACCATATACTGTTGATGAATACTGCACATTTTCTGCCACGTAGTAAAGCATTATGATATTGTCAAAACAAGCATTCACAATTTAACTCGATATGACAAGGAAAGAAGAGTCACTGTTTACTGTAGTATTGCATTATCCCTTGGTAAAGCTCTGTAATTTGCAGCCATTTAGTAATAGCACAAATGAAAGGTTGATAATCAGATCCTGAGAAGAGAGCAACCTCTAAGTCTAAATTTAAAGTCTTTTGAAGATTATTTCCTGCTGACAAATAAATAGTGAATCCATACTCTCAGGCCTAGAGGAGACATAACTTGGACATATGAGCAAACAGTGAAGTAGCTTTGAAACATCTTTGGAAATTCTATGTCAGAGAACTTCTCTGGACAATAGTATGGTTTATAGTTTTATATATATATAACCACGTAACCTTATATAGCCACATAATCTATATTTACTCTCTAGTTTAAATTTAATTTATGGAAATTATTTTAACAAACTAACAAAAATCAAGAATGAGTCTTCATGCAGGCCATATAATTTGTTATTGCACTAATGGTGCTTTAATGGTTTATTATAAGTAAAATTGCATTGACAGAATTAAAGAAAGGCCTATATAGACCAGCTAAACTGTTGCATACATCTTTTTCAGCTGAACAAAAGTTTGTATGTCACTTCTACTCTTCAAGAAACCCTCAAACAGTTAATTTTGAAAACAGTTACAAAGTTTAAAAATAGCTGAGAGTGGCCATGTTTGTCAAGAATTTCAGTCTAGCACTGAAAGTTCCTTTTTATGTCCAAACACAATTTATGTGGACTACCTTTCATGAACATCCTTGTTAATTAAACACTAACTGCTTTGGTACTTCAAAGTTATATCCCTGACCTAAAATTAATTCATTGTTTATATTTGTTAAGCTCATTGGAAGCCCGGGAGGCTTCATGGTCTGTTCTCACTGTCTAAACAGAACACTGAATTATTCACATATGCAGAATTCTTACTAGTGTCTTACCTGATATATCATTTATTATTACTGAACACCTGTGACACTACAATAAATAATAAAGTTTAATTTATCATGTACTAGGAGTAACCTCTCCTTCCTAAAATTAATGTGTTTTTAGTAAGACCTTTTTTAAAAAAAACATTTTTGTAGGGAATGAAGCATCCTTTTAATTTTTACCAATATTCCAGATAAACAGGAAAATGGAAGAAAACAAAATTTTAAAACCCCAACAAAATACAAACCAAACCAACTAAACAGACAAACAAAAGACCAAACCATAAACAAATAAACAAACGAACCTCAACCAACTAAAAATAGCCAACCAAACTAAAAAAACAGTGCAGTAAGAAAGGTAGTATGTCTGTTAGGCACAGTGCATGTAAAGCACCTTACCTACATTTTCTTCACTTCTAAGCATAAAACAAGAAATTCTCCAACTCACTGAAGGAAGTGGGATCCAAAAATTCTACCAAAAATGTCAGTCAGCAACCCAGAATGATCAAGAATTAAGGCCAGCGGTAGAATTCAGGTTACTGCAAAGGCCTGAATGACCAAACCTTTTATTTTTTAGTTAGAAGAGGACAACCTAGTATAAGCAATAGCAAAACAGCATTCAGAACAAAAAATTGAGTAGATTCAAATAAAAAAAGGAATAAAATTTAAGGAGCTAGTAAGTGTAGTCTCTTACTTTCATGTTGAAGGCAATTAAGATAGAAACTTCCATGTTGTTGAGATATCATAAAGTATGTGCTTCAACAAGAGCCTACACTAAAATACTTGGAAATTGTGGCTTCAATTACATGGATTCATTTTCTTATTCTTGGAAATTTCAGGCATGATCTCATGGGCAGATCAATGAAAGATGTATAAAATTGACATTTTCCAAAAATGTGATCTGAACTACACTTATATTGCTCTGAACAACATAAGACCCTTATAGTCATTGTGCAAATATGTCTGTACAAATATCAATTCAAAATACTTATTCAGAATATTTTTCATATTGGTTACATTTCCCATTTGTAAAGCTTTATGGTCAAACATCAGCAAAGACTTTCAAAATCAATGTGAATCATATTCTAACCTTTGTGGTTTGAAAACACTGCCTGAGAGAATAATATCTCAAGTTGTGTGTGAACGTGCTTAGAATGGTAAGATCTCTCAGTTTTCTAATACCAAAATTTAATCAAATATTGCTCATCAACTCTTAATAGTAACCAAAGAAACAAGACCAGTATAGAGTTAATACTCTCTAGAAAATGCAAAGAAAAATGTAACCACATCCATATTCAGAAATACATTATTGCAGAGGCACTCTCCAGTCTGTAAGTCCTGTGTCCCTCCAGGAATGCATAAGGGTTGGCATTCATGTTTTTGACAAACAGTGTGCAAAAATATCGAAGCAGCCCATAAAGCACAATGAAGAAAGCATTCCTTCCAAGAAGGAAACCACCTTACCCTGCAAAACTTTTCACAGGAGAAAGCTTCTAAAGTTTGAAAGAAATAAAAAAGGTAGTAGGAAGAATTTGAGTACAATATCTCCATTTCAAGAAGACATTTTAAGTGCTTATTAGCAACAGTAATGTTGCTATGGAAAACACCTTATTATATCACTTTCTAAACACCATGTCATTATCAACTAAGGCTTAAGAGACAACATATTTCATGCCATGATGAACATTTATTTATACAGATTTCACTCAGCATGATTTCAAGGCAGATGCTACAAAGAATGGAAAAGAAAAAAGGGAGAAAAAAAAAAAAGTAAATGTAAAAGAGGAATCATTCTGCAGTCTTGGGTAATGAACATCAGGGTCACTAGGTGCCCTGCTGATGACTTTAGCCTCCAACATCTTACTTCTCCATTTAGACCCAAGCAGTTTTTGAGCTGCTTGTTGGGAAGAACACAAACTGACAACAGTAGCAGATAAAGCACAGAAACTTCCAAGTTCTACAACAGTGCTTCCAAGACCACTTGAAAAAGAATTTAGCTTAAAGATCTGAGGTACTGGCTATTGTATTAATTTGTTTAAGAATGTATCTCACACATTTTTAAAATTGTAAAGTTTTTCCCAAAACTTTGTTTGCCAATGGGCTTTAAGATGCTTCTAACACATCTAATCTAGTTGAATGGAGAATTGTATATTAGAAAAGTGAACTTTCAAGCTTAGTCTGGAAATGTATACTAAAGATCTGTACCCACGTCTCTTGCTTTGAGCAAGATTGGGCTGTATCACATAACCAGTTTCTGGGAAAAATTTACAAGTCTGTAGTAGTAATATCTACATCTCCAGATGGAGACCTCAAGTCCAGATATATCCATGGATAAAGTACTCTCCTTACTCAAGTTTTTATGAGACTAGCCCATCTCTAAAATGGGGTCAGTATAAAAGCAGATGGAGGACTCCTCTAATTTTGTGCAAGCCCACATATATAGACTCTTATTTGTATAAAATTAAAAAAGAAGGGATAGTGCTCCAACCAAACCTCTGAGATAATAAATATCATAAATATCATACCAATCATAAATCATACCAATATCATAAATATTGGTAGTGCTGGAATAAGGTGTTTAATCTCAGTCTTCAAAACAGCAGCAATTTTTGAGTAGCAACTCCAAATGAGAAAGAATGAAGAAAATAAAGACAGATATGAGGGTGTGAGATGTCCTACATATGAGTAGACTCTGAATTCTTTTTTCTCCACTGTGTTGTACACCCGAATAAAACATAATAAACTATAACCTAACTTAAAGTAACTTGTTTGACTGTTTGAAAAACTTACAAATTGTATTTCTCTAAGACTTAAGATGGTAGACAAAATTATAACAATACAAACTCACTTATATTTACACTACTGAAGACCAGCTAAAAAATGTATGTATATTTCTTTAAGCTCGCAAACTATTCTGGAGGTATGAATGAAACTCAGGTTGTAAGCTAGCTGTTTCTAAATAAATGGCAGTAATAGGTAATGGGCCTTATTATTAAATACAAATTTTCTTGAAATCCTTGATAATAGACAAACTGTTAAATTAAAATTTTTCTACTAAGTATATCACCTATGCAAAAACCACTCATGTTTAACAGTGAATAAAAAAATTGTTCCTGGATTTGGGGCGGGGGGTGTGTGTGGGGATGTTAACTAAAGTTTAATTTCTGTTTTTTTTCTGAAATAACTTTTATGAGAAGCTCTCCTGATCAAGATGGGCTGGTTGTTCAAAGACAAGTGATATACTTTGCCAGACAAATAACAAATTTATGATGAGTAATACTCAAGTTATTGAGAGATATAGAAAGACAAGTTATGAATACTCCATATCCCAGAAAAAAAACTGTGAAAACTTTACATTTTGTTATCATCAGTCTTCTCTCTGAAGGAGACTGTTTCAAGGAAAATAAATCTCTCAGTCATTTCATTGCAGAACAGAACTTTTCAAAGCTTCCAAGTTTAGATAGAAAACCAGAACCCTTGTTTTCCAGCCAACATTACTAAGAAGAAAACTGATGAAAGAGAAAGTAGCAAATCTGAAACATTCTGAGAACTCTATATGTAATATTTTAGCATTGGACTGTACTGTGATAAAAGAGTCAGGAAAGAACTTTGCTATTATTCTTTATCTCTAATTTGAGTTTAAGCATTTATCCATGTTCTGTAAAACTTCATATCAACAGATATTTCAAAGTGTTACATATGTATGATTGATGCTTTAGAAAGAGACATTTTATAGAAAGCAGCTTACAGTTATGAATGTTTAGAAATTACTTCAAAGTTGTTAGTTAACAAATGGCACCTTGATATAAAAGTTTTGGCTCAAGTATGTACTTCTGGTCTTGAAGAGCAATTAAGAACAATTTCCCAGCTATGGGGAAGCAGGAGTATATGATGAGATCAGATTTCATCAGATTCAGTTTCAAAATAGAAGAAAGATGAGCTGAGGGAAAAAGATCGCTTTTGTAAAGCCCAGTTGCTCTGTGTTTACTTTACAAACTGACTGCCTTGAAGGGGTTCTTGATAGGTCTCAAAGCTGCACAAATAAAAGATGTTAAGCCTTCAAAGCAAGAGAGTCTAATTGAAAGAAAGACTTGAAACCCATATCATAAACTATTGCAGGAAGAAATGATCCATTCATGGCTGGCCTAAGTGGTAGAACAAAAGTTTATGTAAATTCAGTTCTGTTATTTTTAGAATAAGCCTTCCACCAGCGTGCATAAGCCTTAAGGGCAGTATTAAGAAAAAGCCACCTAGTGCTTCAGAAATATCCTTTTCATAGTCTTTACAAGTAGGACAACAAAGCAAATGCACAGAAGGAGACTAACTTATTCATGTTTTTCAAAGAGTTGTTTTTTCAAAGAAACAATTTGTGTTTCTCACATCTCCCACTGAAACAAACAAGAACAGTTTACAATCTCAGTAAATAATATTTATTCCCTGTAGGTACATTGGAAACTTCAAAGGAGCATGAGAAAATATGTGGCATAATCACAGTTGGAAGGGATTTTACAAGATACAGAAGACACAGCATGCCACCTATCACCAGTCAACATCCAGATACATTTTCAGAAGTTGGCAAGGGTTTACATCTAAGTAAAGATGAGTAGTATCCTACAATATCTAAAAGTCCTTTTTTCTTTGATAATCTTTATGTAGATTAAATGAAAAATTATCTGTGCACCATTTTTTGACACTATTTGAAAAAATACTGAATACATATTAAAATTTCTCTTTTTAACTTCTAGAGCTGTAAAACTTAACTTAGATGTAAGCAGATAGTAGCTTGTCTTTAGATGTGCAGAATCCTGACCTAAGCTCTCAATGTAAAGGCAAAATCTCACTATTTTAAACTCTTCTAAACTACAAAACTGTATGACTGGATTTTCAAATCATAATCAAAATGTAACTTCAAATACTGAATCAATCAAATTACAAGTACCCTGAACTAAATAGTGCAGTTGCCAAAAGGACAAATCCTCTTAAAGTTGATACAGTCAGTTTTTGCTCTTTAATTTACACATCTTGGAACCATGAGACACACCATCCCACCTAGTTTTAAGGGATTATCATTAAAGTATGTTAATCAAGCCTTGTGAAAAGTTTAAGATGCAAAGGAAATTAGCTGATTATCAGACTTTATAGTGAAGCTTTTCCCAAGGTTTCTGTAAGTAAAGCAATACCTTATGAGCTCTTTTTCAATTTGGACCTAAGAACACAAATCACTAGGGGAGTCTGCCACTTTCATCTGCTCTGATAATTCATATTTTCTGACAAAATTAGGTGGACACTCCAGTTGAAGGTGTACACCTTAATATGTATGCCTTAAATTCTATACGCTAAACTGAAAACTCAGCTTTAGGTTTTGAGGAAAAAAATACAGAATATTTTTAAGGTCTGGACTCTTCAGCCTGAGTGGTACTGACGTGTATGTCACAGTCCTGCAGCCAAAATCATCGGCTGCAGGTTACAACACAGTCGCCAGCCTTCAGGATGGTGATCAGCTTAACTGCCCCAGCTGTGATATTTGTTCTAGTTCCACCATGTCTACATATTAAAGACTGAAGTACTAATTTTACTTAATAAAAATCTTTAACAAAGTGTTGGAGTCAGAGGCACAGAGAATATCTCTGTATCTGTGCTGACAGTTTCAGACACTCCAGAGAACACTGAGTTCAACCTGAAACCATGAGAAAGCTCCTAAAACTAAGTGAAGAAACTGAGAATATGTGTGCAAGTTAGATAGAATTTTATTAAGTCACTGGGTGAGAAAGTTAAAGTTTAGGGTTTAGGCTATATTAGTGAATAAAAGACAACATGGAGGATTTAGGACATCATCCCTTTCTCCTTTTCCTTCTTCTTCATCTTCTTCTTTTAGGGTTTTTAGGTAATATTGGGTGATTGGATGAAAGAACCTGCATTGCAGGACACAGGTGTTTGGTTATTGGGCTATAAGTGAAAATAAGTTACTTGGCATATCATTATTGGGCAAGTTGAGACTTAAAAGACCTTGAAGAGATACTTCGCTCTCCATTTTGTAGTGTGTTACCCTAGTGTATATAGCTCTTCACTGTCTGTAAATATGTAATACAGATGAGGAAGAAGAAACATCTGAGCCAAATCACAAAAGCAGTCTCTCTGCCATTAAGTTGGTCCTGAAGAAAAAAAATGAGCTATCAGTTACCCATAAATTTCATTAGAGCATTTCATTGTATATGAAGACCCCAAAGTTCCTTGAGGGTCATACTCTGTTCTCCTATGATTTTTTTTTTTTTTTCCTTGGTAAATTTTAACAATTTTTTCTTGACTTTCCCCTAAAATGTTCATCTTCAGCTTAGTGGGTTGGGGTTTTTTTGAGAGGCAAGTTACATTTTGTCATTTGTCTTAAATTACTGTGATCACATCATATGGCTTAAAATTTTTTGTTTCAAGTATATTATATACATTTTCCTCACAATGGAGAAAGGATACACACATATACTACGTATGCCATGTATGTGTAGAACTGTATGTGGAATTGAAACAGATTTTTCAAAATTATTATTGTCCACAATGTCCAATGGATGTCAATGAAGTCAAGAGCATCTGAGAAAAACATTTCTTATATTCTACAGAAATCAGCAAGTTATTGATATATAGGAATATCTGATAAAGAATATACTGTAAAAAATATGCACAGGTAATAGCACAGAGATGCAATTTGGGCTGCAAGGGAACACTGTCCTATATCTCTTCTCTAAGATGTAATGATGTCCCAAACATCAGAGTGCCTTGATTTGAAAGGCAGATGTCTGCCAAGGAAGGAGGGAACCTCCCTTGGAATGGGACATGACCCCCTCTCCCTCCGAATTTTTGTAACTTTGAAATTCAGGGGCTTTCAGGCAAAGAGATAGGAAAAGGAATAACATTTCTTTACTAGTATGTGTGTGCATAGTCTGGCAGGCGAGGGGTGCAGGACACCAGTGTAGCAGGAAAAAATGGGAGCAGTGGCAAAGAAACAGCAGGGGGTGGGAAGGGAAGAGGCCCAGGGATGCCAGGGTTTCCCCTGAGGCAAAGGGGAACTTTTGTGAGGTAGGGTGTTAATAAGGTCCCAGCGCAATGGCCGCTCTTACCAGCAGATCTCCACTCCTGGTAGAAGAAAGGCAGCAGGAGACGGAACCCCACAGTGGTGGTGGATTCTACCCACGGTGCTGCAGCCTCTCTCCTCTCCCAGTGCCCAGAACACAAGACAGCTAGGAGCTGCACCCAACCCCTTTTCCCCAGCCCAGTCCTTGTGGTATCCCTACCCTTCCCAGAGAAACCCCAAGGTAAAAAAAAAGAGTAGCCAGCTGGACCCCTCCCCTCCTCGGCCTCCTCTTACCTCTCGTAAGTTCTCTCCCTTATCTCTCGTTATTGTCTCCTAGCAACACATATGGGAGAAGATTCCATGAGAGACAGAAACAAAAGGAAGAATCCTAAGCCCCAACACAGGGCTCTGCACTTGTAGACTTCGTGGCAATTCTGATGAATATTCTGTCTGAAAGAAAACTTTTCATTTGATGTATGTGGTACTATCAATCTAACTACATAACAACAAAACTTATAAAAGAATTAAAGAATGGACTAAGCGTGAATGATCAACAATGACATGCAAATTTATGATGTGTGTGCCTTAACTTTCTAGACTGTGGTAGTTTGGCACGTAGGAAAAAAGTAGGAAATATCCACGGAAGTGACTTCTCTGGGAGAAGCTGCTGGGAGTTTCTTCTCTGCTTGAGATCATGCCAATAGCTGGCCAGTTCTGAGAACCGACAGCATTTTGGCACCACTGAAAAGTAAGATCACCTTTGTGAATACCACCTTTTTAAAACCCAAACCTTCTTGTCTCTTTGTTTCTGGCCGTGAAAGGTATCAGAGCTCTGCTGTGTCTGGCCCCATGCCCCACCACGGGTGTGTATGGCCTGGGGGAGGCTGGGCCGGACTCCAGCAGCTCCTGGGCAGGGGATGGAGACTTCCATCCCCCCCATCAGGCCACGCTGGGGTCTGCTGTGGCGCCTCCTGGGAAGCCTTCCGGCTCCTATTCCAGTGGGGTGGATGAAGCCTTTCCCAGGGGGCCACAGCCCTAGGCTGGGCCTGGCCATGGCTGCTGACATCTCACGGACATACCCCCCGCCATGGCCCACACAGACAGCTCCAGGATGAAAAGTGGCTGAAAACTGTCTGCTGCCCTCGAGTGCTGCTGAGCTGAAATACAACACCATGAATACCTGCCGCGGTTTCGGTCATATTTAACCCTTTCACTACCTAGATGAGTCCTGCAGACTTTAATCTTCTCTCCAAGGAGAAAAAAGGACAAGAGCGATCAACGTGTAAAGAGACAACATGAAACATCAAGGTCAGTAAGAAAAAGAGTCAAGCCTCAGATGGAAGGAGAATGAGGAGATGCTTTAATAAGCTGAAATATTCTTTTAGTAGAGCCATGGAGATGGACAATAATGTTCTGAAAAACTCCTTTAATTAATGAAAATATTATTGGGGGAAATTAACTATTCAAACTGTAAATCTGAGCAAAGGTATCCATTGATGATGACTAGCAGATGGTGGAGTAGCTGTGATCCCATGAGGTGCTTCAACAGAGAGAGAGAAGTGAGAGTTGATGAAGACCCGTTGAATAACTCATCCCTAAAATAATAACCCTTGAATTCATGGCCCATGAACACACCTCTGAGTGGTGTGAAAATGGGAGGAAGGGATGATTGCAGAGTTTTTTTTCCGGAAGCCTGCCATAATGGGAATGAAAAGCCACGAGTAAACTGTTTACTGTGTAGAACTCTCCATGGCACGACAAGAGAAAACTGCTCTCCCTACAGAGACTGATGAAAAGACTGCTGTATAGTTGGTACTGCTAACATTTTAGCAGTTTTTTAGCATTCCAAGTTTTGTCTCTATGTTGTCAGTTGAGAAAGGAAAAAGTTGGGTGTGGGGAAGAAAAGGTTTCTGGAGGTTTTATTCTGGTTTCTTATTCTTGTAGCTCTGTTAATAAACTTTCTTTATTCCTTTTAAGTTTAAACATGTTTTGCCCTTCTCCTAATCCAAATATCACATCAGAAAATAGATACTCTGGTGATTCTTAGCTAGTGCTAAACCCCACCACATAGACTAATGATTTGATGGTTTTTTTTTAACTAGCAGTCCAAAGGAAGTCAGAACTTAAATACCTCTCTTTCTCATAAGTATGAGTGAATATATATATATATGTATACACAGTACAGACCCTAATTTTGTGACAATTATCTTCTTTTTTTCTTTCTTCTTTATTTCTGTTGACTGGTTTTTTTGCGTGAAATACATTATGATAGTTATTAGGAGAAATACAGTAAGAGACATTGTTACCTGTCAAGAGTCTATGCAGTGAATAGGCAGGATCACTCTACTGATGTAATCAAACATCACTAGGAAATATTTATGTGCCTGATTCTGTTGTACTCAGTTGTATCAACCACAGATTCTCATATTAAAGGAATCTGCTGTCTCAGTTGCTCTTGAGAGATCACTAATATTTAGAACAGAAAATCCTTGGTTACTTTATTGATCTTTTTTCCTAGAATTTCCAAAGGACATGTTATTAAAAGCTTAACTCTAATTTCACTGAAGTTAAAGGAAGAGAGTTCTGAATTAAAAGGTAGCAGACTGAATCCTAACCCAGATTTTCTTTATGGCTCTGTAGTTTTTTTCTGTAGCTAGAGAAAGATCATCCCATCAACTGTAAACATTGACACTGCTTTTTTAAAAGATCTACTTAACAGTTGGAATCTTCTGAGCAGTTAGCAAATCACTATTCCATTGTTGCCCAGTAGGTGGTCTTAGCTTGTGAAAATTCTTCTCCCTGCTTTAACACTAGCCCTGTTTTTTCATTTTTGTTCTTATGTGTTGCTTCTGACTGAATAAAAAGGTACAGATTCTTTGCCATATATGTTTGTCAGATCATGCACCATGCGTTATTACTATATATGTGCCAAACGACATATATTGAGGTGACCCTCAGTTTATACCTCTGTTCCTCTTTTCTGTTTTTGACACATGAAATTTGATCCTAGCTACCTCTTTTCACAATACCCTAGCTGTTCGTAAAATGTAGTAAATAGTTGTAGCTTTTCCTTTCACTATATCTCATAGTATGTTTCCATGCACATAAAAAAAATACACTATTTTTTAATACATACAACTATCAGTGTATATGTAAAATAAACAATAAGAACTAAAATTCTTTGCTTCTATGCTAGGTTGCTGTATGCCTAACTATGTCTATTTCACTAATACAAATACTGTCCTGTACTCAGGGAGAACAGTGTTATCAGAAATCACAATATAATAAATTGGCTGTTTGCTGAAAAAGAGCTATGACATAAAGCATCTCATTTATGAAAACAAAAAAAACCCAAAAAACAAAAAACAAACAAACAAAAACCATGAAAAGGGAAGGTATAAAAACAGGAATATCCACAAAGAAAACACCTAAAGAGGCAGTCTCTTTAGGAAGAAGTTAAGGACATTTGACTCAGACTGTAGCTGTGGCAGGTAAAGTGCTCCATAATTGCTACCTAAGTTTCCAATTCAGATAGAGGTTTCAGTTTGTAGCTTTGAACAATAACAGAGAAGGGTAAATGTTGGTTTTTTTCTCATCTAGTGACTGAATTGAAATGCTCTGTAATCACTAGGTTACACATCCTCAGTTATTGCAAACAGAAAAGCTACTGACAGAAGAATTACACCACATAATTAGCAAAATATGTAGGTCATATTGAATCACAAAATTAAAAACACTTGCAAATTTATACCATGTATATTTATATAATCATGATTTTACATAAATTCAGATTATTATGAAGGCTATTGACACACAAAGATTATAAAAAAACAAGACTATCTGACAATATAGAGGAGTCACATATATTCTGATGAGTTTCTAACTAGTCTGTAAACAAGACACTTATGAGGAGTTAAAAAGTTTTGTTGTTCTTAGTTGAACAAATCTTTAATCTTGTTCCTGGCATGACCTAATTTCATATTTTGATAAAAAACAGAAAAAAATTGCTTGCATTTCCCCTTATAGTAAAAGCTGGAAAACCAGTTCTTGTGACAATATTTTTAATTAATTAGAACAAATAATTGCTTTTATATAGGATATGTAATAGTAGGGCAGAAATTCCATCCTTAAAATAGCAAGCATCTTCCTCTAAATATTTTGAGATCTACAGCTATGATTTTTGTGTATTTTTTAAACAAATGTCTTCATCTATCTCACTTTAACAAGAATAGCTTTTGTGAAACATAAATTTTACTTTCCTGCGCTTTTGTTGTTGAAACACCTGTACTTTGGGGTATTTGTGTTAGTGATTGGTTTAGTTCCTGTTACTAATTGTTGTAGACTACTAACTTTCTTGGAGCCATTACATCAGCAGTCTGGCAAGATATACAAGATGTTCACTGTAACAGTAATACATCATTAGGTGCAGAAAAAAAAACTATGATAGTAGCAGCTGGAAAATTAAATAAGTCACTTATTTTCTTGTTTAATAAATAAAATGGTAAACTGAAATTAAGTAATTAATATTTGGGAGGTTGGATCTAGTCTATGTTTGGCCCAACATACGCAAGTGTGGACTTAAGATCATCGCTCCCTGAAGGTCACTTTGGATCTTCCACTATTTTAATGGAAGCTTATTCCTTCAGAAAAAATTTCAAGAGAGTGAGTGATCCACAGATATGGCTGTGATGTACTCTCAAAAAAAGACAATGCACATTTAATTTCATTTCCTTGCAAAGAGAGTGACAAGTGCAAACTTAAAGACAGACAGAAGGCAGGTACTCTTCACAAATTAGCAGAGAATGTGTCCATAAACATTTCTCAAGGTAGAGCTGCGAATTAGATATGTCATATAATATCTTTCCAGAGAGTTTTCCTTTTCCAGCATGTTGTATGCCATGCATTTGTCTATATAGTTGTCATTTTATGTGCTGGTACACACACACATACTATACTTCTGTACAGTAGACAGAAAGACCTTTTTTATCATCCTTACTCATCATGTCTTACTGGAGAGAAACTTTCTTATATAGTTACTGAGAACTGAGTCACAAACAAAGGATGACAGCTGACCTGATAAGTCACATAACCATTCCCAGTTATAAAACACAATCATGGAAATGTCAAAGTTATCTCTTAGTTAAGCTAAGGGTCAGTAATCTCTGGATACATGCTACCCACTCTCCTACTTTTCCCTACTGTATTATATTAATAAGATGGCTACTTCCCCAGGATTTTTATGTCATCTAAATGACTACAAAATGCTAAAAACATTAAAGAAAAAAAAAAGAAAAAGAAAAAATAAGAAAGGGTTTAATACAAAATCCCAAAGGGATGAAAATCCTCCGTGATTCTATTACTCTGATCTCCGTAGGCTAGACCATGTCCCAGACAAGGTATGTGTATGAAGTGAGGGAATTTCAAGAAGCCTGTTACAACAGAAGAAATTATAAAATGCAAGACCATTTGGATGCAGCAAAGATTGATTTCATTCTAGCTTCACATTTCATACATTTCATAACAGTTACAAAAAGAGATTAAGGGCAAGTAAACACTAGGGGATGATATAGAGATCCTCCCAATCTGCCTTCATAACTCTACAGTATCTGTGACAGCTGCTAAAGGGTATGTGCAGAAGCATGCTTAGCAACCACAGCACAAAAACTCACTCCAAAATTCTACCTCTCAGAAAACATGAGTTTCCAATTCAGATAAAAGCTTCATTTTGTAGCTGTTGAACAGCAACACAGAATATGGCACGACTAAAAAGATCAGTCTAAGTCATCACTCTGTCTATCAGGCAGTTAATTTAAAATAACAAAGTCAAAAATAAATTGCAAGATATGCTTTTAATCAGGAGAATTTTTGTCAAATCCCTTAGGAATCTTCTTCCAAATCCTTTATGCTTAAGTGAGTACTCCTCCTACAGAATCATTATTCCCAGAAAAGGTTAACAACCAAAGTTCAGTAGAAAAGGGAAAATATCTATTGAAGCTATCACAATCTATGATCATAAAGTCCTATGCCAAGTTACAATCTAGCATATCAATCAAAACCTATTTTGATAATTTGCTTAGAACAGCAAACATGTTAAATTGTATTGCCGAAAGCCCTCTATAAAGAATGGGGAATGGAGGGACAGAGCAGGTGTATGCATAATAAAATAACAGTGAAAGGCATCTGGCAGCAATCCACACCAGTAAATGAGACCATGTAAAGTCAGTTATTTCTACATGTGTTTGCAAAAAATAGTATTTTCTCAGAAAAGGAAATATTTTTTTATTCACCCAGTCTATTGTGGTCTCTTAGCACAAAGAAAACCAAATATATTTGTTACAGACACTTTTCACACAGTCCTGTGGAGGGGAGACTTCCAGTGCAGTCTATTTTAGCAGTACTACCTAGCCATTGTAATGCTTCACACATAAGCTTCATACAGCTGCTCACTTGTAAGATACATAGATCTGGAGATATCTAGATTTGGAAACAGCTTATGAAGGTGCAGGAATATTCCTCCTGACATAGCTCACATGTTGAAAAATATAGCTACTGTGGATCCTTTGATCTTTGCAAAAAGGGTTTATTGCTTTATTTGAAAGCCTTCTTTTTTTCTCTTCACTTTCTCTGTCTAAAGAAAAAAAATGTCATTCTTTGATTTTGCTATCATGAGTCTATATTTTCACAACTAACTTAGAAAATTCATCTCTATATGACAGCAGGAACCCAGAAGCAACAACTTTCCTGCAACAAATGCTGAATTTGGAGAAAAGTTCTGTTTATTATTTTTTAACCAGGCAGATTGGTTCATAAAAAATATTTTCTGACAGAAAGACCAGCTTCATGGTTCCATTGTTTGAATGTTACAGCATAATCTGGACTAAGGATCCAAAAATACGACTATTCTCACAAAGTTCCTATTATAATTCAGTTTAGAAACAGAAGAGGAGAGGAAACTAAGTCTCTGTGAATAGAGCCGATCAAACCCAGAAAGGTTCAAAATATACCCAAAAAATATGATTAAAACCAAATGAGGTTAGATCTTGGTGCCAAAATTTAATAAATATTATTTAATAATAAAAGAAGGAAGGATGGAAAGAGGGAGGGAAAGAGGGAAGGAAGTGCAGGAGGAAGTGCAGGAGGAAGTGCAGAAGGAAGTGCAGAAGGAAGTGCAGAAGGAAGTGCAGGAAGGCAGGCAGGCAGGCAGGCAGGCAGGAAGGAAGGAAGGGAGGAAGGAAGGGAGGGAGGAAGGGAGGGAGGGAGACAGTTATGGGGGTTAGGCAGAAACATATCACCCTTGCAGGGATCCCAAGAACTTCTTGTTGCTCCTTTCCATCTGGTCTTCTTGAGGGTCCCCTGCAGCTGCCATGCTGCCAATGCCACACCACACCATGCACTGCCACACCATGCCAAAAACTCTAGAATCCTGTGGATGGATATACCTTTGGGCCAGGTGGGAGAGCCCAGGTGCCTCCCTTGCAGGGACCAGTTTGACACTGTCCCTTTCAACACTGTGATCTGCTGCATGGAGCTGCGGTGCTCTGCTGCAGGGTCTGGGGACCCCTTTGGGAACCTCTGGCACCCGTGACACCCCTGTGTCCCTCATGTGGATGCGGCTTCTCCCGGGGGAAGGGCCCCGCAGCTGAGCTGCTCCGCGCAGCGAAGGATGGGCGCTCGCTGCCTCTCTCCAGAGCCTTTTCCCCACGCACCCAAAGCCTCTCTGCCCCCAGCCTTCGGTGTGAGGGTCTGTGTGGGCCTGGCAGCTGAGAGCCCTGGGGCTGTGCTCTCTGCTCTGAAGCTGTTAAACTTCTGCTCTGTGGATTTATTCCTCTCCCCCAGCCCTGAGTTGTTACTTTATTTTACCTTCATCAGCCAGCAGCATGAGGCCTCCTTCAGGGCCCACTCAGGGTGTTGTGGTCTTCTCTGCAGCCTTTGTAATATAGTTTTGCTATAACAGGCAAAAGCATCTTCATTAACATGTTTAAGTCATAAACTAAAATATTTCAGTCTCTGACACCTCCTCAGGCATAAATGGCCAATTAATGAAATATATCACGTGGAAGAATAGTTAGAAGCAGTTCTGAATCCATGATGGTGTACATTTTAAAGCACATATGAATTAAAAAAATTTTGACTTAGTAGGTTTAAGTATTGGCACAACAAAGAAGAGCTGGTAAAATGAAAATTAAATTTTCACTAAGTGAAAATAAGTGCAACAAAAGAAAAGGAAAGCTGATATTTCATTAGTTACTACTATGTGGCAAAATGGTTAGATTTATGTCAGACACCTAGTAAAAGACTAAGTATCAGGAAAAAAAGTTTCTCTCAAGACAGTCACATCATTCATCATGTAAACAATAAACTGTCTCTGTAACCTTCGTATTTCTGTAATTTTTTTATGAGGTGATCTAAGGATTTTTGTATTTTCTAAATTTATATAATCTTTTTCAGCATAATCTTTGAAACATTATTCTTCTTCCCAAAAGCATAATTAAAAGATACTGTATCTAAGTGGTTCTATTCAGACTCAGCATGATAAAAACTTAACTTTCCTTTGTCCTTGCATTTGCATACAGCCAGAATTCATACTTTTTCAGCCAATAAAAATGTATTTCTATGAAATATTATTAAGTTTTCTGGGTTTCACCACTTAGTAACATTAAAAAAATAACCCAAAAATAACCAAAAGCAGCCAACAAAGAAATAATTTTAGAAGTTTTATTTTCTAACAGGGATCTTAGGGAGAGTTTGACGACACAGGACTTACAAATGCTATAAAAAAAGGTGTAATGTAACTCTGCCAGCCCTTGAGTGGTCAGGCATTCGGAGCGAATAATTGTTGAAGGTTCCTTCCAACTGGACTATTCTATTCTATTCTATTCTATTCTATTCTATTCTATTCTATTCTATTCTATTCTATTCTATTCTATTCTATTCTATTCTATTCTATTCTATTCTATTCTATTCTATTCTATTCTATTCTATTCTATTCTATTCTATTCTATTCTATTCTATTCTATTCTATTCTCTATTCTATTCTATTCTCTATTCTATTCTATTCTATTCTATTCTATTCTATTCTATTCTATTCTATTCTATTCTATTCTATTCTATTCTATTCTATTCTATCCTATCCTATCCTATCCTATCCTATCCTATCCTGGTCTGGTCTGGTCTGGTCTGGTCTAGTCTAGTCTAGTCTAGTCTAGTCTAGTCTAGTCTGTTCTATGCCATGCCATGCCATGCCATTCTACCCTACTCTATTCTTTCAGACATGAATATGAAATAAATTGATATATTTTATTTCTGTATTTTTCAAGATGGTAAATGAACATAATAGTTTAATATGAGATGTCTTTCTTCTGGAACACCTTTATTCACTTTTGAATACTAAGTATGGCTTCTTTTGAAGTTACTACAGAAAAAATATTACATAGAATAAATTGAAGAGCTTTTCTGTTACAATGTTTAGTGTTTATTTGGTCAGTATGTTTAGTGTTTATTAGTGAAAACACCACAAAAGAAGGAGTATACATGTTGCTATTGATTCAGTTCCATGAGAGGTATGTTATAATGTCTGGGGTTTATATGATATATTTCAAGAAACAGAACACAAACTGCTGTGAGGCAATGCTCTTTTCTGGTTTTACAGGGAAAGCACTGGTCTGATCATCAATAATCTATTGAAATAACTGATAACTATCTTCCAAATTTTATTTAGTAATGTCAAAAAAAGAAAAAAAAGGAAGAAATTCTATCTGTGTGAATTGTATTTTGCATTGAATTACTTAGTTCTTCTGACTTTAAATTTATTGCATTTTTACAGAAATAATCTTTGTAATAAATTTTAACAAATGCTTTAATTTTTCTTTACCATATTTTTAAATATTATTTTTTAAAAATGATACAGATTTTTTTCATTTCCATCATTGCCCCAGATTCAGAATGATTTTTTATGAAGATTAAAGACCAACTTCCTATTCTGGTTGAATTTTTTTGCATTTATTTATTTATTATTTTATTTTTTCTTTTTTTACTTTTTATTTTTTCTTCAAACTAATGTTATTTAACATCTATTTGTAGAAGTTAGTGTTGTAAGACACTAAAAATGTTGGATAATGGTAGCCCTCATCAATTTCAGTAACTGTTCAGACAGTATCCAGGTATTTTTTTACTAGCTAAATTAAATACAAATGGCAAGAACTGCCTATTCAGTAGAATTACCTATATGAAAAGCATCAGCCACATCTTCTACTAGCTTCAAAATCAAGTGCAATTAACTCAGCATTTAACAGTTTTCACTTTTGATGTCCTGTGTACACAGTGATTCTTTCAAGACTTTGTAAATAAAATTCCAATTTCTCTAAGATTTCTAGTACTACATTTTCACACTTGTTTTTAGGTTTAGATTATTATTCAGAATTGTTGAATACTTAACTAAACAAGCAAATACCTATTCTTATCTGACACACAATGTCATACTACAAAGGAAGAATTGTAAAAGATTTTTGCATCTTTAATAGTTACCTTTGCCACCTATGTGTAAGTAGTGTTTCTCAGTATGAGGATGAAGACTCAAAAGTCAAATCACAAACTGAAATAGGTATAAGACTGAATAGACATAACATTTGGGCTTTCGTACCACTTTGTCCATAAGACTGCCATGCTGCCCAGCAACATGATGAAGTGTGAAAGTGTTTAGTGACCACAGAGATTCTCATACTCCAATTTCAGGAGTTGTGAAATAAAGAGGAAGGCAAATCCTTTTGAACTTCTTGCATCACTAATCTCAGGTGTTACAACTTTGAGTTAATAGAAGACACAAAAAGTACTGGCTTGTATGTGTGGTCCTGAGCTTGTTTTGTTATTTACAGTTACAGAATTGCTCACACAGTCATCCACCTTAATGAATCCATTAGTCAAAAAGGTGTAGATAGCTTGGAAATCATTTACTGTCCATAGGATCTCCCGACTTGCAAAATCAGTTTCTTTTTGCTCACTGATTTGTATCAGAAAGGTAGCCAGCATTCTTTAAAGAATTTGTGTTACAAAATAAGTAAATTTTAATTGCAGGAAAAATACACATATTTTAGAGCTACCTAGACATACATTGGAAATGAAAACCATTTTCCAATGTCAAAAGCAGTAAGTAATCTAACTAAACAGGAAAAAGGGGAAAAGATAATACATTCATTGATTAGAATAACTAGCTTAAATTACGGCTCTCGCAACACTTATATATCTTTTTCACATCAAGATTTCAGGGAAGGGATTAGCTCAAATGGTAGAGTATTTGTTTAGCATGTGAGAGGTAGCTGGATCAATGTCTGCATTCTCCAGGTCATTCCTGCCTTTGGCTACCAGTTTGCAGCCCTCTGCCTTTGTCAGCACATTCCAGGTTTTGTTCAATAATGGCTCTGATGGTCACCAGCATGAGTTGATTTGGGCCACCAAGACTCGAGGTGGCCTGGGCTGCAATGACCATGAATTGTGGCATTTTCAGTTCTGAGGAATATATGTCAGGTAAAGAGTAAAGTTAAGTCTCTGCACTCTAGGAAAACAGACTCCCAGCTCTTAAGGGAGATAGTCAATAGAATCCCCTGGAAGACTTCCCTCAGGTACAAAGGAGAAAAATGGAACTGGAAGAGCTTTAAGGAAGTCTTCCATAGCTTGCAAGAGCTAGCAATCCCCAGGAACAAGAAGATGGACAAGGAAGGCTGGAGACAAAGTTTGGATATGTAAGGATGGAGTGAGGAAAGCCAAAGTGAAGCTGAAACGGAACCTGGCAAGGAGCACAAAGAATAACAGGAAGGGCTTATACAGGTACTTTAATAGAAAAGAGAAGTAAAACAGGTATTCTCCCGATGATAAACAACAACAGTAAACTGATAACAATTAATGAGAGCAAGGACAAAATACTCAACAACTTTGACCCAAGCATTCAAGGGAAACCTATTCCCATGTCTCTCAAGTAGATGGACAGAAAGATGGGTAGTGGGGGAGAAAGCTACTTCTCACACAAAGATCATGTTTGTGACCACCTGAGGGACGTGAATGTGCATAAGAGTACAGGACCCAATGAGACACATGCCAGTGTTCTGAGGGTATTGACTGAGTAGCTGCCACACCACTCTCCTTATTTGAAAAGCTATGGCAGTAGGCTGAAAGCCCAGGTGACTTTCTCCGGATAAAGGCAAATATTGTACTAATCTTTAAGAAGGATAGAAAGGATGGACCCTGAAAATTAACAGATTGTCAGTCTCACCTCTGTGCTTGGGAAGTTCATAGAACAGATCCTCTTACAAGCTATGTTAAGGCACAAGAAGGACAGTGAAGTGATCCAGGACAGTCAGCAAGTACAGCTTCACCAAGGGAAAGTCCCTTCTAATCAAACCAGTGGCCTTCTATGATGGAGTGGCTCCATCAGTGGACAAGGGAAAGGCTACAGATGTAATTTATCTGTCATTTATCCTGTCATCTACAGGATTTCTGTAAAGCCTTTGACACCATCCCTCACAACATTAAATTAGAAAGACAGATTCAATGAGTGGACTATCCTTAGATGGACAAGGAAGTCATTGGATGGTTGCATTCAGAGGGTAGTGATAAGCAACCAAGTGCAAGGTGCTGCATAAGAGTTCAGGCAACCACTGGTATCAACACAGTCTGGGAAATGAAAAGAGCAAGAGCTGCCCTGCCAGAAAGGACTTGATGATGGTGGATAAGAGGCTGGATGTGAGTTGGCAAAGTGCACTGGCCAGTCACACTTGGGGCTTCTCCAATTCTTGCTGAACTTCTATTCACTGCATTTCTCTAACGGATTGAAGGGTGTGACTCCAGCAGTCTATTTCTTTCTCACACTCCCTGATAGTCCTCAGGGTCTCCTCTTCCTCTTAAAGTTTAGCTACCAGGCTGAACAGATCATCTGCTTAAAGCACACTGCACGCAGGTATCATCTGTGCTGTCCATCCGTATTAATGCCAGGCTCAAGCAGTCCCTGTAACTGAAGACTTGGACACATTCACTCTTCTTAGACAGGAACATCTAGGTCAGTATGTTACTGCAAGCAATGGCTTTTGACCATGTTGGAATCATTACTCAGTCTTTTCTGACTGAGAAAGCAAGAACCAGGGGTATTTTTGTCAAGAGTCAGGAGAGTGTTTGCCGCCTCTTACATTAACTGTTTTGCAAAGTGCTGTGTCATGTCCTTGTGACACACACTCTGGGTTGCTCATGCTCCCTGGAGTTGTTTAAATGTCCCACAAGGGCTTCCAGGTCTGAACAGAGCTCTGGACTGCTGCTTGGGTCCCTGAGCAATCTAACGCTCACTCACAGACCTAAACTCTGCCACCTCTGCTGCTGCCCCATTGACTGGGTTGGTTGTTCTCAAAGTGATTTCATTATTACAGAAAAGCTGAGAAGGTTTTCATGTTGAAACAAATCAGTATAGGAAGAAAACAAACCAGTTAAACCAAGTATTTTGCATTAGGCCTTCAGGAACTGTAGCTGTAAAAACAAGCAGTTGTAAAAACAAAAGTCTCTTTTCTTAGTTTCTTGCACCCTTATGTAGCTTTAACAAAATCATGGCAAAATGAATGAGATGGATAGGATGTATCAGGATGTATAGCACTCCTTTGGCATATTAAAGCATCCAGACCTGGAAGAATGATACCTAAGTATCCTCAGTTTCCTGTCAGACCTAGAAAATTGTAGCTAAAATTAAAATACCTTAAAATACAAATTTTGTTGCTGCCTTGAAATGCTTCACACATAGCTGGGGACATTTTCATTTCAAAGTCATGCAGAAATTTTCCCAATAGTCCTACTCAAACAAACCCACATCACAGATGTTTTTTTATGTGCCATATAAGACAAAAGCCACATCTTCACCTATTTTAAAACTTATTTTTTAAACTTATCAGTTACATGGTAGTTTCAAAGTGTAGATGAAGCATTTGCCATAACTTTAAAGCCTTTTTTATTCTGAATGAAAATATGTTTCTTTTAAATCCTCTTCTAAAGTCTAATGTTTATTGACAATATTATGTAGTAGCAATTAACAATTTTATAGTAATTATAATAAGAATTTTTTCGTGTTTAATTACATTTCCCTAAATTTAAATTTATTATAAGCTAACTCAACTGATAGTTGAACTTTAACTACTAATGAATATTTTATGCATTAGAAATAATTAATATGAATATAATTTTGAAACCCAATCTTATCTTCATTAATGTCATACAGAGAATCTTTCCAGAAACTTTTTACAATGTAGAACTGAATTATTAGCATAAAGATGCATTTTTAAAGGCAGAAATTGTCTAGACAACTTAACCAAAAAGTGATCAAACATTATGTTATTTCTTCTTAATAGCTAGCTAGGATTTGAAGCCTGTCCCGGGTTTATATTTGTCCTTGAAAGATCACTTAGTTCTCAGAAAAGTGAGACTACAGTAATCTTGCACTTTTACTACTATACAACTAACTTTATGCACTTTCAAAATGCAAAGCAAACAATTTAAATAATGAAAAGACTGTGAGTCTGTAATAACCTCTCATATTTAGCTGACCTTTTTCTTTTAAAACACCCTAGTCTCTTCTACATTTTCTGCTCAGAAAAAAAAAAAAAAAAAAAAAAAATCTTGAAAGATCAGTCAATATCTCCAGGATGGATTTATGAGAGAGATCAAATCATCATTACTGTTGTACTGGGCTTGCATGGCCAAGTTTTGGTAGTAGGGGATACAGGAATGATTTCTGTGAGAAGCTACTGGAAGCTTCCTCCATGTCTGACAGAACCAATCCTGGCAGCTCCAAAGATAGATGTCCTGGTCATGGGTGGGCCACTTAGAAATGGTGGTAATGCCTCTGTGACAGCATATTTAAGACAAAAAATAACCAAATTATTGCAGAGTTGTAATTGAAGCCAGAGAAGAACACAGTGAGAACATGTGAGACGAACAACTTTACAGACAAGGTCAGTGGAGGATAGGGAGGAGGTGCTCCAGGTGCTTGAGCTGAGATTCCACTGCAGCCTGTGGTGCAGCCCGTGGTGAAGCAGCTGTGCTCCTGCAGCCCATGGAGGACTGCAGGGATGCAGAGATCCACTCACAGCCCATGGAGGAGCCCACACCAGAGTGGATAGATGCCTGAGAGGAGGCTGTGAGGCCATTTGAGGTCTATGGAGAGAGAGGAGCCCATGCTGGAACAGCCTGTCCTTGAACTGCGCCACATGGAAGACTGACCCACAGTACAGGAGTTTGAGAAGAACTGTTGCCATGGGATGGACTCATGCTGCAGCTGTTCACTGAGAGCTGCTGCTCATTAGATGAATTCATGTCAGACAAGTCCACAGAGAACTGCCTGCCGTGGGAGGGACCCACACTGAAATGGGGGAAAAACTCCCTATGAACAGTGATAAAAACAAACGACAGCAATCCCCATTCACTGTCTTTCTGTCAATGTGGGGAAGAGGTAGAGCTGGGAAGAAGAGAGGGTGGGGTGTAAGGTGTTTTGAAGGTGCTACTTTGCTTCTCATTATCCTGCCCTGATTTTGTTAGTAATAAATTCCATTCATATCTCTAATTTGAGCTTATTTTGCCCATGATGTTATTTGGTGAGTGATCTCTCCTGGTTCATTCAACCAATGAACTCTTTTGTTACACTTTCTCTCCCCACACAGCTGCAGAGAGGGATAATGAGGCTTTGGTGGGTACCTGGCATCTAGCCAGAATCAATGTACTACATATCTTTGAAAGATAACAAACCTGTTATTATAGCACCTCTGAAAGACCCTACCTAGATTAGAATTGAGTAAAAAAGTTCAAAATGGTCTCGTCACAGCAGTAAAGAGTTCTACACTACACCAGAACAAATATAAGAACTTTCAGCTGAGCCATGTGTTGCTCAGGCAGAAGAGCAGCAGTTACACAAATATTTTAATCTAATCATGTTTATCAAAGGAAAGTTGTTACATGGATTTAAATTTTCAATAAATGGGTAATTCTGCAGCTGTCAATAACTGTAAAACATGAAAATTGGAAAATGTTGAAAGGACACATCATCACTGTATATCAACATGGTCAAAAGCAGTATTTTGTGAGAAGTTTGGTTTCTCAGACTACTCAGAATGACAAATAAATAATTGAGGCAAATAACAAGAAACTTCATGAAAGTGAGACGCAAAATTATTGAAATGACATTTGGATGCACTCTGTATAAAAAAGAAGAGTGCAGTCACAGCATTTCTCTTGAAACAAAATTGATATTTATGATTCTCCTAATTTCATTGATAATCCTTTAACTGGCCAAAACGGAAAAGATACACAACCTGGTTTCTTGTCACCTAACATGCAGCATATTTAGAATTTTTGTATTTTTTTTTTTTTTTTAACAGGAATCTGTGGGACAGTCTTCATGACATAGAATTTTGGTAGTTTTATCAGAAAATGTGAGTGAAATGGTAAATTGTGAGATAATGTGTTATAAGTAGATCAATAGCTGTAACAATTAACTAGTTAATGCTGGATTATAAGTTAATTGTTATTTAATAATCTATGTTTTCAATTAATGGTTAGTATTTGTTGTTAGGGAGTTTGGGCTTTCATGGTTCTATAGGAGAAATGGGTGAAGACCGGTCGGTGTGGGTGCAGTCAAATGGAATTAAGGGTGGCTCGGGGTGGCTCAGGACTGACGGGGTACTGTTCAGCAGTATAGAGGATCCAGCAAACCCAGAGAACAGCCCAGAATATGATGTCTAAGGAGTGACATCTGTATCGTAGACAACCATTGGTGGAAGAGGCAACCAATCACTCGACCAATCACTCATTCCTGCAGGAATGATTGGTCTGGAGTGCCCCTCATTAAGGACCAATGAGATCCCTGGAAATAGGCCAATCCTGGACAGAGGGGGTTTATAAAGGTGGCAGTGGGACTTCACTTGGGGTGATACTGCTGAATTTGGTATGTGAAGGAAAGTGTTTGACATTGCTGTAGCAGAGCTCGGGCTTATCCTGGGCTCTTGCCTTCATTGGTGTTTTTCTTTTGTTTAGTAAATGAGTTGAACTTTCGTTTTCACCAAAACATTAAAGCCTTGTTTACAACAAATGCATGTTGAGCAGAACACTATGAAAAACATTCTAATTCTAAAATTCTAGACTTCCTCAACACCATCAAAGCAAAGAGCAATTCACAAGGTATGGCAAAGTACTGATAAAGTGATAAATTATGGTAAAATAATTATCTTCACTGTGGTAGTGAAAACAAACGGTGAAAAACACTTAATGTATACCAGGAACACACAAAACTTCAAGGAAAATTGGAGCTTATGTCTGAATACTAATAAACCAGTGTACTGTGTGATTCCATACATAATAAGATAAGACAGCAATTTTGATAAATAATGAGATGTATCAAATTTTTGCAGGATATTTTAGGACCACCAAGAAGCATACTCAAAAAAGAGCAACAGCAAATACACAAGGTACTTACATACATTGTAAATTGGCAGTTAAGAAAACATCACAGATGGAAAGAAAATCAACTGTAAAACTTACTTGATCAGCAAGAAAAATCCATACGGGCTACCAGGGTTTCTTTCCCTCAGCTTAGAGGATTATTTTGGAAGTATTCCTCACCTTCCAACACATGGGACATTGAAAAGGACCAGAAATTCAATGTACATATGATTCAAAGAGGAAATACTGCACAACTAGCACTTTGAAGAGACATTGGGTTTGACATTCATTCAACAGCCTCCAGGCTTTATTTATAATGCAAAAGATATTTAAAGAATGTTCTTCTCTATACTCAGCATGCTGTCACCCTATCTACCAAGGTTGTTCTTCACCAACCAAGATCTTCTCATCTTGCAGTTGAAGATTTATCTATTTGTGGCCCTCCCGATCTCCTGCCATTTCCACTTCTCATTCATGTCTGTGGAAGTGCATGCCCTTGCCTTGGTAACGCTTATCACTATCTGTTGTACTTTCTCTGTGATAGCCAACTCTATCCACCTGAAAAGAGAGAAATATATAAATTGTTTTTCATACTTATAAAGACAAAATTCAATAAATTATGTCAACCCAGTATGGAAGCTTGGAGATTTTTAAAATGTTTATGCAAACCTTTTTTGGGTATCCTAATTTAGATTATAAATGGTTTATGAAAAGTCTGACATTGTTTTGTAAACTGTTGTCTGCTCCTGCTGTACTGCAGTCCTGACTCTTGTAAAAGCTGTATGCTACATAGAACTCTACAGGCAAAAATTGATTCCGTGACTATTTTGTGACTTCATGTATTCATCAAGTAAAAAATGTTTTTTCCTGTCTCTTCCTGTCTCAAAGATTTCACTGTTTTGCTGTTCTAGAAGTACTTGATAGACCTAACAGTTATATTCAAGATGTTCAAGAACAAAGATTCTTCACATCTGCACCTCTTCAAAACACAACAGCTGAGGAAAAGGTTTCAGAAATTTCCATCCATAGTAATTTTCAAAAACAAGATTAAGCCATCAGTTATTCCAAAATAATACTAGAAATAGATTACCTCGTGTTCAGTGTGATTTTATTTCAAAAGTAATAATTTCCTGTAGTATTTCTGATGTGAGAAGACTGATTTAAAATAATTGATTTTCTGACACTTTTTCAAATGACAAAGTCAGGATAAAGCATTGTATTTTTGCACTTTACATCTGACTCCTTCTGTTTCAGTATATTTATTTTTAAAAAAATAAATGTACAATGAGATGCACTTTTATTCTTGTTGACACAACTTGCAAAAGGTATTTAATGTTTGATTTAATGTTATATCTGTACTTTAAAAAATACTTCAAGACTTAGAATCATAGAATGGTTTGAGATGAAAAGGGTCATCATGGATCATCTAATTTCAACTCCCCTGTCATGAACATGGGCATTTTGCACTAGATGTATTTGTTCCAAGTTCCTTACAACCTGTCTTAGAACACTTTCAATGATGCAATATGCATAATGTCTCTGGGCAACCTGCTTCCGTGTCTCACTATGCAATAGAAAATTTTCTTTTTATTTCTGTATTTATTCTATATATGTCTATTTTCTAGTAATAGAAAACATCTTCCTTATGCTCAATTTAAACCTAAATCCCTTGTCTTACCACTGGTAAAGAGTGTTGTGGTTCTGCTGGTTCTAGTAAAGAATCTTCATCTTTTTTCCAAGACCCCTTGCCTATTGGAACAATACAATGAAATCTCCCTAGGCTACACTTTTTCAGGCTGATCAATCCAAACTTTCTCAGGCTGTCTTCCCAGAAGAGCTGCTACAGAGCTGCCTTGTGATCATTTTTGTGGCCCCTCTCTGGGCTCACTTACACAGGTTCATGGCATTCTTGTGCTGGGGAGCCCAGATCTGGATGTCAGACTTCACGTGGGATCTCACGAGAATGGAGTAAAGGGGCAAAATCATCTCTCCCATTATGCGGCTCACACTTCTTTTGATGCAGGTCAGGAGTGTCATGTCCAATTTTTCATCCAGTAGTATTCCCAAGTTCTTGTCTGCAGGGCTGTTCTCAATAAAGTTGTCCCTCAGATTATTTTGATAAATCAGCTATATAAGTCTTATAATTCCCCAATTTTGCCTGTCATAATATAAGATCTGTTTAATATTCAAATGTCATAAGTTCATGAGTGTTGCATTCCCAAGGTCAAGAAAATGAAAAAAGGGGACAGAAGACCTACAGAGATGAACATGGAACACCTGTCAAAATGCATTCTGTTAATTTCTGTGATGTAGTTATGTCATTTGATGGAGGTGATTTTACTTTCTAAATCCTAGATAATTCATATCTGACTTATAAACAATCAAAAGAGTTGTCCCCAAACAATTTTTTTTCACACTGAATAAGTAGACTGTGCAATAGTTCACTCGGCTGGACATTGCCATCAGGCCAAATGCAAGCTATGCAATATATCAATATCTCTGAATTGAGCTAACCCTGACCAGACCAAAACAGATCAAACCAAGCCAAACCAACCCACCCCCCCTCAAACCTACAGAATCATGGAATCATGGAATTCTACTGTTGGAAAATACCTCCGAGATCATTGATTCTAAACATTAATCAAGTTGCACTAGTTTTAAGATTAAATTATATTAATTAAATTTATAAGTCTCTGCCCAGTCTGGTAAGGGAGGGACAAAAGCAGAGATTATCAGTTGAGGTAAGAATTTACAGGAAGTACAAAGCAGTGGAATAAGATACACATAAACATCAATCAATGTCAATATTAATTGCAAAAGTTTACAAAAACAAAGATGTTTTGCTCACAAAAAGGTGTTAGCTGCTGGGAAAAAAAGAAAGATGGCAGACACTCCCCAAAGCCACCCATGTGGCTTCCTGAGACAAAGGCATTGTGGTGAGCATTCCCACATACTCCCCACATGGCCATCAGGAATGAAAGCACTATGGTGACTGTTCCCATGTGCCAAAGACATGATTGTCAGAAGCAAAACCAAGATGACCCAAGAGCTGCTGTGGCTAGTGTTTCCCACCTCTAGACTGAGCACAATGGAAAACCAATGACAAACAAGTCCCCAGTAGGCAGATTGCCTGAGTAAGGTGACGTTGCCCCTTTGCTGAGCTCAGTTCCATGCAGATGCCTACTACTGCTCTCCCATGCTGGAGGTTGGTTCCCATGGGTTGCTTCTGCTTTTTGCACTGCTCCACTGTTCTCCCTTTTGACTTGCCTGGGCTCCCTTTTGGCTCGTCTTGGCACCAACACCTTTGATCTCTGTGCCATGCCAGGGGGAAAACAAGTTCCATCAAGTGTCTGCTTCCCGACACCCCAGCCTTGCTGAGCTCAGACGCATTTTGCTGCCTTCTGTTCAGAATCATGTCGCACAGCCACACTTCTGCCTCTCCTCAGCACCACATCCTGCAGAAGTATCCCAGAGGAATGTGGGGGGGGAAGTGGATGGTGGCACAGAGGACAGAGTCCACAGGTCTGATGCCAACACCATCCTGCAATGGTGCTCTCCTGGTGGGATGCTCAGCTTTTCCTTCTGAATCCACATGCCCCGTGATGATGGGTGTAGTGTAAAATAACAGCCTGGCCATGCCCACATGGTGCTAAGATCTTCCACCACCCTTCTACTGGGACATGTGTTCATCACTAAACCATGTCCCTTATTGCCACATCGACACATATTTTAAATATGTGCAAGAATGGTGACGCAGCTACTTTCTTGGTCACATTCTTCCAATGCCTGAGGACCCTTTCAGTGAGTTTTTTTTTTCCAAATATCAAGTCTAGACCACTCCTGGTGCAACTTGATGTCATTCCTCTTGACTGTTACTTGTTACCTAGGAGAAGAGACAGAATCCCATCCATCTGTAATCTCCTTTCAAGTAGGTGTAGAGAGCAATAGGATCTCCCCTGATACTCCTTTTCTCCAGCCTAATCAACCTCAGCTCCCTCAGGTGATGCCCATAACATTTGTGCTCCAGATTCTTCGCCAGGTCCATTGCCCATTGGACTTTTACAACACCTCAGTGTCCTCTTGTAGTGAGGAATGAAAACCTTCAAGGTGCAACCTCACAAGTGCCAATTACAGAGGGATGATCACTGCCCCTTGTCCTGCTGACCATAAGCAAGGATGCGGTTGACCGTCTTGGCCTCTGCTGGCTCATGTTCAGATGAGTTGATCTGGTTGTGGACAAGCACTCCCACCTTCTTTTTCTGCAAAGCAACTTTTCAGACACACTGCCACAATCCATTGGCATGGGATTGTTTTGATCACTTCCAGGTGTGGGTATACCATCATTTCCCTGGGCAGTCCATTCCAATATCTGAAAATCCTTCAGTGGAGAAATTCTCCTGATGTTCAACCTGAATCTTCCCTGGTGGAACTTGAACCCATTTCCTCCTACCTTGTCTCTAGTTGACTGGGAGAAAAGGCCAACCCCCACCTCATGACAACATTATTTTAAGTGGTTGCAGAAAGCAATTAGGTCTCCCCTAAACCTCCTTTTCTTCAGCCTAAATAGCCCCAGTTCCCTCAGTTGCTCCTTACAGAATGTACTCTCTAGACTCTTCTCTCCAGCTCTGTTTTCTTTTGGACATGCTCCATTACCTCAATGTCTTTCCTGCTGTGAGGACCAAGAATTGAACACACTACTTGTGGTGTGGCCTCACCAGTATTGAGTACACAGGGACAATGACTGCTCTAGTTCTCCTGGGCATACAATTTTCCATTGGCCTTGCTGGCCACACTGCCAGCTTGTGTTCAGATAGTTGTCAAACAACCCCCCAGGTCCTTTTCCACCAGGCAGCTTCCCCAAGACTGTAACACTACATAGGATTGTGACCCAAGTGCCAGACCTGTCACTTCACTTTGTTGACCCTCCTGCCACTAGCCTCAGACCATCAATCCAGGCTGCCCAGATCCCTCTGCAAAGTCTTCCAGCCATCCATAGTTCAGCACTTCCACCCAGGTTAGTGTCATCTATGAACTTCCTCTCAATCCCCTTATTCAGATAATTGATAGAGATTTCAAGGGACTCAGAATGAGTGTCCTGAACAGGCTAAAGTCTGTGCTACAGAAGTCCCAGGCAGACTTTTTGTTGATCCCTTTCCATACTTCACTAAGAATCAAAGATGTATCATTCCATGGCTGCTGCACCCAAAATGGCCTCTGACCACCGCAGCCCTTCTCTGTTTGGGAGCAGCAGGTCTGGCAGGGCATGCCCTGGTAGGCTCCCCTACCAGCTGTGTCTGGAAGTCACCTTCCACACTCTCCAGGATCCATACTGTCTCCGCTCACTGTGTTGAGTTTCCAGCAGGCTTTTGGCAAGTTAAAGTCTCCCACAAGAACAAGGGGTAGTCGTCATGAAACATCCACTGACAGAAGATTTCACTTCATCCTGGCTGGGTGGTCTGTGACAGACTCCCAGCAGGATCTCTGCCTTGTTGGCCATCCCTCTGACTGTCACCCACAGGCACTCAGCCTTATCCCCACTGCCCCTGGGCTATGCACAGCCAGAACCCTCCCCAGTGTACAGAGCCACTCACAGCCTTTCCTTCCTCACCTGTCCCTTCTGAAGAGCTTGTAGCCACCCACTGCAGCACTTCAGTCACAAGAGTCATCCCACCACATTTATGTGATACTTTTTCATTTACCCTTTCCCCAAGGAAAGACAAAAGCAAGATTTCTCAGCACCACAGGAGTATTAGGCAAACCATTCTACCAGTCATCTGGTCTGCAGGTGATATTTCCTGAAGTAAATTTTGCTTTCTGAGGTGCCAATGAATAGATAATGCTATTAACTGAATGTAGTCCTATTGGTGTTCAAAACACTCGCTCGCAGTGAGAGACTTCTCATGGGTCAAACTGTTCAGGTATAAGCTATTTATTGTAAGGGTAAAGAGAGGGAGAGAGACCTGTGTCTGCCACCAGCCTCGGCGTCCACGTGGTCCAGGGGAGGGGAGGAGAGGTTAGAGATGGGGAGGGAGAAAACGAGCAACAGAGGGAGAGGGGGGAAAAACAGGGAGGCTTAGGAGAGAGGGAGGAGGACCAAGAGAGGGGTAAGAGGGGAAAAACCAAGAAGGTAAGGGAAAAACTAGAGGGAGAGAGCAGGGAAAACTAGAGAGGGGTAGGAGCAGGTAGAGGGGTAAGAAGGAAGAGAGGGGGGAAAGGCTAAGAGAGGAGAGCTGAGAGAGGGGTAAAGGGGAAGAAGTAAGAGCTAAGAGAGGGGTAGGGAAAGGGAAGGGCTAGGAGAGCGGGGTAGGGAAAGGCCAAGAGAGAGGGGTAAAAGCTAAGAGTCCCAAGTTCTTGTTAAAATACAATATATCTTTTTCTATAGTGAATATTCTAATTCCCAGTAATAACCAATCACTACGAGATACACCATCTAAAGAATTTACATACAGCCTATGAGCATCCCCATATTAACATAGAGTGTTGCATTTTAAACTCTAAAAGCTTTACAAATTCTTTCCTTGCTTCTTGACCTTTGGATTCTCTATCTGCAGAAGGACAATTGTTTTATCAACCAGGGATTCTCCTTTAGCTGGCTAGACTATTGTTCTTTTTTTATATAGTAACTAGTACTCAGCATCATGACTCAAAGCAGGCTTTCATTTCTACTTCAATTCTAGCCTTCATATTTTCAGAATCTTCTGCCAAACAATCACATTCATAAGGTTTCCCTGTTTCACCATCCCCAACATAGTCCCACATCAGAACTCCACCCCAGCTGGATGCTCAGAAAGACACAGTACAGCTTAACCACCTGATCCACTCTGTACCTTTACGATCATACATGTTAAAGTATTATATATACTTGAGTATATGTGTTAAAGTAGAACAGGAGAAAATAAGAGAGCTATGCCTAATACTATCAAATCCTTCAGCATGGAGAAATATTTTAAATAACATCTGATAGTTACCAGTATAATTTCAAAATCAGTTAAAATGTTTAACTTCAGATTGATGCATTAGATATGTCTGCCAAAGAGTCCACATATCTCTTTACTTTTGAGTTTATATAGTCAGAAAATGCATAACAATAACATAAGCTCGAATATTAGCAATATATTATAGGGAATTCCCACATAAATAAACAAAGTTTCACAAACATATGCATCTAAGCAAAAAGCAAGGCTTAAAGACTAAGAATTGTATGTCAGAGTGATAGGAAGCTGTATTATATAACTTAGAAAATAATAATTGTCAAGGAAGACCAAACAGATTAAGGAATATGGCATGTGTTTTGATATAATATGATCTAATGTATATAAAGTATATGTATTTGCCAAGGATACTTGAGTTTTGCTTCTGCAAACTCCTGTTAAAAAAAGAAGAAAACAAAAATATCCTCCCAGAAACACCATTATACTGATTAACTTTCCCAGCTGAAGCTGAGAAAGAGAAATCTGATTTTCTCTCAGACTCCATATGAAAGATTTTTGCTTCTGTGAACATGCATTATTAGTAATTCCCTTATCTCTCTTTCTTCAGTCCTTAAAACCTCTTTATCTTTACATATATGCTTTATGATGATTTTGAATACAAAGCCTTTGGAATATATGTTACTAAGCCCACTGGGATAGTAGTTTCTATGAGCTTACAAATACTTTTACGTATAATTACTTCTTTTACCGACATATTTCAGTGGATTTGAAGTAGCTACTGCTTAAGCTAATATATTAAACATAGAAACAAAACACTTTGCACTCAGGAGCAGACTTCTTTCCAAGTACAAGATGTTAAGCTTGCTAGCAATGGACCACTAGGGAGAGATAAATCTTCACAGACTTCCAGCAACATATGTGATTTTAAATTCAATTCTCAAGGGGAAAAAAAAAGTTAGGAAACTTACTTTTAAAAAGTAAGATAACTATAGGAATGAAACTTTTAATGATATTATGAAGACAACTTTAAAATACCCTACAAATAACACAGTTCAGTGGAATCCACCACAGAAGAAAAGCAAATTCAATATGGCTAAACAACAGAGTAATGAAGATCAGAGAATAGAGGCCATGCTTCAGTAAGTTCACATAATTACAACAGGAAGAATGCAGCTGTGGCAGGTAAACATTAAAACAAATTAAGGCTGTCCAAGAGTTTGTGATGTAGTCAGCAAAAAGAGTAAAAACTAGTAAGAACTTTTCCTCCAAATGCTTCAGGAGTAAGCAACTTGTTGGTAGGGCCAACTGATCAAACCATAAAAGAAGCAGAGAATAGAATGTTGTTGTGGAAACAGCAGAATTTTTCTGTGTTAACAGCAGAAGAAATATGGAATATTTGGAGTATTCCAGTGATGACAACCTCCTCCATGAGAGCTCATATCCATAAGGTATTCTTCCTCTTCTGAGGTACTGTAATTAATGGTGTCTCCATCTCCAATAAGAATTAACAATAGGCTTGGCATCTTCTCTTTTAACTGGCATCTGTCAATCTCTGTCAATTATATTCTATTTTACCAGATTCATTGCAGAATGGTTGGACTCCAACCATCTTTTTCAACCTAAATGACTCTCTGAGGCTATTAGGACACCCTTTCTTCTTATAAGGTTACAGTGGACATCATGACCGTAATCTTGCCTGTTGAAAGATGTTAGTTTAAATCAGCATCTCTAATGTAAAACTTCCAAAAATCAGTAGTAATATAGTATTTTCCATGCTTCAGCTGAAGCACCAATAATTCTTAGAGACTAAGAGAAGTTTGCAGCTATCACTGTATTTGTACTGGTGCTTTACATCAACAATTGTGAATGGTTAGGATAATTTCTCTAGTAGCTAGGCAATTGCAAACACTTCAGTAAAACAGGATTGTTTTATTGTTTTGTTGTGTTTTTTTTTTTTTGTCAGAAGAAAATCAGTCAAGTCCTCTATTACTGTGTTCTGGACTTTCCTCATGTTACTTCTTCTAATCAGAAAAGATTTCTGTACACAATTCATCTCCTGAACTTGGTACCTGAAGAGCCAGGTAGATTTGAGTGCATGAAGTTCACCTAACTACCACAAGCACACACTTACTCTGCTCTGTATTTGGGTTATATTCAGTTCCATGATTAGGTATTTCTCCCCCTGAGACATGTTCATAAGGTTTTGCTAGGAAGTGCTTGAAATAAAGGAGCTAACTTAAAAAATTGTCCTAACTCTATTATCTCTCCAGCTAAAGAGGCTGTGCAAGTCTCACAATGGACTTTTATCAAAAGATAATCTAAAATTTTCATGAAAATAAATTTTCCTGAAAGTAGAGGCAATGATAATCCAAAACACAAGTTTTAAAAGTCTCAATATTGGATAGACAGCATTTAGAATTTTGCAGCTTATTCCCTTAATCTGTGAAACATGGAATCATGTGAAACTAAACTGAAAACCAAAAAGACCTGACCTAATTATTAACAGAAGACCTTTTCTGATTGTATGTTAAGGTATGACACAATGATAAACAACTTCTTACTAGAACTTCCTATGTTTCTTAATGCGCCTTTGTTTCTGACACTAGATAATAAGATAGTTACACATTTACTAAGTTTTTTGCTGGTGATTTGATGGACCCGCGTGTTTTAAGAGAAAGAGCACAAAGGAGAGAAGAGGGAACAGTCTAGTTAATTTTTAAGAATTTTAATAAATCCTAATCTAATCTGGGATCCACTCCAAAAACCATTGAAAACAATAGAAAGAATTATTGACTTCAGTCATAGCTAAAGAAAGGCTTTTAAATATAAATATTGACACTACTTTAATAATTGATCTTTTCTAGCACCTCCATGCAAAACAACACTTCTGTAAAATGGTTTTGTCAAGAAAACATTTTCTCCTTTTTGATATACAATGGCAAGCAACAATTAACGTAATTACTCCTGCTTCTCATTACATAATTATGCAATTTATTGTACAAGTAATTAAAATATTGCAATTTAATAAATTGGAGATGCAAAACATATCTAATTTATATGCATAACTATACTAGATTTTTATTGCCCTTGTAGTTAGCTAAATTTTACTATAAATTGCAATAGGTTTACTTGTTCACATAGACATTATTCACAACACTGTCAAACATCTCAAATGTTATTTACACTGAGCAATCACAAGACTATTTTAGAGAACCTTATGTATAACAACTATTTAAAATTCCTCCAAAAGTTAGTCTGAAAGTTATGCATAAATTAATACAGAATTTCAATAACCATGGTTACATTTAAGTAGTTTCTACACATAAATTATTTGTATTACATCTCTATGTTTGGTGTAATTTATGGTTTTTAACTTATCTATTTTGCTGTGTTTCATCTTGTATAAGGTAATTTATATTTCAGTGCATCTAGGGTGATCTCCAACTGCAATATCTTTCTTATGGTATTAACTAACCTCAGATGTAGTAGTATTAAAAAGGTTTTAGTTTACCTGGTCTAATCTCTCTGATGACAATTCTTAATCAATTTTAAAATAGTACAGTCTTCTATATACTGATGCATAGTCCAATTATAAGATTAATTTAGTGGACTCTTGTGTTTGATTCATTCAATTTTAGATTCAATGTAAATTTTTTCTTTGCTTTATACTTATTGGAGTTTACTAATAATTCATCTTGAATGAGGACACATTCAATCTTTATTTCCCCTATTAAGTTCACTTTCCCAAATGAAAACAAAGATTAGTTTAACTCATTTAATAATACAGGATTTGTAAGTAATTCTGGACAATGCAATTTACAATTTAAGCAACCAAATCACCTTTTGACAGTCAGAATTTGCACACTGATTAGACCACTAGTCTGGTTTTTTTTATTGACCTCTCATCTGCAATGTAGGTCTATAAGTAAAAAATTTAGTATTCCCTACTGTATTCAGTACTGTGTCTAGAAAAAAGATCATCTGTGGACAGGATTTCTGATCCTCTGAGCCTGAGAGAAGTTTCGGCCTGTCAGGGACTCATCTGTTCCCAGGGAAGGGTTCCTGGAACAGCTTTCTCTCCAGGATTGTGCTAATGTAAAGAGATAATATTTCTCAAAACAATACTGAACAGATGTCCTTGGTGTATTTTCTCTGATCCAACCAATGGGACTAAAGAGGGTGTTGTTCCTTCTACCAATTAGGGCAACCTGGTTGGAAAAACTATATGAGGTTTTAGAAAACCTCGCAATAAAGGCTCTTCAGCCACAGGGAAAATGAGTTACCGTCTTCTGACTTGGACTTGCGCCCAATACTTCGTGTCCTCTAGTGACAATCATCTGTAAATCAGTCTTGTCTTCATTATAACTCACACTTCAAAAATTTTTGTGCAATTTTCAGACTTAATTATTTTGTATTTACTTCAAGCAGCTTGATGAAAAAGAAACTTCGACTCAATCTCAGCAAAAATACATAAAGTAAAAACTGGTATGATTACTTTTTGAGATCTGCATTACAAATAGAAAAAAAAATCTAAACTCTAATTTCTAAGTAAGGAAAGGGAAATAAAGCATCTTTGCTGTCTTTATACTGGTCTGTAAGAAATTTTGTGGTTTTTATAGTACAAATACACCTGTTGAATTGTAAGATTTTATTTTTTCTCTCTCAGCTTATGAATTTCCAACTGTATATGACAGGATCTGTATAGGATAGCATATCTAAATATACTAGATAATAGAATTTTAGATTAAGTTATATTTATAGGTCAAACTGGAAAACTGTACAAATGGCTATAAATAGATACGTATTGATCCATGGCTCTGTATCCTGTAAAAAAAATGAACATGAGTACTTTAATTCCTCATATTTGTAGCCCATGACAGTGTTTTATAGTCAGAAATATTCATCTGAATATGGAAATATTCAATATCTGAATTAAATCATTGCACATTTTTCCACTTCTTTTCCAACTTTAATGTAATATTCTGCATCTTTAAGCCCTACAGATTTCTCTCATTGCTATTACAGCAATGATGTGTTTCAATACAGCATTTGTAGAATTAAATCTATCCACTGCTTTGTATAATCATTGGTTCCATATTGTTAACAGAAACTTGTGAAGTAGAAATTAAATAGAAAAAGAATTAACATACATATCTTTTAAATGATATAAACAGTGTTCAAAATTCCCAGACTTTAGTGGACAAACTATACTACTTGGGTGTCATATTTTTTTCTTTAACTCAGTTTCACCCATGGAAATGACATTATGACAATTTAATATGAATTATTCTGTCATCACCTTATTATCCAAATTCCTATGTATCTGAATTATTTTAATACATAAAATTTATAGTAATTTGTTAGTCACAATTTAACTGTGATTATCCAGCATTGTATGATTTCATAACATGAAACTTAATTAATGAGATCCAGCTTCTTTGAAGTCTAGTGACTAAACAGTTTTTAGCATAATCGAGGGCAAGTCAGCAGCATTGTAATTCACTTCAGTAAAGGCAGTTGAAAAGACAGAGATTTATGTGTGTTCAGGAAGATAAAAAAAGCATCTTATATTCCGCATCTCCTTAAACAATCACAGCAGACCAAACCTTCAGACTTAGCAAAACTGGAAAGGTAAAGAGGACAAGCTATCAGAGAGGCTATTTATGAGAGTGACCAGAGAGAAGCACAGTGCTGTGAATCTAAGATCAGAAAAGATAGAGCCTCATAGAAGTACTTCCAGAATAAATATATATCTCTGTCTGATTAAAGAATAGGTTTTGTGTAACTGGGCATGCAAACAATTAAAGGCATAGGTAGGAAGCAGTTACTATCTTAGCTACACAAACTAAATTGATGATCTCATACGCAGCAGCTATAAAATTACCTGTTGCTAATGCAGAGAAAGTGTCTAGAATGGCAGATCCTTCCGTACTCTTCTGATCTGAGTGGCTGGAAAATGGCAAATGTTGAACAAAATCAAAGAATACTTTAGGCACAGCAAAGACCATAATGGTCACTTTCCGCCTTGCTTTCACTACTCAAAGAAAATGTTGACCTTCAAGAACAACAGAGGCTATCATAAAGTATTGCTTTCATGTCCTTTCTTGAAATGTCAGGGGTGAAAAAACTGAGAAACAGAAATTAAATGCAAAATTATTTTTGAAAGCAATAGAAACAGAATGAGACTTTGTAACTTAAATATCCAATCTGCACTGGATTGGAAGTACTCAAATCCATGATGATGAATTCTTCAAACTGTCATACTGTCAATGTATTATATATTTTAAATACAATTAAAACTTAAGATTAACTTTAATGCATAACTCAGTTCCATATTTGTTCCTGATTGCTCAGAGTTATTTCTTTATCATATTTTCTACTCCTACTTTTTTAAAAATAAAAGTGGTAAAAGTATAAAATTAAAGTAACAGTAATACAGAAAGAGTTATGAGTCAAAAAGAAGACAAAATCTAGGAAAAACTGTTAAATTAAAACAGAGCACTTTTAGATTATAATTTAAAATTTCAAACAAAAAAATCTAATCCTGGTTCAATTTATAAACACTACAATATGTGATTATCAAAGTGTCGTAATTCTAGTAAATACTTAAAAAATAATAACAAGGCATGTAAATTAATTGCTGTTTTTGTACTGATGTTTAAATATTAACTTCATGTATTTGGCTTTATTTCTTCTTTCTAATACTGAGAAAAGGTAAAATTCTTTACTCTTGGCTGTACTTTGTTGATTTTACCAGCTTCTCTGACAGCAGTAGAATTTCTGGAGCTCAGTTTAAGAGTTTCTATAGCTGACTGATATTTTTTTAGTCAAAGACCAATGTGAAAAAGAGGAGAACTCTGATTCCTCCTCATTGTTCTCTATGTGATGAAAACTTTATTCTAGTTGAAGTCTGTTCATTTTTAAGACAGTGCATTCAAGTTCATTGGGCTGTGCTTAAATTTGGTGTATTACAGTGTTAGGCATAAATGTTTGGTCTTGAGAACATTTATATAATATTTCTTCTGATGTAGAGATGTAGAGAAAGATGTAGAGAAAGACCCTGAGCAGTGGACCTCAGCTAATGTGTCTCTACCATTTCTTTCCTCCCTCAATGTAATTCTTTCAGCTACAACAGTATTTTTTCCCTACTTGTTCTAATATGTTGCAAAGAAGCATATTTGAAACATAAACTAAAGAGGAAGATGAAATACCAATTGCTTGCCTAGTCAAAATTTAAAAATCACCCATGACTGATGCTGAACTGAGAATCAAATAAGAGAAAACTCATATGCTGTTCAAACCTAGCTTTTTTCATACTAAGTCAAATTGTATGTTGTCTTGCATATGATTTGATAGAAGACAAACTTGCTTTGCCTTGAGTTGAGAAGTGTGGAATGAACATCTTTCATAATTCAACAACTTTGATACTTTACCATAAAATATGAAGAAGGGGATAAAACAAAACAAGGAAGTTGTATTGGTTTTAACTGCCAAGGTGTTGGCAATGGGATGGGAGGGCTGCAGGGATGGCATCTGTGAGGAGTGGCTGGTGCTGCTCAGTGCTGGACACAGACAATTACAGCTGGCTCCAAAAGAGGCACTGCAAGTCTCAGCTGGAACCCTCAGCCAGTCTTGTGTGTCTGTATAAAATATCAGCAAATTCCTGCCATCAGTGTGAGGAATGAAGAAAAAAAAAAAAGGAGTCTGAGAAGGAACCCTGAAGGCACCAAAGTCAGATGGGTAGGTGTGGAAGAGTTTCAGACTCTAGGGCAGGTACCCACACTGAAGCCTCTGTAGTATGTCATGTCAGACTAGGTGGATATTTCCTAAAGGTGATGCTGTCTGTGGAAAGCACCCGCTGAAGCAGGGGAAATAACTAAGAAGGAAGGATCAACAGAGAGGGAGTGTTATAAACTGACCACAGTCTCCATTTCCCATCCCCCTGTGCTGCTTGGAGGAGGGAAGATGGAAAAGCTGGGAATGAAAAAGAGTGAAGCTGAGCCTTTGAAGAATTGAAGTGGGGGGTGAGAGGGAGGTATGATAGTTTTTGAGTTTGATCCTTTTCACCTGACTCAGGTTTTAGTTTATAATAAACTAAATTAATTCTCCCAAGTTCAATTTGGCATCCCTGTCATAGCAACTGGTAAAAGACCCCTGTCATTACTTTGACTTGTCAAAGCCTTTCATCATATTTCCTACCCCTGTCCTGCCAAGGAGAGGGAGTGAGAGACAGGCTGGGTGGGGGTTTGGAAGCCAACCAGCATAAAGGTCTTCTAAGAGAAAAGCTCTTGTTAACTATATGTTTCATGTACATAAAAATTCTACTGAAATAGATCATAAAACATATAGAAATCCCTAAATATATTTGGTATAGGTTTAATAAAACCACATAATATTAATTTGAACAAAATATTTCATCCTACCAGTTCTATATTATCATTTTAAATAGCAAAAATATAATCCAAATTATTATTAATATTTACATAGTTGGTGTTATTCACCAGCAAACAGCACCTACAATCAAATGTTATTAATATAGTGGCAGTTTTCAACAATCTGCTTTCTTGCATCCATTATATGAAAAATTAAGAAATGTCCATTTTTTTACAACCTATTTTAATTAGCTTGAATATTTGTTGATTTGGTAGTTTATTTTGTTAGGTGTTATTGAAGATAAACAATATTAGATGTTTTCAGAGAGAATGAGTAAGAATTTCATTTTTAACACTGCTACCCAGAATAACTCTGAATAAAATCTCTGCAATACCATTTTTCTGTGTTTTGGAAGGGGAATGATGCCAGAAAACATAACCTCCAGAGCACATACAAAGTCTTGCAATTTTCCCCAAGATTTATTTTTTCGAGGTAAATTAATATTTACTTCATTTTGGAACACTGCTTTGTCAAAAGTAATGTGTTCACAACTATCTGCTATTAGTGAGAAAAAGGCATAGTGACCTTTAAAAAGTAGGGAGATAAATTTACTAGTTTTGGAAATTAAGCTCAGATAAGTAAACTTTAACTGCAGCTATCACCTGTATTTTTTATTCAGAATAAACTTTTATCTAATGTTTGCTTTCATTAGTCATATTGCATGTTTCCTGATAGTGTGACTAGGAAGTGTTAAATTTGATTTTAGACAAAATTTTCAGTAAATGCAGCTGCATTTGCTAGCTAAGAGTGCACTCATCAGCACACATGCTTAAGTTCTCCACAAAATTAAATGTGCAAGAACATTTCATCAGGTATTTTTATCTACAACTCACTACTTAGCTCTACCAGTTGAGATAAATTAATTGCAAACATAAAAACAGGCAAAGATTGTACTTAGAATTTCTAGCCCCCTTTTAAAATTTCTAACTACTTCTGGCACTATCTTATCTTCACAGATCAGTCTAATTTCTGGAAATACGCCAAGGCATTTTTAAAGATTGTAATGAAAACTTACACCCTTCCTCCTTCTAAGTTATTCCACATACAACAGGCCCTCAGAAGATTTATATCTATTTGCAATAAAATTGAAGATTTTGCAATTTACTTATTTCGCGGCTCTTCTCCCCATACTCAGATTTTGCTGTGGTGTTAGGAAACCCACCCCAAGTGACTCATATGTTTCATGCTATAGTGAGTTGACCTGGGATGGATTCACTACCATGGCCCTCTTCAGCTGCACAGGGATGAAAATATAATGAAAGGCTCATGTGTCAAAATAAGGACAAGGAGAGATTGGACACCAGCAATTGTCATGGGCAAAACAACCTAGAGAAATTAATTTTTTTCTAATCAAATCAGAATAGGGTAATAGAGAAATAAAATAAAACTTTATAAAAACATGCCCCTCAGCACTCCCTTCCTCCTGGGTTCCACTTCTCTGTCTCCTCCTCACTGTGGCCCAGGGGAACAGAGAACAGGATCAGTTCATCACACCTTGTTTCTGCTGCTCCTTCCTCCTGAAAGGGACAACTCATTACACTTTGCTTCAGCAGGGGGTCCCTCCCACAGGAAACATTGTTCCACAAAATCCTGTAATGTCAGTTCATACCATAAACTGCAGTTTTTCGTCAAGTGTTTCAGACTGGGTTCTGTCCGTGGGGTACAGGCTTCTAGGAAACTCTGCAATGTGAGCTCCTCTCTCTCAAGGGTAGCTCAAGGGTTCTGTTGGAAGCCTGCTCCAGCATGGGCTTCCCATAGGGTCACATCCTCCATTGTACATCCATGTGCTTTGGCATGGGGTGTGCCAAGAGACACAAGTGGATATCTGCTCCACTATGGATCCCTGTGGGCAGACAGCCTGCCTGGCTGTGCTGTGCACTAGAGGCTGTGGAGGAACATCTGCTCTGCTGCCTGGAGCAACTCCTTCCTCTTCCTCACTGACCTTGGCATCTGAAGGGCTGTGTCTGTCACATGTTCTCACTCCTCTGTTCTCTGGGTACTGTTCCCCGGCAAGTTCTTTTTTTTTTTTTTTTTCTTTTTTTTCCTTCTTAAATATGTTTTCACAGGGCAGCTCCTGTTGTTGCTGATGGGCTCAGCACTGGCCAATGCTGGGTCTGTCTTGGAGCTGACTGTCACTGACTACATAGAACACAGGGAAATCTTCTGACAGCCACCCATGTAGCCTTCCACTTCCAAAACCTTGCCACAAAACCCCAACACAGGCACCTATATTTAAACAGACATTTTTTTCTGTCTGTGGCTTCTCTGTACCACATTCTGCAATCTCTTTTTCATATTTCATGACACCAAATATTTTCAGTATTTCATTATGGGAATGGAAGATATGAAACTACTATAGGAAAATACAGCTTGAATAGATAAGCATGAAGGTTTATCTAATTCTCTTGACAGCTGGAAAGAGTCAATATTCCTGACCACACTTGTTTCAGATGCTGTATATTTGAAAAGTTTCCTCCCCACAATGACAAAATTAACCTCATCCATCTTGCCTTGAACTCATTAGGCATCATCTACCTATAGATTTGTCTATCTAGACACTGTAGAAGCCCTGGTTATCTATTTAGAAGGACAGTGTGAATCATCTCCAGTATGTCATTGACCATTTATATGATACATTCTCACATAACCTTACAGAGATGCTTAAAAAGCAGTATTGAGTGAGTAAAGCTTCAGTCAGTCTTATATCAACAGGATATATTGGTGTATTGCTAGGTGTGAGTAGGTAGGAAACTCTAGCCTTACCCATGTTAATAGTCAGAGCAGTGCTTTGCTTGGCATTAGGTACATTAGCAGTCATATTGAAGAACTCCAAATAATAATCCCACGGGAAAAAGCCCTATGGTGGAGTCAAACCTGTAAATGCTCTGAGTCATATTTCTCAATATTTAGTCATTAAATTAATATAACTTTGGTCATAGACAGTATATACAACTTAGAGGACAATATCTACATTTTTAATGCATTACATTATCTACATTTAATATATTACTTGCTTTTGCTGGACTACTACAATGTTCTACTTTTAAGCCACTTTTTGAAAAATTTCACAATACAGGAGGCTTTTGTCATTGGTAATGGCTCATATTTCTCAATAAAGGCAAAAGTTTTTGTTATTGAACTATAAACAGGCAAGAAGGTGGACCAGTGACAGGTAAACTGAGAGAAATATGAATATACTAACTGGATGTGCAGATGAATGGTATGCCTGGCTTGGAAACCAAAATCTACCTTGACTGAATCTGAAACAGGATACTGAAGGCAACTAGGAAGACTTCTCTGAACACAGAGAGAAGACTGGAGAAAATGTTGGTCTTGATGAATGAGGCATGAAGCCCAGTGACCCAAGACACAGGAAAAGGATGAAGTACTGGACATTGTTGTCTTGGTCTTTACAAACAAGACTGAACTTGGGAAATCCCAGACCAGGGGTGTCAAGTCTGTAGCACAGAAAATGTACCTTGAGTAACAGAGGTTTGGCTCAGAAAATACTTGAACGAACTGGGTATACATAAACCCATGGGCCCTGAGGGAATGACCCATAATACTGAGCGGGTTGGTTGATGTTATCATGAGGCCACTTAACAATATTCTTTAATCACGGCAAATTAGAAAGTTGCTGAAAGTCTAGAGTGAAGCAAATGCCCCTCCCATCTTCAGGAAAGTGCAAGAAGGAGCATCTAAGGAAGAACAGGCTGGATCTTTGGGAAGGGACTCAAATAACTAATATTGGTTAAAAATTCCAGGCACATTTCCGGTCTGTTGAGACCAACAAAAGTCCACATAGATAATGACAGCAGTGGGGGTGGATGGTTGGCAGGGGTCAACCCTTAGCACCCCTGTGATGGCACTGGGGACAGGCTGTGACAGCCCCTGTCTTGCTGCTTTTCAGCAGCCACAGGCTCTGACCCTCTGCACATTGTCCAGGGCTCTTAAAACCATATACATGTGCAGGCTCCAGCAGGTCTCATTACAGGTCTGTTCTCCTCCTCCTTGCACCCTCTGCTCCTATGCCCAAGGGCTCTGCTGTTCTACCAACCTGCATTGCCCAGTACAGACTCACTACAGCAGCGCCCAATTCCCTCCTCCTGCTTGAAGCCATGACTTGGTGCTGCACTGCATCACCACTGGGCTGTGTACGGACAGGAGCCCAAAAAAGTTCAACAAGTTTGAAGAACAAAGATTCCATTTCATCTAAAGTGCTGCAACAGTTTGTGTCCTTCATGTTCTCCTGTTTCTGAGTTCTGCTGCTATCCAAACCCTTTGACCAGCTGCCAGGCTGCAGGTCCAGAAGACTTGTACATTATCCATCTGCCATAGATACAGGTCATGCTGACAGTCCAAGCCCTGATGGTTCCTCCTGCTGTTGCCTCTTACCATGTTAGCTTCTCTGTGATATGAATCAGATCTGCAAGTAATCTCAATGATTGGTCTATAAATAAAATTTCAATAGCTGCCATACTTCATGATTACATAAAAGTCAAAGTTTACTCAGTTCTGTTCTTTTAAAGAGAAGTAAGATTATATTTTCCAAATCCATTGCTATTGGATAAAGTCCTGTTTTATTGGACATTAATTAATGACTAGAATTTACATACAACATTTCCTGGAAACATTGCACAAGTCCAGCTAGCAGACTTAAAAATGTCAGAAACAGTGTTTCAAAAATATTGTGGCCAGCAGGACCAGGGAAGTGATTTTTGCTTTGTGCTCAGCACTGGTGAGGCCACATCTCAGTGCTGTGTCCAGTTCTGAGCCTTACATTTCAAGAAAGACATTGGGGCGCTAAAGGATGTCCAGAGAAGGGAAACAGAGTTGGTGAAGGATCTAGAAAGTAAGTTATATGGGAAGCAGCTGAGGGAACTGGTGTTTAGTCTGGAGAAAAGGAAACTCAGGAGAGACCTTATTGTTCTCTACAACTACCAGGAAAGAGGAAGTAGGTTGGGGGCAGAGGTGGCGGGGAGGGGGGAGGGTGTGGGGAGAAGGGAGTCGTTTCTCTTCTCCCAGACAGGAACAAGACAAGAGGAAATGGCCCCAAGCTGTACCAGGCTGGAGGTCCAGATTGGACATCAGGAGGAATTTCTTCCTTAACCAAGTTTACAGGTGTTGGAATGGGCTGCTCAGGGAGGTGATGAAGTCCCCATCCCTGGAGGTGTTCAAGAAACAGTTGTCACCTAGTGCATGGTCTAGTTGACAGGGTGCTGATCAATCAAAGGTTTTGGCTCAATGATCCCATATGTCTTTTCCAGCTGTCTCGGTTCTAGAAGACAGGTGTCTGCTAGGGAGGGCAGGAGCCTCCCTTGGAATGAAAGAATGTAGACCCCTCCCTTCGAATTACTATAATTCTGAAATCAAGGGGCTCTCAGGCAGAGATCTGGGGATAGGAATAACAGTTCTTTACTAGTATAACCAGGCAAACAATAACTACAGCATTAGCAAGAAAACAGAACCAGGGACCCTGTGACAGCTTTCTCGGCTGAGACGGGATGGAGGAGAGGCTTTGCTTCACAAACCCCTCGGGCGGGCAGTCCTGGTGCTCCTGCAGGGCTCTGAGGAACACCCAGCTGGAACAGCAGGGATGAGCTGAGATCCTGGGCTGGTGGCTGAGGTGGATCAGCTGCTCATGGCACTGCCACACGTCCCGGCAGAACAGGGGGTGCGAGGCCACCAACAAAGAGGGAAGAAGAAGCAGCAGCTCCGTCTGGGTGATGCCGAAATTCCCTTCTCCCCACCGCAACAGCTCCGCGCCCAAAGTGTCCTCCTCCGAAGCTGAAGAAAGCCCTCCAAACTGTCCCCACCCTCCTTTTTTTCCTGCCCCCTTACCCCCACCTGGGCCCGGCCAAACTCTTTGTCTTTTGTCAAGCACCCACCAAGTACCCACAGTTACGTTGTCCCTGCAACTAATGGGTAAAAATTCCACGGGCAAGCCAGAACTAAAAAAAAAAAAGACACCTAACCCCCAACACCAACCTAAATTACTATGTTATTCCATGATTCTCTAATAAAGGCCACCTGAGTTGCAGTTATATTTTATTATTTGTAGATCTGCAAAATTGAAATTATTTATTTGCTTTAGTCAGGAGTGGAATAAAGTCTTGTTACTAATTCTGTATAGCAATATTCAGTAATTTACACATTTTAACTGGACAGTGCCCAGTGACATGTTTTATTTCACTAAACAAAACCCTGTTGTACCCAAAGCCACCTGGGTTTTTGTCCATTGCAGTGCTTGTTCTTTTGTCAATTATTTTACTTTAATACAAAATCTGCTAAAAGTAGAGCTGATTTATTAAAGGAATTAAGTAGATAAATTGCTATTTAAAGTAAGGTTGCTTTTCTGTACCTTGTACTGTAATATGCCTAATGATGTCAGCTGTATGGTTGACTAATCCGTAATTCTGAGCAACTGCTGTATCACAGAATCATAGAACCGCTTAGATTTAAAAAGACTTTTATGACCATCGAGTCCAACTCTTAGCCTAGCCACTGCCAAGTTCATCCCTAGAAATAAAGATGGACAGCAGAAACATGATTTATATATATTTGGGTATGATTTCATGCAAAAACATTGTTTTATAGTGCAGTGATGTGCAATAAAAGCCTTGTATGTTTTCTAACACTTTTACCAAAAGCAAATAGTAGTAGAAACTTTGTGAAATGTAAAGATAATACAGATGTCAGCATTTAAACACACTGCATTTACTTTCATGGGATCTGATAACTTATTTGCAGTGTATCATTCTACCATGGAGAAAGGCAATAAAGAAACCCTTCTAATGACCATGACCTTGCAGAGTCAAAAACTGTATTGCTTGTTTGGAATGTTATTGTTAATATCACAGAACAGCAGATCTTTCCACTTTACTATTAAATGTGGAAAACAGTTCCCAGTAAAGCAAGATTCATATTAACCAGATTTACAAATCTCTCTAGAGTTCAGTGTATCTTTCAATATTGCATATTACAGTTAGTGCAGTACTTCATTAATATTTAAAAATAATCAAAAAATAATTCAGACCACTTACAGAACTGAATATTAAGTAGTTCTCAAGTGCTGGTATAGCTGATATATATTAGTAAAAATGTTTATTTATACCCCAAGAAGCTGTCCATAAAAATACTCTCACAAAGAACATTGAAAGTGCTGGAAAATATGTACACACTAACTGATATGCTTGAGTACAACGAGGACATGAATTCACTGGTTTACTGCATAGATACCAAGAGAAAAACTGCAGCATTAACATGTTACTAAATAATTATGGTTGTTTCTAATGTAGACATTGCACTGCCACTGATAAATAATACATATTTTATATCATGGTGATAAAGCAATTCATTCATGTCACTAGCATTCTCATATTACTTGCTGTTATACTCTGGGATAACAAGTGTCTTTCTATTAGCTACTGAATATTCAGAAGGACATCTTGAACAGTTTTAATTAAAATGTTTTAATCACCTGTGAAAACCCCTCATGAAATTTACTATTGTGACAAGAGCGGCAAAGCCTTTCAAACTGCAGTCATATAGTTTTTCTGGATGAACCTCTTTCTTCAGGAAGTATGGAATTCATACAGTTTCTATGAGTGGAAAGAGTTAATAGGATCTCAAAAGTAAACGTGTATTGTGAACAAAACTGCATCATTATTTATTGATTCCTTCACACTAGATTGCTGGCAAGCAAAATTCAATTAGAATGGAAGCATACAGTTGCTAATATGCAGGAATTTTTTCTTAAAAAAAGGTTTTACAATGAAACCATGATGCATGGGTGGGTGGAATGGTGGAATTCTCTAACCTTAGAGCTAATGACATAGACTGTGACCCATTTTCTGTCAAAAATCAAGATATTTAACAAATAAAAGCAGAGGAAAGATTTCCAGTTGGGATATATCCCCCACAGAAGATTTGGGAGTTTGCAGTCACGGAGCTCATATGACTAAGTTTTCAGAGTGCTGTTTCTTCTGACAAGATTTCCATGAGAAACATCTTGTGAGTAAATAGCAATTCTTTGAAGTCTTTAAGTTTCATCTGCAGATCAAAACTCCAAATTTTAAACACATCACTTAAGTAACTGGAAGTTTGGCTCAACTTCAGTAGGTATCAACACTACTACTTATTTTTTTTTATGTATTTATAAAGCAATGCCACTGTATTTTAAGCCTGGTATCTATACTTCACTAAAAGTTGATCTCTGTTTTAACAATTTCTTGTTCAAGGTTAGAAAGATACTAATCTTTAATAAAAGGAGATCTGAGATTTCATGGATTCTATGCACAGAAAATAGAAAGAGTGAAGATTATATCAAGCTAGTTTTAATTTGGCTTTGTATACTGGTATATAAGCAACCTAAAATTCAGTAAGTAATAAAAGAGAAAGACAACTGCTTCCCTTTCTCATTTATGTTATTACCTCTGTGTTCTTGTCATCCACTAATAAAATTAAGGTTAACAACAGAACCAAGAATTGAGAAAAATGCAGATCAAATGAAGTCTGAGTTGCTTTGATTTCAATTAATATTTTGAAAAACAGTGTTTGAAGATGAAAACAGCATCCAAAAATGTCACCTTAAGAATATAACTGAGAAGATTGCTTTCTGTGTATTGTAAACAACTATTTCCTTTCAATTTAAGGCTGGTTTGTGGTAGGTCATTCTTGTCTCTACATCAGCCTAACTACTCTGGCATACTTCTGAAGGACTGAGATTGAATCAGAGCTACACATTCAGACTTTTTCTATACTTGCAGACTGCATCTTCAAATTGCTTTTCCCAGATAGTTGCTTATGGAAGCATTTAAACAGGCTATGAACTTTCATGAGTACAGAATGGTAGATGAGTTAGCTTGTTAAAGAAGAGAGATGCTCCTTCACAGGCAGAGACTGAGTAGTGGTTCTCACAGAAATTTTGAAAGCTCTGCTGACCTTGACCTGTTCTGTGCCATCATGCTCCAGGTTTACAGTTCCCTAATTCATTACCATTTTATTTACCCAACAACAATCTCTGACATGTGTATCCCACTGGCTGGCACTCTTGGTAATATCAAAGGTCTACAGCAACACCAGCTAATATTGTCTTCAAAATTATGTCTGAGTCTTGCCAAACCGCACAGAGGGAGAGGTCAAAACCAATCATGGATTCCCTTTAAATCAAGCATGATGCATTACTTCAGCAAAATATTCTGTGTTTATTATAGTACTATCCATTGATCTTTTATAAACTGTGTTTTTTTGGTTTTCCATTTTCTTTTAAATTATTCTGTTGATGTCCACAGCAGTATAAATGATCATAAAGCCATAAGAACTTAGGAGCTTTTCAAACCCCCGGAGCTTTGAAGGGCTTGTAGCACTGTATTTCTGAAAAGTTTTAGAACTAATCCTCTAAATCTGGTGCTTGTGAGTATGGTGCAGGGACTCTCTTTTTGTGATGCGGGAGCCAAAGTATTTACCTGATGATACTGTATACCAGAAGCCTTCAAGATCACAAACAATCACCTAGAGGAGAATAATTCTTCATGCCTTTGTGATGGTATATCTCTGGCATGTTTTCTAATGAAAATGTACTCTATTTCTTCAGATCCTGCTTTTCAAAGCAATCTAATCCTTGAATTATAAGAACCCTTCTGCAATGCAGTTACTTCAAATCACACATAATCCCAAACTATGACAAATGTCACATATAAACTATTAATCTGTATTATCTAAACCATACTGCATCATTCAAAATACTTATAAACTTCTTAAGCAAAGAAAAAAAAAAAAAATTCCAGCTTAACTGAAGTTACAACAGAAGGACTCTTCCTTTCCTGAAAAAGGGTCAATCATTATTTCTACTTGGATGTAAGCATCTTCACTTCATGGAAATTGGATCTGATCTCTACAGATACCACAGAGGGTTTAAAGTAATAATCATTCATGACAAAAACCCTTTTTTTCCTTTTTTTCTCCCCTTAGTTAGAGAAGATGCTTTTTCTCTTTTTAATTAAATTATCTGCCACAGTTAATTATACATTTATCATATTAAGAGTATTTGCACTTCATCTTTCAAAAATGCCCCATTGTGGACACGATTTTCTGAACCTGAAAGAGTATTCAAGCTCTCAGACACTGGCTGTTCCCAAGGGAAAGTTCTGGGAACCATTCTTGTTCAAGGATTACTTGTGTAAATAAAGAATTACTTTCTCAAGACAAGGCACAGATGATCTGAGTGTTTTTCTCTCTTATCCCACTAATGGGATGAAAGGGATGTTGTTCCTTCTACCAATCAGGGTGACCTGACTGGAGAAACATATAAGAATTGAGAAAACCGCTCAATAAAAGCTTTTTTTAGCCTCACGAAAGTGGCTGTGTATCTAATTATCTGGGGAACCCTCGCAATACGTCGTGTCCTTCAGTGACACCCCATATTTTTCGAGGAGGTGTAAAACTCCCTTTCCTCCCTTTCATTGCTAGTTAGCATTCTTCTTGTAATTTTTCTCACAAGATCTTATACTCAGTAGCCATTTGCAGATTAGACAAATATGTGATCCAAGGATAAGTTTGCTGCTGTTTATCTAATCAATAAATTTTAAAAACCCAAACAAATAAAAAAGGCAAAACAGATGCTGTTACATTCTATTCAGAAACTGACTTCTTTTCCACTCATTATCAAAAAACAAGGAATTAAAATTATTCATGAGTAATTTATAAGGTTGTGGGATTTTCTGTCTCTCAGCTAGAACAACATTCCCATAGTTAGCCTTACAAATATGTGGAAGTGAAATAGTTATTGATAGTTAAAGTTCAAAGGTCAGCTCCAATGATCTTGTGGGTTTTTTTCTCCAAAAAATTAAATAAAACCCAACCAAACAAAACCCCCCTAATACTTACAATTGAAAGTTACCCTATAGGTACTGTTCTAACAAGAAAACATAGGTTATCAGTATAAAATAACATTTAAACAACAGCCTGAAAAACAAATAAAATTATTAAGTAGCTATCATCCTTACTTGAAAACTGTGCATTTAAGCTGAATTTTCAAGCCTTGCCTGAAATGTGCACAAAATTCCTTATTGTCTTAACACAACTTATGGTTAATTCTTGAAATTTCTATCCCTGGCTTGTGCTTGTGCTGCTCCGGTGCTTTTAGTCAAATGCTCCTGCTTCTATGAATGGTGGAAGTGAAACACTCTAGTAAAGAGAAGTCAGCTCTTGTGAAATGCCTCTGATGGCTGTCAATATGTGCAGTTTTAACCAGCCCTAAAAGCATTTTCCCACTCCCCCTCCCCCCCAAAAAAAAACAACTACGTTGGAGGATTAGCTTGGATCAGGGAATATCCACCACAGGCAGGAAGTATAATGCCATACCTATTCAGTATGTTCAGTTCTCCAGGCTGAACTCCATGTCTAAAAACGCTATAGTTAAGGGACCTGTTGGAGTCAAAGAGGATGTACCCAAGGACTGAGTCCTTGTGGAATCTTCTATAGCACTGGAGAAAAGTAAGAGACTTTTGGCAGAAGAAATGTTTAACCATTAACCTCAAGTTTTAAAATGTATGGAGAGAGGCATGGTAGCTATTAACTCACCCCAACAGCATTTGAATTAGATACATGGAGGCACGTGACCTGACTCACTGCTCTAGTACTGCTCAGCATTGTACTGACTGTTAGTCAGACTATATTGAGAAAGGAATTCTAAATTCTAGGCTGTCTGTTCTGATTCATCATACTCCATGAGAGGTGCTGCTAGTTCAGAAGATCATAAACAAGGGAGAATCAAGCTTGGTAGTGCGATCAGGCTTCACTACCTCAGTAGAGTCTGACTCCAGTGAGCAAAACTTCTTGGTTCCTGCAAATTGAAGACAATGGAGGAGGTGATACATGTCGCCCTGAAAACTCAGCTTCTGAGCTTGCTGACATAGTTTTATAAGACTTTCCCAGGCCAGTAACTGTAAACATAGAGATAGGTATACATTCCTTCTGTTACTCATCTTGTGATAGACATCTCTCATGGCCAGTGGAGTGGGAAAGTGTTATCCTGACCATCCAATCCCTGGCCATGGTCAGAAACCTATAAATCTTGGGAGGGAAAATAAACTCTCTCTTCCTTTCACCACACCTCGAGTTGTGTCTGTGTGATCTATTCATTGCCAGCGGCAACAGATACATACATGCCTTCGGGTGAGAATCTTGCTGAACTCCACAGAACCAGGAACAAACTTTGGCACGAAACTCTCAAGGCAACAGGAAGACATTCTTTCACATCAAGTGCAGCAGGTAGGTCAGGCTCTGTCAAAAACTACATGTGCATATCAGCAGAGCAATGTTTTGTTCAGTGCTTTAAGTGCTAGTACAGTGGATTATGGGTATGCAGGGCATGGAAGTCTCCTGGGCTTTGTTCATCCAACTAAGGTGATATGGCAATCACTTCATCTTTGTGTAGTACAGGTTCAGAGTGTGGAAGAAATAGGAATGGATGAAGGGAAACTTCTTCCACTAACTTTCAGCAGGGTAATTTTGTTTCTCCAGAGTGAGTCTGGAAAAAAAAAAGGCCATCTTGATCATGAAGCAGGGAGGATGTAAGAAATTATCATATGTTAAATATCAGCTGTAGTGGGCAATCAACACTTGTTCTGATACAGAAATATGGGCAGCTACACAACCAAGGCAGAGTTGTGTGGGACATGTTTTGAACAATGAGCCGTGCCTGTTAGATCAGCCTTGCTTGACCTTAGGGACAGAGCACAGTCCCAGGTCATTTCATTTACAGATGTAATAAGTGTATATGTATTTATTTATTTGGGTTTTTTTTTTTTTTTTCCTTCATGAACACTGGAATTATATTCTTCCTGTTCACAGGGCAAGATTTCTCCCATAGGGGCAAACTACAGATATACAAATAATGGCAACTGAATTAACATGACTAATAACCATAGGCATAAATGCTGGCCTCATGTTGTAAGATCTCCTTCCATAACACAAAGACAAGTGAAAAATCAGAGAAATAGAATTTCATTAAAACAACCACGACTGATTTTGGGAGTACTACAGAACACTCAGTCACTAGATTCTCTCTGGCATGTGAATGCCATATTTTCTCTATGGAAACAATCCATGAATTAATATTACAGACAAATTCTAACCTAACACACATTACAAAAAAAGAAAAATGTTAACAGTGCAGGTGACAGAACTGCATATCATACTTTTATTAATATAAGAATTTGTATATTTATACTTTTCTTCATATACATATTCATGTGCTGTAGAGAAACACAATCAGAAAAATAAATATCAAACAACCTCTTGGTCCACAAAAAAACCCAAAAAGTCCCAAAATAAACCAAAATAAAACTGTAAAACTTGCTGCTGTATCCTAAGCTAAGAAAGTTAGATTTTGAAGACATTTGACTCAGATAAGAAAAACAAAGCAAACCATGGAAGGAAGAGAGTAGAATAAACATGAAATACTTCAGTTATGTTAATTTCTCTTGCTTGTAGCTTCAAGCATCTGTAGCAATCTAGCAGTTAATACCTTAAAAATACTATAAAATATTCAGGGAGAAGCAAAATTATGCATGTATTCTGGAAAAAGAAAATTAAAAAAATCAGATGCTCTTATTGCCTTATTTTCCACATTTCCTTTGTATAGCCAGCTTTCAGGCAGTAGGGTAAGCTGACAGCAGGCAAATAAAACATTTTTCAAGCACTGCTTCTTAACATTTTCTTCAGCTGATTCACACATACAGTTTTTTTGAAAACAACCTGAACAGATTCATACTTGTGTGTCATAAAATAAACTAACTACCAACAGCAATCCCTGTCCCTGAAACCACTTTACTTTCTGCTGCCTGCCTGGAGAATTGTTATGATACACAGAAGCACATACACCTGGTTTACTACACTGACAGGTGGTTGCTGTCTCATTTCTTTATTTCCTGGTAGCAAACAGGACACTTCAGCTACCTGTTGGTAGCTAAAGGCCCCATGGAGTTATACTAATTTTCAGTAAATTGCCATGAATAAATAGACTAAATTACATCTATCATAACAATTCTTCTTAAGATGAATGTGCCAATTACACAACCAACAAAAGCAATTGCTGCCGGGAAAGCAGAATTCAGAGCAATTTGTATAATAAACCTATGCCTAGAAATGTTAAAATCTTCAGTACCTGCTACTTTCAAGAAGAACTGCAATGCAGACGGAATCCTTTGTATAAACTACACATTTATAAAAATGGGCAGTGTACCAAACCTCGGGGTGACAGAGAGTGCAGAGAAAATCTGATTTAAATAGTGATTACTTCTTCCTCACTTTTTCTATAGAAATAATTCTCCACTAATTCCCTATTCCAGACTGGGTCACTCCCTCCCTTAATTGTTAATCTAAAGTCACCATTTTCATAGTGGAAAGATATCATCTGCTCAGGAAACTACTCAAATTACTTCTCTTATCAAATCAATTAAAAAAAACTCATCAAGAAACAACAAATGAAAACAACGTCCAACCAACCAACCTAACTACCCAAAAAAAAGTAAAAAACAAACAGAAGGGAAAAAAATGGCTTAGGAACATACACACTATAATCTTTTCAGCAAGGAAAAATACTCATGTTTTTTTACACATACCCTTTATATTCTCCCTGCATACCCTGAGCTTGTTTCATTTGATGTTTTAATTTCTTTTCATGCTATGAGAGTACTATGGCAAAGTGCTATAGATACACATGTAGACATATTTGTAACAAATTCTCAGATGTTCTTGATGGATCTTGTCTACATATATCACTGTCACAATCTAGAAAATTCGTGTAATCAACTAAAAGAATTAATCTTTTCATTAATGTTGTAACTGAGTTGTTGTACTGAAGATACATAATGTATTTTCCAATGTCTAATTTCCTGGTATATTTTTCATTCTGGAAAAACACCACTTCTACTTTCACAATTAGATTTGTTCTTGCTAGCAAATAATAAGCATTCATGATTATTTAGGCTAAAATTTATAAATCAGGAGAACTACCTAAGTTATCAAAACCTGTGAAAAAAATATGGTGAATCTATTGAAGATAAACTTCTGTTTAAAATCCAGAAAAGGGAAATAAACTCTCATTATTCTTATGCCCTTTAAAATGTATTAGGAAAATTACAATCCTCCCTTTGAGCAACACAAATCCAGATCTTAGAAATAAGTTGATCTTCGAGTTTCACTTCATTTTGAAGTTCAGTCATGTACTGCACATATATTCAAACCTAAGTATTTCATAGTCCTTCATGTGAAGGAAGCAGGATTGCTATTTACAGTTCTTATCACTGTCTTTCAATATATAAAAACTTATCACTGTATTTCAATATATAAAGAGCTATTGAATGAGGACTAAAGGTTTCTGTGAATTTCAGTATGTTGAAAGATATCAAATACAGTAATAATTACAATTAACTACAGAAAAAAGAAGAAGATAATTTTATTAGATATATGTAATAGTTGCTACTATTAAAAAAAGGTCAATACAAAATGTAGATTATAATTCAATAAGGTAGTACCCTAAATGAAATGGCAGCAAAACATCTTTGAGACTAAAATTTCTGACAAAAAATATATTGTGGAAAAATTTAAATATATATTGCTTTTCAAGTAATTTTTAAGGCAAAGTGGAATGATTTGAAAAAATGGAAATTTCATCTTGATTCATTTTTTTTCATCATTAGTTTTCAAAGATCAGCATTACATAATTTTCTGATATCTTATCAACAAATTGTACATTTCCTTTTTCATCTTCATGGGAAATGTTCATACAGCAATACCTTTATGAGCAAAAATTGTGTGCTTATAGCATTCCCTCACCAATAAAATTGTTCCAAGTTACAAAAGAACAGTTTGCATATTTGGCAATTGGTATTTCTGCACACCTGTCAGCAGATATTTACAGTAAGCCCTAGATACTGGTTTGTTCTTATGAAATAATATACATCAATATTCAGAAATGAATAAACTAGCATAGAATTAAAACCCAGTATATTAATACCCAATTCAGACACTTCTTCTTGTAAAACAGGTTAAGGAAAAGTATAGATCTTAACAGCTAATGGAATTCTCTGTGTTATAAAAAAAAACCTGTCGTTATTTGCTTAGTGGGACTACTATGTGATGGCCTTGCAAATACTAAACTGTGAGCAATCACAGCAAATTTACATAGATTTGTAGATGGGCCCGTACTGCTTGTCAAGGATTACAAAGCACACAGATAATACTTTTACTAAAGAAATTCTCAAAGTTAAAAAACACTGAAAATTACTTCATTAAGAAAATTACTGTATACTATGTATATTGTATTGTGTTGTGTCCAGTTCCTCTCTGGATATATTTTCAAACTCTCACCTCTAGCATTTGTCTTAATGTGTGCTGGGTATGCATTAATTGGTATTTGGTGAAGAGAAAGGAAACCACCCACAGAAATTATTTTTCTTAGAGAAGCTGCTAAGAGCTTTCTCTGTGCCTGGAAAATAACAATAGCCAGCTAGCTCTGAGAATTGACAAGCTATTAAACGATTTAGAAGTTAGGTCCGCCCCTGTGAAATTTACAGTCGAGCCTGGGAAACCTCTCTCTTGCTTCTGGCCTTGAAAGGTAATTGAGCTCCCCAGTGGGACCAGCCCTGCTCCACTGTGGCCTGGTGGGACTGGGCCAGGCCCCAGCGGTGGCCGGGCAGGGGACGGGAGGCCGTGAGTCCCCAGCCAAGGCTGGGCCAGGCCATGGCTCCTGACATCTTGCTGACACAAAGCCCTGCCCTGCTGCAGGCCCTGGCCAAGCCAGGGTCCACTGGGCCCCGGGAGCAGCTCTGGGTGCGCCAGGCTCCCTCCACTGTGGCCCCCCAGCTGCTGCTGGGCAGAGAGAGGGCCCCAGTGCAGCCTGAAATCACTGTGACTGCTTCAGCCACTGCCCAGCAGAAACCATCATGACCATCTGCAGGCCTGGGTGAGATATTAACCTTTTCACTGCACAAGTGAGACCTGCAGACCTTGATCCCCTCTCAAGTGAGAGAAAAGACAAAGTGATGACACATGGAAGACAACATGAAGACACCAAAGTCAGTAAAGAATGAGTCAAATCCCAAATGGAAGGAGAATGAGAAGATGCCCTAGTATTGGGGCTGAAATGATTCTTTCGGTAGGTCCATGGAGATGGACTATGATACACTAAAATATCCTCTTCATGATAAAGTATGGAGTGATGGAGTGTTCAAACTGTAGATGTGAGCAGAGGCATCCATAATGAATTAAAGTAGATGTTGAGGTAGCTATGATCCCATGAGAAGCTTGAACAGAGAGATGAGAGTGATGAAGAGCCTTTGCCCCCAGGGAGAGAAGAAAAAGATCTTTGTTCCCAGATATAAAAATTATGTCAGAGATAGATGAGGAGAACCTTTGTTTTGAACAGTTCATGCTTAAAATAATACCTCATGGGTTGACATGGCCCATGTACGGCCATGTCCTCCCTATGGGAAGGCTGTGAAAATGGGAGGAATTGCATGATTGCAGATCTTTTCCCAGCTAGCTGCTATTCATGGAAATTAAAAGCCACGAGAGAACTGTTTCTTGTGGAGAAGTTTCCATGGCATGAGAAGAAAAAGCTCCTCTCCCTGTAAGAACTGATGAAAGACTAGTGTAGAACTAGTAACTGATTTAAAATCCCAGGTTTTATCCCTGTGTTGTCAGTTGGGAAAGAAAAGAAGTTGTGTAGGGGGAGGAAAGGTGTTCTGAGGTTCTTATTCTTTTAGTTGTGTTAATAAAGTTTTTTCATACCTTTTAGGTTTTGAGCCTGTTCTGCACCCCTCCTAATCCATATCTCACAGCAAGAATGACTAAGTGCACTGATGATTTTAGCCAGTGTTAAATCCACCACATTATTTGGTGTGTTGGCCAGGAAATTCAAATTGGTGAACCGAAACCACTATACGGTCCTTCATTCAATAAACTGCAATTTGTCAGCGCATCTGACTGAAGCTTAGCATCCTGCAGCTCCTGCCTTTTCCTTCTTACTCCTAGTTTGGCTCAGTACCTGAACTGTCACTAAACTGACTTCATTCCTTTAATGTGATTTCCATGTTAACTGGAGTAACTACCACTGCACGCTTAGCAGTCTTCAATAATTTGAAATATTTTTCTCACTATTAGGCTTTTATGAATAGATATAACTTACGTAATGATACTTGAATATAGACAGAAACATGGAATGCTCTAGGGATGACTTCCTTCGATGAACTTTTGCTGCAGTTTTGTTTGAATGCAGTGGACTGATAATACACATTTATTCTGGGAACAAGGGCGGTGTCTCATAACACTGCTTGTGTTACTACTTGTGTCTTGCACTACTAAGAAGAAGAGAATCATATCCACGTGATAATTACATTTAAGGCACAGGAACTGATGAATACTTACTGGCAAAAAAAACACAGAATGAGTAAGGTTGGAAGGGACCCCAGTAGGTCATCTTGTCCAAAATCCCTCCTCAAGAAAAGTAATTCTAGAGTATATTGCAAGTATTTTTTCAAGTGAAGAATCTTGGAAACTCTTGCTACACTAAGTAACAGGATCATTTTTAATGGGAAGATTTACAGATACTCAGACTCTTTCCTTTAGTAAAGGTTCTGTATCTGCATTATATCTTTCATACTTCTTATATATCTGGTTGTAAGGCCATACTGTATTATGCTTTTACTTTCTTTATGTCTCACTGACCCTATTAAACAAATACGTTCTATACTCAACTCTTGTATTCTGTTTTTTGTGTCAAATTCAGTGAGATTCCTATAAAGGATATTGTGATAATCATGATATGGTAATTAATTCAAAATCATATACCTTCTAATTTTTATTGCTGAAGATAACTTTCTGCTTATTATATAATTATTTTTCAGCTGTAAGGTTTTATTTAAGTCTTTCTAAGAACAAAAATTTAACAATTTAGAGAATGAAAATATCTGGCGGTTTTGCGGGATGAAAAGATAAAACGGGAACCAGTAGCAAGTAACTCCTCCCTCACATCCTCAATCAATGGTTTTGTCAGTGTTGTCTCACAGGCTAATAGGTAAATCAAACATGGCATGACCTTCCTTGAACTCACAGATTTATTTATATTGTATGGAGTTGACTTTTTTACCTATTCATGGTTTGGTTAAAATCTGCCACTCATAAATTACGTGTCTAATATTTCTTGGAAGGTCATGGTAGCAGGGTATATATTCTGATCCTGCTCATCATACTAGGCATGCAGAAAATTATTATTTAAAATAGCATGCAGGAAGAAAAAGATGAGATATGTTTTTCCAAAATTTTCTCTGAATTTGCTTAGTGTCTTAAAGCAGTGTTAAATGATTTATAGAAATTAACACCTGCAAAATCTCTCACGTATTTTTCATTAAGAAATGAAACATTTGCTAGTTAGAAAACTAACTTCTAAGTCAATGTCCTGGTTTAGGGCAAATTTGGGAGGAAACCTCTGAATAGGGTCCCTCTAGAGAGCAAATTCAAGTGGCTCCACCTCCAGCTGGTTCAGGAAAATATTTCCCTGGAGAAAAGGGGGATAAACTGATTTATTTAACAAGCAAAGTATTCACAACCATTAAAAAAAAATAAAAAAATTAAAAAATAAAACCTCCTACAGTTCTGAAGAGATAGCAAATTCAGAAAGTCCTTATTGTGGGGCTCAGCTCTCTCAGTCTCTTTATCAGTCCCTCCTGCACTGGAAAATGCCACAGCCCAGGCCCTGGTGGGCCACAGGTGTGAGCTCACAGTGTTTTGCTAGGTTTTTCAGTCCAGAGCAGGTTTAAACAGTTAAAAAGAAAAGGCACTGTCCTGGGAACTCCTTTGCCTCAGCTAGCTAAAAAAAACCGAAAAGCAAAGGAGAGCTCTCTCCCACTGTGTGTGCTGCAGACAACACAGTGTGTAGGATGCGTAGGAGCAAGCGCAGTTTCTGAAAACAAACTGCGCGCTTCTTTGCCCTATCTTCACTCTCGGAACCAGTCTTAAACACCCCAGACTTAAAATCCAGCAGGAACAGAACAGAGGACTGGGGGTACAAGCATTGTAAAGTCACCCTCGGACAGTCAAGTTCCCTAATTTTCAAAATTTCAGTTGACATACAAGTGAGGACCAAGAAACAATATTCAGATATGGTCCCTGGAAATCACCCAGATTGCTGTCATGTCCTTGTTGAAGTTTTCCACTTCCTTGATTGGAATTGCCTTTATGCAGATGCAGAGTAAACTAATATGCAAGTTTCACATCCCTACTTACACATAATGACTGAGTTGACAGAATTACATCTAAATCGTTCATTTCTCCCCCTTCTATCTGTTTGGCTAGCCTTCTGCTCATTGGTGGCAGTGAGATTTTCTCCCTTGAAGTCAAGATTTTATTAGGCCTAAGTAGAAAAATTTAAAATAAAATAAAAGCTCAGAATGTGAAAAATTGAAAAAAAATATTATGAAAACAAAGAGAAAAATTCATTTGCATGTGTGCTAAGCCAGACTTGTTCTCACTTCAGTGAGTTTTGCTGGTGTTTCCCCTAAATCACTCACATGTGAGATAGTCTAGAACCTCTTGCAATTTACTTTTATCTGTATCCACCAATTCTTTACTATATCAAGTGCAATAAACTCCATCCTACCGCTCCTGTAAAAACTTCAATATGCTTTAATTGTCACACTCCTAAATAAAGAATGGTTAGTCAAATATGTGGCCAGATTCCTTTCCATGTAAATCTGTTTGATAAAGGTAAAATAGGATTCATAACACAGGCATTTAGTGAAAAATCAGGAAGAATAATTTCCATGATGTTTTTTCATTTTGCCTCTAAATTATGAATGGTCAGAGGACCTGTGACTATATGCATAATTCAACTTAGATCACTTTCTTCTTTTCCATATTTTATCCTGAGAATAATTTGTTCTTACTTATGTATAAAATTCTGTAAAATCTCTATCCATGTTCTGGGATTGTTTTTGTATTTACTTACAATCTTTTGGTAACCCAGGCTGACAAGATTTTGTGAGAGTATTTTTTTCCCTCATAAAGATTTCCTGTCACATGATATGCTACTATTCCAACATGAAGTAAGACTGGAATGAAATAATTGATCATGGAGCTTTAAATGTCATAACTTGGTATGTCTTCATTAGATTTCAAAAGTTACAGTTAGGTCGCACACAAAGATTGTCCCATAAGCAAGGGCAGCCAATGTTGTTGAAAAATCTAGACTCTGTATCATGTCAGGCCTGAGGGTGACAGCATTATTCAAAAGCAAGACAGGGAGAAGAGGGCCTGAAACCCATACCAGGCAATACTGAAGTTTACTCTCAGGTAATCAAATATGAGCATGGCTGCTTCTTAAATTTCATCAGGGTTTTACTAAATCTAGACAAAACATTTTTTTAAATGAATCCTCTAGGTTTTGGCAAAAAACGCTGTAGGAAGACAATTAATTTAAAGAGAAAATTCTGAATCAGATTTAGGTATGAAGAGCTCATCCAATTCTCTAATGCCCTTGGGGCTAGTGTCTACACATCATAAGGGTCCAAACATTCATACCTACAATGTTTTTTAAATGACTGTACTGTTTGAAGAGATCATGAGACTGCTGCAGTAGAGAAAGAGATTAAATAAAGGTGTATATTGACTAACATTCCCAAAGTTGAAATCATCTGTCTCTTGCTTAAGATCCCCTCTTAGGAGATTTCTAACAACATTGAGAATCTCAGAACCATGGAGCACATATTATGCATAATAATATGTGCAATGGAGTTAATGAGAATGTCTTAAAAGGTAATAATAAATTAGAGCCTTACAAAAATTTCAGATGCTTAAAAATTTTAATAAAAATTGTGCTACAAGCAAACTATCATTAATTTATTTGTTATCTTACAACAAGAGAGCTTTTAAAAGATAATGCAAGTTTTTTGAATATCCAGGAGACATCCTTATTTTTCTCCCACTTTTTTAATAAGGGACAAAGCTGATAAAAATTTAAAGGAAGATCTTATACAACTTCTTATAAAAAGTCTTTCCTAGTAGGACTATTTTAATGTATAAATGTAGAATCCACTTCTTGTCGACATCAGAACAAGAAATCGATCCTAACTCAAATATGGTATACATTTTAATTTCAAATTAATGTTGAAATAAGCCAAGGATTTAGATCCTACAGCTAAATGCCTTTTCTTTTCTCCTACGTTGTCATTGTCTATACTGTCACTGCCTGTTTGGAGCTCTCAAATGTGCAGGGAAATGTACTCTGTCAATTGAACTTTACTTTATGAGCTCATCAGGAAAGAAAACAAACACGAGGCAGAAGGGTTCAATCCCCTTCATAAAGGTTAGTCTAACATGCATTCACTTAATTCATGAGGTTTCTATCTCACAATTTCTTTGTTTCCTGACTCCAACTCACAGTTTGTAATCTTCCACTTAGTAACTATGTGTCAGCTTTTAAACATAACTGTAGCCTAGCTGAGGGTGAGAGTGCCTGTCCTTCTTCTTCATAAGGGTGCTGGCATCCCATGCATGACACAGGGAATCACAAAAGCCTCTGCACTTTTATTGGATCCAGCTCAAAAGCTTATTTTTTGTAAACTGACACATCTTCCGGCTTGGAAGGTATGCCTACTCCATTACCCCAGGTTAGTGGATGATGAAGTAACTGCACAACTATCAGCATATAGGAATAGTGGCTGCAGGAGACAGAAAATTGCAGGTGACAGTGGCTGCATAATGACCTTCAGTCCTTCCTAGGCTTCATATCCTATAAATGTTGCTGTCTCATGGATCTGATGGTGGTGCTTCAAGCATGCATCAAGCTTTAGGATGGGCTGTGTTCAGCCAAAATGTGAGCAGGAGCTGAATAAAGTCACATGCACCAGTTCTTTATCACTGACCAAGCAATTGCATAAGTTTGACAGCATAAGGAGCAGGTTGTTGATATGGTAAATCAAAATCTAACCTGTTCCCCATAAATCCAAATTCTTAACTGTAAAGCATTCATTGAGTACACTGCCAACAGAAATTTTCTGCTTTACTGATAGTATCACAGTATTTATTTTTAACATGTTTTTTATACAAAAAATAATTTTATTACAGTATTTTATAAATTTAGACTATTTAATGTGCAATATAATCTTTTGTTGCAACTTTCCATTTTTTGCCACAAGTAGATTAGACACAATTTGCATATTGATGAAATTTTCTAAAAGCAACAATATGTCTTAGATGTCTACAAATGAACCTTGCTTAATACATTCATTCCTACAAATGGAAAAATATAGTTTGTGAGATGTCAAACACCTAGGGGTCAGAAAAACACCCCAATTACCCTGCCTTCATATTGGTAACATCTGTGACTTGCTTGGAAAATACTCTAGCACTGGAGGCTTCTTTTGAAGGAAAACATTACAAGTAGCAAAATGGAGAGATGTAAATGCATAAATTTTGCCATTCTTTGAAATCAGAAAATGCTAAAGCACTCAACAAAACATCTTACTCAGATTCTTTGGGCTTAGGTGAAATACTGTCATGGGATGAAATCTACCTGAAGGCATTGTTCAGATAAAATAAGGCCTGGACTTTATTTGCCCACATCTGATCAGTTAGCTAACCCTGGTATTCACTGGAAAAGGAAAGAATCACAGGTAAATGTTTATGGGGGAGGAATCCCTGAAAGCACTACATCTAGCTGGCTATACTTGTTGAATTTTGTGTGGGAGAAATAAAAAAATAAAACTCACAGATGAACCACTAACACATACATTACATCCTTGTAACATACTCAGGATGGGAAACCAGAGGTAACACCTCTGGTACCAGGTAACAGCCAACAATTACCTTCAGCTCTGGACAAAGTTGAAGCAATTAGCATGGTCAGCAAGGTCATTGGTGGCTTATTCCAACAGCTGAGTTAGAAAGCAATAAATAGTGGAGAACAGTCACCCCTTAGTGCAACAATCCAACAATATCCACATCTATCCAACAGCCATGCAAAGGCTGTACAAGTCTGGAGTTCCTACACAGAGAAACCATACATTAGGAAGGTCTCAAATGTGTTCACTGATTGAATGGTCTGTTTCCTCAACTCTGGTGCTGGTTTCAAAAGAACTTAGAGAACTGGGGACCTTGGTTTCTGTCAGTGTCTTTAAAACTATTGCCTCTCTGTATGTGACAGAACAGTTATCTCTACCTTCTGCACCACTCATTCTTGGAAAATAGCCTCTACATTTCATGTCAGAGGGCAGCATGATTCTGTCCTTCTCTGCTCTAAAATCCCCAGTGAAAATTTGGACAAAGCATGTTACAAAGAAATTTGGAAGGACTCAAAGTGGTACACACTTGCACATCTCCATTGCATCTAAAAACAATACATCCATGAAGTGATCCTGTGTTTCAAAAGCTGGTTAGAAAGCTACTAAACACACTAGAAGTGCAGTGTGGCTGAATTCCTGATCCTGAATTTTCTATTAGGCATCTGTCTATTAAGATGTCAAAATATACTGCTTTAGGTGTGAGAACTCTCCCCACACCCACCCACATTGCTTCACAGTAACTTACTGATTTGAGAACTGACAGGCATGTCAGTTCCATCTAGACAGATCAGCTCTTCCTAAGAGAGCATCCTAAACACTGGGCTAAATTGGATAATTTTAGCCACTGGGTAGTGGCAGCTACAAGATTCACAGGTCCAAATGGCAAATAAATGATGACATAACCCTCTGCTGTAGAGAGCTTACCTTGTATGAAGAATTCCTGACAGTGCGTGATCTTTATTTTAGTAATGATAATGGAACATGGAGAAAGGGTATGAAAGTCATATGTATCACTGCAAATGACCAAGAATTAGCATATTATTTCCCCCACTTTCTCTACCCAATATTTATTCCCAGAGTACAGAATGGAATTAATGATTCATTTTTGGAGTCCTGACAGGTCGCATGGCAATCGTGACTACTTTTTTACATATTTTTCTCAAAGTCTAAGGACTCAGTACTTCTTGGCATATTCTATTCTCAATGAGTGAACTTGTGTAAACTGTGAGGTATTTCCTTTGCAATGTTTCTTGGATCACTTCAATTATTCATCTCTAAAGAACATTTTTCTTTGTAGAATATTTATGGGATCATATGGCATTGGCTGATGCTTTTGTCACTTCCACAAAAAATATACAAGAATGGTATAAAATATGAAAAAATAGAAACATAAACATAGCATGAAATATGTTCAAGGTTATATCAAGATATATTACTGTATCTAGTAAACTCATGTATCAGGTTAACATGAGTTATACAACCATCAAACCTGGAGCTGTTTTCCTAGAGATTTTCATAAATACCCCTTTTCTTCCTGGGATCTGGTATCAGGACATCAGCAATGAGAAAGTTGTCCAGGACTGACTCCACTTTGGAGATCTGAATGACTAGCTACAGAAAGACACTTTCAGTTGCATGCTATACCACTAAGCCAGAGAGACATTTTGTTAATTATTTTAAAACACACTTTAGCCATAGTTCTGCTAAGTACAAATCATCTGTAAATAGCATCTGCATGAACGGTGTTTGAAAAAGAATAGAGTGTGTCTGTACTGATTTTCTGTTTGAATTAAATAGTTTTATTTTTATTATTTTTATCCTGTTCTTGAAAAAGGACACCTAGATTTAACTTCATTATCATCAACATAATTGTAATGTAATTCTGACATATATATATATATAAACAAAGTATTATTTGCTGAAAAAGACCATGCTACATAAAATGCAGACAGAATGAGAGTTTAAAATAAAGGTATTAAGCTTACATGTGCTAAGGCTCTAACTAACCAGTTGCCATGTTAGTCACTGCAGAACAAGAATAATAATGCCTTCAAAACTATTTTCTCTTGTGACATTTTTTCTCTTCCCATCTATATAAGCATTGCTGAGACTTCAAATTATTTAGTTCCATTGAAACAAGTTAACATTGAATGATGCCCATCCCTACCAGAAAAGTTTGTAGCCCACAGTTGGTGGTGTATCATCACAGTTTTAGAGAGGATGAAATTGTCTCCAGCAACAGATACAAATTTTTTATTTCCTTGGTTTGGAATAGAATATGTAAAATCTATATCTACATAAAACTGCATAATAATAAACACACAGTTATGCACAAATTCCAGCAATAAGCGGAATAAATACCAAGAAACAAAATAAATGTGTTCAAATAACATGAATAAAGCTAAGAATTAATAGAAGAATCACATTATCATTTTAGCCTGTGTTAAATCCTTACAGCATATGGTAAGAACACACAATGGACAACAATTTAGTTGAAATATAATTGTCTATACAAATTCGGATATGATCTAAAAGTTTTTAACTCTGATGCAAAATATTACAACACATGATCAAGTGCGTAGCACCTCATGAAAGACAAAATATATTTTTTTGTGAGTAGTGGTGACCTAGCAAGGGTATACCATCTTTTTTGTCTTATATTGATTTAAATCATCAATTAACAAAACCATTTGAAGAGTGATTGTGAAACATTTCCTGCATAATTTAACAAATCTCTTACTGAGTTTTAAAGAAACTACATGACATTGCAACCTCCCTATCATTTTTTTTTTTTTTTACTGATTGGAAAAACAATTCCCATTTCACTATATCCCCATAGCAAGGATTCTCATTTTGATGGACTGTTTCTTTGCAGTGTATCTTTATTGCCCACTCGCCAAGAGCTTTCCTTGAAGACCTCCAAGAAATTTCTGAAGTTCTCTCTACTTGTAAAGTTACTATATACTGAGGTAAGTACACAGAAATTTAATGCTTACTATGACTTATCAAATCATGTTGCACTTATTGACAGAATTCTACAAGTCATCTTATTTCTATATGCTTACAAAGATATAATAATTGTATCAGGTGGAGATATTCTAATCCTTCTGATTGCATTTCAGTAATAATGACTACTTGAAAGCTTAAATTAAATGTAAAGTTCTCCTTATTCATTCTTTCTGAGTTTAAGGGATACTTCTTTGAATTGTTATATTATTTTTCTTTCTTTCTTCCCTGGTTCTTTTGGGTCACTAAAAAGGGGAAAAAAATCTTTAATTTTTCCTGCATATTTTCTTGTTGTTACCTTATTTTCAGAAGAAAACTGAATTCTATTCTCTTACAGGGCTTGTGTGTTAACTGCTGATTCCTTACATTATCTGGTTTGTAATTCATCTTTAATTTGCCACTTGAATGCTGACTTAAAAGGTGATTTGAGTGGATTTAAGTTCCTACTAAGGATGAAAAAAATTCAGAAGCACTCTGTTCTTGTTCCTTCCTTGATCTCCTTTATATTATTTTGCATAGTCCTCTCTGTAATTTTTTTTAGCCACTTCACACGGCAAACACACCCTGGATTTATTCTCTGTAGATAAGAAATAAATTTCCAGTATTTTTTGTGTTCTTCTGCTTAAAGAAACAATGAAGTTAAATTTCTAGTAAATTAATTTTTCATTTAACAATTCTATCAATTCACATTAAAAAATACACACAACCAAAATGTTCATTAACTATTCAATAGTAAGTTGAAATGTTAGTAATCAAGAGAATGAAGTAAGAACAAAATATTTTTATTAAAACTGTATCTTCTGAAAAGCCCTTTTTCGTAGATGTGGATGGAAGGGAATGACTTTATGGCTGTAATTGAGGCTGCTTGACTTTTTTATTTGAAATTATGAGTAAGCCCTCAAGTTACAGTATATTGACAGTACAGAATATATACAAAAATGTTTGTGTTTTTTCTGTAGGAGTTGTTTTACATGCTGCTCTAAAGCAATTGTTTGGAGGAATTGAGACAATTTATGAACAGAATGACAAGGCAAATTATTATGAATGCAACACAGCAATCATCTGGCCCTTTACTTTGTGAAATTATTGACCAAATTCACTGACAATACAGCACGGGAAAGGACTATATAGAATCAGCATTAAATATCTATTGTATTGTTTTATTTTCATACTGCATGACATCTGAAAACTTACGTTGGCATAAAATTAGAATAACAGGGAATTGTGTCCAGTTTTAACTGGTATTTCAGCATATTTAATATATCCTTTTTCTAAAAGATTTTCTGAAAAAAAACATAAGTATCTTTTTTTAGAGAAAAGAGAAGTATTTGTTGACAGTGTATTTTGTCTCAGTCAACTGAATTGATGTATTAAGTATCCATTAGGGGAGATAAGGAATCTGTAATACATGATCCTTCAATATGTACAAAACAAATACAAATACATCCACACATGTATTTTTAAGTTCCTTTCCATTCTTACACTGTCACAAACTGTTGTTTTGTCATTGTACATAAAAACAACAATGATCTACAGAAAAGGCAGACAAGTCTGCTGCCTAATTCATGTCCTGTTAGTAGATCCAGGATACCACACAGGGTTGCTTTGCTGTACAGGTTGGGAGGCAAAGACAAGGAGGTACACTCACTTCAAACAAAAGAAGCTGCAGAGGCATCAACTCAGCAGGTCACCTGTTTCCTTTTGATACTGAGTTTACTTTACTTGCTTGAGCTGGATTAGTGGACATGACATTACCTACAGCACTGATAAAATGACAATCAGGAAAAGAATGTGGGAATTGTTTCATATTAATAATTAATTGATTATTAATATTATTATTGTATAATTGTTTAGTATAAATAATTGATTGTTTAATAATTTAATATTAATATTTGATTTTGGTCATATTTTGTATCAAGGGTATGTTACCTTTAGATGGTAGTAAGAGCAATATTTTTCCAAACTGGTACATCTCAGAGCAACAAAATGAGAAAATCTAGTTTCAGTTTTGATTATACGATCAAATGGAAAATAATTATGAAACACAGGATGCCTTTCTTTTAATTTAATACTGGATGAATAGAATGTGCATAGAATAATTAACAATGTAACGTTCACTAATTACTGTCCTGCTACTGAAAATTAGCATTGATTCATAAACTGCACTTTCATTACTCTAAGTTAAATATTAATCCCATTGGTCCCTTCTAGTTTTTACCAGATTCTGGCCAAATAATTCCAAAATTTATGTTTGAAACGATTGCCCTAAACATTATTTATTTTTTAGCAACATAATGTGTTTTCATTAAAATGTCAGGCACTTTGGAGGATGGAAGTAAGAGACAAGCAAGGTAGCATTCTAGTTTTGATTTTCCTGGTACTTTAATAGCTTGCCTTTGAGTACTTTCTTAGTGTTATAAGATATTAATATTCTATAAACTTTCAAATTAGCTTTTGGTCTTTCGTGAGTAAAAAAACAAAGAAACCTTATCTTATTTTGAAAAGACAATCTTATTTGATCATGTATATCTAGCTTTAAAAAGAAGATGGATCACAGAAAAAACAATCAACTACTGCTATATAAGCTACTTAGCTAATAGAGTTAAGTGCCAGTTGTTGAAGAAATCAATTTTTATTACCCTTATGATACATTTTAGAAAAACTGTCCCTATTGACAGTTCACTTTTAAGTGCAAACTTGCATATGAAAATGTCTATTTTAGGGATCATGTGTTGGGATTTTACCTAGCCTTATATCAATTTTTAGAATAGTTTTCCAGGAACTGTTACACAGTTGCAACATTTTATTACATCTACACCACAAAATCTCCCACTGGCCCAGTGAAGTCTGATTTTGCTCCCTTCTGTTGGAGTCTGGAATACAGTGTGTGTCCTTATTTCTGATACTTAGTTATAAGATCTAGAAAAACACTGAATTTCATATAATATGAAATTCATGAGCATGTTTTCATGGTGAAACATGAAAACAAATGTTGAAGTTAGATAGAAAAAGCTAAAAGTCTAAGTGTGTAGATTAGAAAGTTTTTTTAATCACTGGGTGGAAAAGTTAGTTTAGAGAATAGGAGACAAGATGGAGGATTTAGGGTGTTGTCCCTTCTCTCTTCTTCATGTTCTCCTGGAGGTTTTTGGGTAATAGTAAGTGATTGGATGGAGAATGCCGCAGTGCATCACAGAGGTGACGGATCATTGGGTCATTAAGAAAAATAATATACATGTCTATTGTTAACTGAGTAAAAATAGGTATAAAGATAAAAGAACTGCGTAGTTCGGGGCCATTTTGTGCATCGGACACGAAGTGTGCCACAAGGCCTTGTCTGTACCATCAGAAGAAAGAAATGTGCCAAATTGCAAAGATTAACCTTGTGTAGCCAGCCTGGAGAGATCTGTCAAGTTTTGTGATCGCCTGTTAATAAACACTAGAAACAAGATTCTAACAAGCTCGAGAGACTTCATCGAATAATAAGGACTGAGATAAATGGGACTTCCCACGAGGGAGGATCCCAGAGGAATTCAGCCCAAAGGAGGCTGAGAGACTAGGGAAAAGTTATATCCACAGAGAATTGAGCCCAAAGGAGGTAAGGAGAGAGACATTACACCTTCCCCTGTCCTCTTTTCCCCTCCTTTTCAGCCTTTCTGCTTCCTCTTTAAGAAATTCAGGCTTGAGAACAAGCTAGAATTTCATTTCAGGTAGATATGATTGCAAAGTCTATTGCAAGTCCTGAGAAGCAAAAGGACAAATATGGGGTATATGACATTAAATACATGCTAGTCATGTCCTAGAAGAAATAAAGTTAATGTTTTAGCTTATTACTACACTAAATTCTCAGCATGCTTGTTAAAACAAGTCAGAGAAAAATGTAAGATTACACTGAAAATTGTGTGATCATTACTGCGGCCAGTGCTGGTACTGCAGATACAGATTTTTTTTGATTGTTGTAGGGGTTTCTGTAGGGATTTTTTGTTGTTCCTTAGCACTGTTTGTAGAAGGAGCATGGACATATATGAATTTAGGCTTATATAACACTATTTTAGGTTGTTAGAATTAAATGTACTGATGAATGAAGATACTTCAAAATACTGCTAAGAAATTTAATTCAGACTTTTTGAAGTCAAATCATCTTTTTCAGGCCCAACAATATGCTGTGCCTTTCAGGAGCTGTCTTTCAGTAACAGGAACACATGTGCCATTCAACCTCTCAGCTTTTCAGGAATAAACTCTATAAAACATATTTTAAGAAATTTAAGGATTTTTTTTAAAAGCTACAAAAAATACAGGTCATCCCTTGGCACAAATTAGGCTCACAAAGCAGAAAATAAAATAACAGGCATTTATAAAGGAATGTAGCAGAAGCAAGGAATGAATCAACACTTGATCAAATCACTTTGACTACAAATAACAGAAAAGATGTATCTATTTGTCTTAAGATAGAATACACTTCCATTAATGAAAGTGGAACAAAAAAGGAACTCCAGTTCTGGTTGCAGACTTAGTCTCATGTAAATACTCCCACCTGGCAGATTCCCTAAGAATGTAATTAAAAGGTTACCATTTTTTACCAATGTTAGGCAATCCTTTATTTTATTATTTGTTAAAATTAGTTTATAATTTATTAAATAATTTATAGCAATTACTTAAATATATTTATTTATTTACCATACCTTATTGCCATTGAAATATTATTTTATTTTTTGTATTATAGGTCACTTCAGTTAAGATAGTATTTCAAAAAATTTTTTGAAAACTATTTTTTTTCTGCATTGGGATCACTTGCTTTCTACATCTGGCTGAAGGTCTACACAGTCCAGCTGAAAAATTTCAGTTCAACCTAAAGATATAAAAATCTCAGTTTTAAAAAACATTTTAGATTAAAATTTAAATTGCAATTTTGACTTCAATCTTTAATAATTTCTTTAGATAGAGGAAAAGGAATGGCATACATTTATAATAGATTATAACTATAATTTACAAAGTCAAATGGAGTAAGGAAGAGGTTTTGCTGCTATTCATCTTTAAATCGGCTCAATAGTTACGGATATCTTGTCCAACTAAAAAAGAACTCTGAAATCAAGACCAAAGACCAACAGGCAGTTCTCCAAGAGCATCATGTTAAGGCCAGAGGAACCTGTCATCAGTGCACAGCTCCTTTTTTATCACTTACACAGACCTATCCTATCACATGGAAGACAAGCAGACATACCATCTTCTCAAAGCTTAATCAGCGGCTTATGAAATATCTGAAAAATAGAACTTTCCATCTCTAAGGCTGAGTGGACTCTATGGTTAACCTCCAAGTACGTTTACTTTTGAAGTAGCAGAAATCAGGCTATTCACTATTTCTAAATTTTTTCCAGTTTTGCTGACTAAATCATATACCACATCTGACATAAATTCCAACGCTAATTCTCCTTTACTACACAGTTTCATTTTAAGCAGATAAGTGTTTTGCAAAAGTCTCTCAAAATCAAATGTCCTTTGACATGAACTATGTGCAGATTCAAAGTCAGGAATAATACTCAGGAAACATTAAAACAGTATTGGTATGATATTATACCTATATCACATGTAGATAGGTGGGCCAACACAGATGTTATTAAAATAATCAGCAGCACTGTGGTGGTTTGACATTGATTGACATTTGGGGAAAGAAGTAAGAAACACCCATAGAAAGTGATTTCTTTAAAGGAAGCTGCTGGGAGCTCCCCCTGTGCCTGGGAAAGGCCAATAGCTGGCCAGTTCTGAGAACTGACAACATTTTGTACCATTTAGAAATTAGATCCATTTCTGTGAATACCACGTTTTAAAAAGAGCAAGCCCTAAACTTTTCTTTTTGCTTCCGGCCTTGAAAGGTGGCAGAGCTCTGATGAGGCTGGCCCTCCTCCCCCGTGGCCTGTGTGGCCTGGGGGAGGCCGAGCCAGACCCCAGCAGCTCCTGGGCAGGGGATGGAGAATGTGGGCAACCTAGCCCCAGGCTGGGCCAGGCCATGGCTGCTGACATTACACTGACACCAAAACCCATCCCACCCTGGTCCACACAGACAGCTCCAGGCTGAGCACCCCCATCCCAGCAGCTGCTGGAAGGAGGGAGGTGCCCAGCATGGCCTGAAATCCAACACCATGACTGCTGCAGGCACTGGGCAAGATATTAACACTTTCACTACACAGAAGAGACCTGCAGACCTCGATCCTCTCTCCAGGGAGAGGAAAGGGGGTGACAACACGTAGAAAGACAACATGAAGACACCAAGGTCAGTAAAAGAAGGAGTCAAGCCTCAGATGGAAGGAGAATGAGGAGATGGCAAAAGGGGCTGAAATATTCTTTTGGTAGGGCCATGGAGTTGGTCAATGATACACTGAAATATCTCGTTTAATTCATTAGAGTATGGGGGTATGGAGTGTTCAAACTGTAGATCTGAGCAGAGGCATCCATTCATGAAGCCAAGCAGACGGTGGAGTAGCTGTGATCCCATGAGAAGCTTGAACAGTGAGAGAGATGAGAGTTGATGAAGACCCTTTGCCCCCAGGGAGAGAAGAAGAAAACCTCTGTTCCCAGAGATGATCAGAGACAGATGGAGAGAACCTTTTCCTTTGAATAACTCATCCTTAAAATAATACCCCATGAGTTCATGGCCCATGAACACACCTGTAGGAGGGCTGTGAAAATGGAAGGAATTTCATGATGGCAGAACTTTTTCCCGAGCGGCTGCTATTCATAGAAATGAAAAGTCAGAAGAAAATTGTTTCTTGTGGAGAATTCTCCATGTCATAAGAAGAGAAAATTCCTCTCCCTACAAGGACTGATAAAAGACTGTTGTATAGTTAGTACTGCTTCATCATCCCCGGTTTTGTCTCTACGTGTTCAGTTGGGAAAAGAAAGAAGTTGGGCAGGGGGAGGAAAGGTGTTCTGGAGGTTTTATTCTGATGCTTCTTATTCCTGTAGTCCTGTTAATAAAGTTTCTTTATTCCATTTAAGTTTTAAGCCTGTTTTGCCCTCTGTCATGGAGTTACTTTACCTTTAAGAAAGTTTAAGTTGCTGGGAACTGCTTGGAGTCTTTTCTCCTGACCAATTATTGGTCATTGCTGAGAACTGACAGCAGTTTAGGCCATTGAAAAGTGGGATCAACTTGTGAACCCTACCTTAAAGTGTAAAACCAGAGCTCTCTTGGTTCTTTTTGTTTCCTGGCTGGGAAGGGTGGCAGAGCTCCAGGCCTCCCGTTCCCTGCCCAGGCCATGTGGCCGGGTGGGGACTGGGCTGGGTCCAGCGTCTCCCGGCCGGGAGATGCGGGCCCTGCGGAAGGTTTTCTCCGGGCTCTGGCCGGGCCGGGCCGAGCCGAGCCGATCTCTGGCTTGGCTGCAGGTTTTTTGCTGTAACTAAATTCACTAGAAACTGCTGAGTGAAGAAAGAGAGAGGCTCTAGACCTGCAGCGGGCTGGGCGCGGCGACTACACTCTCCAGAGCAGCCATGAGGAACTTTCCATCGCAGACGGCTCCAGCTCCTGCACCGGCCGGGGCCACAGAACTACCTACAACAGCCTGGGCAAGATTTTAACTCTTTCATTACCCAGATGAGACTTGCAGATTAATCTTTTTATCCAGACAGAGAAAAGAGAGTGATCAACATGAAAAGAGACTTTATAAACTACTAGTGACAGGAAAGAAAAGAAGCTTCAGAGAAGGTAGAGAATTAAGAAGATGCTTTAATTAAGCTGAAATGTCTTTCTGTTAAAACTATGGAAATGGACAATAAGGTCTTGAAAACACTCCTTTAATTCATGACAGTAAATGGGGAGGAATAGAGTGTTCAAAGTGTAAATTTTGAGTAAAAAAGTAGAGTAATTATGGTACAGTGAAGTGCTGGAAGATTTGAAGCCTTGAGAGGCAATGAGAAAACTGTTTTCTGGTGAAGCTCACAGAAACAGATGAAGAAGACTTTTTGCCTTTGAATAACTTATCCTTAAAAATCCCATCCCTAGACTCATGGCCGATACACACTTGAGAGTGATGTGAAAATGGGAGGAGTGGGCTCTAATAACAGCAGCTCTGGGCAGCTAATATTAGAGCAATGGAAAACTATAACAAAAATAGTTTTTCTTGTGAGAAACTCCATAAATTAACAGGAAGAAACTTCTGTTTCTCTATAAAGACTGGTGAAAAGACTGTAGCAAGAATTGGGACTGTTTTAACCATCAAAGTTCCAAAGTTTTTGTCTCTTTTGTCATGTGAACAAGGGAATAGTGGGTAGACAGGGGATGAAAAGGTTTTTCTGGAAGTTTATTCTGGTGTTCTTATTGTAGTTTGTCAATAAACTTTCTTTTTTTTCCTTTTAAGTTTTATGCCTGTTTTGCTCTTGTTCTAATCCATATCTCACAGCAAGAAATAAGTAATTTTTTTAGTTATTGGTTTAAAACCACGACACCCTCCTTCTAATCCATATCTCACAGCAAGAAATGAGTAAGTGCCCTGGTGATTTTAGCCAGCACTAAAACCCACATTATTTGGTGCATTGGCCACGAAACTCAAATTAGCGAATCTAAACCACTACAAGCACAAAGAGAGATATATTTTCCTCCATTTCTTCCTAAACAAGTAGTAGAGTTTCCTGTATGAAAGGAAAAGTCGAAGCAGTGCAGAAGGCTCTCCTCAAAATGTATGGTAAAGCTAAAGAAATCCTTGCAGGAGACAGGTGCAAATGCTAAAATTTGACAACAACACAAGGGGAGACTAGATAATCTGTTAAAAATAAGAAAATCTGTAAAATCTCTATATGTAACCAGAATGATTGGACAATATAAGAGTACTGGTGAAAGAATTTCTTCTCATCCTGTTTCACTATACTGTGTTAGGCATCACTTTGCTATCTGAAACAGGTTAGATGGCCCATTACAGTGATGCATTTTGTTTACCACTAAATTTTTAACAATTTACTGAACTCAAAGTATCACTATTTTGGAGAATTCTCACCTATTTTAATAGTAAACCTAATGGTCCACTGTAGATTAGTCTATCTCTGAAATATTACAGGCTTCTCTCTATCTAAAGTTCTTTTCACCTTAAAAATGTTTTAATACAACAGATAAATCAGTCTATAGCTTTACTTTGTTTAGATCTCAGATAAATAAAACAAATGCAGGGATTAATAGAAAATAAGGAGGAAAAGAAATCTTTTCTACTAATCATCAGCTCTGAGATCATTATCTACTAATCATCATATATCATCTGCACTAAGAAGAGCCACTCTTCCAGGTTCTAGGCTATGTTCATAACCTTTGTCTTCTCCAGTTTCATTCTTCCCAGCTTCATTGGATCAGATCCAGAGATCTTGCTAACATGACCTGAAGAATGAAATGTTATGAAACAAATTTTAATCAGGGTTGCAGGTGACATGAAATGAAGCCCCCCTTGCGCAGGTTGAGGTAGTAATCGGCCCAAATCTTCCTGTGTTCTGATGATCTTTCTCTTATTTTTTCAGTCCCATTGTACCAAGTTGGATAAAAAAAACAAAAAACAATCAAAACCCAAGAATGCCAATATGTCACATTTGAGTCAAACAGTTAGCTTTTATAGGATTTTTTTTAATGACAAAGTGTCTACATTCATGCAAACACTCTCTCATTCCAAGTACTCTATTTTAGCCACCATTTGGTGACAAACCAAACACAAACTTCGTAATAAACATATATTTAATTTAACTATAATGTAAATGATGCATTTTATGCTTGTCAGAAATCTTAACTGTAAAAAGAAAAAAAAAATTAATTAGTTCCGTGTTAAAATACTTTATAAATGTGCATATACATATACATATACATCAGAGTAAAGATGTTTCTTGAACATTAGTACTGAGAACCTGTATAAGCTATACTATAATCACCAGTTTGTGTAATTAAGGTCACTAACAAATTACTTTTGATAGTGAGTGGCCATATACTTCCTTTCTAGACTTTCATGTTGTTTTCTTGTCCTTCATGTGCTAAAACAAATGATAAAAAGACAGGACATCATTTTCATAACACTGTGAAGCACATCAGTAGTGATTTCCTGTAAATATCATATTCTGCACCCACACACCTCATGCAAAGGTAACTCAGATTCTAAATCTATAGAAATAAAAGTGCTCTGGCACTGCTGTCTTTAAATTGACTGTCAAATGGGCATTTTTATTCTCTGGAGATCTAATTAGACTTGCAGTGTTTTATGCACCATTCCTAAGAGGATGGGAGCTACACAGCATCTTCTATCTATGCTACTGGTGTCACTGCTCTTCTGTTTCAGAAATGGTTCTGTCATAAGTAGGATTACCTCTCCCTCTATAAAAGAAATTTTCATTACTTTTATTGGTTTATATGAGCTGATGCAACTATGTTTTTAATGCATAGTACACTGATGTTTTAATACATCTCTGTTTATTAAAAGATACCAGAAAAAAGTACAGAGAAAGAAAACAACAGTTTTAAAAATATATCTCAAGGTACAAAAGAAATTTCCAGCTATCACTAAGAAATTAGACTGAGAGTTAGTTGTAAACAATTTTTAATGTACTAGACTTTTTTTGCTTTTCTTTTTGTGTTCAGAGTCTTACATATAGTAAGTATAACATTTGGTCGTGCTATCCAGCTTTCTGAAATGCACAAAGCATGAGCAAGTAACAAAATAACACCAGCTTTCAACTTATAGATACATTGTTCTCAGCTTTGTGATGTACAACAGAAAGACTCAAAAAAAGGAGACAGGTCATCAACCAAGAACTGGGGGAGGGAAAGGAATGCATGGGCTTTGTAGTAGTAAAACCAAGAAACTTGTTTCATCTGAAAAAAATCAATTCAGGAGCAAGAACACATGAGATATCTCCAGAAAGATATTTTTAATAGACTATTAGACTATCTTTAAAAGGGCACAGAAGAAGTCTTTTTGGCCTCTTATGACCTCTCTTTCTGTATACTTCAACTGCTGTGTAGCACTCAAACAATGCAGAGACAAAAAGCAAAAAACTACCATAGAGACATTTTTTGTTGTTCTGCAGGCAGAATCTAAGCAAAAATAAGCCCCTGTGTACTTTCAATATTAAGACTCTCCCTGTCTTTACATAATTCCACAACTAATTAAAGAAAAGTGAAAAACAGTAAGCATCCTCATCCTCTTTCTTATTTTTCTTTCTTATTTTTCTTTCTTTATTTTTTTCCCCAGAAGACTGCAGTACTGGCATTGTATTTTTCCAGTGCCTGAAGGACATCTCTTTGAGGACAACAGAGTGTTGCACAGCCCTTAATAACTTTCTGTGGAGCCTTAACGTGCTTCTAGGTGGATTTTCTAAGAACCAGCTGAGCCTTAGTAGAAAAAGACATGCCTTTTATGGACTTCACATAATGTGCAGTTTGAAGTTAATGGAGTAGCTTCAAAAAGGGGCAAAAGCATCTTACTTACATCTGATAGTGGTTTTTTTTAACAAATAAGTAATGTCTTGTTTCCAACATCACTATTTCTTCCTAATGCCAGATTTCTGAAATTAAAATACAATATTCTGAGCTGTAAGGAAGAGAATGAGAAATTTGGAACCAAGATTGTTCTATACCAGTATGACTAATCATACACTGCAACCCTTATACAGCTTTTTCAAGTGTCTTCTTGACACTAAGCAGAGTGGTTTGCATCCAATTCAGAATTCTGTAACCTTGTAATTTGTAGACACACTAGTAAAAATGTACCTGATTATACAACAAGCAACAGTGGGAGTCCAGATTGACAAGAAGAGAATACCTAAGCATCAGAAACTCAATAGACTGGAAACCTGAGACAACGTATTTCTCCCGTAGATGCAGAGTGCTACATATTTTACAACACTTTTGTAAAATATCTCAAGTTCAATGGCACAATGAATATACATTATTTGGCTGTGAACTAACATCCTAAAAAATTTAGAACAAGGTTACAATTTATTTAATTTTCCTTTTTTTATTTTAAATATTTCTTTTTGAAGCAAACATCAGTCCTTCTATGATGAGGAAAAGTGAGACAAGAATTTTACAATATATGAACAACACTGACCATTGGATGTCATACATTTTTTAAAGAGTTGCTTTGTATTTCCATACAGCAAAATAACATGCTGTTTGTTGGGGTTTTTTCTAAAATAGAGGAGGATGGGATTTTCTTTTTTTTTTATTGTTGGTTTGCTTGTTCTATAATGGCCTTTGATTGTTCAACAACATACACACTCATGAATTTTAATATTTAGTGCACTGTTTTAGACTACATGTTTCTGCTTCACATCTGATCAAAACAGAAAGAAGCAACAGCAGATCAGCAAGCCAAAGTCATAAAAAAACTCAGAGGTAGTAAAAATGAGGAACTGGATATTTATTATCCATACACAATTTAAAACACAGAAGTACTGGATCATGACACCGTTTCACGCATTTTTGACCCTTTCTGCAATTGTGCTACTGTGGGTGCTTAAACCACGTCTGGTGTGGTATAATAAGCTTGAGAGCTGCTGACCTTTCCCTCAGAGCATACCCTTTCTCTCTGCTTACTCACCACATCCTGCATGCTTAAAACTGAAAGTTCTTCTTTATCATGAACACCAAGTCCAACATTGTATTATTACAAAACAACTGCAGGCAGCTAATAAACAAATACTGCTTGGCCCCTCCAAAAAAATCTATATGCAACTATTTAAACTATATGAAAAACCAGGAGATACATATGCTCTTAAATTCACTGATTAGAATCCTTTAAATCATGTAATAATCATTCTCACTTTCCTGTAGAAAGGTCACTGCAGGCAGCAAGAGATGTTTGCCAGAAAGAACTTTGACCACAGTCCTCAAGATCTATTCTAGGAATGGCAAAATAAGACTAGCAAGCTTAAGACAAAACATATTTCAGACATTGCAGGTACTGGTCTTTGTCATTTTATTATGCGTTTTGTGCCCCTGCTGCCAAAACTATTTCATGTGAAACAAGTATAAATTCTCTTGTACTGGATAAATCATTGTGAGAAGAGTATGGATCTTTTTCCACAGCATGTAAAGGAAAATAACAATATTAAGATAAACGCACTGTAGGTCAATAGGTGCACTGACATCTTGTCAGGCTCAATTCAGACCATGTCTTGACTAAGTACCTGCCTACAGTTATTCAGTCTGAACACAAACATTCTGGTTGCTGCTAGTGCTGCTCTTCCTCTAAAATACTTAAAACAGGAAAATATTTGTTTTCTGTATGGTAAATAAATCCAATTATTTATGAGTCCTTAGAAAAGGTCACAGAAATAATTTTCCCTCTATCTTACTTTCCCAGGTTTCTTTCCCTCCCTCTCTCCCGCACTTCCACACTTCCACACTTCTGCACTTCCGCACTTCCTTTGGCACTTCACTCCACCAAGTAAGTGGGGAGACTATTGCAAAAATTTTTGAAACAGGATAGCAGACTTACTGTTACATGCACCTACAGGGACTTTATTGCAGGCAGCTGATGTCAAAGCCAGGAAGAAAAATAGTCACTTTAAACAAAATTCCTTATTTGACACAACAGTGCTCATTAGGCAAAACTGTTCCCTAATTAAAAACAGACAGACAAAAGTGCAATATATGATTCTAATTTTTGTATTCTAGACCCATGTGTTTTTCCCTTAGAACACGTTGTGTCCTGTTGATATCAAAAGCATACTGCAGCTCATTTAGTCAAAATACAGCTGGAATTATTACATAATCATAAAAAGTGTGACACTATCCAAAAAAAGAAACAGCCAAATTAAATTGCGTTGGGTGGAACTAGAATTCTAATACCTTAATGAACCTTGTGTCTACATTAGCCTGAAAAAGCTGTTGCTGTCAACTGTGGTGCATTAAAGGCACTCCAGCAGCAATGTATTTTCTTTTTTGAGACTATATACTTGGAAAATAACCTAGAGATGCAGAGTGTCTTAACTGGGAACAGTGGTGAGATATGCTTGGAAATGCACTCCTGATCCCAACTGAGATACTAGTAAAGAGAAAATCTTAAATAGTCTTCAATTGTAATGGCTCCCACCACCAATTTTAGAGAGCTATACTTTGAATATGAGAAAGAACTAAACAATTTATTGAAAAAGGCTTTGTCCATTCTAAGTAATTAAATGGAATTAATTTTGTAGGAATTTTCTCATTATATAAAGAACCACAATACCTAATCATTTGCATGTATTTTTTTGCCACCAGAATAAAGAAAAAATAAATCATATATTGAGTGCATTGTGCTGGAACCCATGAAATTTACCTCTCCTTTCCAATTCTGCTGCATTGGATGACAGTGGGAGTGAGTACTTAGCTGCCAGCTAGGTTTAAACCATTACCCACCATTACCAATATATATATACACACACATTTAAGAAAACTAATGCAATGTACTGTCACAAGAATACTACTTCAAATAAAAACAGATTATTTTTTAAAATTTAATAACAAATCAATACTCTAAAGTTTTGTTGGTTTGTTGTTTTTGTTTGTTTTTGGGTTGTTTTCATTTTTTTCAAGTTCATGAGTGGGTCTATTACTAGACCAAACTTCAGTATAATTTAAAGTACAGTTACATCATCACTATCACTGTATCTAAAGTAACAATTCTTTCTCCAAAGAAACAGGCCAAGAACACTTGCACCAATCAGAAAATGAAACACGTGCCTTCCCATCTTTTACACATAGTCAAAATCACTATCAATACTGAACTAGTTATTGCAGGTTTAGATTCACCAGTCCATGAGCAAAACCAGAGTAGCTTAGACTCAGCCTTGCTTTGTGTGCTTTGCAAATACTAAAGCATTCATTGTCTGTGCTATTACTGATAAATCAACCCTCAAGTTAACAGCTATTTAAATATTCACATGTTGATTTATTTGATGCTGAACAACATATGAACCCACAATATTTTTCTAGAAGCATCACTATGTGGGAGTAATTCAGTGTTGTAACTCAAATCCAAGCAATACCTGTTATTTAGTATCAGACAAAAATATATGTGTATACAGCTACTAGGCATGAATTAGTTTGAATTATCTCAAATTCACTATGATATAAAACAGTAAATGAGAAATAGCCTGCTAATCATTACTTGGGGAATGACATTTCAAAGATATGCCAGACAAAATGTTCAAAGCTATCAGATGCATGAAGTATATTTCTCATGTACAGTGTCTTAAGTTTAGAAAAGTCATGTTATTTAAAAAGAAACAACATACACAGTCTAAAGTTCTTCTAAAATTCCTCTATTTAACTATGGTAATAGTTCATCTTGTAAAAAAATACAAAGTTATTGGGTAGTGACTTGGTAGATAGAACTACTGATTACTTGATTTTCTTTCTGAAATTCAGCTGTGCTGCTTTAACAACACCTAAAGTCCTCTGGCCTATTCTGCATGCAAAGGGCCACTTCAGTCAACACTAAGTACCTTCCCTTTTCTTTCCAGACTAAAAAAGCCCTTATTTTTCCTCAAATAAAACCTGTCTTCCAAAATTTGGCTTGGCAAAAGTTGCAAATCCATCCATGGAATTTCCATGTTAACGGTACGTCAGTACATAAAATATATAAGCATCGGCCTTTCCTACACACTAACATTTTGCCTACTCAAATGCCTCTTTATTTCCCAGGCTTTGGGAGGTGGATCTCATCCATCTACTGTTCTGGAAAGTTCCTTATCAGTTAAATAGAGAACAAGATCAATTATCTCTCCACACATTGATTCTTTTTTCAACTCTGATTCCTAAACTCATTTATTTACTATTCTCCAAGTTTTATTGCTCCAGTATGTTTAATTAAATCAGAAATAAATAAGTGATATACTTTATAAAAAGGATTTTATTGGCCCAAAACTATATAAATTTTAATCCATATCACTTCAAGAAAAGTTATCAGTGATTTATAAATATAACATAAAAAAAAAGAAAGAAAAATAAGAGATAAAAATTAACCATTAATTGGAAGGTAGATTTTAAACAATTATCTGCACCAGAAGTGAAGGTCAGAGCAGATGTACATGCTCATCATGAATTCTGTGAAACTCCCTTCATTATTTTTGACATAAATTTTATACTTCCTCCATGGTAAAAATACGAGAAAAGCCTCTTACTAAACCTTTTTTGTAGTTCATTGCATTATGTTTTTTGATAGCTTTCTTTTCCTTTTACTTTTCATGAAATTAATATATAAGTTACCACAATTTCATGTTTCATGTTGCTTTTCAAGAATATTTTACAGAAATTATAATCACATTTTTTGCTGTAAATGCAGATCAAGATAGATGATGGCAAAGATAATGCATGTCCAATACTCACGTTCTAAAATGTCTTATTGATTACATAAACTTAACTACCTAAAGTAGGTCACGGAACTATTCCAGTAAGCAAAGGCATGACCTTAACTATGCAGTAATTAGATGGCTATAATTATATATAGTAGTCCTTAAATTATTTTCTTACAGTAAACCTAATGATGCAGTGAAGTTTGAATAGATTGATATACAGAAAAGTGTGAAAGTTTTCTAAAGTTATACTTAATGACATGTCTACTAACACAGGCAAATTGCTCAGTAGAATATCAGCTAAGTTAAAAGGAGTCCTGATTTGAAATAGAGACTTAAACATTTATTATCATGCTGCTCAATTACTGTGCCTTACTGAAGAGAAGTGCATCAACATATTTCTCTAATAAATGGAATGAGCCTTCCACTTAACCTGATAGCAATTATTTTTTAAATTTATCTTCTTCTGTTGCAAGATACCAATTCCAGGAAATTAATAGACCATCTACTTCTAGCTGGCTTATATAACTGTTAGGAACTGGCACTGCTTCAGCAAACAGGCAACACTGCATTGATTGACTTCGACAGTTGTTGCTTGTGGATGAAATGGGAAAATTAACTAAAGGATTCAATGAGGAACCTGTTACATTATGCATTGTGACTGTTCTTATTTCTCTTTTGTATTTTCCTTTTAGATTTTTTTAATTATAGAAATGGATCATATCTACTGGCAAACTGCCAACTCATTTTTTTCCTTAAGCAAGAAATATCTATTTTCTTACCTCTCTGCGTTTTGTCACAAATTTGTTTTCTGCTATGTGCTTGTGTTATAAAGACATCATAAATATAGCTTTTTATAACTATTTTCAAGTCCTTGTTGAATGTTTTCATTGTGACAAAGATATAACACTGAAATTATGTTTGCTTTTTTTCTGTGTAGTACTTTCTATAGATTAAAATGGATAGGATGTTTTCTTTTTGGACAATGCCAGAGTGGAATAGCAGAGAGGTAGCTTTCAGACTGGATATATGCTTTTCAGTAATAGAAATAGATAAATAGATAAAGGTTTTTCACGGGAACCCATCTCATTCGTCCATAAAGTCATCTGCTAGAAGCTTTGAATGCTTTTGAAAACAGTATTGAAGAATGTTACACAATTTTGACTAACCCTGTAATTTTATGGCATTGTTTGTAATTTGATGCCATCAAGGAACATAAACATCCTTGACTAAGCTGATCATCAAGAACCCATGTGACAGCATATATACATACCATGTTGGCATTACAATTATATTTTATAAATAAATCTCTTTGTGGAGCATGTGCTTTCTATTCACTTCCTACAGTGCTGTTATACTATGCTATATGCTATTATTCATACAGTGCTTATTATAAATAAGGACTTTTTAATTTGTGTATCACTGGAGTTATATAGACAAGGAAGTGATGCATTATTGGCTTCATAATGTTTTCACATGCACATTTAAGAGTTACATATGTAGTGGAACTAGCTTGCCTGTATCTGCCTTAGATATGGCAATTAAAACACAGTGCAGTGAACTTCACAAAAAACTTCTGTGTGTAGGAAAGACATGTTTTGCTACCTTTTTATAACCGAAAGACAAAAAATGTTATTTATATTCAAATGCCTTGGAGAGTCAAGGAAGTCAGGACAAGCTATGTACTTGGAAATCCAATATCTTACTAGAATAATTTGGTATTGTTGGAATTTTTTTTCTGCCATGCCTTCTTTAGGTCTGAAGTAAAATCTGCAAACTTTAAAGTTCAATAGATGTAAAGGTCAAGAGTGTAGAAGTTAAGTTAGAGATGGAGTAAATAAATGTCTGCTGGTATTTTGTGGAACCAAATGTGCAAAGAAGGGAATGACAAGAAATGTGATTATCTTACAGGCAACAGACAAAAAAACATAGTGCAGAACATTTGGAATAAAATGGATTGTGTGGGGGGAAAAGGTGGGGAACATTAATATGCAATAAAAGCAAATATGAAAAGAATGTACTGTCTTATAAAAGATCATTAATGTGCTATAAAAATAATGTCTGCTGCACACAGACATCAAACACTTGCAAAATAAGCAACAAAGACTTTACCATTTCAACATTGTCTTACTGTGTTGTTTCTAGCAGCTGAAAACTGCTACTCTTTTAGGTGTATTGAAATTTTGTTAAGTCTAATAGCAGTAAAATGAGAACTCAACAAATGGAGTGATCACATAAACACAAAAGCACAAGTCTCCCTAGTAACTGTGCAATGTACTTCTTACACTGTGTAAGCAAGGATATAGTCCCAGAGCACCTCTCTTCTGAATCTGAGATTATTTACTGCTGCAATTCATCAAGCCCTTTCTTCTTTTTTATTGTGCTTAGGTCTGGACCCCTCACTACAATACAGACTGAAGCATTGGAGTGAGCCCAGAGATGGGCAACCCAGAAGGTGAAGGGTCGGGGTCTGGAGCACAAGTCATGTGAGGAGCAGCTGAGAAAGAAAAGAAGCCTCAGGAGAGTATCTACAACTACCAAAGGAAATCGCAGCATGGTGAGGGGCAATCTCTTCTCCCAGGTGAGAGGTGACCCTTTCCCAATGACACAGTGAGAAAAAATATCCGTAAGTTATGTCAGGGGAGGTTTAACTTGGTTATTAGGAAAAAAACCCATCACTGATAAGGTTGTCAAGCATTGTAACAAGCTGTCCAGGAAAGTAGCTGAGTCACCATCCCTGGAGCTTTTAAAAAACATGTGAAGGTGGTACTGAGGGACAAGTTTTATGGTGAACCTGACAGTGTTAGTTTTATAGTTGGTTTTGATTAAATGTCTTTTCCAGCCTAAATGATTCTATGATTCTGCTTTAGCACTGAAGTAGTTTTGGAAAGAGGGGGGCCATAAGACTGGTTTCACACCTGTTTTAGATTCAGCTAAGTACTCCAAGAAGAAAAAGATGTCTTAATACTATCTGTGTTCATTGTCACATTTTATGAGCTGTAAGCATATTTCATGTTTTAATGCAGTCCACAAAAACACAGAGTTTGGAACCAATGACCTTGAAAATATTTACTATCTTTGTTTTCTGATGCCTACATTTTGGTATGTGTTTATATTAAAAGACAGGCCTAAATGTATTAGAAAATCGCATCTCATTAAAAACTAATAAATTAAATACAATATCTGCTTAGTATTAAATTGCAAACTTATTGCATTGTGCATCCAACTGACACTTGTTCATCTTTCTGCATCTGTATCAGAAATCCTCTAAAAAATTTCTTATTCGCAGATGTCAGCAAATATAGTTTCTATGATTTTAAAAGCAAAATCTGCGAAGTAAAAACCAAAACAAGTATATGGAAAATTAGTTTTGTGCAAACCAGGCTGCTTACATTTGTATTATGAAGCAAAAGGAATTTTCCTGAATAAAAAATAGGACAGTTGACAGAATTACTTCCAAATGTAAGTGTATTTGATGGAAGAAATAGATGACTAAGGTCTTGAAATGTAAATATGAAGAGATATAAAATTTTGTGATTAGATCTCTATCTGAATGACACAGGTGTTTCAATAAGACTGCTAATGAAAAAAAAAGAAGTTAAATTTTAATCATGAGATAAAGACATTGGGTCTGCAAGAGATAAAGACATTGGGTTAGTAATTACAGCTATTAGAACTAAATTGTTTGAACCATCCACAGTAGAAACTCTTTGATAGACTGTTGGATATCCTGGAAGGTAATGTGTGACAATACAAAAGTTTGCTAAGGATGTCTAAATTAAAAAAAACAGCAATTGTCTAATGCATTATCTTACAATATTAGTCTTTCAAAGACATCTATCATCAGAAAATTAATGAGCTAAAAGAGTAATACTGGAAACTAAGATACTGGAGCCATGGAGAGATCTTTGTTTTCTGAATATTAGCAAGTAGACTGGTGGAAAAAAGACAAACAGACAGATTGAAGTAGTTTGTAGCAAACTACAACTAAGCTGTAATGTTCAGCACTCCATAATATTCAGCAGCTTTGCTTTGGACTACATTATTTAGTTTCAACATGTTCCCACCACGCATGTGTTTCAGAGCTATTCAGGCATCACTCACTGGTCTAGACTATTACTGCTGCATTTTAAGATGGAATTAATTTAGTAAGTATTTAAATTTCCTCAAAAAGTAATATATTTTACAAGCACCAAAATCACTTTGTGAGCAATATACAGTGAGAGGTACAGTAACAAAAACCAGGGTACTACTGCAGGCTAAATCAGGACAACCATCAGCCTATACAGTGTAAGAACTTTATTTTTATTTGACAATTAAGGGGAAAATTTAGCTGAGGGAGTAGATTAGAATAAATGCAATGCATATATACTGTTATTTAAAAGTCCTGATTTAAGATGCTGGTCTAAGATGCAGATGAAGCGAAGTGAACTTCCTAGAGGTAGATATATGTAGTGTTACTAGCAATTGCAGGTGATGGTCTCTACAGGGTGTAAGAACAGGCAAATTAACCTGAAAGCCACGCTGATGACTCTAGCATGTTGTTTGGTAGTCCTGAAGGGAAGCTTGTGAGTTCTCCATTTAGGTTTCACATGGCACACTAGTGTAAGAAAATATACAGCTTCAAAGAAAAATAAGAACAGGAAGTCACTTGAGACACCACACCTGTATTACACACCACTGGAGCATTTCTGGGGAGTTTTGATAAATGATAATTAAGCTACAGGCATGAAGTCAGTTGTGTATGACAAGGATAAGTGAATAGAGAGTATGAAAGAAGAAAAAGCAAAGTCGTACCTGTTCTTACAAACCAGTGTAATCGCGCATCCTCAAAATACTCTTTTTCAGAGACCCATACGAGTATAAATCCCCGTCTACCCTTTATTGCTCACATACAGGTTTTTTTCCTGGTTTTCCTGCACCATTTTTCCATGTCTTCAGCATGTCTTTAGGCTCTCTCTATCAAAACCTAATGTTACCTAATCTCATTCTGCAACTTCCAGGACATGACTTTTTCTATTTTCACATGAAAATGTGAGATTGCCTTGGCCCTGATTTGTCTGTCAGTGTCTCAGGAAAGTCAAGACTCTTACGCCCAGCCAGTCTGTCAGCACCCCATTAGGGGCACCCTTCTCTGAACAGTTTCTCTGAATTGGAGGGCAGTTGGACTGACTTGCTGAGGGACACAGTGACAGCATAAGGGAGACCCTCAGTGGGTCTTCCCACTTTATTCTAGACTGTTACCTGCTCACAGCAGCTGCCAGTGCCCATGAAGGGCTTACACCAACAATTTACACTCTTTATTAATGGAGAATTGTGACAGGTTAAGATTTGAGGATTTCCAGAGACAGTACCTAATTGCAAAAACTAATTCAAAGCAACATACAGACAAGCTTTGACCCCCCCAGTGAAAGCACTCAGCACACACAGAGCGTGGCTCTTACCCAATATGGTTCTTTCCCTATGGGAAAGAAGAAAGGCTGTCGACTGATTCCAGTAGTTATGACGAAGCCTTGACTAATTTTTCCCCCATGCTCAACCTAACTTTTACTAGTTCAGGTGGAGCTTGAGTTACTCTAGTCATACATACCTTTGTTACTGATTGCTCAATAAAATGTAGAGCACATGCCCGGGGAAGGGTGGTAATACCTCGGAGGTGGGTAACTTTGGGTTGGAGGCATTCATTAATGTTACAATTAAGCTATAATGGACTTCTCTTAACATGTGAATAAAACCTCTTCTTATCCTCAAATTTTCACCCCATCCATCTTTGTTCATCTATGCAATGAAGTTGGTTTTAACAGTTCTATTTATATGTTAACTTTTTTGAACATCACACTGACTAATACTCAAGGAAAAGCTGGCATCCATTTTTATTAACAAAACTGATGAAGACATAACTGAAAATTTACCTGAATTATTAAGCCCAGCCATATTTATGATATGTGATGGAAGTGCAGGAGAACAATACAATTAATTTCTCTAAAACTTTCAGAAAAAAAAAAAAGAGGTCTCAAATTCAGTTCAGGAAAAAATTCTTTTCTGCTCTTAAAAGAGAACAAAAATACTACGTATACCAACTTTTGTTTAAAAAGTTGAAATCTAACTTTCACATAAATCTTTTCACTGCAATGGATAGTTAGGTGACTAGAATAATAAAACTGAATAGCACTTGGATTTTCACTTGTCTATAGCACTTTAAAAGATATTTTGTGTCTTTTTCCAGTATCTTTTCTGTTTTGTGTCTATTTTGCAATATTTTAGCATATTTTAAAATATTTGTATACCAAGAAGGAACATTTAATTCAGCTTTCAGTTAAATCTAGTCTTCTAAGATTATATGCTACTAAGAACAAATATTTAAGAGAATGGCAAGGAGAAGGTAGTATAAAATACAGTTCCAAATCAGGTGTGTCAGTAGAAGACTGATATTCTAAATTTTCTGTATACTCTCAGAATTGTAATAATTGCAATTGTGAAAAAAGTAACCCTTACATAAAAGATATCATGTTTCCAGGAATGAGTTATCATTGTTAGATGATATTATTTGCTCTGTGTATTGTTTTTGAACATACTACTGGTTTCAGGCTGTAATTCTGACAAAAACATTAATGGTATGCTATCATCACTTGCATCAGAAACTTCTTAAGTACAGCTATACTCCTACTAAATTATCAATTTACCAAATTTTCTCAGCTTGGAAGAGTTCCATTTGTAATGAACAAACTTCTTTATTAACTCAATATTGTATGCATATCAGCACTTCTGTGCTCTGTCTTATTTTCAATTCTTGTATGAAAGGGAGCTGATAGAATTAGTGCTGCCTGGCTCTCAGTTTTTAATCTAAAAGGACTTTCTGTTTTATAGACAGAAGCTTCCCTTTTATATTTAATAATATTTTTCCATAATCTTTTTTTATATCCTGTTGATTTTCATTAAATATGCCATTACGATGTGTTTAGCTTTGTTAAAGTGTTTTAAAGCGAATTTATGAAGAACTGATTAGAAACTTGCATCTCTTCACAAAGCAAAATTTTCAAATTAAGGTGAAGCTCTCCCAGGTTTAAGAGGCCACTTCTTAGGTCTCATTAAGTTAATCTGAAATTACACTATTTCTTGCAAAGAAGTTATGATATCTCATGGATGTAAACTATCTTGACTATGTAAAATGTAAATGTAAAATCACTTTCTTGACCATGTAAAATCCGGTTCAATATTAGTCCAATAATTTTGCAAATATAGGAATATGTATATCTGTGTATAACTGTATAGATAGATAGATTGTTGTAGTTAGGGCCTAGCGGTGCGGAAGAATTCGGGATGTAACAGAAAGCTAGCAAACCACCCCTCTCTCTTTGATAGTAAGTCCTCTTGCAATTAGCCAATAGCACCTAAGTGTGATGTAAGCAGATGGGAGTAACACAGTGACCCCAGACTATAAAATGTTAAGTTCTTCTGCAATAAATCGCCATATACGCCATCCATCACATTGATGTTGTGGGTTGTGGTCCGCCGGCTAGAGGTACCACCGTGCTGGAGCTGGCCAGGGCGCCTACCTTGCTTGAAACCCAACAATAGATAGATAGATAGATAGATAGATAGATAGATAGATAGATAGATAGATAGATAGATAGATAGATAGATAGACAGATAGATAGATAGATAGATAGATATGTGTGTATATATAAATGTGTGTGTGTGTCAAACTAATAATTATATTGGAAACTCAAACTGTATTCGGCTTCCACTGATTATAACATATAAATACATTCAAATTTGGTTTCCACCCCACACATCAAATGTTGGGGGAGGCATGGATGAGGGAAAAAGGTGGAAGACAATACCTGAGAAAAAATAGATTTTTTTTTTTAAAGTTATCCATTTGAAGAAGGAATGAACATGTATCTTGGTTCACTAGGATCTCACCATTAGCAAGAAGTATTCTATCTGCCCTTGTAGAGACCTCTGGACAGATCTTTGCCAAAAAACCTAGTGTGACAGTCCTTCAACATGTGAGATATTGGTACAGGAGTAGATCATAAAAAATTTAGCTCTTAGCCACCTGCAATTACTTTTTTACAAACAAAAAATTCCTCTGAGAATTTTTTTTAATGGAATTAAATTTACTGTTGCAAATGATCCAAAGAGAGGAAATGAGAAGACCATACAGTTAGTCTGTAACTCTGTCAACCTTCAGATTTGTCCTCAATTTTTTAAACCACAGAACCAGTTTTTCTGCTAAAATGTGTTGAAAATAACCACATTATTTATGTGCAAAAAAAATATGATCTCAAGATGGAGGAGTTACTTTTTTAAAAGACATTATTGATAACAATTCAGCCACATGCTTGTCTTACTTTTTATTCATAATCATTATTGTTTTCATTCATATTACTATATATAAAAAGCAGCTACAGGGTTTATCAAAAGCTTAGATGAATGAAGTAAAATGTACTCCATTCTTTTGAGTTTAAAAAGGATTTCCTTTGCAAAGCTGATAATGATTTATCATTATATATTATATTATATTATATTATATTATATTATATTATATTATATTATATTATATTATATTATATTATATTATATTATATTATATTATATTATATTATTATATTAATTATATATCATTTATCATTATTTATTATCACAATAATGATTTCTACTTGTCTCAAACCCTTTTGCCACTATGATTACCCAGATAAAATTTAGTGAACTGACAATTAAAATTATTTCCTCTCTGTCTGTTCACTAACACTCCCTACTACTATTTCTTTCTGTTAGGGCGAATGCATAAAACTCAAGCTTCCCCATACAAACAAAAAGAGGCATGTCCCACCCATATAACACTGTTTTAATATAGATTAGTTTTGATAGTTCACTTTTTGTTAGATGTTCTGCAATTTAGGACGTTAGCAAACTAATTGGACTTGTCTGAAGCATAAATGGAAAAACAATTCATCTAAGCAACATGACTTTAAAAAAGTTCTTCTCACAAATACTTATTTTCTTATCCAATCTACCCTTTCTTAAGAATAGGGCTGTCTTCATAGACATTATGAAAGAAGACATTAAGAAAGAGGACATTAGTCTTTTGAAAAGAAAAATTAGTTGCTGTTCAGTTGGCTGCTGAGATGCTTGCTTTGATTTTTATTCATCAGGGATTTTCAGTTTTGGTTTTTCTTTTGTACACAATGATCAATGATCAGATTCTGAAATCTCTTTCTATAAATTGTCCAAAATGAACTGAACTTCAATTCTTTTTAATGTTTCTACACTATGACACAAGGCAATTAAGGATAAGCAATTATACCATGTCACGTGTTCAGACAAGCTATGAAATTTATACACCTCTGCTGTTAAGAATGTCAGGTTAATGTCCACTGTGCTTAGGTTAGGCAGTCATAGTTAAAATTAGTCAAAGCTATGCCCTGTAGTGTTTAAAATAAAAAGGGTGGAAACCAGAATCTCTTTCACTATATAATTATCATAAGATTATTATCTGGAACGATATTACAGTTAAGAATTAAGGTAAAAGTCCAGGATTGCTCATGGGTACACTCAGAAGTGTACCAGTTAATTCAGAGAAAAAACACTACAGAAAATTCTGGCTTAATATTTTACTAAAGCTACTGAATAGTAAAACTTTTGTTAATACAGATAATTCTTCTGAAATCTTAATTAAGTTATGGCTCAAGATTTTCAAGGGGCTACCATAGGAAGCATTTAGCCAGTATTTGTTAAGATTGATGTAGTTTTCCAGTAAGAAAGAACATAAAACTGTTAATATATAAAAGAAACATATTCAGACTCAGCAGAACAGTGTAATTAGAAAAAGTTACAAAAATTAATAAAATGTTGTTAGAGGTTATGGTAATAACTAAAAATACTATTAGGTATTAATTAATGTATAATTATTTACAAGGCAAACTCTAGATGTGCATAAACATGTTTGAGTCCCTGACAGTGTATCATATACAAGTAGTGATTAAAGTGATTGAGTACACATTAAAACTGCCATTTCAAAGGATGTGAATATAAACTTTCACAAATCCTGAGCAATGCACAGTTGATAAACTATGGAACTAGAAAATAACTTGAACAATTTGGAAGAAAATGTGAAAGTAGCGTACAAACAGACACAGGAAATACTACCTTTCAAGATGGATTTTGGCGAGATACTATATTCCAGTGAATCACATTTTATACCACACGGCTCTGAGAGGCTGAAGATCCCTATAAATCAGATACTTATTAACTGCAAGAGAAGGACAAGTCATGAGTAAAAACTAAGAAGTATTTAAAAGTAAATATATGAATATTGAACTGCTGACCATTTTACAAATAATAATTGACCAGATCTGCAAAAGGTCCTTGCAGATGGAGAGGACTTGAAAAGGAAGTAATCCCTTTTCATGACAGGTATTTTCATTTTAATAAATTATGTAGAAATATGCCATGGTTTAGGAATCATACTCCCCAGTTTAGTGCTCCCACTGAAACTCTCCAAACCACACTGCTGTTCATTCACTCTCTCTCACCTTCCCTCTCTTCTCTGAAAGAGAAGGCTGGAATGGATCATTGGAGGCATGAACTATAATGACCATACATTGAGATAAGAGCAATTTACTAGGAAATGCAATGACGTAAGAAACAGTAACAGTAACAGTAACAGTAACAGCAACAAAACTAAAGACAGAGGGTCCAAGAAAAGAAACTCAGTTGGTCACTGTGGAAACTGCACCAACAGGCACTACTGGATGGCTCCCTCTGCCACACTTCCCCCACAGCTCTCACTCCAAACCAATATTACACAAATACACCCTCCAGCTCCAAACAAGCATTACTCCACTGCTCCATCCATCACACTTGTTTGACCAGTAGGAAGCACTTCTTCCTGAAAGAGATTCCATTTCTCTAAGCTCTCCTGGGTACCACAAAAATTAGGGACAGGGTTGTCCTGAGCAGAATCAGGACAAATACCATTAACAATTTCCATAAAACCTCCTAAGAGAAAGAGGCAAGACATATAGCCTAAGTCAAGATTTTTTGCTTAACATTTGATCAACAAGATTTAAAATTTTGATTTTAGGAGAAATAACAGAAATTTTTCAGGCATTACACAGAGTTCAGTACATCTCATCAGAGATGATATGCTGGAAAGGGTCCAGTGAAGGAATGGGAAGATAATGAATGGTCTTGTGCATTGCTCATACAAGGAAAAGTTGAAAGGGAGGCTCTTTAACCTGTGGAAGAAAGGGTTACAGAGGAATCTTATCCACACGTTTAGACATCTGATACAAGATGGACCCAGACATGTCTCACTGGTACCTTGTGGCAGGAGAAGAGGCAATGGGTAAAGCATGTTCCAGCTAAGCATATAAAAGACCACTCTGCTATGAGGCAAAACCCAAGTATGGCTCTCCAAAAGAATTTGTACAGCCCTCAGCAACATGTTGCTACAGCTGGAGCTGTAATATTAAAGAGAGAGGCTAGACTAGACAATCTTACTGATTGACAGCCAGCTGGACATGAGCCAGCAGTGTGCCCTGGTGGCCAAGAAGGCCAATGGCATCCTGGCCTGTACCAGGACTGGTGTGGCCAGCAGGAGCAGGGAGGTCATTCTCCCCCTGAACTCGGCACTGGTGAGGCTGTGTGATGAGGCACCTCGAGTGCTGTGTCCAGTTCTGGGCCCTCAGTTCAGGGAGGACGTTGAGACGCTTGAGCACATCCAGAGGAGGGCAATGGAGCTGGTGAGGGGTCTGGAGAGCAAATTCAGTGAGGAGCATCCGAGGCTGCTGGTGGTGTTTAGCCTGAGAAAAGTAGGCTTGGGGTGACTTTTTCGTACTGTGTAGCTGCCTGAAAGGAGTGTGTAGCCAGATAGGCCCTGGCGTCTTTCCCACTGATAGGACAAGAGGACACAATTTAAAGCTGTGCCAGGGAAGGTTTAGGTTGGTGTATTGGTTTTGCACAGCTATGTTTTTGGTAGCAGGGGGACTGCAGAGGTTGGCTTCTCTAAGAAACTGCTGGAAGCTTCCACTACATCCAACAGAGTCAATCCCTGATGGCTTTGAAGATGGACATGCCTCTGGCCAAGCCTAGGCCAGTTAGAGATGGTGGTAACACCTCTGTGATAATATATTTAAGAAAATCAAACCAAAGGGTTGCACAGTTTTTTGTTCTAGTCAGAGAAGAGGAGGAGGTGAGAACGTGTGAGGGAAAACAACATGGAGACACCAAGACCAGTGGAGAAGGAGGGGCAGGAGGTTCTCCAGGTGCTGGAGCTGAGATTCTCCTGCAGGCCGTGGTGAGACCATGGTGAAGCAGCTGTGCTTGTGCAGCCCCTGGGGATCCATGGTGGATGCAGAAATCCACCCACAGCCTGTGGGGAGGTGTCCATGCCAGAGCAGGTGGATGCCTGGAGGAGGCTGTGGTCCAGTGAGAGACCTGGAGGAGAGAGAGGCCCTGCTTCCAGGCTGGAGCAGCCTGTCCTTGGAGGACTGCTGCCTGTGGGAGGGAGTCACATTGCAGCAGTTTTGGGAGACTGCTACTCATGAGATTTGGGCCCACACTGGAGTCCAAAGTTCACAGAGAGCTGTCTCCTGTGGGAGAAACCCCACGGTCTCACAGGGGAGCAACTTCTACCTCTGGGCTGCAGAAGAAAACCTCAGGTGATGAACTGACCAAACCCCACGCCCTGCCTCCCTGCATGGTGGTAAGGAAGGAAGGAGGGGTTGGGGGAAGAAAAAGTGTTTTTAAGGGCTTATTTTTTCCTTATCCTCCTCTGATTTTGTTAGTAATAAATTCACTTTGTACTTCTAAAGTAGAGCCTGTTTTGCCCTTGGAGTGTTTTGTCCCAGTCTTTATGTCAATGCATGAACCCTTCATTACATTTTTCTCTCTCCTGAGCCCAGCTGCATCAGGAGAGCATGAGTGAGTGACTTTTGTGGGTGCCTGGCATTGGGCCAGTGTCAAACCACAAGAGTTGAATATTAGGAAGAACTTTTTCACAGAAAGGTTGATTTGGCATTGGCATGGGCTGCCCACATAGGTAGTGGAGTCAGCATCGCTGGGGTGTTTACGAAAAGAGTGGACACGGCAATCTGTGCCATGATGTAGTTGACGAGGTAGTTTTGGGCTGTAGGTTGGTCTTGATTATCTCAATGGTCTTTGACAACCTTGTTGCTTCTGTGATTCTGTGATTGGTAGAGGTTCCTGCCAACATCATCCATTCCCTGAATCTGTATTATTTTCAATAGAACATGTGTGTTTCACGCTGCAGGAATGTCTAGAACTATCTGAACATGTTAACAAAGGCTAGATAACTGTTATTTTGTTGATATATAAAGAATAATGGAATAATGGATATATAAAGAATAATGGCTACATCATAAGCCTCTTCAAATACATTGAAAAATATCTTTTAATCAAACTACCTGTGAATACTGCATTGCAAAATCTCAATAGAAAATATTGAACTATATTGAATTAAATGTATTAAAATTAAAATTGAAAAATTAAAATTAAAACTAAAACATGACAACACCAGCTACTACTGCTTAAAAAGTGTGAGACATGCAAATAAGAATATTTTGTCTGTAGGCAGTAATTTTTGAAATTTCAATCACTGGTGTGCTGCAGGATAAATATTTTTAAGAAAGGGCAGGAATCATATTGGTCATGTATCTCCTATAATGACCTATTCTGTCTCACACATTAAGATGTTAAGTTCAATGACCTGGAAAGGTTGCTAACTGTCTACCAGTGCCAGTAATTTCTCCCTACAACATTTTCATTGTGCTAATAATCACAATCAAAATTATATTTGGTTATACAAATAGTATATTAACATAGCTTGGTGTCATCCCTTATGCATTGCCAGGGATTTGAAAGCCTCTATCAGATGATGTGCAGAACTCCCAAGGATACCACATCCTTCATCCTTAAACACGTGCTCAACTTCATAACTGCTTTGGGCCTTAAGTCTTCACAATGGCTCCAGTGCAGGTCTGTGAAGAGACCACCATGGATGTATGAGCTGGGATATTTATATTGCATGCTATTTGTCTCATGATAACCCCATTTATGTGAAACTGAAATAATTAACTCTGCATCTGTACACAGCTGTGCAGCTTCTAGCTCTAAGCCCTGTTAATTAGGCTTAAATAGCTGTAGCTTGGTCCCTAACCAGCCTGCAGACAACAAAAATTCTGTGATCCACCAGCCCTGCTTGAAACACAAGAGGAGAAGAGTTTGTTGAGAAGGTCTGCCAGTCAGCGGAAATGGCTTTGACAGTTTTCTGGGAAGCATCCAGTTTTCACTGAGGAATAGAGCCATGTTTAAGAGCAAAAGGGGAAGAAGATCAAAATCCAGCTTAACGACAAAATTGTCATTCCTTCTTGGAGTACCCTACCTAGTTCTTTCCTAGGCTGTAGTTTTTGAGGGGAAAAAGCAGTCCAGGAATCATTATTGAGAAGCAGTTTGGACAAGACCATGCCAAACTCGATTCTTTCCCCTTTGAGTTCTACACAGTCACTCAACAGAATCCCAGCTTGTATATAAAAAATATTTGACCAGGCTATTTAAACTATCCTTATTTATATGTATTTTTTTTTAATTAAATATATGAGTATTTTTAAAAATGCAAAAAATCTTCTATTTTTAAAACATTGTACTTTCAGCTAACACATATATAATTGGTTAAAAACTAATGGTTTATCTAGAATTATGTTTACACTGCTATATTGAAGATACATGCATCAGGATATCTGAAAGGATTATTGGTGGAAGGGAAAAAGGCAGGGTGGAGGTATTTACCAAACAGGACAAAAGAAGCATCATCCTCATACTGCTGAAAAAAACCAACCTGACTACAGAGTAGAGCTGAATTTCTGAAATGTAAAGTGTTTGTCATATCTTTGAGATATAGGTGTGGAAACGGGGAAGAGGTAGAAACATGGATGACTGTATTTTACTCTTAATTGTAATGGAGCAACACAGAGACAAACTGAAGAGAATTGTCTAAAAATTTAGTACTTCTTATCCCACATCTAGTTTTCTTTTTCTAGTTTTTCACGTGAAAGAATGATCTAGCCTCTGAAAAGATAGAATCACAGAAAGACAGAGCAGTTTGTGATCATCACCTCTCTGTCATTAGACCAGGTTTCTCAGGGCCCCATTCAGTCTGGCCTTGAATAGTAATAAATTCACTTTTTACTTCTAAGTTGAGCCTGTTTTGCCCTTGGAGTGTTTTCTCTCAGTCTTTATCTCAACTCATGAACCCTTCATTACATTTTTCTCTCTCCAGAGCCCAGCTGTATTAGGGAAGGGTAAGTGAGCACTTACACTTGTGGGTGCCTGGCGTTGGGCCAGTGTCAAACCACAAGAGTTGAATATTAGGAGGAAGTTCTTCACAGAAGGGCTGATTTTGAGCATTGGCATCTTTTTCTTTTCTTGTAAAGAATTTCTTTATTGAACATTCAACATCAATGCAAGATTCATTCACTATATTTTGTCATTTTCAGACTCACCTTTATTGGCTTTGCCTTTTTCCTCCGAAATATATTTATCCAACACTTGCCTCTTGTAAATAAGTTGAAATCTATCAAACAGTAACAATTCATAGGCTTAATTAAAAGAAAAATAAAATCTAGAGAGAAATAGCCTCCAGTTTGGGATAGAAATGTAAGTAATTTGCTTTATTGGTGCTTTATCACATTTAGCTTGAAGAATATATTCTCTCAAGATGGGAGTCCAGTAAAAGAAAATAAAATAATCTTTAATTACAAAAGATCTTCAATTTTCCAAATACAGATATGAGAAGGTAGTTAAAAAACACAGATCCTAACATTAATTTGAATCCTTCTCTGTTCCTGAAACTGCAATTGAAACTGCCTGTTATTAAGTTGCCTGTAAATAAAAATGTTCTCTTTTTTCCAAAGAGCTGTTTGTATTAGCAATATGAGACTCTATTTTGTATATAGAGCTGTAAAACATTATATATTAAATGATTTAAAATAAGGTAGGCTTTTCAATGCATATTTTGTGGGTTAATCATTTATTTATATGCATACACATTTAATTCATCTTGACAAAAAGCCATTCAATTCCTATTTAACCAGGACACAGGGAAGTAACCCAGGGATAAATAAAGAAGCATGGATTAGGCCATGCCCATAAATTAAGTCAGCCTAAAAAAACCTGAAGATACAATTGGGGTGAAGATCAATTAAGTTTTCTGGTCTCCCAAACGTAATATGGACATCAAATAATAAGCTCTGAGGATCAGAGTACATTTCTTCCCAGAGTACCTGCCTGGGCTCCAAACTGTTAGCTACCTCCAAAACAGATTTATCTGCCGATAATCAGATGCCAACTGCATATATTTCTCATTTCTTAAGTCATCTATTATTAGCAGAATATAGTCATTACTCTTTTGATAATACAAATAAGAAAACTGATAAATAATGCTAAGATAATTTTGGGGTATTTCACTTTAAAGGCATAAACTTCTGTCTAATTTAGTATGCATATTTACAGTTATATATTAAAAACTCCAGAGGATTTTAGCTCCTGCCAGAATAATTGAATGTCAAACATCTGCCAACAATCAAATCTGCTAGAAAACCTTTTAAATAACCTAGGAGTAGAAGAAGGTAAGATAATACTGTAACAGCAATTCTATTCTCAGAAGCAGGAATGGGAATAGAAAGGCAACAACCAATTTTGGTTTGATTAAAATTTTTCAATTTACATATAATGTAAAGGTAATAATTCTGTTTTCATTTATACTTGGTGGCAGGTTTAATAAAATACTCTAAACCAGAATAGCCATCATTCATTAATTACTGAATGCTAGTAGAAATAATACTGTCATAGAATGACTTTACTAAACAAAGATATAAATTATGTGAATCTTCTACAGCTCTTGATAAACTTTTTACATTACTTTTCTTTGCATGTGATTAACGAGTGGCAAAAAATACTGAATGGTGTTTTGTTAGTTGTTGGTTGTTTTGTCTTTTGTTGAGAGATCTTTATGTTACAAACAGCACCTTGATTCAGAGTACTTAAAGTAATACTTGAGAAAAAATAGTTAAAATACATTTCTGGGAAAAACCCAAAATATATTCAAAGAGTCTACTACTTTGACTTAGAGTTTTCTTTTCAAAGGTATTTCATTATAAGGAGTGCAGTAATCCATGCTTATGGACACCATGTTACATCAAATCTTTATGGCTTTACTTGTGCCTGGTGACTCAAGGAACAGAGAACTGAAAAAGTTTGTCAGCCAGGGACAAATTACAGACAGAGACAACTGGTAGGAAAACAGTTCAACCAGCTGTCATAGGTATCAGATGTATTTTCCTTTGCTCTCACACACTAATTCTTTGTGAAAAACCATACTCAGTATGGTCAGAAGTCTCTGCTGGTGTTCCCAGCTAGCTGTGCAGAAGTGCATGGTGAGTCAAACATGTTTGTAAAACACAGCCCAGTGGTGGCATCACAAATCACTGCACTCAAGAAAGCACAGTAGCAGTCGCCTTCAAATGACTTCGGCTCCAAAGGACTAAGTCATCAACACAGAATAATTTCAAGACAGCACAGAAGCAATGGGCCTACTTCCATAACTAAAATTATGTTCTGTTAAGAAAGTGAACTCTATTTGAGGGACAGACACAATCTAAATTTCACCTTCATTTGTTTGCTAATATAACAGTGTAAAAGTTAGAATAAAAAAAAGAAAACAGAAAAGGAAATTTCTGATTCTTGGCTTAAATATGAAATAAAATATTTTACATGACAGTGCTAAAAACAGAAAATCAAAATGTTTACTTTTTCCTTCTGACTTGAAGATTAGTCTTCACATATTTGGTAGTATGGGAGGGAATGAAAGCTATGTTTTCTTAGTATAGCGTTTCAAGATAATTATGTGAATGTGAACTTTTCTGAAGCTTTATGAAATTTTATTTAAACCATAGAGACATCAGTGAAAAACTCTGTTCATTTTATAGATATATGGGCCATATATTTAATTCACTGAACTATCTTGGTTAAAATGTTATTTACAACCACAAACCATGTGCTTTCCAGAAATCCTAAAATAAAGAAGTCAACATCATGGCTCTGTGCTGTAAAAGAACATCTGGAAAGCTACAGTGTTGATGCCCTCATCAAATGAAATTCACTGCAGCACTGAAAAAAAAGAAAAAAAATTAATGCAACAGTACCAAATCTGGAATCTGATGGCTTCTTCTGTTCTTCTAGTGTTTGTCTCTTGTTTCAAATAACTGTGAAATTCATCTTAACCACTCACTCCAATAACCATGATTTGATAAAACCGAAACAGTCAGATCTGAAAACTAGTTTGACTGTTAACCACCCTCTAAAACATCTAGTAGTTTCACAGAGTATGGTCCATGCAGTGGAGATGCAAAAAGCAGAATATGGGCCACAGCATGTATGGTTCATTTAATTAGATTATTGGGGTTTGAGAGCAGTTATAGAAATACCATATAAAGGAAATCTTAATTTGTGGTCTGTTTTCTGACACCACTATATTTTAAGATGCAGAACAATATTGTGTATTGAGTTATATCAATTCCACTTCAGTTGTATTAAGATTGGATAAACTTGCTTTTCTTGTACTCTTCATTGGTCAGCAAGAGAGTTTAGTTTAATTGGTTTGGGACTAAAGTCCACTTTCTCCAGGTATGAACATTGAAAGTTACTGCATATGAATTCCTCTAGTGTTGTCCCAGACTGCCTATTCCATCATTCAGGATATCCTTCTTTCTCAGGACCAGAACAGATAGACCAGAGTAAACATTTCTGTAGGTGATGTTAGCATTTACATAGCCAAAAGATCTTTTTCTGAAATTGAATCTTCCTCACGATTTCTGCTAAATTTAATTCATCAAATTTCATACTGAGTCAAAGGTCAGTGTCATGTCTTTCCAACAATAAAACTAAGGGATTAAAGAATATATAAAATTATCAAAAACTGCCCTAGTCAGCAGCAAATCTAGATCTAATCGTTTGGAAGATATCAACAACTGACCCTGGAGGTGATTAACCAGTTTTGTTCATTAATGATTCTTAGCCTGTAAAGAGAGAATTGATGTTGTAGGCCCATGGTCTGGAACAACACACAGGTAATCATGGGCTTAATTCTGCATTTCTCAAGAAGAAAGAATCTAAATATTCACCTGGTCATTTCTTGTATTATTTTTGTGCTGGACTGCTTAAAGTTCACTCCTGAACCATCACTTTTAGTTGGATTTTCAGGATCTTAGCGCACAGAGCAAATTTACATCTGACTCATCCTATGCATTCCATTGCTTATCAAGTAAGTTAATATCTAGCACAGAGTTGACTTCTTGATACTTCACTGTCTTTTGATCTATCTTCTTCCAGCCACTGCATGACAAAGCAGGTGGTTAAAATAGTTCTTGGCTAAATGCCCCATGTGTGTTCATAGAATTCTATTCTGATTAATTAATTTCACTTGAGAAGTGAAATTTTAAAAAGTAATCCTATACCATACCACTGCCCCTATGTCAGCAACACAGTTACTCTTTAGAAGAGTTAACTGAAATTTAGGTATTGTATATGAAGAGAGAAAACAGGCTATATTTTTGGATTCCTGTCACCAGTTTGAACTCTCCCCTTGTTTGAACTTTGATTTTTGAGTTCTCCTCTTTTTCCTCTGAATTTATTTTCAGCTTATTTCTCTACAACATGTCTTAGATTGCTTCTTTCTACTTTTACTGTAGCCTTATCCATGTGTTATTTATGGCTTTCATAGTCATTTATCCTCCTGAAGACCTCTGGGTTTTCTTCTAGCTCTTGCAGCTGCTTGGTTTCTAGTTGTTAAAAATATATCACATAGAAAATTTTAATTTCCCTCTTGTTCACAAATGAATACAAAATGTAAACCTGACAGGCCATCTTGTTTAAGAAAACATTGCATAGAAAGGACATTAAAAAACCATATCTTGATGTCATAACTGGAAAAAAGATTACTTCTACTGTACCACATACAGTTCCTTACGGTCAAAAAATATTAAGGGATACAAAACACTGATATTTGTGCTGTTGCCTTTTTGCCCAACCTGGAAATGAAACTCAAGATAATTTTAGTAAGGAGGTAATATAAAAAAGGATCTTTATTTGAATGCCTTCAGAGGCAGTTATGGAAAGATGCCCATAAATCTCACCTCCCCAGGGCTGAGTACATTTTTATGGGTTTTAGAAAATTAGCATAATTGATAAAAAGTACCAATTAGGAGGACAAGTGGTGATGCAATCCCCCCCCAGGTGAAGCCCCTTCTCTGGAGACCCCCCTTCAGCACTAGCTGTACTTTGTCCAGGAGAATGTACCTGGAAAAGTTGTTCTCAGCCTTGGTTCCCAGGAAGAACCAAGGTAGCACAGAGCTGCGTACCTCCCGGGGCTTGGAGCTCTGGAATTTGTTTTGTCTTTCTGCTGAAAGAAAAGTCATGGAAAAGTGCTGGGAAAACCAGTCACTAATACAATAGACTACAGAGCTACAAATATATGTGTGAAGAATACAGGAAGCATATAAAAGGAAAAAAGCAAAACCGAAATGGCATCAGTGCAGTGTGTTTTGTGATTCTGAGGTGACAGCACTTTACAGACACCCTAGGATATGAAGGGCCCCAGATGTAGCAATATGCAGAATATATATTTTGATTTGTTACATAAAAACAGCATACTGAGATGGCCTGTGGATTCAAATGCCTCATCTCCCTTAAAGCACTTTCCCCCCTGCTCTTCACTGCTGTCAAATACTGCCTTTTGAGAGGCTGTTATTCTAGAACATACAAAAGAGGACACCTGGACCTTAGAGTGCATTGCTTAAAAAACCATGGAGTAAGAAATGGCAACAATGGTTTTGAAGTGAGAGAAGTAATTATTTGATACATGATATTAATATAAAAAGCTCTTTCAAATCAATTTCTGAATTTATTTCTTAAGTTTGCAACACACTATACATGACACACTATGTTATAACTACTAAAAGTCACTCAGCAGGGATTCTCCTGTATTAATGGGACTCCAGTTTGCAGCATAAAGGCACAGAAACTTACTTAGGATATAGCAAAGGAATCTGTTGAGAAATCAATTTGGTTTTGCTGTGTTCCTTTGGAAGTCCAACATGGCACCTTTTTTTCTTAGGTATGTCAAGAAGGACAGATAATTTAAGATACATTTGTCTTTTGCGGAAAGGAATCCACAGCTAGATATTTGTAGCTGATTAAGCCCCCACAAACCAAATCCTAAATATAGCTTCCAAGTTCTGAAATAGTTTTGTGGAGTATATTCCTTAACTTAGAAATTGAATTAGTTGATTTTCAAGTTAAAAATGTGTGTCCTTTATTCAAGATCATCTTGTGGTGGTTGTTTGAACAACACAGCAATAACAACAGTGTTCCTTCCTATTTACAGGACAGGTTGAGAGTATGCAAGATAAAACAAACATTTAATTTTGTAGCGCTTCTTGTATAATAAAACTCATAGTTAACTCTTTTAATGATCCTAGCATGCAAATTCTGTTTTTTATATTTCTGTTGCCATTCCTTGCCCCTAACAAAAAAGACAAGTAAAACATAAATTAAAAGGAAGACAGCAAAGGTGCTTGCAGCTTGTAGAGACATAAATATTCAAAACATCACACAGAAAGGAAATCTGAATAGCTATCAAATAAGCCTAACTGAACATTTTGTAAGGCAAATTTTTTTGTAATTAAATCTAAAGCTATTCAAAAAGGTTTGACTGGTTCTGGAGTTTAGTAAATCTTGCATTATTTAATTTTTTAATAACTATGCAGCAAGTACATTTTTCTTTATCACTCCTCTCTCACTAAAATGTTGTATGCACTATAAGTATAGTCATCGTTAAATAATTTTGAAGTCTGAGACATATTATCCTTTTAAACTTAGGCTGACCAATAACATCCTTCATTCCTACCCCAGGGCAAAACAAACAAACAAACAAACAAACAAACAACTTCTGAACTACATAGCATACGTCCCTCATTTTTATACAGTCCCTAAACCCATATTTATCTGTTCTTAAAATCAATAAACACAATGTTAAGTGAGATTGTATGCTTCTAACAAAAAATAACAACCCACCAAAAAAAACCCAAACCAAAAAAAGCAAAGAATAAAAACACAAAACCAAAAACAGAACAACCAAAAAAACAAAACTGAGAAAAAAAAAACAAAACAAGAAAAAGAGATGAAGAATAATTGATTCCTACAACTTCTAGTCCTCAAAAATTACTTAAAAAAACGTCTGTTAAGTATTTTTAAAATATTTAAATTAGTGTTGAGATACATAAGACTACGTAATAAAATATTATTTTAAAAGGTAACAAAGTCCTGTGACACTATCTTGTGAGCTTTAAATGCACTGTTAGGTGATTATTGAAAACTCAGAATTTGAGTTTCAGTGTAACAAATGGTAGATGAAGGAATGAATATTTTGGAAAGACGGTTAGGAAAAGACAAAGAGGGAAGGGAGGTGAAATTTTCTCTGTAAGCCTGCTAATCGCTCTGAAGCAAATTTTATGTAACATATATTCAGTTCCATTGGAAGTGCAAAGTGCATAGCAATAAACCCAAGTTTCAGATCTTTATGGATCTAAGCTACACAGGTTTGGAATGGTGTTCATAACAAATTGCACTTATAAAGGGTTCCCTATAACTAGGCTTAAGTGTTTTAGTTTTCTGGCTTCATCAAAAGTAATCATTAAAGTGATTCTCTTGCATAAGTCTTTTTTTTTTTGAAAAAGGCATGTATTATTTGTACATTAATTTAAAATCCTGAAGAAACTGCACAAGACAAGGTACTCATGCCTGGTACTGCCACCTGGTATGCTTACTTTTACTATCACTCTCAGTATTATGCTATTGAAACCAGTTTGATGGAACATCTGATACTAAGTCTTGCCAAAACAAAAAAAATATAAGAAAGTTGCTGCTGTAGACCATAATAAGAGGTATGACAGACAAGCTATACTGAACCTACACCAAAGTCTGTATTTAATAATAGGAATCAAAGAAAACTGTGGTTAGGGAGCAGTTTGCTACTTCCACATATTAGAGCAGAGAAAGATATTCTTTAAACACATAAGGAAAATATTATTTTCAGAAAGTATTTCAGCAGAATGCCAAAGGATATGCTTTAACATTTTTGTCAAGAATGACTTCTTTTTCACAAACTTCATTAATTTGCTGAGAGAATAGTAGCCAGGGAAACATGATTTTGAGAATGAAATCCCAATGCCGATTCAAAAATTAGTTGTAGATGTTGATTAAACTGATAGAGACAGAATTAAATTGAATTATAACTCTCACTATTCTAGATAGTGGTTATGTTCAACATCAGTTCACCTATCATAATAGTTTCGTGTGCTGATCCAAACTTTTTCAAAAAAATTACTCTTTAGATATTATTATGTTGTGAGGCATCCCAAGAAACCACAGCAACCTCTTCCAACCTCACATAGATGCTCCATGCCTGGAAGTGTTCAAGGCCAGGTGGGATGCAGCTCTGAGCAACCTGGTCTAATGACAGGTGTTGTCCACAGCAGAGGGGTTGGAACTAATTGATCTTTATGGGTCGTTCCAACCCAGGCCACTCTATGATTTTATGATGAACAGCAGAAATTCTATTAGCCTGGGAGGATGATGGATAACTAAGATTTGAAAAGGTATGGCAGCAGAAAAGAAAGTATATCTTGTATCTGTTTTTTCTTTCCAAGGTGTTTAGGAAATAGTTGTGGTTTTTTTTTTGAGAAGGACACATGACTTGTTTCAGACTAGAGATGATATTTTGATATATTTATATATATACATATATTTCATATACATTGATAGATATATAAAACTGTTGGCGAAATATTCTGTAACGGTCAAACAAGTGAAACATCAAAACTTTTTTTTTCAAAAAGCTTTGTAAAGTAAGATAGAAAGCAACACTATACCTTTGTGTTAATTAGTAGGATGATTTGTTAATGTGGGTGCAGTTCTGTTGTCTTCCTTGTCCTGCCCTGCAAAAGAAAACAGAGCTAGTAAAGGCAAATCAGCTGCTCCAAAACTCATTGAGAGAGGTTTAGATGAATTGCTATAATTATTTTTTTGTAATGGAGAGAACTGTTTCATCCCAGGAGCTGGTGGGAGATGCTGTTTGTGGGGTGCCGTAGGATGAGACCCCCATTTAAGGAATGTTCTCCCACAGTTTTTTTTGTTGTTTTATGTACCTCAGTTACATCATCCAAGTCACCTCAGCCCAATTAACGCCATTCCTTGTCCCCACCCCAGAATTATGTCATCCCTGTTCTGCACCCCAGTTCCAGAATATTCCCTGCAGTGTCTTCCCTATTGGTCCTCATTCCCTGTCACTCCACCCCTGGACCCCGATTGGTTGTTACCCTTTGACCCCATCTCTGCACCGCCCCTGTGCCTCAACCCATTGGCCCTCAGATCTGATGCTCCGCCCTTCCCTGTCAGTATAAAATCCTGGGCCCTCCTTTGTTCTTTGTCCCTGGTTCCCATCTGTGTGAGCTCAATAAATTCTGCAGGAATAGCACACATAGAGCCCCTCCTGTCACTCATCGACCCTCAGATACCACCACAGTGTGTGAGTGTCTGGTGTGCAGGGCAACCCCTTTCCCTGGACACAAAGCTCTGGGGAAGGCGCTGGTTTTGGCAGCTCCTGCCACGACGCTGCAGAGAACATACTGCTATTCTGAGGTGATATTTAGGAAAAACATGTTGAAATTTTGGAAAGGGGGAAAGGTAAATGGCACTGTAGTGCAAAACATGGAAAATCTTACTAATTTATTGAAATTAATTTTAGAAATACACAAGTAAATGTAAATTCAATTTTAAAATACTATGCTGGACCTGGAACCTTTGATACTTTCAACACAAATCAGATGCAGCTATATTTATATTCCACTTCAAGGAAAAAGCCATCTTCAGAGATACTGCATTAATCAAATATTATCATCTGTGTCACAAAAATCTGTAAACTGCTATGAAGCAGGAGAAGTGTGCTGGTATCATAGTAATCTTTGCTAATTTTACCTGGTAAGGAGTTAGTTTTTCATTTATTTATTTATTTTAAAAAATAGTTATTGTTTTCTAACTAACATGAGTATTTTTTTTTTTTTTAATTTTATTTCCACAGTCTCCATAAATATATTTTATACTATATATGACTGTGGTTGTTTGACATTGATTGGTATTGGGGGAAAGAAGTAAGAAATACCCACGGAAGTGATTTCTTTGAGAGAAGCTGCTGCGAGGTTCCTCTGTGCCTGGGAAAGGCCAACAGCTGGCCACTTCTGAGGAATGACAACATTTTGCACCACTGAAAATTATGTCCACCTCTGTGAATACCTCCTTTTAAAACCCAGAAGCCCAGGAACATTTCCTCTTTGGCTTGGCCTCAAAAGGTAACAAAAAGAAGAAGCTCTGATGAGGCCGGCTCTGCTCCCCCCAAGCCTGTGTGGCCTGGAGGGTGGCCAGGCCAGATCCCAACAGCTCCTGGGCAGGGGATGGAGGCTGCTGACATCTCACTGACCCCAAATTTCCACACAACCCCCGCCCTATCCCCAGACCCACATCAACAGCTCAACACTGAGCCAGGACCACCTGCCCCTCCCAGCTGCTGCTGGGCTGAGGGAGGTGCCATTGCAACCTGAAGTCCAACACCGTGACTGCTGCAGATTGGGCAAGATTTAACCCTTTCACTACACAGGTGAGACCTGCAGATGTTGATCCTCTCTCCAGGGAGAGAAAAGGACAGAGTGACATGTAGAAAGACAGCATGAAAACATCAAGGTCAGTAAAAGAAAGAGTCAAACCTCAGATGGAAGAGGGATAAGGAGATGCCGAATAGAGCTGAAATATTCCTTTGTCAGTACCACGGAGATGAACTAAAATGATACACTAAAATATCTCCTTTACTTAATGAAAAAAGTATGGGGGGAAGAAGTTTTCCAACTGTAGGTGTGAGCAGAGGCATCCATTGATGAAGCCAAGCAGATGTTGGAGTAGCTGTGACCCCATGAGAAGCTTGAACAGAGAGATGAGAACTGATGAAGATCCTTTGCACCTGGAGGGAGAAGAAAAAAAGCTCTGTTCCCAGAGATGATCACAGAGACAGATGGAGAGAACCTTTTCCTTTGAATAACTCATCCTTAAAATAATACCCCATGAGTTCATGGCCCATGAACACACCTGTAGGAGGGCTGTGAAAATGGGAGGAATGTCACGATGTCACAGGCAGTTGCTATTTGTAGAAATGAAAAACCATGAGAAAACTGTTTCTTGTGGAGAATTCTCCATGGCATGACAGAAGAAAACTCTTTTCCCCACAAGGACTGATGAAAGACTATTGTATAGTTGGTACTGCCTTAACATCTCAGGTTTTGTCTCTATGGTGTCAGCTGGGTAAAGAAAAAAAGTTGGGCAAGGGGAGGAAAGGTGTTCTGGAGGTTTTATTCTGGTTTCTAATTCTTGTAGTCCTGTTAATAAAGTTTCTTTATTCCTTTTAAGTTTTAAGCCTGTTTTGCCCTTCTCTTAATCCATACCTCATACTTCAGCAAGAAGTGAGTAAGTGTGCTGGTGATTTTAGCCAGCGCTAAAACCCATCACATTATTTGGTGTATTAGCCAAGAAACATAAATGACTGAATCTAAACCACTACATACTATACCAGTACACTATATAAAATACATATTATTTATAGCAAACAAAAACATGTATGGTTTTAAAGAGGTAGCTAAAAATATTTCCTAGGGAATGGTCCTTTAGTTCATGTATTACAAATACATAAGTTGTTCAAACCTTGAAAAATAAACTAGCTTATTTTTTAGTGCTGATTTTGGTGTGCCAAATAGAAAAGTGGGATTTTTTTTCTTTTGAATTCTCTTATAAGTACTTGTGCTGCCAGTTGTTCATCATACTTTCATTTGATGATGTGTTCACAATATCTCGGCTATAATAATCTTCAGGTCATGTCAAAAAAGGGCAGCAACTTAATTCTAAATTTGGACAGGATGCAGAAAAAGTAACCAATCAAATGCTCTGCCTAGATGACAATACTGAAATCTTAGTAAGTTTCTTTGCATCATTCAAAGGCCAAAATGCTGACAGCATAAAATGAAAAATTTGTCTGAATTTAAATAGCCTCTGAACATGCAGGATCCTATCAGACTCTTTCAATTAATGTAATGCCTGGGAAACCATCTTCTGGCAGAAGCTCAGGTAATTTCTACAACACTTCCTTGTTTCCTTACAATAAAAAAACCTTTTCTTCCCTGCAGATGTTTTGCAATTCCTAATTTGGCTTCTAAATAGGAAAAGTCTCCAAAATGCTGCAAAATAAAGTGAACAGAGTGAGCGTGAAGTATTTTTCATAGTTTTCCTATGAAAACTAAAATGTATACATGTTTTCACTTTATCTCCTTAGGATGTTACTCCTATTAACCTTTGCACATACAAGAAAAGATTTTCTTAAAATTCTTGAGATTTTCATATGTATGCTAAGTACCTATTCAGAAAAAATGTATTTCATGTTACATAAATACACACCTACTGTAGTACTTATGACTCAAGAGATTATTTCAAAATGGAAAAGTTAGTGACATGGCTAAGCATTTAGACAATATACATTTAAAAACAAAAAAAAATACACTCAGGTAAGTGCATGGCTGGTTTAGCATTAAAGGTGTCAGCAATTTTGGTAAATGCAAAATAATACTCACAAAAGAATTAAAATTATCAATATATAATACTGAAGTACATTTTTCCTACAGGAATGTAATAACAATAAATATTAGAGTTACATTATTTTCTTCTTCAAGTCACAGTCTAACTACATCACTTTGAGATAGTGATTCAGTGACTAATAAATCCCTTGAAATTCTTCAGTATGCTTCTTATATTTTAGATCCATACCTTTCATATATAGAATAGAAAAACTATTTTAACATTCATTGAAATAAATGTTACTGGAAAATAATTGTGAAAATAAATGCAGAACTAATATGCAGAATTAGCAAATTAACATACTGTATTTAGTATAGGAATTAAATATTTAGCAGAGACAAATTGAAAGATTTTATTGTACTTTTTTGTACTTTATGTACAAAGATCCAGAATTTAGAGTTTAGGTTTGCTGCATGAAAGTGAGTAATTCTCTGGATTTGGGAATAACATTCATTTTTCTCCCATGAAATATTTGTTTTAACACTGTGACAGCCATATCAAAAGTTAAAGGCAGAATGGGTATAAAATGTAGTCCAAGACTTTCATAGGCTTAGTAAAGATTTCAAGTTTTTTGTCAATAGAAGAAGATAATTACTCTTGCCTGTTTTTAAAATAATATTTCCTTCAATTTACATTTTTCAAAACTATTGAGAAGGCAAATCAGCATGAAAAATCAAAACAAAGTGTGAGTCAGATTGTTTCATTTTTCCTTTCATGTTTCATTTTTTTTCCAGTAATTTTCTACATTTAATCCAAATGGGTGTACTTATTTTCTGTGTATGTTTGCGACCTCTGTCTTACAGTTTTCCCTGTGATGAGCAAGGCATGGTGAACTAGAGAAACAGGTACACCTTATAAATGGTAAATTTTTGCATCTACTCTGCTCTAAGATGATCATTTAGTACATACCTATTTAGTATATAAACTGCATAATTTTTGAGAACTTTATCATTGTACTTTACTTGAAAACCTGGCAGGAGATACATGCTGTTATGAAAGGCCAAAGTAGAAAGCTTGCAAAAAAACCAAGACAGCAATCTACATAAGCTTTTAGTGAATAAATTATACAGAGGAAAGTTCAAACCTCATAAGTTCCTGGGTTTTTAAGCAACATAAAACTTGCTTTTTATTAATTGCTTTTGACAAATAGCCCTTTTCCTTTCTTCCTCGCAGTTTCCCACAGAGACACGTCTTTGGACTTGAACAGTGCAGCATGCGCTCTCTAAAGAAAACAGTCAGAATTATAGAGAAGGGGGTTGACAGCAAATGGAACCCAGGCAGTTCACATCCTCACACTAAAAAGCAAATGAACTTCAAGTTTTTTAGAAAACTTTTCAAGCTTGAAGACTGCTTTCTATGGTACTGGTGATGTTAAATGGTTGTTTTTTCTCAGGTCAAGAGCAATTTTGTTAATTAGCTCAGCAACCAATCTGCCAGCAACACTGATTGACTATAAAATATCAGTGTGAACATGTTCATAGTATGCTTCCAAGCTCAGAGACAAACACCATTCAGACAAGAGCTTCTGGGCCATTGTTTTAGTTGCAGCAGGTGACATATCCTGTTAAATAACATCATATCTAAGTATATCTGGATACGGACATAGATGAAAGTTAGAATATTTATAACCTATATAACTGGAACATTTTCCGTGGAGAGAACATGATGGGATGGAGAAGAGGAGAGACTGAGGGAGAGACTGAAAGAAGCAGAAGGGGACATACTTTCTCTTTAGTCATTCATTGTAATTTTCTCTTTTTATTAGCTTCCTTCTAGTGTTCCTTTGATCCTCTAGAAACTTTCAGGCCTTGTAGAATAGGTTTTTCTCTTGTTTGCTGCTCTTTTTTTTTTTTTCAGTTTCTGGCTCATTATATGCCTCATTGCTTCTTATACAGAGCTTCTACCTTCACTATAGCTATTCTCCCTGTATTTACACGCTTTAACATAGTGCCTGCTCTTACAAAACAGTATTTCTTTCCTTCTGACCACTTCTCCAATTTTCCAAAGCCATTTTCAATGATAATGTTGTCCTCCAAAGGTCTTGCATGTTAGCATTCCCTATTCTTGCATATTGGTATGCTCTCTTCATATTAGTAACTTCTGTAAATCTGTTAGACATACCTCTATTTTGTGTTCTGTTTCGTTAGTTGAAAACCATGAGTGTACATGAATGTTTGAGTCAGAAAGGTTGCACTCACCTTAACTGTTCTTTAATCTAGACCCAGCTTCTACAGCTTCCTTATAAGAATGTCATCTCAAAAGAATATTAAACATCTGCCTTCTTTCTTCTTTCTGCATGGCTACTTTGCATACTTATCTCCAAGGATGCTGCCTTGGAAAGAAATTAAACTGATATGATAGATTTTGCACATAACATATGCATGCTAGCTAGTTACTTGTCATCGCTTTGGTATCTTTTAAGAACTTATAAACAGTTTGACTACTAGTTCAGGAACACATTTACCCTTTCCTAGCTTCAGTGATAAAAGAGATAAGGTGGTAAATTGTGAAATGTGGATTGTTTTGAAATGAAAAATACTCTGATTTGAGATTATGCTGTTATAAGACTTTATTTTCAATTGTCTTTTCTAAGGCTTGCACTTGCCTTGGCCAAAAATACCCTGGGCAACTTCTGTGCTAAAGGAAGGCATACTTTAATTCCTTAGATCTCATTGTGTTCTAAGACCTTGGCCACTTTTAATAGATTCAGTCTGAAATCATAAAAAGTTGGAGACAGACAACAAACTTCGTCAAATACAAAACTGTCTTCAACCCAGACAGTGCTAACACTTAGGAAAGTGTCCCCTTTGTAATCACAGAATCATAAAATGGTTTGGGTTGGAAATGGCCTCCAAGATCATCTAGTTCCAGCTCCTCTGCCATTGAGCAGGACACCTTCCAATAGACCCAGCTGTTCAAATCCCCATCCCACCTGGCCTTAAACACTTGCAGAGATGGGGCATTCACAGCTTCCCTGTAAAACCTGTTCCACAGCAAGGATTTTTTTCCTAATGTCTAATCTAAATGTACACTTTTACAGTTTGAACCCAATCCCCCTTGTCCTGTCAAAACATACTCTTGTACATAATCTCTCTCCATTTTTCTTGTAGACTCCCTTTGGATATTGGAAGGTCACAATTTTCATGACACATTGATTGTTGCCAAGTTTTCAGAAGACTGCTAATTGACAAAAAAAAAGGCTTCTTATTTAACTGACATAAAACTATTTAAAATTAATGAAACATAGATACTGCTGACTGTGATTGCCTTGCCACCAAATTAGAACACAAATTTCAAATCTTTTGAAAATCAAAATAAATTTTTTAAAAACTTAAGTGAAAAATACATTTAAGAATACAAAAAAATGGAAAATAATTTTAGAATTAATGGTGACAGACTAGCAGAGAAAACAGTCAAAGCATCAATGAAAGTTAAAGTTCAGTAAAGACAGATATGAATGTCACAGACATGGTAAGTATAGCTAAAATAAGGAAATGGCCAGGTAGAACCTCAGGGTCAGCCATTCTTCCTCCATTTTGATTTTACAGCACATGAAATATTGCATTAAAGTTTTATTTGCCACAAGGACAAAGGAATATGAGCTCTCAGGAGAATAGCTCAGTTTAATTCCAAGGCACTGTTCTTAATAGGCTATAGGATTGATAGAGAAGACATGCTGTATCTCATTAAAATTTGTCTTGCAGTATTTATTGACTGTGGAAAAAAATTTACCCCTACGCATAGTAAAAGCTATGACAGTTTAAGCTTGCTCTTCAGAATAGTTATAGCCTAAGAAAGCATGCAGTACACATTCCCTTATTCTATTCTTCAGATCAGACTTTACCTCTTAATCATTGATCTATCTTGAGTTGGGATCACCATTATTGTATTGCTAAACCAGTAAAACCTAAGCCTAAACTAAAAAAAAAATAAAAAAAAAAAAACTGTAGAACTAAACTGTTTTATATCTGAACAATATATGGCAGAATGATGCATCATAGTTTTTGTTTTCAAAATATATTCTAGGTCAGGTTTTTGTAAAATATTCCATTTCCCTTACAGGAATTTCTCACACAATTGCCAAAGATTGAGTTCAGGTTTTTATTTTTTTCAAGTACTGGCTTATTATTACAGAAAATAATTAATTACAAACTGTCAAAAATAAAAATTAATCTTTTTTTCAGATAAAAATAGGCTGGAAGAAAGAAAGATTTGGAGGGAAATTTATTTTCTCCTTGCTCTAAAATTTTCTGCAGCTAAGCAGATAGAAATCAATTTTCTGAAAATGTTACATCAGCTAATGAAAAGTTATGCAAAATACTGTACTTGTGCATTTTTTTTCATCTGAGAATTGATATGAACCATTTGGCAGGTGTTGGTAGATACAACAAACTGTTGAGCTAATAAAAGCATTAGAGGAATATTTATCCCAATAGAATCAAGAACTGCAAAAAAAAATCCGTACTAAGATATTTGGTTGCTGTAAAATCTTAGACTTTGTTTTTTCTGAATTTAAAAAAAAACAAAAAAAAAAAAGCTCAACCTAAATACATTTCTAATTCCTTCTGCGCTGAAAATGCCAAAGCAAAACTGACATTTTGACTTTTTCTTCAAAAAATAGATTTGATGGAGTGCTTTTTTAAGACAAGGAACAGGATGAATTCTGTATACATTCATGAATAACTCTGACAATGTCTGGTTTCATTTTTCCAGAAAAAATGAAAAAGAAATGAAAACACTCCATCTTGACTTGTGTTTGAGATTTCTGTTTGTGCTTTTTTAAAGACTTTTGCTTTTTACATCTGTATGTTAATTACCTAATTATGCATATTAATTTTATATATATGTATATAAAAGGGTCTAATGTATCACAATGTGAATATCCACTACAGTTCACTGTATCTGATTGCTAATGTCCTCCCATTAGTGAGAAGTTAAAGAATGTGATTAACAAATAATAAGCAAGCATATAAACAAAGCAAATCAAGAATAGAAGAGATCAATAAAAAAATTACAGCAAAGCTATAATTCAGAGCATTATCTCCATCCAAATATTTGAAAAACAATCAAGGAGCAAGATTTATTATTTCCAATCAGAGGGGAGCTAAAAAGTGCAAAATTTTAAAGGAATACCAACAAGAGTATTACAATTAATGGATCCTAACCACTTGATATATCTTCAACTAAAATGTAAGTTGAGATGCTAGGTTGAACTAGATTTGCGGAAATTTGCAAACCTCATAAAAGTTAGACAAGAGAAAATGTGCACACAAGCATTTGTTTATTTTCTTGCTTGTTTGTTTCATCTGTTATGAACCCTTGGGGTGCATAAATAATACTTTGAAGAAGTTTATGTTTGAAATCACTTTAATCATTCTCTGCCACAGGCCCCCATAGGAAAAAAATGTCTCTCAGGTTTATAAACAGGAGATTAGAGTCCTAATATTCAGTCTGAGGGGTAAAATCATGTAGTTTCTTCTCAATGAAAAGTTAACTAAAACTATAGTAAAAGATAATGTAAGCAGTATAATAAAGCACCTTAACTAGAAGCAGTCAGAAAAAGGGTAAAGAAAAAATAAAATAAATACAATGAGCTGAAAAATGTCTTCCACCATAAGAAGCTATATTTACGAATGAAATAAAACAACACAGCACATGAGAACAATAAACTAGATGGAAAGCAATTTCATTGCAGATTTAGGTAGTACTGAAAAACGGTATTTGGGACAACAGAAATTTTGCTGATCACCTAATTACAAAAAAATATTGCATGTGATATCACTGCAAGATTTTTTTTTCTTAAAATCCACTAAGAAGAAACAAAACAGTTCTGGGATCAGGATACACAAAAACCCATACATGGGTTACATAGACTTAGGTTCCATTATATTAAACAAATAAGAAAGGTTGTCTAAATATCAGAATCTCAGAATTTACATGGGGTTGGAAACACAGACAACTACATCCTGGACTATATCAAAATAATTGTTATCAGCAAGTTAAAGGAGATTCTGGCTTTGGTGAAATCCCCTCAGAGTGCAGCATCAAGCTTTGAGGATCCCAGCACAGGAAATACATGGACCTATTGAAGTGGGTTCAGAGGAGGACCACAAGGAACATCCAAAGACTGTAGCACATCTGCTTGGAAGACTGGCTGAGGGAATTGCAGTTGTTCAGCCTGAAGAGGAGAAAGTTCCAGAGAACCTCGCTGCAGCCTTACAGTACCTAAATGGGGTCTACAAGAAGGCCAGAGTGGGATGTGTAGTGATAGCACAGCAGGGAATGGCTTCAAACTGAAAGTAGGTTTAGATTAGTTATTAGGAAAAATTATTTTCTGTGAGGGTGGTGAGGTGCTGGAACAGGAAGCTCTTTTGACTGGCTGGTTAAAAACAACAAATGATAGTTTGAAGGAGAATCACCATTCTCACAGGGATGGACCAGCCTGCATCAGAGTTTTAATTCAACAGACTATAAATAAATGGTAGCATTTCTGACAGTAACAGACAGACATCTGGTGCAGCAATTTCTGCAGTCTGCTCTAAAGATCTACTCTTTCCTTTAGTACACAAGAGAAAAAATTAAAGAAAAATTCTCTAAACAATAAAGCAAATAATTTTTTTACATTGTGAGCCACTGCATTTGGATTATCTAACTTTTCAGGTGTAGAAAACAGAGGAGCTGTAAAAAAATTAAGAACTATGTCAAAAATCATTGATGTCTGATTTTCATAAAGCAACTAATGACAAAATGTGCATGTGTTTTTCAGAACTATCTCACTAGAAACTGAATAAAGTAGGTAGAAATTAAACAGAAGTGAGGAGATTTCAATGATATAAAAAATAATTAAGAAGAAATGCACATCATAAAATATAATCTCCTCTGTAAGCTCCAGGGAGAGCCCTCCAGTATCAAAGAATTGTTGAAAGCTGTGATGGGTTGATCCTGTCTGTACACCAGGTGCCCACCAAAGACACTGTCACTCCTCAACTAAACAGGTGGAAGAAAATATAAGAAAAGGTTTGTGGTTTGAGGTAAGGGCTGGGAGATCACTCAGGAATTACTGTCACAGTCAAAAGAGGTTTTAAGTTTTGTCAGTCAAATGAGAGTTGGATAATGAGAACTACGGAAAAATATGAACAAAAGTCCCTTCCCCCTCTTCTTCTTCTTCGTCTTCTCCCTTCTTCCTTCCTTTCCTTCCTTCCTTTCCTTCCTTCCTTTCCTTTCTTTCTTTCTTTTTCTTTCCCTATACATGAGTATTCTATGTTTGCAAATACAAAAAGGGCTGTTTGATTTAAGGTCTTGTCTGAAGATGACAAATTGTAATAAGAATCTAAAGATTTACATGAGAACTCTTATTTGTCTTAGATTATTAAAATTCTGCAGGAACAAAAATGAAAAAATACAGTTTTGTTTCTCTGATAAGATGAAGAAATTAAATTGGGTTTTTGCTTGCCTAGTGACAAAAAGAAAGAAAAAGATTGTTGCTCCTTAGGTCTAACTAAACTTTTATTTTATCTTCAAGTAAATCAAAACTTTGTAGAGGTGTACATGTGTTTAATTGTTTGGTGGAACAATAGAAAAATCTGTGTTGTTTAAGAACTGAGTCATTGGGGGTTTTTTGAATTAAAAAAAAAAAAGGGAACAGGGAATATAATTTTCATGTAAGCATTATTAAAACAGTAACAGACAGAATTTTACATGTCCTGATTGAGACCTCCCTCATAAAGGTAGGTGATAGGAATTTAATGGCAGTTTTCTCACAGAAAAAGTATCAAAGAATTGTAAAAGAGATTAAAATGTGTGACATGATACAGCATTTTCTTTTCTCTGGAAGCCTATTTTTAACTTAAATCAAAAACACTCTTTACAAATGGCACTGATGTAATTCATTAGAATCAAATAAATTTGTCTTAAATGAGCACTTCTGAGATTGAAATTCAAATATAAATGACTCCAAGAAAAATTTGAATGTTGCTTACATACTGTTCTTAATTCATTCAAAATCCCCAGCAAGTGTAACCCAGTGTGCTCCAAGATTTGAAATATTTGTTCCATTTTCCAGGAAGGAAATATTTTTTTTTCTGGTGAACTATTGCCAGCCTGCACACTCCTTATTCCTGAGCTTTGTCTTTCAATATTTTTTCACAAGTCAATATAAACAATAATTAATAACCTTAGCACACAACTAAATCATTAATTTTCCCTCCTCAGTTTAGTTTGTCTGTGTTCCTTCTATGACAAAATTATTTGCATATTTGAATGTCCTCTTTTTTTTGGGACAGAATTTAAGCATCTTGAGTATCTGAGATTACAAATACACAGCATACTGCATTCCCCCTTTCTCCAAATATTGTTGGACAGGATTAAAAGCAACTTTCTGACTTTGATCAGCAACTTCAGACTCTTGAAACAAAAGTATTTTTTGTACTGTAAATTCTATACCATCATTAAGAATTTGAATTTACCATAGTTGTGATTCCCAGATCATAGGCTGAAAGGCTCTGTTTTGGGAAATTTCGTATAAAAATCTATGGTATGAGTCTTTTTAGTCTGTCTTCTACTGAATATAATGCCTGAAAGTTTTTACATATTTGACATAGTTTTGGTGCGTTCTGTTTATTTTGTGCCTTTAAATAGTGGTTATGTAGAGTGCCAAGCTGAAGAACAAGTCTGGCCAATAACAAAAGCAGGACTCCCTTGTCCCTCCTTTTTTTCCTTTTTTTGCCTGTCCCTTTTCTCTTCCTTTTACTTTTTTTCCCTTTTTCCCTCTTCCCCCTTTCCTTATCCGTTTCTCATTTTTTCGTTTTCCTTTTCTTTCCTCTTATAACATCTACAAATCCGTATTTAGTTCTATCTGAGTAATTTTCACCAGAACTTTTTTCTCTGCCCAAAGTCAGTTTCATATCACACTACTGTCAGCACAGTTTCTTCATTCTTTAATTCTTGCATGAGAGTTTACGGGTGAAGTGTACTTTTAAATTTTGAAAAAAATAAAAGACATGATTTTGAGTTGCTCACTTGTATTATTACAACTAATTTTAAACAATTAGGACCTTTGCATTCCTTTTCCTTTGGCTGCCTTCATTTATGTTTTGATACCTTCTTCAGTCTTCCATCTGTGCTGATGAGAATTTCCTACTTTGGTGTAAATGCATACCCTTTATATCATAAAAACTTATGAAGATAGGGCCTCAAGTTAAAGAAATCAGGAAAACTATTTGAAAAAAGTTTACTTCTAACTTTACATAATTAAGTTCCTTCTCTCTGGAGAAGATAAAAAACATACTAAGATAACTGCATGGTGTTTGATTTGCGCAAAAATGCAGAACAAAAACCAAAAAGTTGTGAATTGAATGTGCCAAGGTAAAAGGAATATATTAAGAGCAATTTCTGTATAGATGTAATATACTGAACTAACCAGAAGAGTGGTTGCATCCCATAACTAGCTGCACAAGTTATGAGATGCAACTTATTTCTACTTTGCTGTTTAGCTCCTTTGCTTTCCCATAACTGAGTCAATAATGTGACCTAGGCAGTCTCACAAGGCTGACTTGAACTCTCTGACTTGGAGTGAAAGTCTCTGTACAACACTGTCCTGGAACAGTGGACTGGAAATACAACACAGTGAGAAAGGCCCATTCTTCTTACTAGTACAGTTTACAGTCACCAGCTGAAATGATGGAAAGTCACTTCACTGCATCTGGTCTTCCCTAAATGTGACAATGTCATGTTCTCTTCTGTCATCAATCTGACCCAGCCCAGTGGGGGCCTGATGGAGCTCAGCATTAGGCTGCAAAGTGGAAGGCAGAAGGTAAAAGCCTCTGTCTGTGACACTGTTCTGGATATTCACGCAGACTCTATCTGCTGTCCTGATACTATGCAATAGTCTCTAATGTGCATTTTGAGATAATGATAAGACATCCGTGTTGATGGCAAAATTTGGAGAAGCATCCTTGCCCATACTGAACAACAGCATGATTTTGAGATTCTTCTACTCTGAAAAAAATTAAATCATCGTCATCATCATCTTCATCATCATCTTGGTTTACAGAAGAAAAAAAATGGTTTTGGTCTCCTGCTGCTATAAAGCCAGAGAGTGGGTCACAATGTTAATGCCACCACCTTGACGAGTGCTGGGAAACTGTCTCATAAACAGATCTGGTTTTTTGCACCACCCATGTTTTTGAAGAAAGAGAAAAGAAAGAGTGAGGTCACTTTTTCATGTTCATCATTCAGTGCTAATCACTGAAGTCTCTAGTTGATTCATTGTCATTTCTGCCATATGGCTGAGTTGTTCAACCTTGGGTTTGTTTTATACAGTAGATATTTAATTGCTGCTGCTGCCTAGGCTATGGGGCTGGAAAGCTTACCTTGAAGTCCATTTTATCCATTAAATTTACAATAATGAAGCATTAAATTTTTGAATACATAAAAACTAATCATTGATGTTGACAAAGGATCATTGAATGTCTGCTTCAGCCCTGTATGCAATTTTAAATTCTATTTCATTTTAATTATGTATGAAATTACAACAAAATGAAACAGATGAAACAAGCATATAGGGGCATTACTTGCATGCTGTTTTGGTATTTATTTTTTATATTTGCAGTGGATGATTAAATCATAATAACTTGAAATGTATTTTATACTGATGTCACGTTCTTGGTTGTTACATAGTCTGCTTTTTCATACAGCTGCACTGAGCTACTGGATAATAAGACAAAATTCTCTAGCTTCACCAAATTATTTCTTCTGCTTAGATATACCATTGAAATCATTCTGAGAAAGTCATGAACGTCAACTAGGAATGAAGAATAAAACCTTTTTCAAAGGCAAACACTCAGTGCTTTAAATACTAGGCTTCTGGAAGCAGCCCAACAATTAATTTTCATTATTAATTTCTTAGTCAAATCAATCCATGTACATGTACATGTAGAAAAAAATTTACATTCACATCTCTTCCTACATGTGCATGAATTCCCTAATGACCAAATAAATGCAAGAGGATGGGGTCACCTGTGAAAACTTCCCCACAGCACTGTTTCCTTGGAGCATTTCCCAGCAAGACTCTGAAGGAGAACTGATGACAAGTGAGCTTCTGTTTAATGCACCTAACCTTATAAATGCATGCCTTTAGATACCAGGACAGAAGCTGAATATTTTTATATTCAGCTTTCCTCTTGACCTATAAATATGTGTGGTAAAACCTCTAAAAGGGAAAAAAAATAAAATAAAAAATCCAAGTTCCCCCATTCCAAGATGAATTTTGTAATTTTGCTTCCAAATTAAACATTTGATTAGCTGGATTTGTTGTTGCTGCTATTTTTTGGGTACTATGTTACTGAGGTGTCTTTTTGAACCCTGAATTCTTATGCAAAACACCCAGCACACTGTATAGTCTTCACATAAGTTGAAATCATAAAATATTTTTTTCTGAATTAAAAATAACCCAATGTTCTCTCAAAACTAAGGGAAATACTACATATATTGGCACCAGCAATCAGTCTGGATTTAAATAGCATATTAATTCTATGACTGCTTTCATTTTGGAAATGACAAATATCTATCTTCTCATCTTTAACAATCTGTTAGACTTCTGGGGGAAATATGTGGTGAGCTACCTGTGCTGATTTGCTTTCTTACCACAGTTGCAGTAAAATGGAAGAAGGTCCTTCTGAGACAAAAAAGGTTTATTCCGTCTGTAATTTGGAACTCAAATTCTAATGTGTTTTTAGAATAAGCATAAAGAAACATGAATATTTTTCATTGTTTTGATTATAAAATCTAATAATTATGTGTATAAAGTGGATACAATAGTTATTCACTGGGTATGTGCCAAATTACTGTAAAGGCACCCAAACAGATTTTAAAGCTCTCTATACTACTCCTAGGGAGTCCATTTACTAGCTTGGTATGTGCAGAAATTTTGTGGAACAGAAGAAACCCATCAATGCAAATGTATGGATAGCTCACACTCACTTAAATCAGAATAGGAAAGTAAAATGGAAAATGGCTTCTTTGGAGCTAAGATGGAACACAGAAATTTCACTGTTCCATCTGTGGTACACAAATTCCAAATAATTGAGCTTTTACACCCCTGCTGTGCTACTGTCTGGTGTTGGAAATTCCTACATCTCTGCATGCACCATTAAAATTTCCATTAGCAAGTTCTCTACTGGAAATGATCAGGTGTTTCTTGGTCACAACGTTTTTCTTTGGGGCTTTATCTGAGAATCTTTTATTAGTGTTTCTGAATCACAGTAATTTGTCCAATCCATAAGTGACAGCATCTAAGTAACCATTCTATCACTAAATTAGTGGGAATAGAATAATTTCTGAAAGACAGTATCTCCCTTACTAATAACTTTATTAATCGAATGCTATGTAACTTTTTAATAAAGAATGTGGGAAACAGCTGGCTGCTGTTTGTTGGTGCAGCAGGGCTGTCTTTTACATGAAAAAGGGTGCATTAACCTTAAAGCAAGATACCTAACTTTCAGTCCTAATTCTGACTTAAAAAAATACTTCTCTTGCTTTTTTCCCCCTTTTGTTTGTATCCTCCTATTCTGGGGTTAGACAAGATTTATAAATTACAAAAGTTCTGTCAAGAAAATACGAAGAATTGGCTTTCCTCAATGATTTATGAATGACACAGCATCCTGACTGCAGTGATGTCTAAATCTCTGAGTCCAGAATCTTATGTCCTGTTTATGACAATATATCCATATTAAGGATGTGTTGTCTTATGTCAAATATGGTCACATAACTTTTAAGTCATGAAGCAACCCAGTTTGGAAAGGACCACTAAAGATATACTTGTTCAGCCTATTGTGGGAAAGGTAGCTTAGATGAAATTATCTAGCATATTTCAACTACATCTTGAAAATGTGCAGGGATGGCAATTAACCATATACATGGAGATAATGTTCCAGTTATTAATGGTTCTCACTGTAAAAAAAAATTGTTTTCTTACATTAAGGTGAAATTTCCCCCAGTGTAACTTAAAAGCTTTTCTATTTGTGTTTTCCATGTGTCCCCTCTGGAAGAGAAAGCCTCCATTCTATTTGTAGACACCAATCAAATACTGGAACACTTGGATGTGGTGCATCCAGAGACTTCAGGGACAAAAATCTCATTCCAATAGTCTTTCCTCACAGAGCTGTGTCTCAATCCATTGGTCATCTTTGTGACCATCACTTCGGTCTGTCTCCAGGCTGTCTGCATATTTTTTTAATTGTGGGGACCAGAACTGGACACTACTCCAGATGCAACATGACAAGCACTGAGTATTTTGGGATTATCATTTTTCTCTCTGTGCTATTAGTACCCCTGCAGATGTGTTTGCCTTCATTACTGCATTGTTACTCTGACTTGTCCATCACAGCCCTTTTCAGCAGGGCTGCTCCCTAACCACACATTATAGCCCACACTGGGCCTCTTGTTTTTGTCATCCCAGGTGTGAGACTTCACACTTTTCTTCCTTAAACTTCATTCTCTTCTTGATATTTCACTCTCCCTGCTCACTTATGCCCCTCTGTAAAGTATCTTCCCTTCTGATTGTTCTGGTCTTTGCTAGGATAGAGTTTTTCTTTTTCCTAACTGGTATGGTGATGTTATTTTGGATTTAGTATGAGAATAACGGCGATGAATCACTGCTGTTTTGGTTGTTGCTAGGTATGGCTTACCCTGTGTAAGTCAAGGACTCCAGCTTCTCATGCCCTGCTAGCGAGTAGGCTGAAGGGCCACAAGGAGCTGAGAGGAGACACAGGACAGCTGACCTGTATTGGCCACAGAGGTACTCCATGCCATATAACATCATGCTTAATATAAAAACTGAGGGGAACTGGCTGGACATGTGTAAATGAGTGGTGAACAAGTGCATTATACATCAATTGTTTCGTATATTTTAGTTATTTTATCGTAATAATTACCAATTCATTTTTTCTGTCTGAAAAGTCTTTAAACTCTCTTAATTCAAGAGTCTTCTCTTTCTTACTCTTCTGTCTTGATTTAAGGCAGTTTAACAGGCAAACACTTGAAAAAAATTACCTCCCATTTAGTTTTAGCCTTCTCCTTTCACAAATGAGAGATTAATGTAAGAAGATAGAAAAAAAAGTTTACTAAAAAAACAGTAACAGGTAAAAATTACATTAATAATTCCTTGATACAATGGTGCTGAATTCTTATAGATTCCCCAGGAACAAAGTAAAACAAAATGGCTGAGAAGGTCCTCCCCCAATACAGCATCTTCCATAGATGGCCAAACCACCAGAGAGAAAGGCAGAATGGCAAGCAAGCCCTCCTCTCCCAACCACATGTGGAGAGTCAGAGCAAAAAGAGAAAAGCAATACAGCAACCAAAATTCTGTGATTGCAAAAGCTCCCTTTCCCCTCAAACAAAAATAGGGAACACGGACAAAATAAAAGGATCCTGGAGTCCAAAACCAGTCAAATGCCTCCCCTGAGCTGTTTGCTTCATGCAATCTCACAGGCTGCCTCTCTCCCCCAGCAACGGCAGCTCTGTCAGTAACAGTGGATGGAGAACTCATGGCTGGAGAACTACAGAACTCAGCAACTGGGGCAGTGGTGAACCTCTGCAGGTCTGGTGGCAGCAGTTCCTGCTGCAGACAGGTATTGAGAAATTCACTGAAACAGCTGCAGACTGAAACAGCTGCAGATTGCAAAATGCAGCTTCTCAGATTAGATAGATATGTAATATAATATGCATTCTTTTGGTGAGGGGGAGGGTTACCCATGACACACACCTGTGTATTCTATTTCCCATCCTGCTGGGCCACTTGTCCACTTAACCACCCAGTTTCAGGTCATCAGAAACTTGGCAGATGTGTTTTCCATCCCATCATCAAAGCCAAATGTGAAAGCACTGAATAGGCATGGGCCCCTCTATTAAGTCCTGGGAGAGCCAGCTTTGGGCAGGCTGCCCATCTGATTAAAAGCTTTTGAACAGCATGCTCTGAATGCAGCCTGTTACCCTCTCTCCTCTCCAATTCACAGCTATCCAACCAATCTGTGTCTTACAAATTTTTGCAGGAGAAGGCAGTGGGAAAGGGTGCTAAATGCTTTGCTGAAGTCTGCAAGAAACATCCACTGCTGTCCTTAAGAGAAGTGATCAGGCTAGTCTGCCATGACTTTATTTTGTTAAACCCAGGCTGGCTTTTCCACATTGTCTCTTTATTTGTTTTCTAAGTTATACGAGGACTTGTTTCATTACTTTGCTGGGTATTGAAGTAAGGTTACTGAACCTGTCATTTCCTTAGTCCTTGACTCCTTTTTTGTAGATAGGCATGACATCTGTCTTCTTCCAGTCATGAGAGACATCCCTTGATTTTCACAGCTTATTAAATGTTATAGGCAGTGGTCTTGAAACAGTGCCAGCCACTTTGACACTTTGAGGTAGATTCTGTCTGAGTCCATAAATTTATGTGGGTTGTGTCCTTGTAAGAGATAACAGCTCAGTCCATCTTCCACCACCAGTGTGTCAATGTATGTATCATAGCCTCTTGTTTCTGTGATCTGTTTCTGTGCTCCAACAACACTGGCAAAAACAGAGGAAAGAGGATACTGACAATCTTTCTCTTTTCATCAGTATTAGTGAAGTTTCCCTCCTTGTTTAGCAATGGACCTTTACCTTCCCCCTTTTTACATAAACTGCAATCCACCTCTGATTTCTTTCCTATTTCACTGGAAGAGTTTGAACTTTCCAGTTGTGAGCATTCCTAGCATGTTTCTATGATTCCTGTTGATATTCATAACTTATGGGTTTAGTATGAAGCTGCCATTCTTCGTGTTTGTTGCCCAGATTATATGCACTATTATATATGCACTTAAGTAGTTGGATAGCTGGTTTCTTGCCTTTTAGAAAGGTTGGGGAGCATTCTTCACTTCTTCACTACTGTGGTGGGTTAGCATTTATGAAAAAAAGTGGAAAACACCCACAGATGTGATGGCTCTGAGAGAGGATGCTGAGAGTTTTTTCTCTGCTTGAGACATGGCCATTTCTAAGAATTGACAGCATTTTTCACCACTGAAAAGTGAGATTACCTTTGTGAATACCACCTTTTAAACCTAAGCCTGGGAGCTTCTGGCACTCTTTGTTTTCAGCCTTGAAAGGTAACAGAACTCTGATGCAGCTGGGCCCCCTGCTCCCTCCGCGGCCTGGGCAGCCTGGAGGTGGGGCAAGGGGTTAGGCTGGAGCCCAGTGGCTCCTGGGCTGGGGATGGAGACTGTGTGGCATCGGCCCCAGGCTGGGCCAGGCTGTGCTGTAGCACTGGCTTCTCCCAGGAAGCACTCCACGCCCTGCACCCAGGCAAGCCCCCAGATGGCTGTTGACACTTGCTGACCCCTCCATGGCCTGAACAGATGGGTCTAAGCTGAGAACTGTCTGCTCCTTCCCTGCAGCTGCTGGGCTGAGAGAGAGACACCTGAAATCCAACACCATGAATAACTGCTGTGGCTTGGGCCAGATTTTAATCCTTTCACTACCCAGATGAGACCTACAGATTTAATCCCTTTCCAGAGAGAGGAAAGTGAGAGTGATCAACATGTAGAGAAACAACATAAACCATCAAAGTCAGTGAAGGAAGGAATCAAGCCTCAGATAGAGGTAGAATGAGGAGATGCTTTAATAAACTGAAATACTGTTTTGGTAAGGCCATGGAGATGAACAATAATGTTCTGAAAATAACACCTTTAATTCATGAAAAGAGTATTGGGGGGGAATGAACTATTCAAACTGTAAATCTAAGCAAAGGTATCCATTGATGAAGCTCAGCAGATGGTGAAGTAGCTGTGATCCCATGAGATGCTGGAAGAGAGAGAGTGAAGTGAGAGTTGATGAAGACCCTTTGCCCCAAGGGAGAAAAAAGGAAAACCTCTGTTCCCAGAAATGATCACAGAGACAGAAGAAGATAACTTTTGTCTTTGAATAACTCATCCTTAGAATAATACCCCTTGAATTCATGGTCCATGGACACACCTCAGGGTGGTGTGAAAATGGGAGGACAGCATGATGACAAAGGTTTTTTTTGGGCGCTGCCAATCATGAGACTGAAAAGCTTTAAGAAAACTGTTTTCTTGTGGAGAACTCTCCATGAAATGACAAGGGAAAACTTCTCTCTCTACAAAGACTGATGAAAAGATTATTGTATTGTTGGTACTGCTTTAACATCTCAAGTTTTGTCTCTATATTGTCAGTTGGACAAGGGAATGGTTGGGTGGTGGGGAGGAAGGGTTTCTGGAGATTTTATTCTGGTTTCTTATTCTTGTAGCTCTGTTAATAAACTTTCTTTATTCCTTTTAGGTTTTGAGCCTGTTTTGCCCTTCTCCTAATCCATATCTCACAGCAAGAGATGAGTAAGTATTCTGATGATTTTTAATTAGTTCTTGAAACCACCACAACCACTCTGGTAGGTGTGTTTATCTACCCTCTTGCTTATGAATAAGCAGGTGTTATAGCTTTGGTCCCTATCTAACAAGTTCATTAATTAGAGGAAAAATATTTTAGAAAATTTTTGTCTATACTATCTTTTCTGACAGCTGCAATTTCTGTCAAAACAGAAAACTCACTCTTTTCTCATGTACATGGTAGTCGAGATCTTTGCTTAGAACCTATTTATAATGGATTGAACTTAGCCCATACTCTTTTAAATTCAACAGAGGTTAAGTTCTTCCATGCTTTGCAATGGTGAGTCTTCACAAAGTGAATAATTTGAATTGAATGCAAGAATTTTGGTGTTTCTATCATCTTAATTATTAGCAGGCCAAAGGAAGAATCAAAGCATTATGTAAACTGTGTATTTAAGATTTAAACTATTGTTTTGCAGACACTTATACAGCATTTATTGATCAGCAAATTAGACACAAATTGTATTTACATAAGTGAAAATCATTAATGTCCATACTGAATGTAAAGTAGATGAACATCACTTTTTCATAAAGGGTAATGACCCTCTAAACCCTCTAAATATTCCAAACCTTATAATTAATATCAGATGTAGATTTTTAAAGGGATAATCTTTGCAGCATTCAAGTATTCGCTTTTTTCATATTTACAGTATCTGAAGCTCTTGTCATGGTGTTAAAATCTAAAAGAATGCTGGTGGCCTTTAAATTAGTTGCTCCTGATTTCCTCATTTCTTTTTCCACCACCAATACATACTTTTTATTTGTGGTATTTATTTCAGAAACAGGTTTTGAAGATTTTTTTGCCTGTTTCCCTCTTCAGACAGTTAAAATGGAAATAATATTTTTTTACAAAACCACAGTTCTTAATATAACATGTTTTCTAGGTCATAGCTATGATCACAAAAACAGTAAAAGTAGTGTATATTAAAAACATTTAAGTCTTAAATTCAAGTAAACACTTTAGAAGCAAGTAAAATACTATATATTTGCTTTTAAATTACTGTATTTCTCCTGCTTTTTGAGCTCTGTTTGTTTACACATCAAAGAAAAATTTAAAATAATTCAAGGCAATTGACTCTTGCCACAAGTGGGTTGTACCTTTGCATTTTATTTTGGAGAGTGATTTCCCAACAGGGACTTAAAAAAACCAAATCAATAGTCTGAAGAGTTTTGTGGCAGAATTCTGTTAAGTAATATAGGCACAAACAGATTGCACTGCATGCAAGTATACTCTCCTACTTTTTAGTTTTTAGGGTTTTTTTGAGTGCTGACACATCATCTTGGTAGTATCCTAGATGATTTACAGGTAACTATAGAAATGTCAGTTCCCTTCAAGTCTTGTGGACATCTGGATGTTTTCTCTATTGATGTTGAAGCACAGTGAAATTATGGCCTTTAACTAATATTAATAGTAAAAAAAAATCAGCAGGAAGAAAGCAAATCAACCCCTCACCAGACTGACCATGAACTGCTGTTGATTATCCAAGTGGTATTTTGTCATTGAAACCTCAGTTGGTTAATCACTTTAAACTGTCCATTTGTGTCAGACTGTCCTTCTAACTTAAGTAAATATTGCAAGGCTACTTTATCAACTTCAGATGAGCTTTAAGCATGTTACAAATTTTATTCCCTACCAACTAAGAGAACTACAGTGAAGAGTTGAAAGAAATACAGAAAGAAAAAAAAAAAAAAAAAAAGGCATTGTATCAAATAAGAATTGTCCAGGCAAAAAGGAATCCTAAATGCATTCTGATGTCCAGAAGGTGTTGCAGGAATTGCATCTGGACATTTGAATTCTGTCCACTGATTATCTTGAAACATTTTCATTGACTGAATAAAGCTGCCTGTGACCAGTGGGCAAGCTTTCTGCCCAAGCATATCAACAGATTATGTAAAAAATATAAAACTCTAAAATTCCATTTTTGTAACCTTATTATTTTCTAACCATAATATTTTATCTCCTAGTAGGTAATTAAAAGTAGATTAACAGTGTGTGCAAAAGACTGCTTTGGAATAAAAAGGCATCTGTCTTGAGGAGATTGCTCTGCTATTTAGTCCTTGACATACAGGGTCTTGGTAAGGAGGAATTAAAGCTAAAGTGAAAGGTCTAGACATAGCAAGAAGGAAGAATTGTGCTTGCTATTCTAGATTGTGATAAAGTGCAAACTGGAATGCCTAACTGATGCATCTAAACTCCTACTGATGTTTTTCTTCTGGTGTATCATGCAGCTGAATCAGCTTGTTGCTTTTTAAGATGATAAAAAATTATACTCTTCCTTTTTTTTTTCCCCCCTTACCTGACACATTCACTGTCTGTCACTTCAGGGAGTCTAGTAGTTTCTCTTAGTAGGACAAGCAGCACCTTTATTTAAGGGAGCTAATATAAATAACTTTACAGGGGATAGGGCAGTAGAGAGGCATCAGCACTTCAGGAGCAGAGGAGCAGCAAGCCTCTAAATCAATCCCTTCTTTTCCTAAGAGCAGTTTTTACTGTGCTCACATCAGTTACCTGTTTCGCAGCTCAGCCTCAAAGAGAGGAATAGACAAAACTAAATGAAGATGTGTTACAGTATTGTAAATGGATGGCTTGGTTTAGAGTTCTCCTGGGACAGCTTTGCTATTGAACAAAGGTATATATGAAACATGCAATCAGCTTAGATATTCCAACTAAAAAAGTGTTAAGTGAAAATACTCATGAGAAAGCAATGGGCCCTCTTTTTGAGATCTTCAGAAGCTTTAAGATTCTTAAGAAGTAAGCTTTGCTACTCTTCTATTGCTAGTTTGGAACATTCAAAGTTTTGGTGTAAGCTGTGTAAATACAGTGTAAGTTGAGATCAAAAATTCTTTTACTCAGTGTGAGAAAAGAACATAAATAGATTAACTAATTTGGAATTTATTTATCAATTCTCATATTAATTACGATTTGAAAAGCTAAAAGCCAGTGGAAAAATAAAATTGAAAAACTTACAATAAACATGGAACATCTACAGCTTCACTACCTTTTCTATATCGGGAAGTAGGTGTAAGACTTTGAGACATCTACAGACGATAAAGTGCACCAAGAAGGACAGAGTAGGGAAATACCATGATTTCTCCATGTAAGAGCTAAATTATTTTTTCTTATTTCCACACTTTACTCCCTGAAATTTAAATATAAGAATGTATTTTTGTTAAATTTTCTGAAACACAGATTCTTTTAATCTATTTCTTGATGCTCTGGAGATCCTTTTATAAGATAAAATAACAATTACAGTCAGGTTCTAGTTTTCTCTTAAATTGAGAAAAGTGTTGGTTCATTACTATTGAAATTGTTAGTGAGAATATAATGATACGGTATATCAAAAGATATTCTGAAACATCTGGAAAAGTGATAATTATTCACATTTCTTTTGATATTTTCAAAATTGTCAGTCTTATTTGAAGTAATTTTAAAGTAAAATAATTTTGAACAATTCCTTTAAAGTACTACATTTCAAAGATTCTTTAAGTTTTTAGAAATTTATTTTCAAGATTTTTTACTTATTTTTTCATTTTGTATAACATATTTTTAATACAATGATATGTGAAAACTTTTTCAGTCAAGAAAATAATTTATAACTAGTCCCTAGTTTATAGATATAATCTTCTTCATTCAGTTTCGCTACTGCACTTGCAGAACAAAAAAATCTTGTCCTCAGGGACAGATTTTTATGACAACTCTTGGGTTAATGTTTTTGGTTTTTTTTTTCTCAATAGCCACAGATATTTTATATTTATGAATCTTGTGACAAAGCCTAATATTGCAATCAAAACCTTGTAAATTTATCCCTGTATGATCCTACCTTACCAATAATCTGTTTTTCCTATGGTCATAAAAGTCCCAAGAAGGGGACTTTTAAAAGGACTTCTAAAAATGTTTTTTTCTGACTTTATAAAGAGAAAAGCATTTTTACTAAGGAGACTGACAACCTCTGAAATAAATTATTCACAAAAGCAGAGACTTCAGTCTCTTAAAATTCAGTCTATTAAAATTCAACAAAAACATTTAGCATATTTTCATCATAAACAGTAGTGATAAGCGGGTCTTACCTTTGCTCAGTCTTCCTCTTTTTCAAGGTAGTCTCCTCTTGCTGCTGTTCCAGTTTTTAAACTTATGGTCTTGAGAATTCACGAATAAAGCAGTTGTAATATTTTTCACCTATGGCAAGATAACTTTCTAAAACATTCTGTCTTTGGTACCTACTCTAATGTCACCACCAGTGCAGTTTGAGAGCATCTGAAATAAATGGGAGGCATTTTTTCATCAGGAGCGAACCACAGTATTAGCCTGTGTTGTTGGATAACTAGGAAGGAAGGAAGAAATAAGATAAATCACAATGTTACCATATTTTCTGAAAGAGTCATTGCTGGATCTTTTACATGATGAAGCAGATACTCAGAAAAAGCATTGAAGTGATCTGTGGTCCAGAGACAATATATCTAATATTATTTTAATAGTCATTCAGTGTATCAGCTTCTCTTTCTTTAAAAGGAGAATTTGTATCCTGAGTAAATATGCAATGTAATGAAAAAAAAATAAATCAAGAGATCATTGTGGACAGCCTATCCTTAAACTGTGAAATGAAATTCTAGGAGAAAGATCTGTTTGCAAGCATGGAATTAGCTTACAGATTACATTGTGTCCTTCTCACTTGTGTCTCCTTAAGGAGAGGATTTTTCCTTTACAGCAATGTGTGTCCTAAGAAGGAATCCGTGGCTTGTTGGTATGACCCAAGATATATAAAGAAGTACATCAGAACTATAAATTCCTAAAGGAGGAGGAATCATAGAATAGTTTGGGTTAGAAGGGACCTTTAAATGTCATCTAGTCCACCCCCCCTGCTATGAGCAGGAATATCTTTAACTAGATCAGGTTGTTCAAAGCCCCATACAACATGACTTTGAATGTTTACAGGGATGGGGTATACTGCCTTTCTGGGAAACTCTGTTCCTGGGTTTCAATACTGTCATCATATATTTTTTTCTTGTCATGTTCCAATGTGTGGAACTACAAGGAGCTCTTTTAAGAATGGATGGTTGGGAATGAAATTAAACCAAACAAAGCAAACATTGTACCTGAGAACTGTTTATTGGTAATGAAAGAGCAAAATAAAAAGGATTTACTCTATTAAAGATGGCTAGAGAAGACAGAGCAAGAGGAAGAAAAATGGGAGAGGGAGAGAGGAGACAGAGGGGAAAAGAGGGAATTATCTATCACCAGAGGTTGGGGAGCACTGTCAATGTCCACAAGGTGAGGGGTGTTCTCACAGCCTGCCTGGGGACAGCACCCCCAGTGACCAGACCAGAGGTGAGGTGGGAGATCCAGAAGCCTGGACAGGGTCATGACGAGGATCACATGGTGGGCAGGCTCAGAGGCAGGCTGGTTTGGACACAGGTGACGCAGGCAGGGACACAGACACAAAGCAGTCAGGACAGTGGTCAGGGACACAGGGGCAAGCAAGAGCCAGCGAGGGCAGGAGAGCCAAAAGACAGGACTCCAAAAGCAAGTTCAAAAAGCCTCCAAAGAGTCAAAAAGAGCCCCCAAGAGCCCTCCAAGGCTTATGATGCAGTTATTTTTTATGCCCTTGGCTCCTCCCAATGTCCACCTGCTGACAGATGATTCAATGTCCCACTGCATCCATTGGTAGAGACCTTTTGCTGTCTGACTGGGGTATGGTGTTCCCCTGCTGACTGCCTGTCCCATGTGAGACAGGACATGCTGGCCAGGTGAAATCTTCCCCAGAGACAAGGCTTTCCTCCATCTTCACCAAGCTGCCTCCTGGACATGGAACATGTACAACCCTTCTCCCACATGCCTCAACCTTTGCTGAGGCATAACAAAACTGAACTGGCTCCTCAGACTTATATTTAGTCCGAATATACTTTCTTTTAATTTAAAAAAAACATTTGTGCTATCACAGTAGGCTCTGCATTTTTCTTATAAACCTTAATGAAGCATTGAAAGGCTATGAGGATGTCTCCCTGGTGCCTTCTCTTCTCCAGACTCAACAACCCCAGCCTTTCCTCATAGGAGAGACATTCCATCCCTCTAATATTTTTTTGGCTCTCCTCTGGATCAGCTCAAACAGGTGTATGTCTTTCCTGTGCTGAGAACCCCAGACCTGGACAGAGATTCATACCTGGGGTCTCGTAAAATCAAGTGAGGGAGAGTCATCTCCCTTGAACTGCTGGTGACACTGCTTTTGATGCAGCCCACACTGTAGTTGGCTATGCTCTAGGCTTCTCATCTTCTCTCAGAAATGGTAATAATAATATATATAATTATAAACAATAACATATGTAAAGACCCCAAAGCAGATTCTTCTTTTCAGCACCCCTGCTGACTTTTAGAAGTAAAATAAATAATAAGACCATCTTGGAGCAATGATTTATTTAGCTGAATATCTCATCTATGCCAAAAGCCTGTAACAGGTGCCTACCTAATTTTTTGTACTAGTCAACAGGACATGGCTAGGGTACAAGTGTGAGAACTTACTCTGATGATTAAAGACAAAAGATGCCAATAGGCATAATTTAATTTGTGTCAATGAATAATCTCACAGAACATGTTTGGGAATGGTTCTGGGCTACAGCATGTCTGTTTTCAGCAGACGTTCACCTTTGAGAAGGAAACAAATGTTGTCTGGATGCAAACCATTACAACCTACTAGCTTAAGGGCTGAAAAAGTTTTTTGCTAGTTAAAACTTTTGTATTCATAGTCCATGGTGAATTTTTGTTGTACAAATTGATTCAATTATTTTCTGACCATAATAAAAGGAGATGAGCTGCTCAACTGCTTACTTGTGTATCATGTCTCTGAACTGTGCACAGTACTCAAGAGTAAGTTAAGCTGAAACTTTATAGAGTAAAACATAGGAATTTAGCTGCATATATGTCCTCACACCTATTATTTTACAAAAATTTCTAATGTTATTTTAATGCCTAGAATAACTCTTAAGATGTAGTAAATTGTTGCAGTCATCACTGTGTATCTAAAGCAAGGATTGATCTTGTTTATCACTTTATTTAATTTCTTATAATATTTTCTTGATTAGTTTTTAGTGTTGGCAAAATTGTTTTGTAATTTTTTTTTTTGACTGGTTTTAATTTTTATACAGATAGATAATTTTGAATTATTACCTACATTTGCTTTTAAAAATAATTTGGGAATAAGATGTATAGTACTATTTGTGGGATTCCTGTTAGGGTTCTTTGTGCCAGAAACTAACAATATCTTGTTTTTTTCTCTGTGTATTTTTACCTCATGCTAATATGTGAGAGAAAATTTCCTCTTAGCACTTAGTAGTTTATATAGTTTTATGTGAAGTGCTGAGGAACTTTTTTAAAAGATCCAAATATGAGTAAACTCAAATTCACTTAGTTTAGTCCTTCCTGGAACCAGGTTGGTGAATACAGTGTCTAATCTGCCAAGTTTGGCCTGTTGATAGAGTAAGGAGAGGAGAGTAATCTCTGTGCTGCCCTGTGACACTTCCACAGAAGATGCAAAATCTGAGAAACATTGTATCAAATGATAAACTAAAATCTGGGGGAAAAGAAACAAGAGAGATTTTTGAATTTTCTTACAGACACAAAGTTTTTCTCCATGAAAATTGGAGACAAAAAAACATTATAAACATTGGTTCTCTTTACAGTTTCAAACTAAAGTTTACAACCATGGTAATGAAAGCATGCATGTTTATCTTTCTAAAGATGTTTTATCTAAAATCAAGAGCTAATGAAACTGTTTTTCTACTGTAAGAGGTGGCTTTCCCTGTTCAGTATTGCTAGGAAAATGAAAACATGATTGAGTTCATAGTCCCATCTAATCTGTTCAACAGTGCCAGTATTTTTCTCCCGATACTAGAAATTGATTAAAAATAGCTCAAATGAACACAGCAAAGCAAATAAAAATCCTTGATAATAATGTTTTTAATGATTAAAACTGAAACCCAGCATCCACAACAAAAATATCCCCAAACAAAGCAACCAACAAAAAAAAAAAAAAAGCAAAAACAAACTGCACAAGAAAAGCCCTCAAACATATTTCTTTAGAAATAAATAAATAGATAACATTTTACAAGAGCTAAGGGATGTCTCAAGCATATGCACAAGGCAGAAGGAGAAAATACCACTAAAAGAGAACTGAGTCAGGATACTCTTGAGGAAACTCAAGTTGGTATGACAAGATGATACAAATTTGGAGGAGTGGGTTGCTGAGTGTGCTGTCTGAAATAATTCTGAAAGTGGATAACTCATCAACTACATATTCTCTTCTCCCTTTCATCATGGAAGGAGTCACAGCCTCCTCCTCTGAGAGCCTACACTGTGCCAAGCACACCTGTGTCCCTGTGGGAGCCATCTGGGGCCCTGCCACACTGGACTGACAGGTGACCAGAACTATGACATCAGCTGGACTTGGTGCATTTTGCAGGTCATTATGCTTCCCACCTTTGGAAAACATTGGTGCAGTTGATTACAGAGACAGAAAAAGGTATTTTGACCTCTAGTCTTTCATTATACTATAAAGGAGGATTTGAACAGAAAATGGCTGGGTGAGAAGCTATTCTTATTTTAAGTATAAATCCATGTACTGGAAAAGCCAAAATCAAAACAGGCTACAGAAAGACAACTTTGAATCATCTTTATATAGGAAGCTACCTGACTTAGCAATAAAAGTAAATGAAGCAAAAGAGTGCTGGAATCCGGTGACAAAGTATGAACTGCAAAGCTTTGGCCCCTAGGAGATTCAGCAGATACATAATGCAGCAATTTTCTCATTTTCTTCGGTACAGTTCTTGACACAATACATTCTGTCCACAACTTTATCGTGCATCTGTTGGGACACTAGAACACTACCCTTGCATTTGGTCCTTGTTTGTTTTTATTTTCTTGGTTTTTATCTTTTTTTTTTTTCTTTCTCTCTTTTTCTTTTCTTTTTTTTTTTTCCCTCACAAAACAGGGATTGCACTGTCTTGTCACTGAAGAAACAGGAGAGATAACATTTTTGGTTTATTGCAGAGGCAAAAAATAAAATTACTTCTTCATTCCTGATTTCCAGAGCATTGTGATGGGATGCGCAAACAAAAATAACTCAAAGTAGCTCACTAGACTTTTATCAGAACAAAAAGACAATGGGTTTGAAGGCTGTGATACTGATGCATTAGTTTAACAAGTCAACTGTAGCTTATTTCTGTGGAGGAGGCACGTCAGGTCAGGGAAGACAAGAAATCTTACAAAGAAATAGAAGTTAATTTATGAATGTATTCATTTCCTTTATATTACATAATACCAGCCATACTTATAAATACACACAGAAACACATTTGCAGTGTGACCATGCATCTCCTCCCAGACAGGAAAATGTTATTCAATAGAGCATCTCACAGAGAAAGTGCATGAGCACTGAGATTAGCTGTATGTTTTAAATGGCAAAATATATACACATGTATGAAACATGCTTTCTCTAGTCTGGGATATACAGTTTTGAAGATAAGTGTAAAATTTTCTCCTTGGAGTTCAAAGTATGTATGCAATCTGCAGTATAAAATTATGCTATATTGTCAATACCCAGACAATCTATATTACTTTTACACATGAACACTTCTATTTTTTTTACTATCACAGTTCTAGTAGTAGAAACTAGATACTAAACTAGAAAATACTATACTAGTAGATACTAGTAGAAACTAGATCATAAAATCATAGAATGATTTGGGTTGGAAGCCACCCCAAAGTTCTTCTTACATCAATACCCTTGCCATGGGCAAGGACACCTTTCACTAAACCACGCTGCTCAGAGCTTCATCCAACCCGGCCTTGAGCACTTCCAGGGATGGGGCATCCACAGCTTCTCTGGGCAACCTGTACAAGTGCCTCACCATTCTCACAGTAAAGAATTGAATACCAATACCTATTCTAAATCTAACCTCTCAATTTAAAACTGTCACCTTTTTCTTGCCACTCTCTCCCAGTATAAAACATCCCTTTCCCTCCTTTTTATAAGTACCCTTTTAGGTACTGGAATGATGCACTGGATTTTCCCTGAAGCCTTGTCTTCTCCATTCTAAACACAACAACTTTGAAAATATATTTTTATCCCTGATTTCACACAACTGCCTCTAGGTATTTTCTTATCTACTAGAAGCATCATAAAGGGAATTTAAACCTATGGATAATGACTCATACTTATTTTAGATGGCATATAAGTTAACACTGCTGTTCATACTCTTACCAAGACTGTGCTAATTACAAATATTTCTTGCCAAGTAAAACATCTATGATTAGAACATGGAGGCCTCCAAACCTCTTAAATGGTATGCCCCATAAAATAAGCAGTCTTTTTTACTGTCCTGTCATGTTTGCTGGTTTTCTAATGAAGATTAAAGGGAAGATGTAGCTGTCATCTGAAGAAAATCTAGCAAACTGTAGAAATCTTACAGTATACCAGTAACATTGTAACAATTAGATAGTAACACAGAGATGAAAAAGCTTTACATGCACATATATTCTGTTATTGTGCTGCTGCTTTGTTGAGATGCATTTTCATCAGACAACATGTTCAATGATCATTATTCAATGGTTCTAGATCAAGAATAAAGTAGAATATGCTGACACACTTACTAACCAACAGCTAGAAAATAAAATCCATCAGAATTGCATGGACTCAAAGGCAGTTAACAGGAATGTTGTCTTGAAAAAGCAGCCCAGTGTACTGCAATCAATTAATTTGGATCCTGCCATGATTGGCAATATGGAGCTCACTAGAGACTGTGTATGAAAGTTGACAATGAAAATCATAGTCCTCCTTACTTTAGAATCTGTGATGGAAGATTTAGTACTTTTAGTTCTGTATGGCTACTGTTGTGCTAAGAGTACCATGGTTTCACAGAAAAAAGCCCTCCAAAACCTTGTTTTCCAGTTGGGCCTCAGAAATCAAAGGAGCTGGGTGTGACTAGGCTTAATTCCAGATTATAACCAACTTGGCACTGTAATTCTGGTTGTGCTCCCAAGTGCAGCAGTAGTGTGGGTTACACCATTAAATTGGTCTCATTCATGATCTGATCACAAATTCAGCAATATGGTAGCTAATGATTTCAACACTATGTCTCATTGAGTTCAATAAGAACTTTCACAAACACAGATTTACCAGCAGTGCCGTTTTTTTGAGTAACAGATTATAGATTCTTTTATATTTCTGGTAATAAATTCACTATACCTGGGAAATACAAATGTATAGAGCTATATGAAACATACCAGACATACTTCAACATGGTTGGAGGTACAAATCTTACCAAAGAGTCACCCCTGCTTCGTGGAGGACAGAAAAGCAAATCCATCAATTTTTTCTGTAAAGTAGCTGTATTCACATTATTTACCACTCAGAATCTTAGATGCCAATTTATACTTTTGGGGGAAGTGGGAACTCTAGTCCAGTATTTTGTCACTGCCATCATAAAGGGTGTGGAGAAAGCCAATTTTTATGTAAAAGAGGTATATAGAGTCTAACAGATTTACAAACTGTGGGTCTTGCATGAGGACTGAACAGGACCATCACACCCTAGCATCATTCCCTCTTTTCCCTGGTTTATTTCAGTAATAAAGGTCATCCAGCCTCCACCTGATGCCCTATCACCTCCTTAGCACGACGTCATGCCGTGAGCCACACACCTCATGGCATATCTCATGGCTGTGATCTCCTACAGCTATCTACCACAGTATCATTTTATTCTCACATTGTGGACTGCCACTGCCATCCAATCTAATGCCCTCCCTTTGTGGTTTTTGGTGCAAAGGCTTTAGAACCACAGCTTTAAAGGCATTTGGAGTTCACTCAAGTGTGCTACTGTAGTCCATTTAGCTTTATCCAGTTTAGTGGTTTGTTCTTCTTTTAATGCTGAACATTAGGGTTTGCATAATAGTAATTGAAATAGCAAAAGAATGTAAAAAATTATCAAAGCAAGGTAATCCACTGTATCTTATGCTTGTGTATCTTATGCTTGAATACCAAATAATTGTATGTTTTGTGTTCTATTTTGGTACAAAAATATACATGATCTGTGTTGTCTTCTAAAAACTGTATCAGTCTTCACTACTTTGTAACTTCAATAAGTTACAAAATTTTAAAATTTAAAAATTTTTAAAGATGCATTAATGTTATAAAAAACTCAATATTCCAGACATTCATTAACTTCCATTCAAATTTAAAATTGAATTTGAATTTCAAATGTCTGTCCTAGCATTCAGGTACTGTGGGTATCAAGTAATCCACATCTGCCAAATTATCAAAACTACATAACTTATTTCATATATTTTTGTATAAGACATACAGTAATGGAAAGCCTCCATCATTTTTTTCAACAGGCCCTGAAGACAGAAATCCTGTTTAAATTTCATGAAGTGTTTTCTTTATCGTCCAACATATTTTCAAATAAAATAGACAACATAGGTACAGTTTTGTTAAAGATCTCCTTCACTGTTGAAGAAGTTTTAAGAATACCGCATATAATTGACAACACAGTCATTGCTATTTTTTACCAGTATGTTTCTATCCATTTCAATTATACCAGCTTAGAACTGAAGTGGCAAATTGCACCCTCTGGGAATGACAGAACAAACTAAAAAGTGTTTCAGTGCCATTGTTATATGAAACTCTTTTCTTTTTTCTGCTTCACCTGCACTTAAATGACTCATATTTTTGAGTAACCTCAGCTTTCTCGTCTGTCAGTGAGAGGTTCAGAACCCAAGGCAAGAGGACTCAACTATTTTTTATTTTCCTTTTTTAAAGGGACAAACAGTCATAATAATGAAATCTGCAAATTCATTATTGCCTCTATTTCCCTCAAGCACCACTCAAAACTTGTATGCTACCAAGAGAGAATTATTTAAAAGATTTGGTGTTGTTTTGCTTTTTTTTCCCTTAATGACAGTTCCTGCCAAGAATTTCTAGCTAAATTTTGTTGAAACCTAATTCTCTCATTCACAGCATGTGCCTCCATGACTTACTTATCAATGATAAATGTAAGCATGAAAACCTTGTATTCATCTTGAAAATGTCCTAAGGCACTCCTGGTTAAGCATACACATTTTGCATAAAAGGAACCTGAACTATGTGTGACAATTAATTATCTGGAAACAAGAGCCATGAATAGTTCAGAAAACTTAATAATTGCTTATTTAAATTAGGTTAGAAAAACATAATGATCTGTTACACATGCCCATCTCGAATTACTTGAGAAATGAAATCTTGAAAAAGTAACCCATATATTGTGACATTACAGCTATGTTTTATTTCATACTGATTTTCTTTTCCATTTTGTTAGTCATCAAAATGGAAGACAAATATGTTTGCAGTGTAATTGGAAAATAAATCCCAAATAATGTACCAAATATAAAATTTGGCAAACTGCAGTAAATTTTCTCACACCTTTATTTCACATCCTTCAGAAAAGTGCAGAAAAGTTAATCATTAGGAAATTACAAAAAAATGGAGAAAATAATTTACTGAGTTTTTTGACACCTGCAGAAAAAATTTAATTTGCTCACATGTTTTTTTTTGTTTTTTGGAGAGTATTATGGATAATATCTAAATAGACTGCACAAACAATAACAGCCTTCAAATATAAGGAAAATATAATGGCTTCTTTTTAAATATTCTGTTCCACATTTTGTTGGTGTGAAATAACCACACTTATAAACAAGAACATACACTTCACAGACGAACTTCACAGACAATTACCAGCTGTGTTACCCATGCCACTTTTACTCCTTAAGAAGATTAATCTATGCTTTAACAAGTTGTTGGTTTTCAGCTGGTCTCCCACAAGGGGAGAAGGCAGCTCAGGGTCTCATATCAGGGGACATCCAAAACTCATACCGGCTATGTTTCTGTTTCAAAGATGCTCTTGCTGTCTGTTTCAATTGACAAAAATACACCTTCTGTCAGTTAAAATGAAAAATCCACCAATTTGCAGGATTTGTAATAGAGAAGTTCCACTAGTAATAAACTAACAAGCTCTAATGAAGCTTCGGCCTTCAGAGAAGCAGGCTACAATGGACTTTCCAAAGGTCCAAAAGGGTGCTCTCCCACTACAGTGACTCTGATTTTCTCTAGCTGAAGCTTAGAACAAGCAATGCACTGTTCCATTGAAAGGGCTTTTGAGTGGCATGCAGCTGTGACACAAACATTGTGATATCTTGCCTGCTATTTATGGCCATGTCAATGAATTTCTGATGATAACTGATTGTTTGATTCTGCCACTGACAGGAAGGTACAACAGTGGCCTTTTACCCAATGAACTCCAGAGCAGCAAAAAGGGAGAAAGCACACCTCACTTTTTATTTTTCTTTCTTTTTTTTTCATCTGCATCTCAAGGGTTTTAATATTCCAAGGGAAGTTGCTAGATCTATTGTGTTAGCTTCAACTGATACAATGTGCTAGATAACATGTGTTAATGTATCCTAGGGAAAACAGAATATGTCAGAAGATATCACAGGATCATAGAATGGCCTTGATTGGATGGGACCTTGAAAAACATCTTGTTCCAACCCATCTGCTGTGGGCAAGGACACCTTCCACTATACCAGATTGCTCAGAACTCCATCCAGCCTGGCCTTGAATACTCCCAGTGATGGAGATCCCCAGATTCTCTGGCCAACCTGTTCCAGTGCCTCGCCACACTCACAATTAAGATTCTTTTTCTAGTATCTAATCTAAACTTACTGTGTTTCAATTTGTAGCCATTACCTCTTGTCCTGACCCTGACCTTACAAATAGTTTCTCTCCATCTTTCCTGTAGGCTCCCTCAGTTACTGGAAAGCTTCAATTAGGCCACCCTAAATCCTTTTCCATTCCAGTGCAAATGGAATACCAATTCTCTTAGCCTTTTATCATAGGAAAACTGCTCCATACCTTCTAATCCACTTGGCCTCCTCTGGACTCATTCATAAAGTTCCATTTTCCACAAAGTCCAGATTATTTTTATTTCCTCATAGTTCTCTTAGGCTGTTATAAATGAAAGAGTAAATTTGATTATGTAAACAGCTGAGGCAAGACCCAGGGGTTTGCAACTTGCTGCTCTTAACTTATGCCAGACTTCCCTTTTATTCTGCTCCCCAGTCTTGACCACTTTGACACGCGGGCAGATTTTTTAGATGCTCTGTGTGAAGACCCAGGACTGATGATTTGATACCCATAGATGCAATAACAATGTATAGACAGTGTAAAATTTGCAACAAGCTTTTGTGATTAAGTGCCAGATCTAGTTTTAGATGTTAAACATTTGCACATAAGAGTGCAATACATCAGATCCATGCAGAAAAAATACAAAATTTACTACTTAAATGCTAAACATCTGTACAAGGGAAAAAATAAAATTTGATGCTTTTCAAACTTTTTATGGCCTCTGTATATGTTCTTAAAGGATAGATGTACATGAAGAATAGAGAGGCATGAAGATTTTTAGACTGCTCAGAGCCCCTCCTATAGCTTGGCCCAGAGAATGTGAAATCTTGGGTAAAATTCACTGCTTTAGAAGAAATTAGGTCTGAAGGAAAAAGAGGTATGGTAAGGTAAACCATCAAATGATGAAGAGGATGAATCCTGAAAGAAAAACAAACCTTGACTAGCAGGAATTTTCAGAATTCAAACCCCTACACTTTGGTTAAATTAGATGTTCAATCAAAAGGAATAAATAGAGGATTTACATTTCTGTGATATCTGTACACTTCTTTTAACACAAACTAAGAGGAAAAAAGCAGTATTTTAGATTAATCTTAGTTTTGAGAGTATTCATATTCAATAAACTCCACTGATAAAAAGCTGTCCCCCACAGAATATTTTAGATTATGTAACAATTTTAAGGCAGAGGTGGGAATAAATCTATGTTGACCAAACCAATCCTGAACTTCTAGCTGGTCCTCCTTCTGGGAGGCTTAAAACTATATCATAATTACACTTTCAGTTTCCTGTTCACACTCTAATAGCTGTTCCTGGAAACTTCAATCTGAAATCCAGGCTAAAATGGATGGATCTTAAGGATGAATTTTTATGTTTTTTGAGAAGTCTTTGTGCAGTTCTCATTTATTTTTGAGTCTCTCTTCTTAAAGAGTTTATTTAGATCCGTTTTTAATATGTAAGCTATACTACAATAAGTCAAAAGGTATCTTAAATTTCTTCACAGAATAAGGTACAGAATAAAGTTGTCTTTACAATTACTTGCAGACAGCTTCAGCTGTCTCAATATTAACAACTTGTTCTAATGCTCTTGTTATCCTTGTAATACTTATAATAAATATGCATGATAAAAATACAAATTTATATTAAATAATACATAATAAAAATCATTAAAGTCAACCATAAAAACACTGCATTTCATATGATAAATTTATTTACAGATAATTTACTATTCCACTTTGTTAAATTTGTATAGGATTAATGCAATAAGTAAGAATTGCTACCTGGTGCTTATGACTTTAGAAAAACTGAGAAATATATATTATTATATCATAGAAAAAATTAAGTACACTAAATGCTTTTATAGTCTGTTATATATGAGATGTATGCTATTTATTTTATTTTATATAAAAACATTATGTATTATACACTGTGTAAGTCAAAATAGAGCATATAGAAAAATGTTAAAGTATATAAAAAATATAATCCCCCTATACAATTCCTCTCACATAGAAGCGTTTATCAGAGTCCATTTTCTGTCTTTCATCGTCCTAAAATACTAACTTTAAGATTTTCAATTATTTTCTTTGGCAGTGTTACCTGCAAAACAATAGTAAAATCCAGTTTTTCCTGAATCTTCAGTCTTTTGATTTTACTTTAAAATGCATTAACTGGCAATAGATGAGGGCATATGATCTTAATAAATGGTGTAACAGTACTAGATCATTAAAATGCTTACCTTTAAAATTTAAACTACTTGAAATAATCTGACAAATTCAGATTTGTCAGGAAAGTGTTGCTTGTCAGGGAAGTGTTGCCAAAAATCTGACAGCACCAGCAACTCTGTCCATCCACTGATGAGGCCCCACTTTCAGTGCAACAAGAAAAGAGCATAATAAAAAGTAAATATTTGCATCTTGGTGCAGCAAATGTAGACAAGACAAATTTTGTAGATCTTCGGCTAAGAGTAATGATGCTGTGAAATTTCCCCAAACTCATCTGACCAAAATCTGTGAGGCAGAGCTGAGGGCAGAGATTGCTCAAACACACTGAACTGAAAGAACGTTTCAAAATTGCAGAAGTACAACATAAATGTTGGCATCCAAGAAACATGTTAGTTGTTTTAACCACAGTGGCAAGGTCTGATGCAGGTCATAGAGGATTAGAGGTTATAAACATTTGCAAAGACTTTTAACAACAGGAATATTCTGCTGCTATTGTTGAAGGATATATAGTCACCTGCAATGACACTTTAATTTTGTCCTTACTGGGCTGACTAGTAGGTCATCTAATTGTGCAGTTCAAGATATTGATCTCACAACCACTTAAAATATCAATTTAGCTTCAGGCAGTGTTAGGAGTTCTGTAGGTATGCAGCATCTCTGCAGCGGACGCTCTAACATCGGAATGAATTGTGTGATAACACTTCTACACAGCATTAATGTTCTTGCAACATTGCTTTAGTGTGCTTTTACCTGCACAATATGTCTTAATCATTATGTTTCTTTCATTTTTTCTAGCTGGAAATGAAATCTCACTCACACAGAGGTGATATAGGAGATAAAACAAACTACAAAACAATTCTTTTTTCAGAAGAAACACACTTGTCAGTGAAAACCTCACACTGGTTTTAACGCTTTATTTATTGATATAAATGAAAAACCAAATCACCAACTAGCAAAGTGCAAATATTTCTCAAGAGTTATGTTGCTTCTAGAAAATGTTCCCCACCAAAGATATAGATGGGTGTCAGACTTGATGGGTTCAGGAGGTGCTAAACTTCCTCCTGAAAATCAGTGCAAGTGATACGCCAAGTGAAATGCAGCACAATGCCGTACCAGGATCCAAGGCAGCTCTCAAGTTCATTCAGGAGTCTTATCAGATTATAATTTGGCCAGAATTCCCAGCAAAACTATTCTTAGGGTTGTTCTGACAATATATCAGTCAACCCAGGAGAATTGGAGGGGCAGTAATAGGGAAACAGCTCAAGGAAATAATGTTACCTGAATTTTTTTTCATTTAAGCATATATGCATGTACATTAATTTCTCAGTTGCCTCTACCTCCTTATTTTATTTCATCAAAAAAATAACTCTGAGTTTTTTCAGAAGCTGTTATTTTACTAGCCTGCATCAAATCTACTAAACCAGCATTTTTTATTATTCCAAAAGCTTCTAGGTTTTATTTGTATAGCTCATTTTTTTTATCAGTACATTAACAAAGATATTTTAAAAAACTCAAGATACTTCCATTCAATCCCTTCCTAATTATGAATTAATCTATGAGTACTTTGAGAAGAACATTACAAATATTAAAACATTAAAAACTGAGATAATTTTAATTGTAAAATTTGCTTCATTTGGACCCTTGGCAAAATTCTTGATCACTGATGACTGCCAATTTCATAAGAGGCACAAGACAAATGATCATCACTATTTTACAGGCTATTTTTAGAATATGTATATATTATCAAACACTGCACATATGCATACTTTATATATAATATAAATAAATAAATATATATTGATATACATTAAATTATTTAAGCTATATAATTTATATAAATATAATATGTTGAAATACATAAATTTAAATATATTAAAAATATTTATTTATATAAATAAGTAAATACTTTGTATTATGACTTAAACTACAATCAGCAGCATAGAATTGTAGAAAAGGGAAGAAAAGTGACAGGGTGATGAAGAGACACACCTTGTGGAATTACCAGACTTCTTTATTAATTCAGTGCAAAGAAAAGCATCATCTTTGCTTGAAGTGATCACTGGGTAAAATCATTGACCCAATGAATTTTAAAAGACATATGGAGTTTCTTACCCCCTAGGATAACCAGAAACTCACATGTGCAGAAACAGCTTTAAGTTACAAACGCTGCAGTGAGACTTTTCATTTTCCTATGGTATTTCCTTATTTAATCAATTTATGACCAATGTTATTTCCCTAACTTCTGTGTATTCTTAACCAGTATTGTGTTAGATAAAATATACTTTGGATTTTGATATCACAGGTGTAAAACAGTAATAGGCAGTCATCTGAAAAGTTGCTGCCCTTATTCAGTGAACCAATAGCTACCTAAGTACTTTCCAGTAGTCATTAGACAAGAGAATGTGTAGAGTTCAAACACTGGGAAAAAAAATTGGAAAGACAAATCCACCATGGTAAATTAATTCAATACATGAAAAGGTAAAGGTCTTTTTGCAGTTGTGTTCCTTTAATTTTCTTTCCTTAAAATAAAACAGAGATCTGGAAATGGAGTTGCTATGTGTGCAAGTCTTTTGATTGTTGATCTGTTTTCTATTTGGTAGAAAGCACACAAATGCTAAAGTGTTGCCCTTTGTAAGAACTGAGAATAAACTAACAGAAAATTATGTTGGAAAGATGAGCCACTAGTATGGAGTTGCTGTTAGTAACTCGGAAAGCATAGCAGGGCAAAAAGGAGAGTTGGAAAACATCATCTAAGTTGTAGGTATTACCTAAGAACTCAGCCCCAAGCCATTTAAAGGAATAATCTCACATTTTCAGGTTACAGAAACTACACCAGAACTACATTTTATGAGTCATGAAATTATCTTCTAACCTGCATTCCACATTCTTCCTGTCTCTGTGCTTGGGTATCTTCTAAAGCAAAGTATTGACAGCTTCCCTCTAAGAAAGGTTGCAAGCAAAACTTCCCTCTCACTAACCTTGGGTGTAGCAGTCCTCTTACTTGGTTATGAAACTAGCTTTTTAAAAAGGTGATTTTTATCTATGCCAATAAATTAATATATTAAGTAGTTAGTGAGATATAGCTTTTCCTTATAAACCTGTTAAACTGGCTTTAAACCTCATGGCAGACTAATATTTTGAGATGCAGAGAAAAATACCACTGTCTTTCACACACTTTTCAAGTGATAAAATCATTTACATTCTCATTTATGCCACAGCTTGTGCCCAAAATTTTTGCTAACCATCACCTGCTTTTGTAAGCTATGAAGAGCAACTGATCTCTTCGCATTCAAGCACCAATCTAAATATTTTCCTCTCATAAAACTTTTGCTCCATAATGCTTATCCCTTAGTGATAAGAAGATGGAATAAGCTCAGGATTAGGAAAAGGATTTTTTCAAAGGTATTTGGTTTAACTTGATCTTACTGGGAGTTAAATCCTTAACTGCAGTAAAACCTGAGTTGACTCAGATAAGGAAATCCAGAAGAGGAGCAGTGGTTCCTTACCTAAGACTTCCACTTTTCTATACCTCTTTTGTAATATTTTCCATTATCTAGTTTTAAAGGAAAGTGTTTCCAACATACTATCAACAACAATATGCAACACTTTTTTTTTAGCTCTTTCACAAGTGATCCATAAGAATATTATGCAAAATAGAATACTGTCGGGTTGTGACATTGGTGGCTGGGTTTTTTTTTTTTCCCCAGGACCAAGATTAACAAGAGACTGTTTATGCGTGTTCGGGCTTAGTTGTTTCCTTATCTATATTACATATATACAAAGTACAAGGAGTTACATACACTAAGACAGAAAGGTGCAAAATGGAGAATGAAGACTCTTCCAAGGTCTTTTATGTGTCTATTTGACCAATAATCAAATTCCAAGTAAGTTATTTTTCTTACTGACCCAATGACCCAACACCTGTGTGTTACATTGCGGATTTCTTTATACAATCACTCATTATTACCCAAAAACCCTTAGAAGATGAAGAAGGAAGAAGAAGGAGAATGGGACAGCACCCTAAATCCTCCATATCGTCTCTCATTCTCTAATACAGTTTAAACCCTAATCTCTAACTTTCTCACCCAGTGACTTAAGAAAACTCTGTCTACTTACACACTCACATTCCCAGTTTTTCTACTTAACTTTAAAAGCTATCTCCACAGTGTTATGCTAAACTCAGTGCTCTCTTGGGTGTCAGAGCCAGGCACCACAGATAAGGGCCTATTTTCTGTGCTTCTGACCTCAACAGAATAGTGATCAGCTAATGAACTCTGACAGTTTATATTCCCGCTGTTTATTAAATACACTCACAATAATCACTCTCCTTGAAAAAACTGTTCACTTAATAGAGTCAGCAACTCTTAGCTAAGTGTGCTGGTTTCACATCAATTGATATTTAGTAAGGAAGAAAGAAACCACCCATGGAAATGATTTTTCTGAGAGAAGATCCTAAGAGCTTCCTCTGTGCCTGGAAAAAAAACAATACCTGGCTAGCTTTGAGAATTGACATACTATTAAACTATTTAAAATCTGTGAATCCCACATTTTAAAAATAGTCAAGCCCGGGAAATCTCTTTTTTGCTTCCAGCTTTGAAAGGTAACTGATCTCCCCAGTGGGGCTGGACCTGCTCCACGGTGGCCTGGAGGGGCCAGGCCGGACCCCAGCAGTGGCCAGGCGGGGGACAGGAGGTTGTGGGGCCCTGGTGGTTGTGGGGCCCTGGCTGAAGCTGGGCCTGTTCACAGCTGCTGACATCTTGCTGACACCAAGCCCTGTCTCCACTGTCAGCCTGTGCCAAGCTGGGCTCTGCCAGGCCCCAGGAGCTGCTCCGGGCTGGGCCAGGCCCTCCCTTCCAGCGGCTGCTGGGCAGAGAGAGGGCCCCAGTGCAGCCTGAAATCCATCACCGTGACTGCTTCAGCCACTGCCCATGACCATCTGCAGGTCTGGACAAGATACTAACTCTTTCTCTGCACAGATGAGACCCGCAGCCCTTGATCCTCTCTCAAGGGAGAGAAAAGGACAGTGATGACATATAGAAGACAACATGAAGTTACCAAGGTCAGTGATGAAGGAGTCAAGTCTCAGAAAGAGAATGAGGAGATGCTCTAGTATTGAGGCTGAAAGTTCTCTTGGTAAGGCCATGGAGATGGGCTATGATACACTAAAATATCCTCTTTAATTCACGAGAAGGTATGGGGCAATGGATATGGGGAGTATTCAAACTGTAGATGTGAGCAAAAGTATCCATGATGAAGCAAAATAGATGCTGAAGAGACTGTCATCCCATGAGAAGCTTGAACAGAAAGAAAGAGTGATGAAGAGCCTTCGTCCCCAGGGAGAGAAGAAGACCTCTGTTCCCAGAGATGAAGATGATTGCAGAGATAGATGAAGAGAACCTTTGCCTTTGAATGGCTCATCCTTAAAATAATACCCCATAAGTTCACATGGTCCATTTATCTAGCTGTGGGAAGGCTCTGAAAATGGGAGGAACTTCATGATTGAAGATATTTTACCCTGGGCAGCTGCTATTCATGGAAATGAAGATCCATGAGAGAACTGTTTCTGGTGGAGAAGACTCCATGGCATGGCAAGAGAGAACTCCTCTCCCTACAAGAGCTGATGAAAGACAATTGCAAAGGTGGTAACTGATTGAAAATCCCAGGTTTTGTCTCTATGTTGTTAGCTGGAAAAGAAAAGAAGTTTGGCAGAGGGAGTAAAATTGTTCTGAAAGTTTTATTCTTATTATTTTTTTTTATTCTTATTCCTTTATTTCTTTCAATAAAATTTTCTTCATACCATTTAAATTTTGAGCCTATTTTGCCCTCCTTCTAATCCATATCTCACAGCAAGAAATGAGCAAGTGCACTTGTAGATAATATTTTATATATTAGTAAAGGCCTGTCTGCACAAACCAGCCTTTGGAATAAGTTGTAATATTAAAGGCTAAAGTCCTTGAAACCTTCCTGCAGAAGAGAGAGTAAAGCAAAACAATATCCTTGTGTATAGGAGAAAAAACATAAACTCTGTCTGTTAGCCAATAGTAACTTGCTTAGCTCGCAGACCCTGTAGAAGACTATAAACGGTGCGCTAAAGATAGAAATAAACGGCGTGCGCTTTTACTTCTGTGAAGGGTCGTGAATAAGCTGGCGGTCTCTCAATATGCACTGGTGATTTTAGCCAGCCCTGAACCCACCACATTATTTGGTGCATTGGCTAGGAAACTTAAATTGGTGAACCTAAACCATTACACTGAGGAAAAGCTCCTATGGCATACCTTTGAGAAACAAATGACTGGCTTGTTCTGTGGGGAATGCAGCAGGGAGTCTGCTTAGAAACACCTGATATTCTTAAATCCCCCGGCGTCAAGAAAAAAATATTTTAATTCTCTTGACACGAGTTAGTCCTGATCTGAATATGCAAGGATGGAGAGACTAAATCTGCTTGATTCAACTTTGTTAACTTCTGTTTCTAACATTATCTGCCATAGAAGGAGTTCAGCACAGACTTATCAAACATTAACTATGCACTCAATAACTTTCAGACAATCCATCTGTTCTTTTTCTTTGTTTTGTTTTGGGTTTTTTTTAATAGTCCTTTCACCTGTTCCTTTCCAAAGAAAGGACAGTCTTCCACACATACGTGTGAGAATGAATAATGAGGGCTCCATTTCTTTTTTTTAAATTTTTATTATTTCTACAGCTTTTGTCCTCTGTCTTTTGCGTAAGGTTCCCTTGCAGGAATTACAAGAGACTAAGTCCAGTTACTTAAAAGGTAACTTAACTAAAATATTTGTTTTGTAATGAAAACATGTTTCATCCTTTATCAATGACAAACACTTTCTTCTAAAAACTTCACTGCAGAGAAAGAGGGTGAAAAAGCACCTGATTACCTGAAGATTTATAGAATTGAAAAGGGTTCTGATATCCACCTAGTTCCTTTCTGTCTTCTCTTTATTCAGCGCAAAAGAAGCTCCTTGCCTTGCCTTCTCAATGGAAACACTGGGAGATTAAATGTTCTAGTACAATAACATGTTGTTACAGATCCTTCAGGACAAGCAGCAGCTTTCCATCCCCTTAGCTGAGGAACTTCTCATATTTGGCTAAGGATAGGCATTTTTTTCAAGTCTTGTAATTCCCACAGGCAACCACAATAAGACTGAGATTTAGAGTTCAGTGAAAAAAAATTCCATATATATTAAATCTTACATGCCTTTTGTACTTTGATACATCTGGATTCAGGCTGCTGTCCTAATCACAGTCCACTTTGTCAGTTATGTCTTTGATGTTAGGCACAATTCAGAGTTTTTCACTCAGCTCTAGAATTCCAGAGAAAAATTAAGAGCTAGAGTGAATCAGTGAAGCAGTCTTCAGTACTCTGAAACTTTAGCAATTTAAACCTGATAAGAACAAAATGTGTTCCCCTGTAGAAATTACTCTTTTCATATGGTTCATATGATGGGCAAGAAGGGAAATTATGTGAAGTCCACACCATTGACTAAGTCTGAAGTTGACTTTAGAGGAGGTAAACTTGATAGAGAAACAATGAAGATAGGATAACTTGTGATCTTTCAAAAACGTTGTCAAATACTGATGGAAAGCTAAGGTTCAGCAGCCATTACTGATTGAAATCAAGATTTCTTTGTATTTTCAGCTATCAGAAGTATCCATGGAATAAAAAAAAAATGTGCAACAAAAGTTTAAGTCTAAGAAAAATTAAAATAAAACCAAATACACAGTATCCAATGTCCTTCTATCCATTGTCTCCAATGGTTGAGCATTTTGATATAACTTTTTTTTATTCTGTTATGCAGCTATAGATTAACACTTGAATTCAAATAAAAAATTTGAGGAAAATCTTGAGAAAAATCTCTCTGTTTGGATTTAAAAACTACAAATGGTCAAGATTTCCTATACAACAGAAATATATTTAGTATTCCCATGCCTTTCCACTCATTGGGTATTTTTGCGATTTCTTATGGGAGTTCTGAAAATCTTTATTTTTAAGTGTAGCATTTGAAATAAACTTGTATTCTTAATCTGTCCTAGGCATGCCACACACAGAAAGAATGAGTCCTCTTGGTTTGGACACCAAATAGAAAATAGTTGTTTGAAAAAATTTCAATATTTTGTTCTGTAGAATTTCTCTCATTTTTTCAGACAGTCTCTTAAGTTTAACATAAGCATGGAAAAGTAAAAATAAAAACAAGTCTAGTTATTAGGCCCAGTGGTACCTTACTGTATATTATTGAAGGAAGCTTTATTTTTTCATAGTTAGTTTCTGATGTCCATTTTATTCAAGAATTTCAACAGTTCCTATTTTCCAGACATAAACAGGCATGATAAGCATTCTGGTTACATGTCCAACACACACACACCTTTCTGTTTTTTCAAAGAAATGCAAAGTTCTGTAGATTCACAGTTCTCCTTTAATGGAAACAATCACCAAACACTGCTGTTCAGTTTGCAGTTAAGTAAATTCACACTGGATTCAAATAAACAAGTGTTTTTCATCTATCTGTCTATCTATCTATCTATCTATCTATCTATCTATCTATCTATCTACCTATCACTATATACACATATAAAAGTATATATATATAACTATACATCTATACATCTATATATCTATCTATATGCATGCATACATACATACATACATATATATATACACACACATATATATATATTTATACGTGTATATATATATATAGTTATGTATCTTTCCCTGTTCACCCTAAAAGCAATAATTAATTGAAGCTTTCCCATTGCATTCTGTTCTCATGCTGAAGCTTCATCCCCCTGTGTGTGTGCTGATCAATATGCTCTTAGCATGGACAACCAGCAAATTCTGAACAGAGCAGTCTTACTACGTAAAGCCTTGGCAGGCTTCACATTTCAGCGAAGAGTGTTCACTTTCTGATCAAAGCTTGGAAATAATCCACTGGAGCTGAAAGGACTATTATTCTGGTCTGACTGATGAACAGACAACATGAAAGAAATAGAAATGTTTACAAAATAAAGAAATTTGTGTGTTTGTAAAGATCACTCCTTAAGAGAGCTTACATTCAAAAAAATGTATCAATATTACAATACTTACATTGGCAAGTCACAAAGGATGGCCCATATGCATGTTTGATATATTTCTGCCTGAAGTGGCATGCTTGCCAAAAAGTAATTACAGACAAAGAACACTGAGAGAAAAAATGTGTATAAATAATGAAGCTACAGTGACAGGTTTTGTATAAGAGAGAAAAATTGACAAACAACAAACCTCTAAAATGTGAGAATATATTAATTCAAACAATTGATGTCAGTATAATTGTAGATCTTGTCTTCTCATCTTGCAATGTTATCTATGCAGACAGAGAACATGTTTTCAGTTTCTGTTCTTAAATTTAGAATCTGCAAATATAACAGCATGGGTTTTTTTAGCTTGCAAACAACAGCTTTTTTTTCAAGTGCAGTGTGATGCCTCCTATTTCTGAAGGCTGCCATATAGACTTCAATAGTCATCTCATTAGAATTTTGCAGTATATCAGACTTTTTTTCTACCTAAGTCTCACAAACTCCTCTTTCTCCCTTTTGACATGATACACTGCTAGGCAACACAGGTACTTGCACAGTAACAAACTAGATCACAAATTGATAGGCCTGAAAAACACTATGCAAAATCTATTTTTTCCCCCAAACTTGTTTCTAACTCAGATCAATTTATCGACCTGGCTTTTCACATGGCCACACAAAAACCTATGCTGGCACACACATGGAGATGTTTGAGAACAGATAGCTGACTTCCCTAAGGAACAGCAATGACCTTGTCAGTAATTTTGCCCATTCTTGTCAGAAGGAACTTGTTATAACAGCCTTCATATTAGTGAATTGAAACTTCCTAATGATAACAGATATTTCTGATCTTAGGAGGACTACAGATATTAATTATTATTACAAAAAAATGTTTTTTGTTCTTTCCATTGTTAACAAAGCATTTTCACCAGGTGGGTTTTTCCCTATCCAAAAGAAAAAGACAAACTTAACAGCAAGAACTGATGTTTATAAATTGTCGTAATTTTATTGGGGAAGGGGCGGAGGGGGGGAGGGGGTGTTGCCTTGCCTTTTTTTTATTTTTACTGAAAATTTACTGTTACAAATATGCTACAACACCAGCTCTCTGATGTTAACATCTAAAGTGCAGCAGTTCTGTACTTGGAGGAAACCAGATAGGAACTCAAGAAAATCAAGCACTTTTCAGTCCACTACAATCAGAATGTACTGAAGGAACAGTTTCCAAGCTTAATCCATCAGATGAAGACTAGATACAGATTCTGATTTCATTCATATCAGAGATTTAATTGGTCTCATTTACCACAATCCAGTTTTCCATTATCACTTTATTTTGCTTCTAGGATGGAAAACATGTTTCTGCACTTCTGTTGAATGCAATCTGTGTCTAAAAGGGGACTTTACAAATAGTCATGTATGAAATGGAAACACTTGCAAATGTGTACAGCTGATATGAACCTTTTGATTAGGAACTTGGGGGAATAAGCTAGTATCCATGGAAACTCATTGCTTCAGAGATTACAAGGCTGCTAAAAGGCTGCAGAGAGTAAAAAAACCATGCTGTATCACCTGCCTAAAACAAGTTGATACATGAACAAAATTCTATCTTCAAGTAAGCAAAAGTGGAAAACAAAGTTAACCTTGTTTATTCAGTTATCATTAATCATTCAATATTTCTCCACATGATTTATCCCATTTCCTACCTAGCTGAGGATACCAGCAAGAATGTCAGTATACTGTGCTGAAGTTCAGCCATTACAGCCCTGGCTCATAACAGGCATAGAACAAAAGTTCTGGTCATGCTGAAAGGGCTTTGGCAGTTTCTGTCTTACATAATTAAATTCCATGTTATTTTACCATCTGAATATTAACTGATAATATTAACTATAAGTTTCAATGCACTTACTGCATCAACAATATATGGAAGACAAATAAATTTGCACATTTTAAAAAGTAGAAGTTTTTTAGAGGAATTGATAGCTAGAATGGCCTACCTAGCATGGGTTTAGGGAGTGCAGGTCCTACTTGACAAACCAGATCTCCTTTTATAACTCAGCAACACATCCATAGGACAAGGGAAAGACTTTTCATATTGTCTACCTGGACTTCAGCAAAGCCTTTGATACAGTCTCACACAGCATTATCCTGGAGAAGCTGGCAGTCCATGGCATGGACAGGTGCTCTCTTCATTGTGTTAGAAACTGTCCAGATGGCTAATACCTTCATCAATGATCTGGATGAAGGGATTGTGTGCATCCTTCATAAGTTCAAAGGTGACATCAATTGTTGATTTTCTGGAGGGTAGGAAGGCCCTGCAAAGGAGTCTGGACAGGCTGGATAGATGGGCAGAGGCCAATTCTATGAAGTTCAACAAGGCCAAGTGCTGGGTGCTGCCCCTATGTCACAACAGCCCCAAGCAGGTCTTCAGGCTGAGGGTGGAGCAACTGTAGAGGTGACTGATAGAAAAGGACCTGAGGGTGCTGGTGAGAGCAGCTGAACATGAGCCAGCTGTGCCCAGGTGGCCAAGAAGGCCAATGGCATCCTCTCCTGTATCAACAATAGTGTGGCCAGCAGGAGCAGGGCAGTGATTGTCCCTCTGTACTCAGCACTGGTGGGGCCACACCTCAAATCCTGTGTTCAATTCTGGGCCCTGCAGTTCATAAAAGACACCAAGAAGCTGAAGCATGTCGAGAGAAGGACAAGAGACGTGATGAAGGGTCTAGAGAGTAGGTCAGATGGGGGGCAATTGGGGGACCTGGGGTTATTTAGGCTGGAGGAAAGGAGGCTCAGGGATGAACTTATCACTCTGCAACTGCCAGAAAGGAGGGTTCAGCTGGCTGGGGATTGGCCTCTTCTCCCAGGAAAAAAGTGTCAAGACAGCAGGAAATAGCCTCAAGCTGCACCAGAGGATATTTAGGTTGGACATCAGAAAGAATTTCTTCATGAAAGACTGTAAAGGTTTGGAAAGGGCTGCCCAGAGAGGTGGTGGAGTCACCATGCTTACAAGTTGTTCAAAAAATGACTGAACATGGCACTAAGTGCCTTGGCAGTTAATTGATGTGGTGGTGTTTGATCAAAGGTTGACTTTTCCAGCCTTATTTGCTCTGGCAATCTGAGACACACTTGTGAATTTTGTGAATTTTGAGTTTAAATTGACTATAAAGTTATGAATGAATGAATGAATGAATGAATGAATGAATGAATGAATGAATGAATTAGATTTTTTAAAATTTTACAGGAAGCATTCAAGAACCTCACTACCAGGAACCCTAAAAGACCTCTAAGGCTACAACTAGCTTTACCCTATAAGCAGACACAAAACATTACTGCTTAATCACCCTCCAGAGAAAAAAATGTCATGGATAGCAAAACAGTTCTGCAGTCATTCTCACAGTGAGATGTTCCATTGACCTCAAAGAAAGTTTTGCTCAGTAAAGCAAAATTTGTCTATTCAAATAGCGAAGGAAAAAAAAGAACTCCAGAGAGTGAATAGAACAAAATAAAAATAAGTTATAGGTTTTTGTTTATAGATAGGTTTCTGAGCTGTCTGTTCCAATTAAGGGATTTTGTGATTTAATTAAGGTAGAGATTGGGGTTTTTGCCTCATCAGCTTTTACATGCCCCATTAACTGAAAGAACAATATAGGCAAGACATCACATAGGTACGTACTGTCCAGATACATAGTCCTGAGGTATTGTTTGTGCACAAACGCACATATATGAATACATACCAATACATACATACTTATGTATAATACTATTTACACATGCTGTCTTAACAACACACTATTGTATCACAGCAACTACGTAAAGCTTTCTTTTTGTCCCTCAGTATAAATCATTATTTCCACTCTAAACAACATAGTTTGCAACCAACACTAGTCATCAGCTGACACATAGGGATATCACTTGTGCTGATTATGTTTGCAGTTTACAAACATCTGAACACTGAGTGGTTTTTGAAACTGAAAATGAGTGACATACTAACTGTATTTACATAAGTGTTGTGATGTGATGCCTACTGCTTTAACAAAAATGTTCAACAAAAGGAAAATATAGAGTTCTTACTCATAAAAAGAAAGACATTTCCTGCCTCGAAACAGACATTTTACACTGCATCTAATGAGAGATACAAGCCAGTGGTAGTTATTTGACTGATCTTTTATTACAACCCCTACTGTTAAAGAGCTAATGTCTAGAAAATGAGCTGCAAGCTGAGTGCAGCTAGAAATTTCTCCAATTGTTTATGTGTAACCAATTATATTAAGAGCTTTTAGTAAACATTGCTCATTATAATCCATTTCCCTGAAGAAATGTCATTTTCAAATGAATATTTAAATGCAGTTTTAGTTTTTGTTCCCTTTTCAAGAAAATTTTAATGCAAAAGAGATGCAGATACACAAACAGTCCATTAGAAAATATGGAAAGAAATAGAAGTTACTCTGCAGGATGAAGTGGTGAATTAACAGACTAATCTAATCTAATCTAATCTAATCTAATCCTACTACACCTCACATCACCATCATAGTTATCAAGGGGCTTTAAGACTAGGTTCCTTGTAATTTCATTATATTAATTCTTAATGACCCCAGGTATAATTCTGCTGACAACCTGAACATCAAATTCAGCAAACAACAAATCTGTCATCTGAACTAGCCACCCTTTAATAAGACATGAGTAACATTTACAGAGTTCAGGCATGCAGACTGTTTTCTAAACTCAGATACCTCCATAGATACCAATTTAAAAAAAAAAAAAGTTTCTTCATATCTTCTATAATGTAAAACAGCATACTCACTATATGAGTATGCCTTGACCACTCAGTTCCCATATTCTGTGGCCTTGACCACCTATGTTCCCATATTTAACTTTTCTGGAAATTTAGCAAGCTTATCCAACCATATTGCAGAAAACCAGATAGATTTTTGTGCTATTCATAATAAAGTTAGAATTCTTTGAACAAAAACTCTGCAGAAGTTCTGAACTAGCAATATCTGTAGTTCACATTGCCATGTGTCCAAAGCACTTGCAAGAAACACTTTTAAGGGGACTGATTTATAATTATTAGTGAGTCTTATGTTGTGGTCAGTATTAGCTCTACTCATCACTGCTATCTTACCTTGTGGACACTTTTGAGCACCACAATATAAAAAAGACATTGAGCATTAGATAGTGCCCAAAGAAGAGCAGCAAGGATGGTGAAGGACCTCAAGGGGAAGCTGTATGAGGAGCGGCTGAGGTCATTTGGTCTGTTCAGCCTGGAGGAGACTGAGGACAGAACTCACTGCAGTTGCAGCTTCCTAATGAGGGGAAGAAGAGGTGGGGAAGGCATTGATCTCTTCTCTGTGGTGACCAGTGACAGAACACCAGGGAATGGCCTGAAGTTGTGTCAGGGGAGGTTTAGGTTGGATATCAGGAAAGGATTTTTCACCAAGAGGGTTACTGGGCACTGGAACAGGCTCCCCAGGGCAATGGTCACAGCTTCAGCCTGACAGAGTTCAAGAAGTCCTCTCAGACACATGGAATGCCATTGGACTTGATGATCCTTGTGGGTCCCTTCCAACTTAGCATATATTCTGTGATTCTGTGGTCTGGAGGATTATCAAAGCCTGTACAAATATAATACAACTGTACAAAGTGTTCAAGTATTCTGACATTTGCTTTGGCTCTAGCTCAGAATCTATGTTTTGTCAGAGTTTTTGCTTGCTGGTGCTCTTCATGATGTTATTACCTTATTTTTGTCTTTTCTGGTTATTCTAGTCTTCTATTTTCTTATGTCTGTTATAAATACAGAAACAAAAATAAAGTAAATCTGACCACAGTAAGATTTTGACTTGATAAGCAATAGCACAGCATCATATCTCAAACCCAGACTGCAAAATTTTGCTAAGAACATAAATAGAGGAAGACTCCAGACTACCAGTAGATTATACTATAAAATAAATATTTTGTGGCTTGATGAATGAGATAGATGACAAAAGCTTAAGAAAGACAGAGTGGTTTAAGGCCATGGTGTTGCACTACTGACACTGATGTATGTAAACAGACTTCATAAATGAATGTGTGGAAAGGCAGATTGCTAAACAAAAGATGGAGGTGGTTGTTGCATACCAGCATTGAGGAGGTACTCCTCAGGACCATGGAAGACAAATCTGGTGAATAAGAAATCACCATATATAATCTTGACTACTTTATCTTCACAGCTATTTTGTGATTTTGGCCTCACAAAATATAAATTCAGCATAATAATATATGCTAAAATAATACATTTTGCTGTATTTGAAGATTTCTAGGCAATAACTGTAACTGAAGAACTAAGAAAAACCATGAAAACATTCATAAATTATACAAAATTACTTGAATAGAAACAGTGTGTCCACGGGGAGAGATAAAGGTTTTACATATTATATAAACACGTCTATTGTATATATATATATATATATATATATGTATATGCATGTGTGTATGTATGTGTATGTATGTATGTGTATATACATATATGTGTACATATATATATATATATATATATATATACTCTTACACATTATACATATATTTAGATCTATAAATCTGGTACCCTCCAGATAACAATTAGGAAGCAGACTATAGTGGTGATACATTCTGCACTATTCAGAGTTATTTTTAAGAACTAAAATGCTCTGTTGCTGAAATGCTGATAGCTGCCTCATCCCAGTTCCTGTAGAAATCTGGAGGAAAGCTCAGGGACTGTTTTTTGGGGATTTGCCATCATGTTTTCAGCTTTCCAAATTGTCAGATTGGACCACTTCTAAAGCATGTAGCCCACATATAAAACATGTCTGAGCACATCTAAGGCAATTAAGATGGATAATGAATTTAAAACAACACAAAATAGTTACAACATTCATTAAAAGGAACTAAGCAGATTGGAAGATTTTTGAAGTCTAAAAGACAGTAATAAGATCCTGATTCATTGCCTTTTTCAATGAGCATCTTGAATCATGACCTCTCACTGTGATTAAAAACTACCAGTTTTTTCTTAAAGCTCAGCTACTGCTTCAAGGTGCAGATACTGAGATGGAGAGCAAAAATGATCTTGTCTTGTTATTCCAGAATATTACAGAAATATATGCCCAAAAAAGAAGTATTTTTAGACTTAATGGAGTAAATGTTTCTGCAGTTTTGTTCTGAATTTCTCTTTATTTAAGAAAGAAAAGACATAAATACTCAGCAGTGAAGTCTACTTTTCCACAGCATGTCAAATCCTCAATGATAATAAATACACTATTTTGTTCTGCAAATTGACTGCTATAAAATTATTTTGACACTGTCCTGGCTTAGGTTAATTGTTAATAACAATGTTTTCTGACAGTATCAAAGATAATTTGTAGAAAAAAGAGTAAATGAGAGATAAATTAGAGTGTCAAGCCAGAATGCTGCATTGCAGGGAACTCAATTTCCTGCTATAGACCTAGTCCATACATTGTACTTTGAAAACCTCAGTTCCTCTCAAATTTCCTCATGACTGATAGAGACAGCTCATTTTGTTAATGGCTTCCCAAACCTTCAAGAGCTGGATGCATAAAGGTTAACTTACCCTCTTTCCCCAGGTTTTTGTAGAAATTTTTGTCCTACAAGATATTTGGGGTCAAGCAGGTCCAAATTCCATGACATCAACAAGGTATTGGTTTTTCATTTGTGGGAACTGGAGACATCCAAACTTTTGTGACTCCACAACACATCGTCTCTTGGATGTGAGCCAAATATGTTTTGAAATTAGCCATAGAATTACAGAGTGGTACTTGGTTTTAAATCCCATAGAGGCATGTCCCCAGGAGACACACATGCATCAATCAGCCAGGTTTCAAAGGCTTCTTCAGGTCCCACAGTACAATTGATTAGCTTTGCACACTGGAACAAATATGAATGGGTTTGTTAAGGATGTATGTTTACATACTTCAAAGGCTCTAAAATATGGTTCTCTCTCTTCCACATCCGCATGTATTTGGAAGAGTTTTATAGGTAATTCTCCTGCTCCACTAGGTAGTTTTATACACCATGAAAAATTAAGTTTTAGCATACAAAATTCACCTACGAAATACAAAAACATTTGATTCTTATGCAAACACATCTTTACATCACGTCTATGCTGTATTTTCTGGGGGATAGTTTATAGCAGTGTTGTAATTTAACTAGGACTTGTGAGATGTCATATTAAGATGTCACAGAAGCTCCATTACTTCTCCTGATTTCTGCCTTCTAGTCCTTAGACAATTAAAATGAAATTTCAGATAAGGAGGTTTGGAGGGGAAAGAGGGGAGGCTTGAGAAGCATTCAGAAAAATTATTCTCTGGGGGAAGAGAAGGAAGATGATTAACTAGTTTTCCTTCAGCGCTTGTTGTTATGATTCTATACTCTGGAGAGTGGGTAATTTGAAAGAGAAAATCTCTGTCTCTCAGACAAAGAACATGTTCCTCAGACTCAAATTTCATGACTGGTTCAAGTTTCTCCACTTTATAGATGTTTATGCATACTTTCTAAGCATTTACTTTCATAATTTGAGAAAATAATTAACATTAGATTTTGTCCCCTAAATTCTTATGAAATATCTAGGAAAAAACCCTTTCTCAACTCTGGAAAAAGCTGAATTTTAATGCTTGTTGTCTGGCTTGAGGGATCAGTTAGGAATCACCTCCTGTTTAATGAGACTAATGAATGATTTTCACTCCAAACAGCAAAAGAATGTTGAAAAGGGAATAATTCTGTTTCAATACCTACAATGGAATATCTGGTGATGTACTTCCTCAAAATATACTGACAGAGGTAGCAAGTGACAGTAACCTACCAATTCCCTTGGCACAAAGTGAAAAATAAAAAGGGATTTTTTTTAGGTTCTTTTGATTATGTGTGATCAGACAGATACCTGACTGGACAAAAATCCAAGCAGTATGTTCTAAATTCAGCATTATATTGTGCTTGCCAGCTTGAATTATTCTATAATTCTGACTTTGCACTCAGCTTCCTCTTTATAGAGAGTGTGGAAATGTGTTGTATGTTATGGACACAGAAAAGGACTGATCATTTAGAATGGCTCATAACTTATTTCCCCATTTGTGGTTTTTAGGAACTTTCACATGTGAATAACGGCCTCCAGAAAGAAAACTTTTTTAAGGAAGCAAATATTTCACCTGCTTGGGTTTTTCTAACAGACCAATAACTCATCGGGCCGGAGCTTATCTGTCTCTATCACTCTGGCCCACTCCAGGAGTGGGTCACACCCCTCAAGCAGGATGACCCGAGGTGTGACTAGAGCACTCGCTCTACGGCTTTTTGGCTGTCAGTCTGTGCTCTGAGGAGACAAGGATGAGAGGGAGGTCTTTAACATGGGATAATAGAGGATTTATTGCTCTGGGGAATCTTGGGGGCAAAAGACAGAAAATGCGAGTGTGCAACAGCCGAAATATGGAGGTGTTCAAAGGGAGGGTACAAAGCATCAGCTAATCAGAGATATCCTGGGGAGGGTAAAAGGCAGGGTTCACAAAATCATCATCCTATGAGGGAGGTAGGGGGGCAAATTGGGTCACATGGACTAATCAAATGTGGAAATTTAGGGAATTTCCAAAGTGGAATTCCAAGCATGTGGTGGACCTAAGACAGGATTGACAGGAGACTCAGGGTAATTGACTGTGTGGGGTGGGAGGGTCTCATTTGGACTAAACCATCAACTTGGGCAATAACAGAACGTATCATTAACAAGAAACACACTGCAACAGACCAAAAATATCAATTTGGGAAATTTTCAAGAAAGGTCAATGTATACGCTAAAAAATATTTGACTACACCATGGTTATAAGAAAAGTTTCTCTTCACCCAAATCAGCTCAAATTTTCAATTTCTTCTTACACAGGTTTTCCTATCAAAGACATTGTAGAAGCATGAAGTTTAACTTTCTGCCAGTCAATATATTGATTTCTTTGCATTTACAGTATATTTCACATAGACAAGCAAGTCTAATTTTTAAATTATTGAACAGGCAAATGTATATTGTAGGTTTTGAAGAGTTATATGTAGCATGAGGAAGGGGAATCAATAAAATTCATTGCAACATCAACACTTTGTTTGATGTGGCAGCTGTTTCCTTTGATGCCTCAAGAACTTTGTTTTGACCAGGGCTAAGTAGCAGATGTTTACGAGCAATAAGGATGTTGGTAAATTTATTACCTGTTTCTATGGGTAACATAAGTCTCTAAAATTGAATTTTCCTTAGAATTGCTTACTTAGATCACAAAGCAAATTCCAGACTGATACTATAAAGGATATTTATAAGTTTTTAAAAGTAATTGTTTTTCTTGTATTACCTAATTCATTTATCTAAATCTTAAGGAAATCATTGACTGTGAAGACAAGCATTCATTTTCTGTTGTCTTTATCTTTAATATCACTTCCTTGAAGGCAGAAGCAAGAGGATTTTTCAAACGTATATTTGAAGGTTATTTTGTAATAGTATAGATAGGAAGGAGGGCAATCTGCCATCTTGTAACACAATTCATCTCTGCTTCTCTCTGGTCAAGCCTGCTGAGTTCGACTTCTTCAGTTAGAGAATTCAGAACAGAAATTCTTACAGCACAGCTTGAAAATTCTGCCCTCATTTTGATCAGCTAAGCTACAGGGCAAGGAGAAGAGATGGAGACCTATAATTGAAAGACATTTTCATAAAGGTTTGAAGGGCTTCAATGGACCTTTCAGCCTCTGCGATGATTAATGTCACCTTCAATAATGATCTGAATACCTTCACAGAGGACAGAGAGTTCAGCTTAGCTAGACAAAATTCATCAACATGAATCAGGAAGGACTGGAGGAACCAAAAAATTAAAGAGTCGAATTGGAAGCAAAGCGTGTTACTAGACCCATTTGCCTAAATCACTTCATTTTTCCCCACTGAAAGAAACTGTCATCTAGGAAACAAAATGTAGTGGGCAATGGGACTCAAAGATCTTGCAAACCTACAAACAACTAACAGCATAAAGCAGAGCTGATAGTGCATGGCAGAAAAGATTTTTGGCTGAGACATATTATACAAACTATTGATTTGACTCCATATTTTGATATTTTTTTCTCTGCCACCTCTCCCTAGTATTGCCCTGTGTCAAATAACTGCCCATAGAAATAGCCATCATGTTCCAATTATCCCTTCTCTTTTTGGAAGAATGATGAATGTGATGTAGAAAGAACACTGGACAAAAAAATCCAACTTCTTCTTCCTACACTTAAAGGTATACACTTCCAGCATATTAATGATAGCTTTGACTGCACTGTACTGGTGAAGGATGAAATTCCCAAACGTTGTTCTTTAGACCTTTATTTGGAACACAAATAAACACAGCTTTCAAAATAACATTTTCTTTCATCAGATCATGACAATGCACTTCTGAGGAGTCAGAATACATAAGTCTGTAAAACTTCAACTATATATTAAAATAAATATACATAAATTAATAGATTTTTCTCTTACTATCAGTCATGAAGAAAAATTAAAAACTACTTTACACATGCTTCTGTTTTATTTAGGCCATGTGACACCCAAGAAGAGCAAAGCCAAATCTACCTGTTTGTTTTTCAAACCTGCTTTTTAAGTTTCTTTTGAATGGACACATCTTAGAATCCAGTTAGTTAATTCTTTGTCTACCTGGATTATCTTTCCCTTCAAAAGAAGGTACTGTATACTAACATGTTACATGACAATATAAATAAATATCATGTAACTGTAAATTGTTCTTTATGGTGCTACAAGTCTCACTGTGAACTGCTAACACATAAAGAGCGGTGACTTTTATATTCTGTGCAAGAGTGATGATGACCTCTCCTTGCCTTTTTTGACGACTTCTTCACCCTTAAGACCTCAGCAGTGAGGATACTGAAGGGTTATGCCGTGGTAGTGTATAAACCTAATTAAAGAGAGAAAACTGAAGTCAGGGAATAGTCACATGGTCTTTTAAGTATTATTTTTTTGTTTAAAGGTTAATTGTTTTACCCTAAAATATAAAGCAAAAGCTAAATATGAGTAAAAAATGCAAAAGCGAAAATGAGGAAGACAGAGAAGGGAAGTTTTTATTTCAGACATTCCCTGTAGGCAGCTTTTTAATCACAAAGTACTGACATTTTAATTTAAACAAAATAATTACAAGCAAGAGGTGAGTGAACCTTTTTGCATGCAGTATACAATCACACTTTCCTTAGCTCTAAAGAAGAGAAGTTTCAACTATTTATAATTAATCAAGTCCATAAATACTGCTATATTTCTTTTTCTTTGGGTAAACCAAGGCAGTTTTATTTTTAAAGAACCAATACATTCATTAATAAAGCAGAAAAATGAACAAACCTGACTCAGTGCTGACAATCACTTTCACGATATAATCCAACTTCATAAGGCTCAACTGGGTGAACTCAGCCGACTTTAACTGAGGGGGAAAATAATTGTTGAAAGACTAAAATCCATTATTTTGTAATCACACAGACAGGTTCACTTACACAGCAACACAAATTTAAACCATGTCAGTTAAGAAAGCTGAAACAAGCAGTAAGGCCAAAATTGTTAAATCATCAATATTAACTCAAGAGAAAATTAACAGGAATCAGAGTAACAAGAGCTGGACTACTGCTGCAAGATGAAGGACAATTCCATCTCAAGGAATAAAAGAGACCATCATCTGCCTGCCACACTGTGAAGTGCAGAGCCATCAAAGATGTGGTTTTAATGAACCTAACAGAACTTACTGGAATGCCACATTACATGATCCTTGTTGCAAGTGTGCACTCAGGAAAAAAAATGTTTAGATCACAGCTATGAGTCCTTGTGAGGGTTGCAAACATGCTTTAAGAATATGTATCTTCAAAAATGTCCACAGAAGCCTCTGGTATTTCTCAGTGAGGGGACAGCACCATTGCAAAGGTGAGAAAAATAAAAATAAGAATAAAAATTAAAAATAAAAATTAAATTTGTCCCTTTTTGATTTGTCAGGCATTCTATAAGTCATTCATGACTTATATGTTACTAGCATGAACTTTCATAACACTGACTACACTATCCAGCTAGGATCCAAATAAAATGAGAAAAGAGATGAAAAAAGAAAGAAAACAATAGTAAAAGCAACAATTACTTATTTTCCCTGTGGAATGGATTCTCTCAATGAAATTAAAGGCAGAGACAATTCTCCTTATAGATAACCAGTCAAAAAAATTGTGTTCTGTGTATGTAAGTAAACTGTACTACCCATGGCAGTGTGTCACAAGTCAGTAAGTCTGCCTTTAGAATTGTACTACCTGTACAATTACTACCTGTACAAATTCAACTACTGTTGAAGCACGTAGTCAGATGACTATGCTTTTGACTGAGGTTTAGCTAAATGGACAGAGTGTGGCAAACTACTGGACATGAAATGGGAAATTGGATAGTGATAAAAAGCAGCACAGCAACAAGCTGACTAAAGTCAGCAATGTTAGGAGGAATGTCCAGAGCTCACAGAACATTAAATTAGGGAGAAATTATTCACAAGTTAATTGGAAGAGTGTTAAGGCAAAGAGCTTTGCTAGTCCAACAATATCCCAGGTACCATATCAGTCATAACAAATTTAGGTACAGGTGTAGTAAAACTGTAGTAAAAATGGGGAAAGTATTATTAGGAATAAAGTGGCTTTGGAGTGAAGAAAAGAAAATAAAGTGGATGGGAGAAAAGTATGCACTGGAAATATGAGACAAAGGGGCAAAAATGGTGCCAATCACACATAATCAAGAAGCCAGTCAGCACTGATTGACTGGTATCTGTGACTGACCAACAGAGCCTATTCTGTCCTCTAATTTGACTCTATTTCATAGTAGCAGGGTTGGTTACTTAACCACTCAACTATTTCCCTGGGAAGCTTAGTGCAATGTTTAACAGTCCTCTCATTGAAGAACTTTTCTTAATATTCAATCTAAGCTTCCTCTGGAGCGTTTTGAGGCTGTTTCCCCTTACCCTACCTCTAGTTGCTTGAGAGAAGAGACTGCCTCCTTTCAGGCAGTGGTAAAGTGCAATGACCCTCTCCCCTTACATTCCTTTTCTCCAGACTAAACAAGTTGCTCAGGTGCTTTTCATAGGACTTGTGCTCCAGATCCTTACCCAGCTCCATTGCCCTTCTGTGGACACACTGCAGAACCTCAGCGTCCTTTTGCAGTGAGTGGACTGAAAAACTGAACACAGGACTCAAGGTGCAACTTCACCAATGCCAGGTACAGTGGGATGATCACTGCCCTGATCCTGCTCGCCACACTATTGCTGTTACAGGACAGGATGCCATTGGCATTCTTGGCCACCCTTGGCTCGTGCTCAGTACCCCCAGGTCCTTTTCTGCTGGTCAGTTTTCCAGCCACTCTACCCCCACATGTAGAAATTCATGGGTTTGTTGTGACCAAGTGCAAGACATGGCACTTGGCCTTGTTGAACACCATAACATTTTTTAAGGTTTTCCCGACTGTGGTCTCAATTCTTTGTATAAATGTACAAGATACTGGTGCACTTCAAAGTTACCTATTACCTAACCTGCAAACCACCTGGTCTAGGCCAGGTGCCAGAGAGTCCCATGAGGGCTTGGGTGCAAGATATAAAAGCACTTCAATCTGGACTTGCCAGCAGGTAGAACAAGAGTTCTGAGGACTGTATACTGAATAAAGTAGAGGTCTGGGGTCTAGCTTCCTGATGAAAATCATATAAAAGATTGTGGGTATGTTTCAGTACAGAACTACTAGCAAAATTAGTGGTGAGGAAACAGGATGCTGTCTTTATGTTTTTTTGTCGTTTGTGTGAACATCCATTCATGCGTATGTGATGCCTGTAAATTCAGAGTTCTGTCTTGATGTGTTAGTGGTAAACTGAATCTGCATATTGTGCATGTGCCTACTGGGAGCATGTACCCAGACTCACTATGGTGTGGACACAGGGCTAGAAATCCAGAATGTCTCCTCATCTGTGAAGGACTGTGAGGGCTGTGACACCTGAGAGGGACTATGATCTCTTTGTTTTAGAGTGCACCAACTTTTCACCTAGGTGACTGGGGATGAAAACTCCCCCAGTTCACCTAAACTTAACCATAAAAGATTTTAAAAGGTGCTAAAACATGTGATTCTATACAGAACTCCTGTGCAGGTTGAAATTTGTAATAAAACTTCTGAGACTGGGACAACTGGACACTGATATACACATAAGCCATAATTTATCCTATCAGGAAGCAGAGATTCCACATCACGTAAACAGGCTAATTTATGAATTTATGAAACAGACGGTTTTGTTCCAATTTAAAGCCCACAAAATTTGTTCTACTGAGCATGTATTATCAAATGTACAAAATGGTTGCAAAGTGTTGTATCTTAGGACAACAGCATTTTATCCATACCTAGATTACACAATACAGTTTGATTAACTAGGAAAAAAAAAACAAACCAAAAGGGGAGGGGACAGAAGTCACTGTTATTTTACCTTTGCTAATTGAGAAATCCCTACATGTCCCTAGGCATGAATACTAGAAAACATAGATAACCTTTCTGATAACCCATCTACTGCAACTGAGGCAGAACTTTTCAGCCAATCCCTTCTTAGACTCTGAACAACTAAATGTATTTTAAACTTCATATTTTTCTTTTATTACAGACCATAAGAAAAATAATAAAATAGAAACCATAATCAACTTAAAGCCATTACAATAACCAGGAAACAGCTACTCATGTAAATGCAAACAAGTGATATATTCATAGCACTTTAAGTAACACTAATATTGGTAAATTTTCTTTTCACCTTATTCTGAAGGGGCTTACAACTCAGGTAACAGCTGACAAAAGACAGGAAAAGGGCAGTGTGTTCTCCTGTCTATAGACAGTCACTAGCTGGCATTTGCAGAGTTCATACTAGGGCACTGTCAGATTATTACATTACACTTTCTTTCCAAATCTGCCCTTCCACAGAAGTGTCACCTCTCTCTGATATGACTGTTCTCTGCTCTGATGAAGTAGAGCAGTCATTCACATAGCCTAAGAATAAAACTAAAACTTCTGTTGCCAGGATATGGATAAGAAAACATTGCAGTATCTTCTCATTGTGCATCTTTCCTCAGTTACTTGGTCTGTCATCTGCTAGTGTACAGAAAAGATGCTGTACTAGGCATGTCTATATTGATCACAATGTGCTTTGTATCCTATTTTTTTAAATCTAGATTTTTTCCTATATCCTTATTCTTCAGATCATGATTCTCTTCCTCAGCCTAAAATATGTTTTTCATCAATTTCATCCTGAGCAACCTTATCTCCAGCAGATGTGACACAGCATGAATAGTGAAAGATCCCAGTTCAAGTAATTGACTACTACTTCAAATGTATTAGTAAAGTCATTGCCATGCATTATCAGACTGCAACCTTCCTCACAGCTCCAGGCCAAGAGGCAATCCTATCCTCCTCTATACTTGCACTAAGCACAAATCAACATAAAACTACAGAAAAGCTAGCAAACTTTTTTTGTTTTCCTTTTTTTGGCGGGGCTCTTACACTCATGTGACCAATACACCGACTAATTTTCAGCTGTCATGGCACATACAATGTTACTCTAGTACAGTAAGAGCTACAATTTTTAGGGAAAATAAGGTTGTATGTATGCTATCTAAGCAATTGTTGGTCTGTTTCAAGAATGTTTTTGAAAAGACCCCTCCTCTTCCTGTTTGTGATACTGCCATTACAAATGCCTTGGTTTGTTTTTTTTTAAAAAAGTGGTAACACATACACATTTTGAACAAGGGCATAGACAGCATAAACTTTCTGGAAGATCCTCCTGTATAGTTAATGCTATGACAGCTTCAATTCACTTTTTCTATTGCTTCAGAAGTAATGAACAATCTCAGTGACAGATTCATTGCACAGCAGCAATAATAATCTTTTTTAAAGTGAGGCTCTAGTCTAAATTTCATAAAAACACAACACACAAATGCAACTTTACTAACTCAGGACTCCATTACTTTTATGATATACCTTCACAAATTATTTTTGCTTATTTTAAAAATACAATAAATAACAATAATATGATAATACAATAATACAATAATACAATAAATGCAAATTCTCTCTTGTATTTGCAAAAACAATCAAAAGTTTTTCAAAATCAGAAAAAAAAATTTAAAATTAGGGGATGAAGGATACTGAATGTGAACAACTCTAAGTTCCTCAATCAAACAGAATAAAATTTACACTTATTTTCATAACTATCATAGAAAAGGATCAGGACTCCCCATAAATTTCAACAGATCAAGAATTCAGAAACATCATATTTCATTCAAAACCAATAATTCATAATTACAAGCATAGTAAAAATATTCATTACTTGTAATTTAGTAAATCAAAATTTAAGTCTTTAATAAATTGTTGCTAAATGCAAGCAAAAAAGTGGCGTCCTTGTTAGGGAGAAAAATTGAATTATATGATAATTATTCAGGTTTCACAAGATTATGTGAATAATGTACTTGAATAGTTTTTTAGAATCATATTATCTTTTCATCACTTTTGATATTCTATCCCCCCAATAAATCAGTTTATTCCATGATTTTTATCACATTAGTAGCCTGTATGCCTCTTTAGTTTAATCTGAATATACTTGATTTAAAGCACGTGTGTAAGTCTTAGGAACTGTCCATGACTGTAATTATTTTCCTTATTAGAAATGTAATTGTGTGTATATATAAATATAGCTATAGATATAGATAATAAACGGAGCCCTTAGCTTTATTATTTTTTCCTTTTAAGAAATCACCTTACTTTTTCATTGCTTGAAAGTACGTTGTAAAACTCCAGTTGCCTTTTTCATTTTTCCCTTTTTCTCTTTTTCATTGAATATCTGAGCACATAATTCTCAGCAATTTCTATGTTACTCAGAATTTTTTCTGTGAAAGATAATTTACTGACATTCAAGACACATCAGTTTTCCTCTCTAGTTTGACTTAATGTAATCTTGAAATCAGTGCTCAAGTAGGAGTCTGCTTTATTTTTCTTCATTATTAATTTTTAGGGATCAGGTACATCTGAACTACCAGATGCTCTTAGTAACATGGTTTTTTGTTTTCCTATCTCCCCCACTGTAAAACAAACAGATTTTCCATTCCTGAATGTCCTATTTGTTCATAAGTGAATGCTTGTAATAGGACCATGAATGAATTTGACTGAACTTAAGTATTTTGCCTGTCAAGTATGAAATATGTTTCATTTGTTTTCCTTGTTATATATTTCATAAATACATTTTAAAAGTATATTAAGATATAAAATGCAAAAGAACATTTTATTCTACTTTACTTTCCTTCAGTTTTACAAACACAATTGCTGAACAAAAAGACATTAAAGTGAATTTGTTTACTTAGAATAGTTATTTGTTGCTCTGTTTTTATAGTTAATTCTGTTGAAGCAAACAAAAAATAATTCCAGAGGAAAAAAAGTAAGACTATTATCTTTTGACTGTATCTTCAGTTTAGAACTTCATGAATAAAAATCAAGTTGATGACAGAAATATAATAAGTGTTGCATAGAGTTTCAGTAGATCTCCCTTCAGACTTAATACCTCTTTTTCAGCTATTCCTCTGTAATATGTTATTAAATAAAAACAAAACATCTGAACTTGTATGTTCTTTTTTGAAGCATTAATTTTTTATTTATAAAATTAACCTTTTTATTCTTCAAAACATGTAAATAGGCCACCACTGATGGGTTGAGCTAGAAAGTGGCTGTTTTAATTTGTAAGTTATTAGTCATATTTATTTAAAGAAGACGAGAGAAACTTGAAAGTAGCAACATTTTATCAGACAATAAATATTAACTATTTTTTACTCTAGTTTTTCAGGCAAAGATCTATTTATGGTACATACATACACATATATAGACAGTTATTGTCTTGCACAATAGAATTAAAAACTGAAGGTACAAAATATCAAAATAAATAGCCACTAAGCCCAGATAATACTATCACTGAAAACACACCAGGCATGTAAAATTTATTTTCTTTACTATTTATACCTATAACTATGGCATTTAATTCACATTGTTTAAGTCTTCCTTGCTCTGCACCACCACCCAATTATGTTTTGCCTTCCTGTGGCCTCTTGCAGTTGCTACACTCCCTGTCTCTCTGTCAGTGCAGCTGTGCTGGTGCAGTGCACTGAGTCTGTAAGTGGCCCAGGGCTGTGGCAGGGTCAGACGCTGGTGCCAGACACAGGATCTGAAGCTACAAAGCAGTAGCAGGGAGGGTCATAGTTCACTGTTGCCCTGCTGCTCCTACATGGTTGAAAACACTGATGCTAGCCACCTGGGAAAAACAAAACAAAACCTGAAACAAAAAATAACACAAATAATTCAAGAAACACAGTAACAAAAATTAAGGTCCTCACATAGACAAGAGAGGATGAGCAGGGAAAGTAGTGTTTAGAGGGAGAAATTGTTGCTTTCATCTACTTGCAAACCAACACAAATCATCTTATGAATGAATTAACACCATATTAACGGGGTCCAATACTGAGATAATACTGGAAACAGGGTAAAGGTCAAGAGGTTGGTAGTGGGGTGCAGAAGAGGGGTGGCATCTGCAGAAGTAGTTTTTAGACATGTGCCTCTGCCTGAACTAAGGTGCAAATAAAATCATATGCCAAAGTCAGTAGTATGGATTTTATTTAACAGCAAATAAGAAAAAGGGGGCGAGAGAGAGAGAGAGAGAGAGAGAGAAAGAGAGGGAGAATGAAATAGAGAAAGAAGGGGCCATTCTCTCCATCTGGTCTTCTTGGTAATAACAGTCCCCCAAAAAACATAGAGTCCAATGAATTAATACACATTTGGGCCATATGGGAATGCCCAGGTACCTCGCTGGTGATGGGCAAGTTTGACTCTGTCAATTGCACCAGACTCAAGATCAGCTGCATCACTTTGCATTACAGGCAGTTCTCTGGTGCATGGCCTCAGGAATGAGTCTGGGGGACACTTCAAGGGTATTTGAGGGTTTATGAACCCCTTCAGCTAGCCCTTTTGTTAATGTCTTATGTGCACGTGGCTTTCTCGGGGTGGGGGATTTTATAGTTGAGCCAGTTTGTGTAAGGAAAGATGGGTGTTCACTCTCTCTGACCAGAGGTTATGCCACACACAAAATTCTCCTCCTCTCGTCCTTGGTTGTGGAGGAGTGTGTGCAAACCTGGCCTCAGCAGATGATTGTGTGAGCTATGACCTCCCCCGCCCCTGGGGGGAGGGATATTCATCCCATGAACAGAGGGATGAAATTCATCCCATCCCAGCCAGGGATGAATTTCAGCAGCGCTGCTGGGTTTCACTTCCTTGTGGATGATTCTTCTCCCTCAGGTGTGCTTGTTTTTTCCTAAATAATTGAACAATAGTGTCACCTTTATCTTATCGCAAGTTCCCTTACTTGAATCACAGCAGCTTGAATCACAGTCCAATGTTCCCCTTAGAAGGCATCTTCAGGGAGGACTGGACTTCAGTGGGTGCAGCTTCTTTATACATAGCTTTTCCATAATGGGCAAAAGTACTTCATAACCATGTTTAAGCCACGAACCATAACATTTCTGTCTCTGACAATGTCAGACACAGTTCCAGCTAGCTCCTCTATGAACAAAACAGACATACTATGCACCAAACCTGACCCAGGCAGGTCAGAACCTTTGCAGGAACATTTTAAAAAGAAGAACTAATGAAGAGAAAACCAACAGAGTTTGAAGAAAAAGAAGAAACCATGTGAGGGCAAGAGGACATTCAAGAGGAGACACTAGGAAGTCACACTAGATCAGGTGGAACATTGAGGAGAAAAGGCACAAGCCATAGTGGCAGGATGGGAGAGACACAAAAGCAGAAGGAAGGAAGAAAAGAGAAATACTCAAGGAAAGGATGGATTAAAGAGCAGGGGAGATGCCAGAGCAAAACTACTCACCTAGAGTGGGTCAAGGGCCTCCAGGCAGGGGAGGAACAAATAGCTGCCCAAGCAGGGACTAGGAATCAACCACAAAGGAGGAATGATGGTGAGCAACTTCTGGTTTGTGAGAGTCTTGGAAAGGGGCATGGGAGGCACTTCATATGGCAGTGCTGTTCTTAAACTATGACGGGGATGAAGCACAGAGTAATTAACCCTGCAAATATTTTAATATTTTATATGATATCGACAAGACCACAGGCAGAGTTTAAAAAAAATCTATACTGTCTGAAGTTACATTCCTGAAGCAAAATTAACAGGCATTGTTTTGGAACTAATTTTTTCATTCTTTCTATATCCCATGGCTAGTATTGAACACTTAATGTACAACAAATGAAATCTAAAGAGAGGTATTTTGCATTTTCAATTATGTACACATACTTCAGTAAATTGTTTTCCACACTGTAGAATTTGAGGAACATTTTAGAAATAATTTAAACCATAAAGTAAATGTTCTGAAAAACCAGAATGTAAAAAAAATTTTAAGTAATCCATCTTTTTTTCTTCAGCTATCTGTCTTCTAAATACTAGTTTCAACAAGCCCTTAGATGTTCATAAAGGGCAAAAATTAATAGAGCAGGGAGAAACCTCACTGAAGCTTTAATATTTAAAAGGACAAATAGGATGAGCAAGGTAATTAGAGGAAGACATAAATCTCAAAATAACAAGATGGCTAGTGAGAGTTTGATTCAGACTCTAATATAAATAATGCCAATCAGCACAGGTTTGGGGTAAAGCAGACCTTGTCAAATTAAGGCAGATATTTTTTTCCCTGATGGGAGTACAAGCTTAGTTGGTAAGATAACAGTGCTAATCCAATACATTTCTACAAAGCATTTTGACTTGTAACTGCATGACATATGAATTTAGTGCTCTGAGTGATATACAGTTATCAGGTTATATTATAAACGCTAAACAAGCTAGTTCATGAATCTTAAATAGGCAACTGCATATTAAAAGAAAAAAGTAATTTTTTTTAGTTTCACCAGACATTGTTACTTGGCACTGTACTACATATCTACAAAAATTTTCTTTACTGAAAGTATCACAGGCATAGTGACTGTGATAATGAGTTAGGACACATGACAGACCTGAATCTCTCTCTACCTACCTGGTACCGAGCTCTCTTTCAACAGAACCAGAGATAAAGACACAATCCATGCACAAGATGGTTGAATAACTGAAAAGAAGAATCTATGGAAAAAAAGGCTCAAATGCAGTCACCTAAATATAATTTCAGATCATTTATATTTTCCTAGTATATATATGTTAGGAAAGGAGTTTTTCAGGATATAAATGTACCCATACATTTTATTCTATTGCACTGCAGTTACACTGCCAGTTCTAGCATTTGCAATGCTAGAGGTTTGATTGGGTTTTTTTTAGATGGAGAAAACTTGGAACAGTCAAAAAACAGATATGAAAATATTCTCTTTAGTACTGTGATTAAGCAACTTATGAAAAAAGATGTTAATCAAAGAACTTTATAAACTGGAAATGAGCCTGGAATAATCTTGACTTTTTTTCTCTACAGATTCATGCTATAACATGATAGTGTTCCTAGAATGTTCCTTCCTCCAAGACAGAGACCACAGATTACCCAGGCATATTACATATTGCAAGCATTATTTTTTCTTAAAGTTGTTATTAAAATATTTTCCTAGTATTTCAAATTGTCCTAAGGGTGTTTAAATCAAAACATCCCTTGTTATCTTGGCTAATAAACACATAGTTTAATTTTTCATAGAATCAGCACATCCTTTGTATGAAGACAATCTCAATCTTTATTCTTCAAAGTCACATTTCCTCATAAATAATGAATTTTAAGATAATAACTGTCCCTGCTATTTCACTGAGCTCTACTCAATGCAATACCCCAAAAACATTTGCTGGAGGAGAGATAAATATTACTTGATGAATCCTGTAGTCCAAATTCCCTTTCATAAGGACCCTAGTATAGTGTTAGATTTTTGCATTTTACAGCATCATTTGGTACCTTATAATCAGATATTAATTCCAGCAAAACTACAGACATACTCTACATACCAGAACAGTTCTTCTGAATACTGTATTGGGATGCCTGATTATCTCTGCCTTGCTATTTCCCTTTCTTGGAGAGTACACCACTTTCCCTCACACTCTTCAGTTTGTCAGCACCACCTTGACTCCAAATGTGCAGGCACTGTCTTCCCATAGTGTTATTTTTAAATTTAATAAGCATACATCACCTATGCCATAACCAGATCCTGTCTACTTTGGCTTTTACATGACAGAAGAATAGAACATTATAGTTTTGGTTTTGAAGCATCCATTAGTCCCACAATAAAAGAGTATCTCTATTTGTGGTGTTCTAGTTTGTTAATTCAGGTATTTGAAGTGACTGTGTAACTTGTTAAATTGTCTTGATGTACCTAAGATCAAGGCACAAGAAATAAAAGTTAGGAACACAAATCCTTAAAACAAAGATCAAAAAAAACAGGCTATTAGTTGCTTAAATATATTTACAACAACCTTGGGGGAAAAAAAACAAAAAACAACAAAAAACAATGTTTTGGTAAAAAACACTTGAACTGAAACTGTCCAAATCATCACACTGTTTCTAGCTTAGGAATATGCATGAAAATCAAAGATACCCAAATAATTATTTTTAGAAATAGTGCTAGAAACTCTGAAACTAACATGTTACCAAACCTTAGTAATTGTTTGATAGATATTCTAAGTCAACAAACCTACATGGTTATCTTAATACTTTTTTAAGACAGTCGATTTTTTTGACACCACTTGAAAGTGATAGTCAAACAATTAATAAATAAATACTAGAGAAATGAATCATTATGATACATTTGCATAATTTGAAAGCTGTAAAAATTATTTCTAGAAGTATTTTATAGAAACTGTGTAGGACACTGAATGTCTAGAATGAAAGCCTACTTGCATTCATGGGACATGGAATTAGAAAAGTATTTAGAAGATCAATCAAGCAAGAAATTCCCTAAGTAATGCTTTACAGTAATTCAAAAGATTATGTACAGCTGTCATTTCTCACAGTAGCCATTTCATACCATTCTGAAACAACTCAGAATTTTATTTAAAACACTTCTTTTTAATCATTTTCAGGAAATATCATAATCCTTCTACATATTTCAATAGTCAAAGTAGAGCAGTGTAAAGTTCATGAAGAAAGAATGCATGCTCACAATCCCATTGAGTGAAGTTTTTCTACAAGTTACTCTTACCCAGGTAAGTTTCCTCAGCTAATGAGAAAGAGGATAGCAAGTATGTAACATGAAATAAAAAATGCATATGCCTACACACATGGAAACAGAACTGACCTGTTCCAAAAGGCAATCAAAAACACCAGAGAAATTGATAATATTAAATATATATATATATATATATATATACATATGTATATATAAATATACATATATCTATGTACATATAAATATATATATGTGTATAAATATGAGATTTTTTTGTGTCTTACATTATTTAGGGCATGTAATTCCTTGGAAAGTGGAAAGCGGGGAAGAAGTAGTAAAAAATAGTAATTTCTTCCACTAAATCCCATTTCACATTCTGCACTGCTTTCTCAGGCTTTTCTAATTCCATTTGAAGGGCAAAGATATGTCCCATATGTCAGACTGTGTCTTCTTTGCATCCCTGAAGACATCTGTGTACTGAAGAACTGTCAGAAGAACCTTGAGGGTTTTTCTCTTAGAATTTTTCTTAACTTGTAATTGAATAAAAGAAAAAAATATGTCAGGTGTGACTTCATCTTTCCAGAAGGAGGTGCTCTCAGGATCCTAAATACTGTCACTACTAGTCTATGTTAGCAGCCCTAAACCAAAGAGCATTAAGTGATTGTTGCAGGCAGGGTTTATCAGTTCAGCAAGAGGAGAGTTTGTTGAAGAAGGTCTATGGCATCAGTGAAATACCCTTTAATTTACAATCTCCCTCTCTACCTCCTTTCTGAACTATTCCCACTTGCCAAAATGAAACTGTTAAAAAAAAATTTTATCCTGGTGTTTTGGGAGGAAAGTGATACCTTTCAAGTTATACACATTCTATCACACTACCTCAAGAAATTCCTTGAATTGCTAAAATAACCATCCATTCTGTGTTTAATGCAAATTAAAAATTTTTTTTTAAGCTAGTACCTTCTAAAGAATTCCTTGTACAAATTCAAACATGTTATTTAAAAGAAACAAATATAATAAATTGTAGTGCAATTTCTTTTCTAAGTAAAAAAGACTGTTAAGAAGGAAACAGATAATTTACAAACACAAAAATATTTCACTCAATTACCATATCTTGAAAGCCATATGGAGATTCATTTGGAAGGAGAACCCAGGGAAGCACTACATATTTTCATAATATGTTCTTTGTACACAGAACAAAGGAAATCTTTATCAAAGACAAAAGATAAGAGAAGAATTTTTATGACCCCTGCTAAAAGTTTTCCAGTCTTCCCCCCCTACTCATGCTTTGGTGTCATAGAAAAGAGTCATAGAATACCCTGGATTGGAAGAGAACTTTAAGGATCATCAAAGTCTGACTCCTGTCCCTGCACAGGACAACCTCTGAGCCTGAGAGTGCTATCCAAATGTTTCTTGAACTCTATGAGGTTTGTTGCTGTGACTACTTCCCTGGGGAGCCTGTTCCAGTGCCCAGCTGCACTCTGTGTGGAGAACCTTTCTATAATATCCAGCCTAAACTTCTTTGGAAGAGCTTCAGGTCATTCCCTCAGGTCCTATCACGAGGTGCCAGACAGAAGAGATCAGAGTCTCTCCTTCACTTCCTTTTGTGAGGAAGTTGTAGACCACAGTGAGGTCTCATGTAAGTCTCCTCCAGGCTGAACAAGTCAGTAACCTGCTCCTGAAATAATATTATGGTCTCGTTATTAAAAGATGTCTCTGCCTAAATTAAGTTGCCAACAAGACCATATGACAAATTCAATAGTAAAGATTATATTTAATAGTAAATATTATAGTAAATGGGAGGGAGGGAGGGAGGGAGGGAGGGAGGGAGGGAGGGAGGGAGGGAGGGAGGGAGGGAGGGAGGGAGGGAGGGAGGGAGGGAGGGAGGGAGGGAGGGAGGGAGGGAGGGAGGCAGGGAGGAAGGGAGGGGGGGAGGGAGGGAGGGAGGGGAGTCACCATCACAGGGGGTCCTGTGGCTTCCTGCTGGCCCTCCTTCTTTCTGCTCAGTGGTGAGGGTCCTCAGAGTGTTTTTCTGGAAGTACTACTCTTATAGTGTCTGAATCCTGGGTATCCGGATAGGTACTTGCTGTTACCACAACTTGGAATGGCACGTGTGTAAGCATTTGTTTCCCACAGTTTGCCATGATGGGAATTATTGTCTGTATAGGTTATCCAGGTTTGCCTCCCTAGGTCTGGCATCCACCATTTGTTGCATCAAGGCTTTTCTTACAGTCTGCACAGGGGAATCTTGTCTGGTGTGCTAATTTCAAACTTTTCACCTCCATGTAGGCCTGAAATTATTACTTTCCTATTAGCTATCTGTGCCTTTAATGGTGGCTTATCTTGTGGGAACTTCCTTCTTTGACAGGGCCTTGAAACCAATTTATTGCTTTAAGTCCTGATAGGGACCCTCTGTCGCTCCTCATACAGCTTCCCCTGTAAAACATTCACCATTTTAATAGCCTTCCTTGGGATGATCTCTAACAACTTTATATCTTTCCTGTTGTGGTGCCCAAAACTGCCCCCATCACTCGAGGTGAGGCTGCATCAGTGCAGAGCAAAGCAGGGCATTCATCTCGCTTTAGTGGTGGGCAACACTGCACCTGCTACAACTCAGGCTGTCCTTCCCATCTGCCAGGGCAGAACTGCTGAATCATATTCAATTTTCCTTCCACCAGGACCTCTAGGTATCTTTCTGCAGTGCTGCTCTCCAGCAAGTATGGATCAAATATCAGACTGAGATATTCACAGTCCAAAAATGGAAGCAGTTTCCTAAGTCCATCCTTTAAGTAACAGTTTTCTGTGAGGCACGCCATTATTTTAGCATTTCTTAAAATAGTTACTTCTGCTCATTACTGACACCTGGAGAACAATGAGCACCACAAGCGTTATACCTTCCTGTTATGAAGAAAGTGAGTTATGAAAGAGTGAGACAACATAGCATAATGAAGCTCAAATGACTATATTTCATAGTAACACCATTTCTATGACTAGGATGTGTTATAGAAGCAGAAAGGAGGATCAATATCACTTAGCTGTGATGGTGAGCAATGTCAAATTTAAGAAATATGCACTATCATCCTGCCCACTGAAACATGTATTTCACAGGTAAAACTGGGCTAGACCAAGAATTCTTGTAGTAAAACTTTTCATAACATTACTTGCTAAAAGACTGAGCATCACTTTTCATGTCATAGCATATGTAGGTCATCAAATCTAGGTTTCAACTAGTTTTAACACTTGACTGTAGATTTATCATTAAAAGCAGAGGCTTACACTGTCTAACAAAACAATACTTAACCACTTGTGTACTGGTTTCAGCAAAAGCCAGTCCCCAGCAGCCCTACAGTACTGATGATAACAGCAGCCCTACATTATTGACAATAACAGTTGTGGAGAAGTTGCAAATACATTCAGTCTCTGAAAGGTTTACTGAGACCTGGAAGGCCAATGCTTCTCAGAGTTCAAAATGAGAAGGTAATCTACCCTGTATCTACTCTGACCTGCAAACTCCCTTTGCAGTGTCTCAACATTTCTCGTTCGTTCTCTTAAAATAAAATTTTCAGGCAACAATAGTTAATGTTTTAGGTATGAAACAGAATAAGTAGTTAAATACCAAATGTCAACCACAGCTCTCTCTGGTCCAGCCCACCCCAGCAGGATAGAGGAAGTGAATTGAAAGGTGCCCAGGGTAACCCAAGATGTTACTCTATTCCATGTTTATCTGTGCCCAAAATTGTTATTGCTCCTCTAAGACCCTGCAGGTGGAAACAGAATTGTGGGACTGCCATAGGGTGCTGGTTATTTTTAAAGTCGAGGTTGTTCAAGCACCACTGTCTTGCCTCTTGGCTCTTGCTCTTTCCCTTCTGTTCTGTTAAAGGAAAAGAGCTGAGGCAGTGTAGGAGGAGGCTTCCCTTGGTTTTCTTTCCTTTCTTGTTTTGTTTTCTGGTTTTTTTTTCCTGGAGGGTTGCTTTTTGGGAGGGCTTTCCAGGAGGCTGCATCTTGCAGTTCTTGGCCACTCTAAAGCAAATTCTGTGGGTGCCTGATTACAGGAAAAGCAGAACAGGCCCACTCTGTGCCATTGCCCAGCCAGATGTTGTCAGTTTCTGACGAGGAAAAGAAAGAGTCCTGATGCAAATTTCAGCCACTGAGTGAGTTCCAGCCACTGGACTTTGACACATTCCAACCACTTTTGTTGATACAGATGCTGCCAACAGAGAGATACAAGAGGCCTTCGACTGGCTTTGGGCTGTAGGTTTTGTGAGTACTTTTTGTCCATATTCTCTGTTGATTGTTGTTTGGGGGAAGAGGGAATTTTGCAATTGCTTTTAGGGGGGAGGTTTCTGTGGGGTTTTTTGTCTCTTGTTCTGTCTCTCCATTCATAGCTGGAAGAGGGTTGAGGGGAGCTGGCATCTTTGTCTTTGCATCTCCAAATGCAGGTATCTGCAGAGGGTACCATCATGGGGGAGGGGTTTCTCCTCCATTTTTGGTTTCTCTTGGTTCCTGGGGGGGGGGGTCCTTGAGATTTCAGCAACTTTGTAACCAGTAATTTTTTATGGTAATTTTTCTTGCCTGTTGTGATTTGGTTTTTTCTCATTTTTTCTTTTTTTTTCTTTCTTTTTAAGGTAAACTTTTATTTTTCCACTTCTTTTTAGTCATATTTGTTTCTCTTTATTGGTGGAATGGGAGTGGATAAACCTAAAGGGGAGGTAAATAATTTTTGAATAACTGTACCCTTAACTTTTCTTGCACCAAAACAGAAGGGTAAAAGTCAGAAAATTATGGTGGAGATAACAGCACTTTAATAATAGAAATAAAATAATTTTAGTAACAATAATAATAACTATTGTTGTTATATAATGTAATGAAAAGGAAAATTTATAAACTAGAGAAATAAAAGCTAAGAAAGACAAATTATGCAAGTGAAAATAACTGATCATCACCAGTCAACTGATGAGCAGCCTGTCCTTGAGCAGTGGCCCCCAGAAAACAATTCACAGATTTTTGCAGAATATGATCCCTAATGGTATGGAATATCCCTTTCATCCATTGGCAGCATTTGTCCTAGCTGTGTTCCTTCCCAACACTTGGTTGAACTCACAGACAACTCACTGGCAGCAGGGTATGACAAGCTGGAAAGGCCTTGGCTGTGTGTAAGCACTGCGCAGCAATAGCAGAAACACTTCTGTATTATCAACACCATTTCCAGGAGAAATACAAAATGCAATCCCACACCACCTATCATGATCTATTCCAGCCATGAGCACAACAGGACAGAAGGCAAGTAAGCACCTACCAAGAAAAGATTTTTTTGTACTGAAACATTTTTGGAATGTTATTCCTTGTACTAAGGGAAATACTTGCTTAATACTTATTTAAACAAGCCTATATTAAGCTTCTCCTACCACACCAGAGTTGTCTAAAGCTTTAGAAATTCTGCAGAGGTCTTTCTAAGGGGTTCAAAATCAGACTATCAGACTTTCTACCCATGACAGACAGCACGAGTTACTCTTTTCTTTTGAAAGCAGGAAGACAAAACCAGAGTATATCTTTTTAATTATCAGTCTTAAAGAAAGGTCAGTGGAGCATTTTGATTGGGTTCTGTATATTTGGTATTCTTTTAAATGTGATTTTAAAAGAATATCTAGAGTTAATTTCCTTTTTTTCCTAACTTGCAAGAACACAATATACTTCATAGAGGAAACTGGGAAAACAGTATTAAATATCATTAAAATGCTATTGACAATTTTTTTTTTTCAACAAGTTACCTTGCCTGTATTTTAGGAAAGTATTACTTCAAGCATTGAATTGTTAATGATCAGCAAACAGCATGCAATATGGTCTTCAGTTTCACTTAAGTGGAAGTTGAATAAATCAGTCAAGATGGAAAACTGTTTAATAAAGAGTTTCCACTGCTTTAGTAGTTCTAACAGCAAAAGAAGCATTAGATACAAGTACTTGTCTGAAAGCATTTTATCAATATACAGTGTATCTGGAAATTTGAGGGCTAGTTCCCAGTTCAGATAATGAAGTTGACAGAGGTAAAAGTGCTGAATTACACATCATATTACTGTGTGACTTCCTGCTGACTTCAAGAATAAATGTGGAATTGACATATCTAATTTTTTTTAATGGATGTACCTCTAGCAGTTGTTGATGTCTATTTATCTAATATTGACAGAAAGGCAATCTGTAGAGCATTTATTTAAGCCTGTTTCTTCCCTGCCATTTTAGTCTTCACTTTCCACTGTCTGTTTAGTAAGTTGCAGAATTCTGAATTCTCCATGCCCCTCTTAAAAAAATAATTTAGAACAAAAATAAAAAACAGCAGCATGAGATCAAAACATTGAATTCCTCATGTAAAAGTATGATTCTAGTTAATTAAAAAAAAATAGCCTGGAAAAGATTATGAAAGAAGATCAGATGGAGTGACAGTTTCCCACACAGTCAGAAATAGTGAACTAGTGCCTTCATGGTCTTTTAGGTAAGATTAAGTACCCAGTGAGTACTCTAAGTCAGATCAGAGGTTCAAATAGCCTGGCATCCCATGGAACAGGTAGCTGCCTTCAGAAAACTAAGTGTAAGGTAAGTATAATATTTCTCGGGACTCATCTTGAGCTGCTTACAGACTTCGGTCAGAAGCACAAGTTTAACATTAAACTTTAACTTTACTATAGTCAGTCTGTCCAGTTTCTTTATTCTAGCTAAGCTCTTTTCATTCCCTTTTTATGACAAAGACTGCCAAAATTTTCTGGTGTTTTCTGTGAAGGGTGGCCTTCTTCTACGGAAGACACAAGGTAAAGTGGGTATGGATCTTTAGGAACTTGATGCAAGTAGAAGTAGACTTGCAGACTGGTTCAAAGAGCATCTTGATAGATTTAAGGAAGAAAAAAATACTAGATGCAAAAGATGTCCTTCAAATCCACTCTTAGACAGCATCAAGCATGGGAGAATGACCTAGATACAGATAACCACTGCTATTTGTATTAATTACAGTTTCACATTCATAGAACTAGGTCTAATTACAACATGATAATTTAGAGCTAGATTATGTTGTTTCCCACAGAAGAAAATGACTGTGCATAAGTATTCCTCAGACAAGAATTAAAAAACATACTCCCTCACAATATTCACCCAAAGTCTAAGAAATTCTTGGCTTAAAATATACATCTTAAAATGGTTCTGTTGGGATGAAATTTTCCAGAGAATATACTCTGTGTTTCTAAGGGTTGTGATTTCATCTTCATGCTAGAATTACCTGTAGAAAAACATCTGCAGATGAAATGATTGTTGTCAATCATGTCATTAAAAATCTCTAACTTACACAATCTGTACAAATTTGAGTTTTTAGAGGTAGAGTCTACTTCAGTAATAAACCAAGTGGTACAGTTCATCAAACCTAACTAGATACCTTCACTTTCCTTCTGAATTTTCCTTATACACTACTCAAGGCATTTTCCATGGCAAGTACAGCACTTTTTTTTCTGTAACTTGATGAGTTGCACAACATACATTTGTTACTAACATGTTGCTAAGCTAAAATAAATTGTACAAGTTAGGTAAATTGCTAGCATTAAAAACAGTTATCTGACAAGATATTCATACTTATTTTTTTCAGAAAATATGACACAGCATAAAACAAGAAAACAGTAAGTCTTGAAAACCATGCCATTAATTTCAAGCAATGTTTATTACATTGTTATAAATGGTTTATTAATTGCAAAATGACTGCTGCTATGAAACTGCACACAAAAGAAAAGAAATTTGTCCCCAGGTATTCATTCTTTAATTGTGTGGAAGATAATTTTGAACCATGGAAATCTGGAGTGGAAAGTTTTATAAATTTCTGGTTTCTGTAAGACTTCAGTGAGCCCAGAGCAGAGAAAAAAAGTCATCTGTTGTGAGGTGTCTTCCTTGCTGTGCCAACTGTTTCACTTTTGGAGACACGTCTGGAGTACTGCATTCCACTCTGGGCCCACCAGCATAAAAACAATCTGAACCTGTTGGAAGAGCTCCAGGGGAAGGCCACAAAGATGATCTAAGGGCTGGAGCATCTCTCCTATGAAGTCAGAGTGAGAGATTGTGGCTCTTTGGCCGGGAGAAGAAAATCCTGCAGGGAGAGAACTTACAGGGGACTTGCAATACCTAGAGGGGGCTGCAAGAAGGTTGGAAAGGAACTTTTTACAAGGGTATGGAGTGACAAGATAAGGGGAATTGGCTTTAAGATGAAGGAGGTTTGTTTTAGATAATATACTAGGAAGAAATTATTTTCTGTGAGGATGATGAGAACAGTAGCAACACTAGCACTGTAGAGTTTCCCCTACTCCTCCAGTCTCAGTGTAGCCATTAGAAAAAGTTCCTTCTGCTTGCCAAGGTCTAATACGCATGTCATGGTTTAACACTCAGCTGTTTTGACAAACTTTAGCTAAATAGTTTTATAAAGCTCTTGAAATTCTGCCAGTGGCAGCTGCAGAATTTCAAGAGCTGGGGTAATTCTACATATCTGATCTAATAGCACCACTTCACAAAAACAAGCTGAATGTCCCTATAATCATGAAGTGTATGCTGTGTACAGGTGTAAACTTCTTCAGCTGCAATCTGTTCTGTTCAGCAGTATTTGCATCCCTTCAGTAAAATTTCACATTCAAGCAATGAAGGCAAGTAAGCAGTACAGTAAACAGACAGCTATGCCTGAGATTTAGCTAACTGCTAACTTAGCTAATGACAAACAATTGAACATGATGTGAGAAATTACTGAATGCAAAAAAAGGTGATTGGAATGAGATAGGGCTAGCAGAGAGCAGCATGAGAAGTGAGTGGATTTCTCAGAGGATTAAGTAGAGTTCAAAAAAGAGTATGTGTGGGCTTTTGGAGGACAGAAACAAGACATGTGTCCCAGAATCCTTTGACCCAAATTTGCTACACGTTTCCATTTCACTGCGAAATTTTTGGGTTGGATGTCACAGCAGCCAGGTTGAATTCTGTCTTAAAAAAGCAAATTTATTTTATTTCCCTGAATGCACTGGCTTGTTCAGGATTGAAATAAACTTGCTTTATTTAAAAGACTTTTGAGGAGATAACTAGATAGGTAGACAGACAGACAGACAGACAGATAGATAGATATACAGATAGATACTGAAGCTTCTGGTTAATAGGACCCTGGGGTTGATTCACAATATTCAACAGAAACCCAACACTTCCAGTGCATAATTTTGAGGAGAAAATGTAACAATTGAGATCAAATTTATGGGAAAATTGTCAAGTTTACTGTCTCTAAGACAAATTCTTACACACAGCTAAGCCACATTCTGAATTGTAGTAAGCCCACACCACCAGCCTTCACTCTCTTGAGAACCACCACTCAAATCTACATATATCACTCATCCTACAATCCTTATGTTGTGGTACAGCAGTGCTTCAAGAGCCAGTCTTTGAAATGCTGTTAAGGGGATGACTTCAACTTGTTTACTATAGCAGTGAGGAATCACAAGGCCTAAGAGAAAGCTAAAGATTCCTGACAGAGACGAAAACAAAGAGTCTTTTCAATGAAGGTAATTCTTATATGTTTAATTATGTCAAACATTATTGTATCAATAAAAACTTTTCAGTTTTTGTGCTTCTAGAGTAGGATCCTTTTCAGTAGTATTATCCAACACTAGAGGAGCAGTTCTGTGAGCAGAATGGGTATCTCAAAGTTCATCCTTTGCTAGGAATGACTTCCACACAAAGTGAAACACATTTGATATTCTTTTTAATGAAGTAAGCACACGACACTTAACATATGAAAATATGCATGAATGAGACAATCTTTTGGCAGTCAGCCTGAGCTACCATCTGCTCTTATAACAGCGGTGGAATAAAGTTTATATTATACTCCACTCAAAATAAATTAATTAGGGATATCCTGTATTTTACTAGTGGTGTTAATTGGAAATATATTAAGTCTACATATAGCTAAAGGATATTGATGCATGATTCTACTTTCCTACACTTTGGGGATCTGTACATTCTAACAAAGGAACCATTCCTTTGAGCAAGTAAGGATAATCAGTTTTGAAAAATAGATTTTAAACAATATCATATAATTTTAAAATATTATTTCTGAAAGTATCTCTTTTTGGTTTTCCATCAATATTAAGATATTTTCTATGAAGCTTATTCCTAGTATTATAAGACTATCAGTAAATACATCCAAGAAGAACAGTGATACTCAGTGAAGTATTGGACACATGATATTAAATTTATCATTCATGAAATGATGTGAACTCAGGGCTCATGTTTCTTTAGAAATAAAAATAAACGACAGATCACAAATCTTCCTCCTGTTTGGCTCCTTCTGCACCAGAAAAGCAGTGTTATCTGATTCCTGTGTAATCAGATATTTTTTTAACTGATCATTTGCAGTCACTGTACCAAATCTGAGAGCTGCATGATTAGAACAAAACAGAAATATTATAGGTTAGTTGAAGGAATTCTTAAATATGTCCTCCAATTACAAATGGGATTCCGACTTGTTAAACTCTCATATTTCAGCAACAGTGGGATATCCTAAACCAAGAGTTTTTGTTTTAAAGCAGTCACATCTAAGTCTCCTGTACCAGAAGAAAATAAACATTAGCTCAAGCTGTAACACTTTGCAAAAGGCTAAAGAACTCACTAAATCTAGAAAAGCAAATATCTATTAAACCTGTAAATATATATTTTTATATATTTTATATATATATATATGTATAATGCTTGCATATTTTGCATTGATTAAGGGGAGAGACTTTTAGGAGATGTATATCTAGGGTGAGTCCGTTGCATTCCCTTTCTAAAATTTTACCTCCAAGCCAGTATCCTGCCTTGTGCAGAGCTGTTGTAAGAGCTCCTGTCACAGAAAAACATCTTATTTCAGCTGTCTCTGTTCAATATCAATAACATGTCCACAAAAAAAGCACAAGCACAAAACAAACAGAGAGGATCTTATTTTCTTTTCCCACTGTAAGAGAGAGGGCCACCGTTTCTTATGTACTTTGCTACCTCAAAACTCCAGTAGTGCTATGTGGAATTCAAAGACACATGCACAAGACAAGGTCTGCTGTATAACTTTACATGTAAAGCCCACAACTCCCAGTGAACTTTAGTAATACATCTCCCAGCATTTTCAAGACATGCAGATTTAAATTAATCTCCTGTGTCCTACACACGAAAAAGGAGAGCAGCTGTTATTTAGTCTGAAGCGCAGCCTAGACAAAGATTCACAACACCATTGCACCTCCAGCTCCCTCTTATCCTAGATGACATATTTGACAATCTTTTCTGCAATTATGTCCACAAACTAGAGCATAAGTCCTCCTCAATGGCCTCTTTCATTTCACCTCTTTTTTAAACATGTCACAAGTGCTTCACCAAACCCTTCCATCATCATGTGAATAAAATTTTCAAATTGATCTCAGCTCCAACATACCTGAATTGGAGATTTTAATGACTTTAACTCTCCCTGTTTTCTCTTCTTTCAGGACACCAGCCTGCAAAATCATTTCCTGAGATCGCCTGCTTGGTAAGTTAGGCCTAGTGCTTCTCTTCATTTGACTGTTTAAACAATGTGGTGGTTTTCCTTTTACCTTTGTTACAATCATGCTCAATCCCTTACCCAGTCATCCTGTGCAGCCACAGAAAACTGTCTGAACATCATTAATCTCTACAATCCCAAACTAATGTTTCCACCCTTCTACTACACAAGAAAAAAACAGTATCTGTTTGTGATGACATTGTCCTAGTGGCTGGAACAAAATAGTGATTACTGAACAACATTAGATGAAGTGGTGAGAATGTCCTTCTGCACAGGACATCCAGAATAGGGATACAGCTCTTAGTACACCTTAACAGTTAATTTAAAGCAAATAATGTGAGCATGCCTTAGTTTTTAGTGTCATCAGGCTGGCAATTAAGAAGAGAAATAAACAAAAACTGGGACTCAAAAACACCCTAAGTACTTTAGTTCACAATAGCACTTAGAGTGATCACATTTAATGTTTACTGGCCTATTATATTACTTTCCTTAACTTTTTTTGTTCTGCTTGTATTTATGAGTTTAAAATGGTATTTTATGAAGTCTTAAATATATAGATATGTATATGATTGCGTTTATCTATATTGTTTAAAAAAATTTAAAGGGTGCCCAAATATATCTGCACCACACGCTTTTAATGCTATATACTTCTAAAATATACTCTTATTAAACATGAAAAATTCTTCTTTTCTTTTTCTTGTCAAGTATAGCATGCTACACTCTGTTTAACAAAGTAAAACAGATACATTTTTGCACACATAAAAAACCAAAGAAAAATCCAGTATTCTCTTATGGTTACATAAATTAGACAAGGTTGAATGTTTCCTCTTGAAGTTAGCATAAAAAATTAGTTTATGCGATTGACATCCCTTACTTTTTCTAGTCTCTTTTTCTAGTTATGCATTGTCATTAGAAATGTAATGCATATGTTACTGAGATTGCTGAATTCAGTTTGAAACACATAAAGATTCTGCATTTTTTGCTGCAAAATTACAAACAGGAGAATTTTAAAATGAAAGTAGATATATACAGTATAAATAAAACTATGTCCAGTAGAATCTTAATTATGTACCTGAAATTATTGGTTTTATTACCACATACCACTGCATGTAAAATGAATACAGTTTTTCATGTAAATTAAATAAACACTGTGCGAAACTAGATTGACATTATTCTTGAAAAAATGTTTTTGTTATGCAAAAACATTCATAAGGCTCTGGTCATTCAGAGACTTATTTTGAGTGAAAGAGTAAGGTCATTTTCACTGCTTTGAAGACAGGAGACTATCTTCAATAAATGATGACAGTATCACAGATAGGTCATAATTAAAAGTATCAATTAGAAGTTCATACACACATATGCATAAATGGATCCACTCATATGTAGTATGTATATAAACACACACACAATTCAATCTTACGGCTCAAAAAGGACTCCCATGAGAGGAACTCCCAAGAATCAGTTAGTCTAAACTATTCTTTCCACAGTGGTTCTGCTGGGTCTGACTGGCATAGAGTTAGCATGGGTGCTTCACAGTGCTGTTTGTTTCCATTGCTAGCTAGAAGGGTTGATAACATATCAGGTTCTGGCCAATGATGAGCAGTGCTGGCACCACATCAAGGCTGTCTCTCAACCCTTTGCCCTCCTCAGTACACTGCGGGTGGGCAAGACCTTGATGTCACTGAGTGCTGGGAAAAAAAAACTCTCCAACCAATTTAATAAGTAAGAAAGCTGACGTGACTTTACTAACCATGCTGGATGTATGAGGAATTCTTCTTAAAGCATGCAGGCCAGTAACCTAGTAGAACATGTTATATTATTGAAACTAATTCATATTAATCTTAAAGTAATCTAAAATTTCTTGAATATATAAATATATGATAATTATTTCCTTGGACTTATTTGGATATGGTTCCAGACCTTGTGATAAAGCTTTTCTCCTTGAGAGTATTTCAAATATGTAGTCAGATCTACTCTGATATGTAATTCTCTTATCCATCTTTATTCTGACAAAAAATCCTTGTTCTCAAAACTGATATCCACTATTACATATTGATCACTAAGTTCATAAGGAAGCATTAACTGGCATCAGACTTGATAGTCACAGATGCAGGGAGTTAACAGAATGCCACATTAATCTCCGGTAATAACCACTGTATGATACAAGCATTGACTGTATCATAAGCATTAACCACAAATATCAGGAATACATGCTGTTGTGTTAAAGTACAAAGAATTTTCCAGTATCTTCCCCCATTGCTGAATAAGTTTCTTCTTAAAGAAATATAAATTGATCAGTAACATTGGGACAGCCTGGACAGATGAGCCAAAATGGCCAAAGGGATATTCCTTATTCTATGACATCAGTTCAAACATAAAAGCTCATAGGAGTGGGGAAAGGCATTCATTTTTTTATGATGTCTGTTTTCTGGAGCAACTATTACACGTACTGAAGCTCTGCTTCTAAGGAAGTGGCGGGGATGGGAAGTAGAGAATAAATATTTTGGCTTTCTTTGTTGCCACATGTAGCTTTTGCTTTCTCTTTATTTTACACCTTTATTTTGACCCATGAGCTTTCTTCCATCAAACTTTCTTTACTGTGTTGCTAGTGAGAGGAGTGATAGAGGGGGCTTGCTAGGCACCTGGCAGTGGCAGTCTTTACCTGTATGTCATAATTTGAACAATCAGGAAAGGCAGTGATGAAGATCTGATGCTCTGCTGCTACTGTAACTTGTTCTATAGGTTAAGCACATTTTACCAATCCTCAGATCACTTTGAAGAACATAGAAGTTATTTAAAGTGCTTTACAGAATTTTAAAGTGTTGGAAAATAATTTAGAGAACAATAAAGTTCGATACATCAGTCTGGGCCAGGAAGACAGTCACTCCTGATAAAAGCAATAATATGCTTCAAGGACAGTGAATGTTAACAGGGAAATATAAACAAATTCTCTAAGACTAAAGTTTGGACAGATAACTCACACTTTTAATATTATCTTTTGAAAAGTCTGAAATATTTGGAATCTGATTTACAGTACTTTGCTGTCAGCCAGATCTTCTCACTCAAAGTGAGAATTATTTGTTTCCATATCAAATGCTATCTTCTAGAAGGAATGTTGAATTTCAGTTTTTTGTCTGCCTCTAATTAGTGAAAGAAAGTACATGCTAGACTCCCATCTGTTCTAACTACAAATTGAAGGTATTGATTTTAGTTTTGTGTGCAGAAAGTCCCCCATACTATTTTGCAAGGATGTTCTTCACCAGGTCAAGTGAAGGAAACAGCGTGAACAAAAAGAAAGAGCAAGGGATATAATTTATTTGGGAGAGAGTGACCAGTTGCTTTTGAATTACTGTATTTCATAATGGATTTAGATTGCCAAAGATGTTGGTCGGTTTTGCTCCACATTTGAAATGTTTTCAATACTTGTTTATGTGGCAATGTAACTCTAGAGTGTTTTCAAATGTCCCACTGACATCTCAGGTGTGTGACAGATACTACTGACTCTAGAAGAAGCTCTAGAGGAAAAAATAATTTTCTTTATTGGTATAATTTTAAGGAATTTCATGGAAGTCAGCAAACTTATTTAGTGTGCACTGAACTCCCATATCTAAGTAATTTATAATGACACTGAAAAGACTTGACCCTAAAATTGAGACCTCAGAAATACCTACCACTGGAGATTGTCTGTCAATCTGATATCTTGGGCCAAATTTTTGTCTTTTATCCTGATGCTCACTAGTATTTGTTTTGTAAAAGCAACAGGAGAAAAAAAATTTTCATAGGTTTTGTGATGTTATAACCTCTATTGTCGTTGGTCCCTGTCATAAACACATCCCAAATCTTGTGAGAAAATAGTCCTATTTCTTGAGCTATTTTTGTATTATCAGTGCTTATTTGTCCATATTCCTGACATCATGTAAGGTTAATTGTTGGAATATGACCAGATAGCAGATGGAAGGACTGCTCCTTATCTGTGGGAGCATGGACTGGCAAAGGTTTCTGATAGTCCTATTTTCCAGAATAGCAATCATCTTATGGTCTCCTATCAAATGACTGATCATTTGGAATAAGACATATGAATTTGAAAATCTGAAGATTTGTAAGAATGAAGAGTATAAAAACATGATGTACAATTTCATATATGCCAAAATATAAACACCAACAGCCTTCATAAAATCTCTTGATATCCTTTGTACAGAGTTGTGAGACATATTTAGGGTTTGGGTTTTTTATTTGTGGTGCAAGCATGTTTGTGCTACTCTACCGTTTGAGTAGATTTTTACAAGCTACTTTAAGAGCCTACTGTAGTTTTAAATTTTGAGCTTATAATAAAGAACAAAACCACTGTCATACAGTTATGCATTTTAGAAATAGTAAGTCTGTATCTTTTCTTCATAATAAAACGTTTCTCTGAGTCTACAGGCACTCCTGTCATGATGAGAAAACAGCATAACCCATAATACATAAGGAGCTTTAAGATGATATGAAACTTTGATAGATGGGAATATCAAGGAGTATTTGTCAAAGCAGCATTTCAAATTTACAGCTTACTGCACTGCTACAATTTTCATGAAACAGAAAAAAACTTGTGGAATCCTATTTGAATTTGAGTGGGTAGGTAATTAAAAGGACTTCAGATTTTACTGAAGAACAAAAAATGAGATGATGAAGACAGTGTCAGATGGGTAAGAATTATAATAACTTATAAATTAGGAATCTTTTCATGTCTTTATAGATTTACAAATTTAAAAATATTTTCTAAATCACTGAAGAAAATTTATTTTAAATCAATGTTGAGGCAAGACTAATGGTTTACAAAGGCAGGGCTTATCTCTCATTCATTTATATTGGATACCAAGAATCCTTACCATAAGTGAAGTGCAGAATCAGTCAAAGCAACAAAAAAGTAGTCTGTAAAGCTTGTAACAAGTTTTCCTAAAATATTAAGCAGAGGCTGTGGAACTGCTCTCAGTTGTTTGCAGTTTCAGCTGAGTAGCACTTTATCCTCCTAATCTCCTATGACTATCTCTATGACTACTCAAGCAGAAGGAGAATGGATCTCTTTTAAGCAAAAACATACTCGGAAAATAACTCATGGTCCTAATTAATGGTGTGACATCCTGACATTCTACCAGTAATTATTGCCTAAAAAAAATCCCAGAGTGATTCCAAAGTACAGCTTTACTTACCCATTGCTTTTTTCTCCCACAAAAAATCAAACATCTGTAGTTATAAAGAAAATCCTATCCTCCGATATCATTCATGTTCTGTGTGAACAATACAGAAAAGGAACATTCACTGAGGCTATTGTCATTATTATGAGGTATGGCTTCAGGAATAAATTCCTGCCTAATCTAAAACTGTAAAGATCTTTTCAAAGGATAAGAAGACAACATAACTTATTGTCAGCTTGGGAGAAAATTTAAGGAGTGATTAATCTGGGGAGTTTTTTTTATGAATATACTTCTTAAAGGGAAGGAAAAAACCACCACACAGTTACAGAATGATCATTTTCCTGCCAAATACTTTGATTGCTGGAATCTCAGTCAACACAGGAAACTATTTTCCTCTAAAGAGAATACAGACTTTATTAACTTGTTTTTTTGCCATCCTGCTTTTTATACTGAATGCTTTTTAACTACTGTAGCCATAAAACTTCTGAGTACTGAACTTCAGCACAAGCTGGAAATAGGGAAAATATATCAGCTACAGCAGAGAAATTTCTGTTGCTGGCAGTCTTTCATCTGACTTCAAGTACAAGATGTCAAACTCTGTCTTACTACCTGTAAAATAATTTATACAATTGTGGTTTCAATAAACAGAATCTTTAATGGCTAGGAAGAAGATGAGTTAGAAGACATTACAATTTTTATTGCTCTGGCTTTCACGGAGCTTAAATCATAGAAATTCAGTCAGTCAACCAAGCAATAATACATATCCAGTATTAACATATACATTTACCTTTATCTAAAATAAGGATTTTTCAGCTTTACATTATCAGAAGCCTTCCTTTGTAATTAATCTAGGTAGGCTTTCTACCAGCTGAAAATTTTACATGGGTTCTTGTATGAAGACAGTCCTATGTTTATAGGATGTGAAGGGAAACTTAGTAGCAAGGAATGAGGAAAAGACTGAGGTAATTAATGCCTTCTTTTCCTCCATCTTTTATAGCAAGGCCATTTATCATCTGAGCTGGTAGACAGGAATGGGAAGCAGAATTAAAGCCATATGATCAGCGCAAAATGAGTAGTGACTTACTCATAATTTTGACACTCACAAGTCTATGGGGACAGATGGGATCTGCCTAAGAGGGAGCTGGCAGAAGGCTTCACAGTCGCTGTCCTGTTCTGGCCACCACAGAGTTAATTTTTGCAGTAGAAGGCATGGCCAGGACCTAGACTATATCACCCATGTTATTGCCGGGGTGTATTGAGTGTACTCTTCACTGAGAAAACTAGCTGTATGGCTAGGTCCACAGAGTGATAGTCATTGGAGATAAATCCTGTTGATGGCTGCTCCCCAGGGCCCAGTGTTGGAGCCAATTTTGTTCAATCTTTATACATTTTCTGAATGAGGGACTGAGTGTGCCCTTGGTCAGTGTGGTACCTAGATGAGTAGGCTCTCAATGAGTAGATTGACCTGTAGTTTCTACGGACAAACTGCTGCATTGGCTGGATCAATGGGCTGAGGCCAAATGTATGAGCGCTGGGTTCTGCCTTTGGGTCCCCATGACCACAGTCAACCTCAAACAGTCCTACCAGTCCGGAGAAGAGAGGCTGGAAAGTGGCTCAGTAGGAAAGGACCTGGAGGTGCTGGCTGACAGTGGCTAAACATGACCAGGCTGTGCCCAGGTAGACAAGTAGACAATGGAATTCTGGCCTGTATCAGCCATAGTGTGGCAAGCAGGACCAGGGCAGTGACTGTCCCCCTATACTCAAGCCACAGCTGAGGCCACTAATGAGGCCAAACCCCAAAACCTGTGTTCAGTTTTGGCCCCCTCACAACAAGGACATTGAGATGCTGGAGTGTGTCCAGGGAAGGGCAATAAAGTTAGCTAAGGGTCTGGAGCAGAAGTCTTGTCAGGAACAGCTGAGGGAGCTGGGGGTGTTTAGCCTGAAGAAAAGGAGGCTCAGGGGTGACCTTATCACTCTCTACAACTGCCTGAAAAGTGTGTGTCTCCAGGTCAGGCAGAGCCTCTTCTCCCCAGCAACCAGCGACAGGACAAGAGAACATAACCTTGTGCTGTCCCAGGGGAGGTTTAGGTTGGATATTAGGAAGGAGTTCTTCACAGAAAGGGTGACTAGACATTGCAGTGGGCTGATAATGTGGCTGGTGGAGTCAGCATCCCTGGAGGTGTTTAAGGAAAGACTGGATGTGGCACTTGCTGCCATGGTCTGGTTGACATGGAGGTATTCGGTCATAGGTTGGACTTGATGATCTCAGAGGTCTTTTCCAGCCTGATTGATTCTGTGATCCTGTGATTCGTTAATAATAATTACATTGCATATTTGTAAATAATGCTATGTATTTCAGAATATACTACAACTAATATTCCTATTAAGAGTCTGTCACCTAAGGCATAAAACTCTCTATTCCAAAATACTTCAAAGGGCTATGTGTTCTTTAAAAATGTAACACATTTATTTTATAAAGACCTGGGTTTCTTGATGCATTTCAATCTGTCCATGAACTGGCAGTGCCCTTGAGGCCCAGAGGGCAAAGGCATCCTAGGGTGCACTGGGAAGAGTGTAGCCACCTGGTTGAGAGAGGTTATCCCCCTGCCTCTACTAAGTCTTCGTAAGGCACATCTGGAATGCTGTGCTCATTTCTGGGCTCCTCAGTGCAAGAAATACAGGAAGCCACTGGAAAGGGTCTAGTCAAGGGTTCCAAAGATGATTTGCAGTCTGGAGCATTAGTCTGGAAAAAAGAAGACTGAGAGGAGAGCTAATTAATGCATATAAATATTTCCAAGGAGGGTGCCAAGAGGAAGGCACTAGCTTCTTCTAAGTGGTACCCAGTGACAGGACAAGGAGCTATGGATGCAAACTAAACCTGAAGCTTCACCTCAACATAAGGAGGAAATTTTTTACATTGAGAGTGGCAGAACACCATAACAAGCTGCACAGGCTGGTCATGGAGTCTCCCCCTCTGGAAATACTCCAAACCCACCTGAATGAGTCCCTGTGTCACCTGCTTTAGTTCACCCTGAATTTTAGCAATGTGGTGAAGGACAGGAGGAAGAAACAGACATTTTAACTCTAAATTAGGGCCAAACCCAAAGAGCCAATCCTCATTGAAGACAGAAGTACTGAGTCTTCACGTATCTCATTCTTGCTTTAGCAGACACTAACTGTTAGTTTAAATTTCATTATTTTATGTAAAAATTAAAAAGTCCAGACATTATTCAGTCTGTGGGGCATGTCAAAGCCTTATTTCTCTTGGTTCAAATGTAAAAATGTCACCTTCTTACAAAGGCACAACGTAATTATTAACTGTATTATGCCACTGTCATTATGTCTTTGCAATACTATGTTTCTTTCAATCAGGAAGCTATTTCACACAAGGGGAATAGGATTTAACAGTTGTAGGAAGTGAGATTATTGCTCTCTACAACCACCTGAAAGGAGGTTGCAGCAGGGGGTATTGGTATCTTCTCCCAGGAAATTAGTGATAGGATAAGAAACTGCATCAAGCTGCACCGACTGCTAAAAGACATTAGTCACTGAAAGTGTTGTCAAACATTGGAACAGGTTCCCTATGGCAGTGGTGGAATCACCATCCCTGAAGGTGTTCAGGAGAAGTGCAGCTATGACACTTAAGGGCATGGTTTGTCATGGTTAGTGGTGAGCTTGGCAGTGCTAGGTTTATGGTTGACCTTACAGGTCATTTCTGAAATAAATCATTCTATAACTCTGCGATTCTATGTTTCTGTAAAGAATGTGAGAGGGATGAAATTAAAAACCACATTCAGCGGTCATGTGCTTTTGCAATGCCATTGCTTACCTAAGGTTTCCTCCATATTTTCAATAAAGTCCAGAAGGTTTTTAACTCTTAAAATTCCAGGCAAACTTTTAATTTGTATGGTGTTTCCAGAATCCATAAAGAAACTACATTTTAAATTTTCTAAAATATCAGCTATGGATATTTAATACCTGTACAGAATTTTCTGAATTTACTGTCAACTTCACCAGCCAGCCTTAAGTACATTCTTGATTAATTTTCTGAAATAGTAACAAAGTACTGCTTTTTAAAGAATCCAAAACAAGACATCTTCCTGACCTCTGGAGGGAATATTATATAAATTTACCTATTTGAGTGACATTTCTCATCCAGAAATTTAGGGCAGCTTCAAGATTACCATGTGAAGATTACAGGAGACTGTTAAAATCAGTTTGACCTTTACAGAACTTTTATATTCCAGCTGTCTCTATCAGCTTTCCAGCAACTTCATCATTTATAGAAAGTCATTGAAGTCTACAGCCAAGACAAATGGCAGCCTGAACCCTGTTTTAAACTCCATCTAATGCAAGAAAACTCACAGAGAAATTGCAGCTGCCCTCCACTTACTCTACAGACTTTATTAGAGCTGAATGCTAGTCTGTAAGAAAACCACAAATTTACACATTTGACTTCAGGCATTAAGAGGTTCCTAGGAGTATTCTCAATCATTCCAAAATCAGATAGGTTACTTTTACCAAAAATTGTCCACATCTTGTATTCTATTGGTATCTTGGAAATGACAATACAAGCTTTGTGGATAACCACAGCTAAAATATAAGACAAATCTAATGCCATGATCAATACTTTTATTTACAAATATACAAATTTAGATTTCCTAAAATTTGTTTTAAATCTTGATCAGGATGTAATTCTTGAACCTGTAGTTTTATAATAAAAAAATTCCTGATTATAGAGCCATTTCTCAGGCAATATTGTGCTTATCTGTTTCTTTTTTTGCTAGACAGAAAATGTATGAGACCTTGAATAACATCTAGACAAACCAAAAAACAAATAAACAAGCAAACATCTTCTACATATAAACAAGAAAATATATTCTACATATTAATGTTATGAACTGGAGTACCAAAAAGAGTGACTGTTTAAATGCATATATGTAGAGTCTATATATAGTCAAATCTGACTACTCCTACTATTATTCATAATTTACAGTAATTAAGAAATCTTAAATTTATTTTTGGATTAGAGCTTGTTTCTCCCTTCCTCGGTGTTTTGGAAATCTGTGGCAGATGCCAACACATTTATAAGAGCCATTTAAAAAAGCCGCTCCCTGCATGTGAGTACAAGCTAATGGTTGCATAAAATAAAGAAGAGCACAGAAAACACTGGAAACTATGTTACTTTTACCATGCTCTAAAACAATTTCTTTATGTGGGGTTAAAGATTCACTAGCACTTCTGGAGATGTCATGGATATCTTCTCTCTTTTTCACCTCACCTTGCAAAAAGCCTATCTACGGACTTTTGAAAAATTGTTAACTCTAAAGGGTAGAATAGTCTCTTTGAAAAAGGAAGAATTTCTGTTTTTAGAACTCTGTACTATTGGTCTAAATGCAAGACTCGCAAATTCCAGCTTCCTATAAATTTACACAAAAGAGGCCAAATTATTCAGTTAAAGTGAAAAGACCCTATGAGAATTTGAACACTAAATTTGTGCAGTATCAAAAGACAGTATTTCAACAGATTTAGCAGAAGAGACATGGCAAGAGAAATTACAGGAGGGAAGTAAATTTGCAGCTTATTCTGAGGTCTGATCATGATTAATCTGATACTTCTGAAAGGAGAACAACTAGCTAATTAAAAGTTCACTTTGATATGATCCTGCCCTCAGATCTGTAAATGCAGTCTACATATAATTTAAACTCCTTAGGTCCATATCCATTACTTAGGAGAATGATTCTGTGGCCAGGGCTTCATTATGAATAAACTTAGATTTTGTGGGTCAATTTGAGATTAACTTTAGAAATGAGCAGTTTTTGTTAAATGCAAACTTTAAAACAAAACACGTAATAATATAATATTCAAAATTCAAATAATATTTGATAATATTCAAAATTATCAAATTCTCTGATAAGCTTCAAAATATTTTGAAACTGAATAACATTTTATCCAAAAGACCATGAAGTAACCATGGTTTAGTTCTGTAATCAGTATTTATTAATCATAAATTTAATTCTAAAGGGATAAAAAGGATTATGTTTTATTTCCAAACAAACTTATTTGTCCATATATCAAACTTCCTTAAGCAAGAGGTAGAAAGCATTTTAGGAGTATATTTCAGGCGGGAAAAAAAGCATCTCAAACTGACAAGAACTGAATTTGAGTATAATAGTAAAGGTGCTCATATTTCATAAGAAATCCAATACAGAAATGAGGAAATTAAAATTGCATTGTATTTTTATAGAGGTTCATTGAGTGAACCTTTACAAGCAAGTGTACCTACATTATGTTTTCCATCTTATTTAACTAATTGCACATAGAACTCAACAGTTGCACAGACACCTGCACAGAACTACAAGTGCAACTCCATTACTGATGTAAATTTCATAGTACCCAAAATGGAGTTAGATTTTTCTTTGTTATATTTCTTGACTTCTAGATTTTAGTAATTCAGTGAATTGATAGCTATTTTTGATTGAAGGCATTAAATGCTGAGAAAAAATGGTATGACTCATAAAATATTTGCATACTAATTAAAATGCTCAGTAGCTGACTAATTTCTAAATACAGGCAGGGAAAAACAAGATACAATCTATTTATTTTTCCTCTGCAAATGAAAACTATATGAGTGACTGCAAGTTTACTTCAATTAGTATTTCAATTCAATTCATTACTCTAATGACATGACATTTACTACAATGATTATGAATACTCTAGTGGGAAATATACTGAGGTCAGTGGAAATAACCTTAAATCCATAAAAATAAATTAAAAATAAGTTTTCAAATGTAAGAACTTTTATTCTTTTGTAAACATGATATTGAAGGTCAAAGATACTCTAGAGAAAGAGTAATTTCATAAGTCAAATCTTGCATAAATAATCCATTAGTATGAAATTACTATATTATTCTTGGAAGCCAAATCAGTGATTGTTTGTACACTGGCCTTTAACACCTTTTGGCTGCAACTGATTGTTGATGATTCACATGAATTTCCCTCAACATTTCTAGCTACTCAGATTTTTTCCAGTGAGAAATAATACCTTGCTTTGCTCATCTGTTTTTCTCCTTTGTGTAACAAAAGTCTTTTCATGTGCAGTTTATCAGTATCTGCTTTCTCTGTGGCAGATATACATACCATACTATAGACCTAAAAATATAAACATCAGAAATGCAAGGACTAGGATGAAATACATTGAAAAATAAAATTCCTTCTTTTGTAATCAATGAGCCAACATGAAAGAAATTCTATTCAAAAGTCTGTTGGTAGTGTCAGACAGTAAATTTTTAGAATGTTTTTCAGAGTTCCGTGTAGGACAGAGTTTGGTTAGCAATATTTAGATCACTGCAAGTGAGGCAATGTTAACTATGAAGACAAGTTAAATATACTGCAAGGCATTTGTAAAATACTGTGGATAAGATTCAACCAACTTTGAAAGTCTGCTTTTTAACCTCACCTAGTCGTCTAAGCTTCCCTTTTCAATCAATAGGCACTTAATGGATGTGATTCATCTTACCTTAATCAGTACATTGAAAAGTAGGCTGAAGTATTTCAGACATCTGCTTTAGGATGAACTGCACTCTAATAATGACTTCTTTGCTATTACTATTATTTGGATTACAATGGAAACCTCAGGTGTCTGGGTCAGATTTTATGTATGCAGTATAGGTATTCATAGTTACAGAACTGAAATCCAGTTTATACACTTCTATTTACTCTTTTATTAGCATATATTCATCTATTCAATTGCTAAACAATTGGACCTCAAGAATTCTAGGATTCTTCTGAGGACTGATGGTTCATTTATTGCTATGACATGTTTTATCAAGACAGTATGTTTACACTTCATTTGTGACACACTTAATTTAGAGATTTAATCCGTGAAAATTAGTAACTAGAAAGAATTGTTCCAAATATAGGTGACATTATTGCAATCACTGCCAGCACAATCAATTTCCTATCCTAGATAAGGAAATATGAATTTAGTTATCATGGACACATAGTAGAAATACTTCGTAAACGTAAATTTCACCTCTAAACTTCATGCAGATTAACTCTTATTATAATGTTCCTCCACTGTTTCTTGTGTAGAAACATCTGGTAAGACCTCAGATTCTATAAAATGGCTATTCATTTATGTGTACATCAGCATTAGTGAGAGCTAGTAAGCAGAGATTGGCAGATCAAAATTGTTGGTACTGAGAAATTAGTGCTTATCTCAGATATTTTTGTTGCATATTGCTGGTCATGTTCAGTCTCTTGGCACCCCCAAATCCTGTCTGACAAGGCTGCTCTCCATGTGTCCATCCCCCAAAGAGATGTTGCTACTGGGGGTTGCTCCAACACAGATTTGCAACTAAGCACTTTGCATTTGGTCTTGTTGAATGTCATGGGATTTGTGTGGGTTCACTCCCTGAACTTGTCCAAGTTCCCTGGGAAGTCATCCTGTCCTTCAGATGCACCACTCAGCTTGGTGTCACCTACAAATTTGCTAAGTATGCACTTGATCCCTTTATCTATGTGATTAATGAAGACATTAAATAACACTGGGGAAACCCAGTGTTAATAACACAGACTCCTGAAGAACCCCACTTGTCACTGATGTCCACTGGGACTCTGAGCTCTTGACCACTACCCTTTGGATGCCACCATCCAACCAATTCCTTAACCACCTAGCAGCCCACCTACCAAATCCATTTTTTTCCAATTTATAGAAAAGAAAGTTATAGGGGACCATGTCAGAGGCTTTCCACAAGCCCAGATAAATGACACCTGTGGCCCTTCCCTTGTCCGCTGATGGAGTCACTCCATTGAAGAAGGCCACTATGCTGGTCAGGTGGGACTTGCCCTTGGTGAACCTGTGCTGGCTGTCCTGAGTCCTCTCTCTGTTCTCCATGTGCCTTGCATGGCTTCTGGGAGGATCTGTACTATGGTGTTCCCAGGCACAGAGGTGAGGCTCACAGGTTGGTAGTTCTCAGGGTCCCTCTTTCTATCCTTTTAAAAGATGGGAATAATGTTTCCTGTTTATCCAATCACCTGGGACTTCACCTGGCTGCCAAGACTTTTCAAATACCGTGGAGGGTGTCCTGGCAACTATATCAGACAATCTCCTCAGGCCTCTGGTATGCATTTCATGGGGTCCCATAGCCTTATGCACATTCAGGTTCCTCAGGTGGTCATGAACCTGATCTTTAGTTACTATGGGAGGGACTTTGCTTCTCCTGTGTGTGAGGTGTGGGAGGAGAGCTTTCTGACTGAGTCAAAAATGTTCTTGAGTACCTCATCTTCCTCCTCATCCCTTGTTATCAGTTTTCCAACATTGTTGACCAGGGGCATCAACCTTCTTTGACCTTGTTCACCTGACCTTGTTTCTACCACCCCTGCATTTGTTTATTTCCATTTAATTTTACCAGCAGGTTTCTCCTCGGTCATGCTGGTCTCTTGCCTTTCCTGCCAGATTTCTTGCTCCAAGGGGTTTGTAGCTCTTGTGCTCCACGGAAGACATCCTTAAACATCTGCCAGCTCTGTTCCACTTCCTTGTCCCTGAGAGCAGTGTCCTAGAAGATCCTATTGCCTATCTCCTTGAAGAGCTGGCAGTTTGCTTTCCTAAACTAAACTAACTTCACTCCTTATTTGACCCTTATCCCTCAGGACTGCAAACCACAAATGTGTTTTCACTACCTTAACATCTATTGTCAGTTTTCAACCTTGAACTAAGCATTTAATTACCTTTGTTAAAATAAACCTACAAAAATTGCATAGACATAAGATAAATACATCTATTTGAATCTGCACAAAAATTGAGGGGGTTTTCAAATTGGCCTTTTCTTTATATAATTTCCTGGTAAAATATTTTATTCCCAGATTTTCTTACATTGTTAGCAAAATCACTTCCAGAATTGCAGTGAATTTTTTTTTTTGTTTTTTTTTTTTTTTTTAAATGAACATAAGTAGATTTTGAAATGCAGCATTTTTTTATTTGACAATATTAAGAGTCAAAAATCTGAATTTTGTATTATGCATACTTGTATTATCCATTGTGTGTGCATATAATAAAATGATGCTGCTATGATCCTGGCAGCAAGGGTGAGGATACTATAGTAAATCCTTTATGCAGCATAATGCTGTTAGGCACCTGAATAAAATTTAATGCCATTAAACAGCATTTCATTATTACCTTGTCCTCTTGGGTATACTTCTTCTTCAAAATCTGCTGGGACTAGCATTTCATTGGAATCTGTCTCGGTGCCTTCCTGGAAGTCTTAGCCTTATCAAAAGCATTTGATTTTGATTTTTAGATAAAAGATCTTCAAAAGTATAGTTTTAGTGGGTTTTTTTCTTGTTCTTTACTTCTGTGTGGCATTTCCAACAATATTATACCTCATGCATTTCTGCCCTTCTCTGCTTTTAGCTATATTTATGACAATTTAAATATTATTTGATCTTTGGAAATTATTCATAATTTTATTTCCATTTATATATTTTGCATATATATATATGTTGCATATATCTGTTGAATAATTAGGCAGGAATTATTATATTCAATTATTTGCTTATATTTTCCTCTAAATATCACTGATAAGTTTCAAATAAAATAATTTTTTATAAAACAATCCATACTAGCAGTGACAAATAAAATTTGAAATTACCACTTTTTAAGTGAACATTATTTGTTACTAAACTCTGTAAAAATTCCAATGTTCACAACAATTTGCATGACTGATCAGCTACATAAAGTATGTTATGAGCAACATAAGCTGATAAATCACCACCTGGGTATTTTACTACTCACTCTTGTAAAAAGATGGGGCCAGAGAAAAAAGTCCTTAATTTCTGTTCCTTTATTTCTGTTTCTACATCACCCTAGAAATTGTATAATTTTTCTTTTTCTTAGACCAGAACCAAATCTTTGGATTAAGTTTGTTTGTGACTAAATATTACAAAACTTATAGTCTTCACATCTGAACAGTAAATTCTCACCTTTCCATGATCCACCATTGAAAGACACATTGTAAAAGTAAATGTTCTTAGCTTATGTTTACAATAACACTTCAGGAAACTGCCCACGGTAGAATTTATTCTCATCTCTCCATAGCAAAACCTTTGTTTCATTCTTTGTACTCTAGAGTGCTCTTGAAGAATCAAAATTTCATGAAGTTATTTTTTTTCCAAGAAATAATAGAATCCCAGAACACATCTTTTTTCATGATTTAGGGACTGATAAAAGGTTTATTGAATTCTGTAGTGAGTTTTATACTGAATGTAATAAGTTTTTAAGTAAACTCTTTGTGAAACCTTTCATATACTCAATTTTTTTTGCTTATTATGTTTCATAGAAAGGTTTTTCTTAAGCCTAAATATCTTACTGGTATTTTATTGAATTATGAAATTCACTGTAGGTGCTTATTTTCTCAAGATTATGGGTTTTTGTTTGGTTTTGGTTTTTTTGGCTGGTTGGTTAGGGGTCGGGGTGTGTATGTGTGGTTTTAGTTAAATGGTTGGGTTTGGGTTGTTTTGCTTGTTTAATTTACATACAAGTCAAGTTTTTTGGGATAGGCTTGCTCTTGAAACACATTTCAAGATACATTTTATATTAGGGAAAAGTAGCTTCTTCCTCAGACAGTAGAAGACTGGAAGTCCATACATCTGGAAGGACATCAGAACAATCTCAGGCATAATGCAAGAATGTGATCTACTTTGTTGACATTTATGTAAATGTATCCAGTAGGGCTTAAGGAACTAGCAAGTATTCATCAGCCTATCACTGTGAGAAAACAGTCTATGACTGCAAGGAGCTCCTCCGACCCAACAGATTCAATTAAAATTAAGTGGAATTTTTTTCTATTAATTAATTAGTTCCCGTTAGAAAAGGTGGTTGTTTCTAACTGGATTATTCTGACTATTTTTATTAATGTAATGGTGCCCATGAAAGTATGGGTATTCTCTGGTGGTCATCAATTAAATGCTATTCTGCTGTTTTACAGTCAATAATTTTTTGTAGTTTCACTTCTGCTCTCATATTGTGTGAACACACACGTAATATTTACAGTAATGCTATAGAAGATGTACTGCACAGCATTTCTCAAACCAGAACCTTTTCAGTTCCAGTCTTCCCCCTACAATTAACACATCATTATGGGGAACAAGTTCAAACAAATATCAGAGCTTCAAGCAAAATTCATGCATTCAGCCAGCAGTAGAAATCCCATCTTATTTTCTCCTTGCTGTTATTATTTTATTTGAAGTACATGAAACTAACACTATGTTATTATTTGCTTTTGAGGTTTTGAAGTTATTCTCTCATGCTGATTGTTTCCTAAGTCTTGTGTCGAGCCAAAATTGCTATAAACAAAGTGTTACAGATATTTAGTCTTTGGTACTGACACAATTAAAATATCCAATTTTGGTCAAGATCGTAAAAGGGCATATTAATGACTTGTTCCCACTGATATGAATAGAATTACCCTGAGGGGAAAAGCCACTACTCTTTTGGAAGTGTCTTAGGTAACTAAAATATTCAAATGGTAAAAACACAGAAGTTTTGAATCAATTTATTCCCTTTAAGTAAAAGGGTATTTTGCAAGAGAGACATATTAATTTAGATCATGACAAGAAATGCTGACATCTTTTTCTCTACAAGGTCTAATGTCTTAAATTTGAATTTTATATATGTTTTAACTTAAAACACTGTTATATATTAAACAGTGCTCCATTGGATAAGATTAACTTTCTAGAAGGATTATTGTGTTACTTGTTCCTAATAAAATTACTTTGGTCCTAGTATCTTCATGAAAAGGAAGAGAAGCTGTCAATACAATTAATTTACTGAAAAGAAAACCTGTTGATTGTAAGATACATTTTCATTTAAGTGCTCATTGCATCACCTCTTCATTATTGCTAGTGGATTGTACCACAGAGCTTTTTGGTATGTGTAATCTACACATGCTTCTGTATTTTTGTAACTGCTACAACTCACTGGTTGCATTAAAATAACTTCATAACTTTCTAGAAAGGAAATATCCAAGAAATAGTTACCTTTTAGACCCCTAGTATGAGTTTGTGCCTGTCTTGTTCACATGGTTAAGTATATAAATGTCAATCTCAGTATTATGAATTTGTATTCAATCACAGAAAACATCAAGAAGTTTATATTCTCACTGTCATTTTGCTTTACTTCTTCTGTTATTTATTCTTAGAACTGGCCAGATCTATTTAGGCTCACATGGAAAAAGTACCAGCCTCCTATCTTTTAGTCTTCACTGTTTAAAAAGAAAAAACCTCATCCACTCTAAGAAAATCACAGAGCAAATCCCACTCCAAAGGGCTCTCTCACTGGGTCAGGCTAAAATACCCAGGGGATCTGCATAATATCTTCAATCTAGCAGAAAGTTTTTTCTCTCATGACTGCTTGTGCCATGTCAATAGCACTTAATTGCTAACAATCTGATTTCTACAAGATAATCTGAAATCGAGAATGTTTGTTCAAATCCGGGTCTCTAAAAATCCATTTGTTCACCTGTTATAAATTAAATGTGAAGGTACTTGTGTCAGCATCTTTTTGGTACGTTAAGGACCAAGTACTAGTCTTCAGCTACCGCCACAACACCAAAAAATTACATTAAGGCTTGGATTTTTTTCTCCACCCAGCATTATACAACAAACAAATTGGTGCAAAAGTTCACTGTCTGCAGGAATCAGAATTCAGGTGATGGTATGAGGGCAATTAGAACTGTACAAATGAAAGCCTAATTGCTGGAAGGATATATTACTAGATACAAGACAGAATAGAATATCCTACAAAGAAATACATCAGGGAAAAAAAAAAAAAGCTTAAATATGTCTTTTAGAAAAGGTGGAGCTTTTTTGCATGGGGAGATTAATTTTGCATTCAAACTACATGCTCCAAACACAAATAATATCTGCTTGTCAGACGCATATCTCCAGAATACATAATTCATGTTGATGTAGTGCAGTAGTCTACACTATGTACTTTAATTTGCTAAAAGATGTGCAAATCATGCTTAATCATTCTACAGATTTGCTTTCCTCCTCATATTGGAAATGAGAGCAGACTCAAAATACTAAAAAAGTTGATCCCTAAATAAAAAAATAAATTGAAAACTGTGCATAAACTTAACATTCATTTTCAGATATTACTATATTTCTTTAGAATGGCCTGAGAAGAACTTTTCATGAAGAAAAATGAAGCCAAAACATGTCAGGAGGGAAAAACTATTACCTCTTTCCTTCTTACTCAATGCTTGATTGAAATTTAAAAGTTGATCAGAGGATGCATTTTCAACAAATTCAAAGGTATATTTCATGCAATCCAGGGAATGTGATACAAACAAACCAGCAATTATTTCCTGAATGTTAGTTAGCAAATTTTTGCACAAGAGTTTCTTCTGAGTTACTCAGGAATTTCAAAGGAATAATTCATCAATTATATATTTACTCCAGAATGGAGTACTATGGAATTATAAGACAATAAAAATCAGAGCATACTATAAAAATATAAAACCTGGTTAACTCTCAGATAAAAAATAAACCAAGGGCAATTGTTATGATAATGAAAATATAAGCTTTAGATATCTAATTTGGCAATATAATATGCTACCAAGAAAACCCTTAAATATTCAGAATAAAGGAAGAATGTGTTAGCATAAGCCAAGATGTTCTGATGATCTATTGGAAAATCCAAGAGGGGATCATACTGCTGTCATCCAAACAACCCTACAGGGATCAGGTGAAAATAAGTACTAAGCTGATTTAACTATCTACCTGGGCTTCAGCTCTGTTTGCAACTCTGTGATGATTCATGGTGTAACATAATCATCCTGTCACTTGCATGTTATATTTTTCCTTCTTCATAACAGTGGATTTATGACTCGATCTTCTCGAGTGTGGCCCGGCTAGCTCAGTGATGAGGTTTCTCTTCACTCGAGTTTCAAGCCAGCATATGTTTGTGGGGTTCACTGATTTTCTTCAAGAATCCAAGTCTATAGAGCGAGTAAAGAAATCGGGGGGGGACTCTCTCTCTGGTTTGCCTTCCACAGTTTATTTCTGTGAAGGGGAATCCAAAGGACGAGAGACCAAGGATTTGGGGTCTGGGGGGTCTCTTTTAACAGGGTTTCTCAGAGGGAGGGAACATCAGAGAGAGAACCAATTATTTTTCTCAGTACATCTTACAAACTTTCTACAAATCAAGGTTACACACACCAAGATAAGAAATAACAGACACCAACTCCTTCAAATGCCCACAAAGGTGTGGGAGTATTCTCTACAGAGGGGCAGAGGGGGAGAGAGGGGGGGCCTGGTTTCCTGGCAACACAGGGGGAAAAGAAAGGGAAGGCAAGGTAAGCATGCCCTCTCAGCTTCCATAGCTCAGAGGCATTCTGGGACAGGAAAAAGTTACAAACTTCCGTGTTGGAAAGAAGGGTTCTCTTCTCCCAGCCCCGTGCTTTCCTGGGCTAAAGAAACTTCAAGCAACTGGAAATGCCAGCGGGGTTCTCTCTTTACTCTATCCGGCCTCTCGCCGTGGGGCTGAGGAGAGAAACTTCAGTAACCATGGTAACTTGACGCCAGGTAAACAGGAGAAAGAGAAGCTTGGGGGTGGGGGGAGAATCACAACTAAAAGATGGGAAAAGATACATTTCAGGCTATCAACTACAACAGATTTACACCAATTTAGCCCTTCTAAAGACACAACAGCAGAATCTTATTATTTTTTATAACTGTAGTTTTTTACGCCTTTAAATCTGTTTTTCTCTCTACCATTCTATTTTTATGCATTTATTTTCCCTTACCTAAAGAAAGAAAACTATTTCCTATGTACAGTATCATAAAGCTTATGCAAATTCCTTCTCACATTTGCATGACCTGCATCAGCTTATTGTCAGAAATAAGAAGTCAGAGAAACTTTAGTTGATGCTCTGACAATAGTAGACCAAGTATGTATAAATTAATCACATTCTGCCAAACATCCATAACATTGCCATGTGGGAAGGTTTTACTGGTACTTTTTTGACCCCAAAATGAACAAAGCAACTTCATAGCAACATTACTCAGATTTATTAAAGCAAAATAAATTCCTGGATGGAAGACTATCTGCTAGCTCCTTGGAAAATTCAGGAGCATTGTCCTTCCTTTGACCAACAGATCTAAAGTCCTGTCTTTTACATGTATACACAGGAGGCCACTGAAGACCTTAATGATAAAAAGTTCCCCTTCCTGGGCTCAGCTGTATACTTAGTATATATATATATACTCAGTATATGCCATCCAACCAAATTTGAAGAAAAACATTAAAATGCAATATAAGACCATTTTGGAAGGAGTGGATATTGCAGCCTTCAGAGATTTATCATGGTGCGTGGACATAGTAGGAAGCAACAGTAAGTACAAAATATAACCTGTCTTAATATAAGAGATTTTCAAGGGTAGTGTCAGCAAAGCTTTTACAAATCTTTCAAGCAATAGTGATGTCCTTTTTCAAGTCCAATTCTTGTTAAATGGGCCAAGGTTATAGGGCTTTTTGCATAAGACCAAAAGGGTCTAATTTTCTAAAGTACATAAGGCTTGTTCTAGTCAAAAATCTGTAATTAAGTATGGTCAGAAAATGTTGAAGAAGGCCAAGCTCATGCTCATTTATGGTGAGATGCGAATGGAGAATTTCCTATATCAAATGTAACTGCTTTGAGCAGTGGGCTAAAAAAACCCCAAAGTTAAGTTTTTAGGATTATGTAGAATCTTTTAGAATGACTTAAAACTAGAGAGACCTAGGAACATTAAAGTTGTATAAAGGTGAAAACTGTCAAACACAGATTCCAATATTCATCCCCCTCCCCGCTTTTTCAACATATTTCAGTGTAAAATACAGTTATTTTCCCCAGTAAATTGAGGGGTTTTTTTAAAGCATCTTTTGTAATTATAAAATAAAAATTACAAAAATTAAATTATAAAATATACTTCTATACATTATAAATTAATTAAATATAAATATGTATAATAAATTATAAATATATACTATATTAATTAATAATATAGATAGATTTTATAGTAATTTACAAAGTTATGAAAATTAAATTATGATAATTAAATTATATATTCAATAGAATGAGCTCTAACAATTATCATAAGTTTTTTAAGCTTAATTGTACATAATTAAATATAATTGATTATGATGAGAAAAGCCCTGAAGAATGTAATATCTTCCAAACTTCCACCACTTTATAATTTATATTTCTAGGAATTTCGTTCCTACACATTCTAGCCTGAGATTTCTTCCAATGCTATAAATATCATACATTCTACTGCAGGAATTCTTTTCCTTCCTAATGTCATTAGATAGATAGATTTTTGGGGTTATATGTTTACCATGGAAAATTTATAATGGAATGAAGAATATGAGGTGTTTAGAAGAGTTGGATGTTTTCAAAGTCAGTTTTGATGGAGATTTGAGTGACCTGATCTATTAAAAGGTGTCCCTGCCATGGCAAGGGGGACTCTGTATTAGATGTTTTTTGATGGCTCCTTCCAACCCAAACTATTTCATGATTCTGTGATTCTAGTATTTTTAAACATTGCATTCTTTTTTAGCATGTTTTAAATCTCATTAGTTAAGCACATTAAGTTAAGCATGTTATCACAGATGTGTTACTAACCAGTGTTGCCAACAGCTAGATATCATTTGTGGAAAATTCCAGATCAGAATTAAAAAGTTTGAAACTTCTGTTTTGGTACCAGAATTAAAATGGGCTGAATGACTTTTGGGTATCATAAGATCATTCAAAGGGAGCTTATTTGTTGTACTACATAGACAGAAAAACTTTAACAATATTGTACTTTTTCTCCTGATCCTGATCATCCTGTCTGATGCTTTGTACAGAGCTGCACCTAGCAATCCTATCTTTTGTGCATATGACTTTAGCTAGGGTTCTTTTGATAAAAAAATGTATGTCTGTGGTTGTATGGCCCACTAATTGTAAGAATCAATGTATGATATCAAAGCCTTCCAGAGTTATATTATTAATTCTCTATGTGTTTATCCTTTTCATTTTTATATGAGTGCAATGAGGAGCAATCTCAAAATCTTAACAAAAGAGCTGTGTTTTTCTGCACAGATCAACAATAGCACATCTATATCAGATCTTGATACCAGTGTCATGGCAGGACAAAAAGATTAATACATCTATAGAAGTCCATAACAACAGTTTAGAATTTTCAGAATGTAAACTAATAATTCAAAAATATGCAAGAACCCTAAAAGCTAGATTCAGTTATTTTCTCATGGATGCAATTTCGTTAGTCAAGTCTCTTTGGTACCCTTTTTTATCATCTATAAGTTATCTAATTAAGGTATTATTAACTAACATATTTAAACGCTTTATAACTTACCAGAAATATTTCAAGATTTTTCTCATATAAGTTGGTTTATCAGTTGCTCTCAGAGGGCTCTCAATAAGCAAATCTAAGCTCCTACTAAATTGTTACTTCATGAAAAGTAAGCAGTATTAAATAGACTGACAAGAAGGTTGTAGGTTGTTTTCTTGCTCACCTTGTTATTAGCTGTACTAAGTATAGTAGCGCTTATAAACTTCATGATTATGGATTTCCTCTTTTCTCTTCCACAGGAAGAAGCTTAAAATTCCTAGGAACTCTGAGTTTACAGGAGTAGAGAAACACAACCAGAATTTATGTATTCATATGTGCATGTTTTCACTAGGTTGAAATTAAGATTGCAACTTCTGTTTCAATGGTAACCCAGTAGCCTCCTAAAAGAACATTTTTCAGGTTCCCCAGAATTTGCATATTTTACTGTCCCTTTTCTTAAGTGCTATATAACTACCAACATGAAGAAAAATATACTTACTGCATCTGCTACAGCCTTTTACTGGAGAGAAAGACAGGGACATTGTATTTATTTCAGTTAGAGCATATTTGTGACTGTAACAAAATAAAACTTACATGACTGAATAATTTTACTGCTGCCAGTAGGATTAGTTTCACTGCAGTTCAATTAATTATGCCAGTTTCGCTCTTCTATTGCTACAAACTATTTGTCTAGCTTAAATTCCATGTTTGCTACTGGTGGACTTTTTATTAGGCCTATTTTACATATAGTTAAATAGACAGTCAGAGAGGATTAGTGATTTGCCTAAGGCTGAACAATTCTCACCAGTACACAATTCAAAAATAAGAAAAATAAGAAAAAATAAGAAAATGTATGTATCATTCTCTTCACTTGGAACAGTCACAGAGAGAAATCTCAAATTTCTGAAGCATTTTGAAAGTCCCATGGACTCAGAAAGATTGAAATGGACTGAAAAAAAGAATAGTGGGGAAGGAAACACTCCCACATGATGAAGGAAAATTTACTATTTGATTAGGATTTAGGCTGTTTTCATATTGCTCTGAAAATCAAAACCAGAATTCTATATGCTGTAATTATCATTCCTGCATTAGAATAGATTTTTTTTAATCAGATTTTCCTAAATTATTCATTTAGATATTTTTGACAAAGTTCAATCAATAAAGCTACTTTACTAAGATTGAGATTCAAATATCACAGTTCAGTAGGAATATTAGCAAAAGTTGACTCATTCTGGTTCCTTCCAAACTGCTTCAAAATTCATATGTTCAACAACATTTGTCTAGAATATGATTATTTGCTTTTATTATCCCATTATTATTATGTTATAATTATCCATTAAATCACTCTTCTTCCTTTAGTAATATCATTATTTAACTTAGAGGAATCTTCTTCGTGATTTATCATGATTGGAATCTCTTGTAAATGATGCTACCTTACTAGGTCTTCTCTCCTACTCCAGATTCCCACCAAGCTTTACAATAATTGTTGTTTGAATTGTTTTGATTCCTTCACACCTGAGGCTTCATGTCTGAATCAGAGGATAATTCAAAGTGAAAAGCATCCTAACAATAAACTGATCTTCAGTTTCTGCATGTGATATTCATCAAGTTACCTGTCATACTTTACATGTAAAGTACTTATCTCTTCCATACCTCCTGCATTAAATTTGTATTTCTCAAAAATTCAGTATTTTGTCTACAGTTAATCCCCTCATTTCCTTTTCTTGTAATAAATTATGCTGACTATTTGTGCAAAGTGTGATCTCAGTTCACAGTCCGTTTCCTTTTGACTTTCCATTTGTTACATATTATTCAATTAGATTGAATAAACTGATGTTCAATCTGACCAATTTCAGCACCATTTCAGGACAACTGTAGAAGATTAAGACACTGCTAACCCAAATCATACCTTACCTGTAGTATGAGTAATTAATTTCACTTAAATCTGATGAGATGATAAGCAAGGGCTCTGATGAGAAATTTAGGTTCTGATCCTCTCTTTGTCTCACTTGTCTTCTAGTAGATGTTTGCCTACATTAAGATGTGTTGCAAGACTTCTAATTACAGTAATCCGAAGAGAGAGTTTTGGTGTTGTACTTTGCAAAACAGTTACTCAAGTCCTTCAGGGGGCCTCTGAGCCCAGTGATGTTGTTCAGAAGAATCTGGACAAGCTTATGAAATGGTCCTCTTCCTGGGCTGGAGCAATCCTGGTTTCAATACAGTTTGAGGGGTGAAGGAATTGAAAGCCCTCTGGAGGAAGACTGGAGAAGGACTTGGGGGTCCTGGTGAATGAAAAGCTGGACAGAAGCCCAGTGTGTCCATAATTGTATGGTTGCACTCACAGCCCAGAAAACCAAACATATCCATGGCTGCATCAAAACCAGCACGACCTGCAGGCCAAGGGAGGTGATTCTCCCGCTCTACTGTACTTCTATGTGTTCCCAGCTGAAATATTGTGCTTATCTCTACAGCTTTCAGCACAGACATAGGCCTGTTAGAATGCATACAGAGGAGGACCTGCAAAATGATTGGAAGAATGAAACAACTCTCTTGTGAGGAGAGGCTGAGAGGGCTGGGGTTGCTCCGCCTGGAAAAGGTTCTGTGAGACCTTATTCTGTCCTTTGAAGACTTCAAAAGGATGTATAAGTAAGACGGAAACAGACTTTTTATTATGGCCTGCTGTGACAGCACAAAAGATAATGGTTTTAAACTTAAAGAGGGTAGATTTAGACTAGATACAAAGACTAAGCTTTTTGTAATGATGGTGGTGAAACACAAAAACAGGTTGCCCAGGGAAGTGATAGATGTCCCATCTCTAGAAACAGTCAATCAAGGTCTAGTTGGTCAAGTTTCTGTGCTACCTGAGGTAGTTTGAGATGTTACTGCTTCTTGCATTGCTTGCTACATGACCTGTAATGGTTCCTTCCAAACTGAAATAATCTGTGATTCTAGGGTTCTGTGATTGTATGATTTTATACGTGTTATTTCATTAAATATAAGTTTTCCATTTGCTTTCTCCATTTCTCCTGTTCTGACACTCATTTGCATGTGTTATATTGTAATATGGAATAACATGGTAACAGAGGTTCATTTTCCAATACTGACAAATGTAATTTCTATTTCTACCCCTTTTCCACAACTGCTGTGTCTCTGATGAGCTTTGGAGGATTGTATGAGATTCCTACAATGGTGGTAGATGACCCCTTCATGGTGGGGTTGGAGAGGGCTCAGAGAATCGTGATCTACTTGGTGTTCTTGCTTTTTCCAGGGAGTGTTGGACTATACAACCAGCCCAAACTGTTTTATGATTGCATTATTCTAATTTCATAAAGTAACTCTCCACCTAGAGTGCTGAGAGAGAGTTGGATAGGAAGATTATGCAAATCAGATATGTTTTAGCTGGCAAATGTATTCACAAATCTGGATTCTTCTTAATCTTGTCTCAGTGTCAAAATTATTCTGGCCCAGAAAAACTGCACAGGTATTAAAAAAATAAGGTTCTGATGAATCAGCTAGATTTTCAGCCTTCATGCCAATGAAATGTGAGTGTTCAGCAACAGACAAATTCCAGCTTTAGTGTTTTTAAAGCAATTTGGGAGAAAGTGCTGAGTCGTTTTATTACCATGCTCTGAGGAACATTCTGCAACTTTATTGGTCACCATCAATTGTTTAATCTGAGATGGGAAAGTAGTGAGGGGAAAAAGTTTGGTGATCTTGCCAAAACCAAAAATAAATCCAGAAGTATTGTCACAAGCATAGTAAGTAGAGAAAAATGTCAATATATAAAGATTCAAAAATTAAGTTCATTCGTTTCTGATGCTATTTTAAAGGAAAAATTAATAAAATTATATGATACAGGATTTTATTTGGTTTCACAAGCACTGGCAGCATAATCAGAAAATTTTATCCATGGATAATATAAATTTTCTGATTTTTTTTCAGTAGGTCTACATAAACTAATGTTTAATGGAAATGGTAATAGTCATACCCTGACTCTATGCTTGTGGCAATAGAAACATATATTTATTATATATTTATAATTTTCAGACAAATTTTATTTCATGCACTGGACTCTGCATTTAATTTGAGTTTTTATTGTAATTTTTTTATTCTATAAACTCTCCCTTCTAACACATATTTAAGCTATAAAAAGATTTGAAGGGGGTTTAATACCTTTTTCCTTTGAAGAAGAGAAAAGTATATAGGATCAAAAGTGATGGTGCAGCCCCCGATACCCCCTAAAAAGATTTAAATAAACACCCTTTCTAATGGGAATCTAATTCACAGAAAAAAAACATGAACTGATTAAAGGTCATCTGAGAGAAGAACACAGGATTGAACAATTTATCATAGACTGTCTTTTCTATATAATCTAAGTTTCCAAATAGGGAATTAGAAATTGCAGTGTAAAAGAAATTGTGTCTTTGTATTTTAAGGGGAAAGGTACATGCAGGTCAAGTATAAAAGGCCCTTTTATTCAGAAAGTGACAGTAACCCATACATGAATAACTGCCAAATTGACATTCCTGTGACTGGTGATCCAGCTGAGGATCTTGGTCCACTTATATATCTTTCCCAAATGCCAAGACTTTTATCTGAGGTGATGGCCTATGCTTAAAGAACAAATTATCGACATATTACGCACTGTATCTTCCATGAAGGATCTACAAGGAGAATCTTGTCCGACAGTGTTGCTTGTGAACTTATTTCACGAGTTACACTTTGAACAAAGGATTATGGGAAAACCTTTCTTTTTACTTGAAATTCTCTTTATTAAAAGTGGAAGTTCTAGTACATTTAGGAGCTCATTCTGGAGCTGCATCAGCATTCCTGAGAGCATGCTGAGTCAGAAAAAAAAAAGGAAGTAATTTTCTTTTATTTTTCTGTGCACTGCCAAAACCGATAGCAGTAAAAATGTAAAGAAAGCACGATTTCCTACTCAGAACACTTTCTGAGTCTTTATAACTAGTTTTTCTGAATTATGATTTGCAACCCTTTTCACCCTATCCTCCAAAAATGTGTCAAAAAAAATAGCAGTTCCACAGACATATGCAACAATATCTGAGGCATAATCCATAATTTTGGGTCTAAAATATACTGCATGAAAAAAGGTCTAGAATCCCGGAAATTCAGACTTTAACAGACATACTAGTATGAACACAAATATTCAGCAAGTTGCAATCTACCAGTGAAGTGCTCAATCCACTTTTCAACTCATACTGCTAAAAGTGAATGGGAATAATGTGACCAAAATCTCTGTTTAAAGATGGATATTTTAAATAATTTTGATTTTGTATACAACAACACAAACAGCAACATGCTGGGTCAAATGCCATTCTTTATGCCATGCCCAGTTTTAAAGTTACTTTAGTTATTGCTAATAACTGAATTACAGTAATTGTTGAGAGTTATGAGTAATGACTGGACTGCATTGTACATTCACATAGAGTTATGCAGAAGATAAAAGTAGAATCAAGTAGAATGGGTCAGGAGAGAGGGGAATAAATTACAAACAATCAAACAATCAAAATCTCCCCCGCAAAAAAAACATCAGCCAACCAAACAATACAAAATACAAACCTACTCAAATATCCTTGTTCTATACTACTGTGTCTTCACAACACACTTCCTGAATTATAAAAAGATTTTATTACCACTTAGTTCAAAATGTTAATAGCCTAGCTAGTCCTTTTATTAAGAAGCTTATCACTAAAAAAACCAAAAAATGCTGAATTACAGGATGCTTGTAAGTTGCAGCTCCAAGCTTGATGGCTGGATAGCAAAGTTGATCTACAGAATTCAATCAGAATTGATACAATGGGTTTCAGGCTCTGGTATTGCTCATTTCTATGGTGTCCTGGCTTCAGCCAGGGACAGGGTTAATTTTTCAAAGTAGCAGGTTTGGAACCTGGAGCTGTGTGGCTGTGTCTGGTTTGTTACTCTATACCACCTCACATCACTGCTGGGGGGTGGAAGTATGGGACCCTCACTTCTGATGAGAAGGGACATGGCTTTGGGTGGGAAGAAAGCCTGGGTGAAGTAGCTCTGCCTGTTTTGTTCATTTTCTCAGGATTGTTTTGTTTCAGGTTAGGTCAGTGAGCATTTTTCATGTAAAACACCTTCTTTTTCTACACTGTTGTTAGCAGTGTTGTTGCCAACACTGTTTGTTTTCTTACCTCATTGCTTTTTTCAGTAAACTGTTCTTACCTCATCCCATCATCTCTCTCATTTTGTTCCTCTCTCCAGTGTGGGTGGGACGAGGAGAGAGGGAGTGCCATTCCCAAACTACAACAAAAATTGAGAAAGCCTAGAGCCCTGATCTTCCTGAACCATTTTAATTAAATTGGGATTTCTATTTCAATGTGTATACATGGACACAGGATAAGTGAAAGTTGTTTTTAAAATATATTTTCAAATCACTGTGTTTTTACATGGAAAAATATTCTATATTAAGGTTTTAATGAAATTGAACAAGGTACTTTATTATTTTAGTTCACTTAGGACATTTAAATTGATAGCTGGTCAAAACACAAATAGAATACCAAAGATGATCACTGTTTTCCTTCAAGTTACTTTAAACCATCATAAGGAAATAACTCCAATAAAATTACTTGTCTTAGTGTCTGGTACTTTGAAAGAATAGTTTCTTCCAAATATCTGAGAACAAAAATAATCCCCCACTTTTGGAGATCATATTTTTGTTCCTTTTTTGTTTTAATTTAATGGTTTTATGGTTTTTATTTCATGATTCTATAAGCAACTGTGGACCCCTCTCCTATGCCCACAACTTTAATACTACAACTCACAATAATAATATCACTTACATAACTCAAAATACCATTCTGAACATTTTTCATTCAGTTTTCAGAGCATTACAGTTTACTTTCCACACAGCATACAATCTACTGCAATAGTAAGTGGCCTGGTACTCATTTCAATCTCTCTTTTAATCAAAAAGATAGCAGAGTAGGATAAACACAATACAGTCATTATATTCAGCATCCATGCAAGCTTACATAAAAAAACAAGGCTCATCACATGACTTCAACAGTACCAACATATCAGTGTGATATCCATCACGTATTCAACTACCTATTGGCATTCTAATGACTTCTATTACTATGAGACAAATTTTAAGGAAAATTAACTTCTACATGCAGCACAGCTGGTTCACTTTCAATCCAGAATCTTCCCCAGGAGATTCCTCATCCTCTACCCACAAAAAGAGCAACCCACCACCATTCCCCAAAAAATAACCATCCACCAACTACTTGTTGGACCAGAAGTGACTAAGTGATTTGAAGAGATAGGTATGGCAATAGTCTTCAACATACCTACATGGTGTGATTCTTGGCACATCCTGAACAGGGCCTTGGTGAGGGGTCTACAGCCTCAATGGGATAACAGAAACATGGAAGAACAGCCCTTATGGAGGCAGAGCTGCTACGAAGACATACTTAAGGAAAGACAGGGTGGAAAGGCATGGAAAAGTCTAGACTAGACAGCCACTGAAGGTCCTTTCCCATCTAATTTTTAAACATGCCATTCTTCAATATGTACTTTTTTACAATTTTTTTAAAAAATTTTTTCTAAAAATATAGTTTAAATACCATGGTAAATGAAAAATTTAAGTTGGTATTAACAAAGAAAGAATGGGAATGCCTGACTATGGAAGCATGAAGAGCAGATGAAAGAATCTAAGTAGAAGGTGTGCCAAATTAAACTGGTGCAGCAGGTCATCAAGATCACAGCACATTTGCAAGTAGTTTCTAAAGTTGTGGGGATTTTGATAGTGGTAATACAAAGTACAAGCTAAAACAAGAATGAAGCTATATGCAGACTAAAACATATTTACGAACAACTAAAACCAGAATTCATTAAGAAATCAAGGAACAAAAGACAAAGAACCAATTTGAAGCTATAGTATACCCAGGTGGAAGATGAGTGACACCAAGTCATTAAAAAAAATGAAACTGTATTACGATAAAATCCATTTACATCCTTGTGGCAACAAAGGGGTTATGATACAGTACATAGAACATAGTTTTTCTGTGCACAGCTGCACACAAGTTGCCATTAATTGTCTAGAATAATATATGTTTGAGATTACATGTAGAACATTAGTAATTGATAAGTTCTAACTCAAGAGAAGTTTTGGAGTGGAGTGAGAATATTTTTGGACATTAGAATTCTAACCTGTCCTAAGGGGGAGGATGACACAGACAAAAACAAAACTATAAGGATTAGTGTCTATGGTAATATAGCAGGAGGACTGAATGAATGGGTAAATAAAGACTGACAACAGTGTGAGGGACCATAAGAAAAGTGGAATTAGTGCTAAGCTTGGATTCCAGTGTTAAACTCACAACTAGAAAAGACTCTTGTATTTAATATGGTTTCCAAAAGCAAAAGTTCTCTAAGACAGATATTCCTGAAAGGCTGACAATAGCCAAGGTTTATTTAAGGTTTGAATTTGGAACAATATGGAAAGTTTAAACTTTTCATTATTTGAAATCTCTCTTATATAGTAATATTTTCAGCATTTTCTCAGATTGTGAACCAAACTCAATAGATGAAGCCTTTCAAACTGTTACATTTTGTCTGTAGTTCTAGCCTTGTTTATCATGAGTTTTGTGACTTATTCAGAGTTTACAAAATAGTATTCAGGGATGAGAACAAAATAGTTGAAAACTGTTTAAGACTGAAGATCTCTACCAGAGATTATAATCTAAATAATTAAAGCTATAGGTCAAATATCTTTACACAACTAGAACTCCCCATTTTACTTTTTCATTTAACAAACTAGACACACTTCAGTTGTGCTAGAATTACATACCTAGAACCACAATAGCAACACAGAACTTGAGTATTGTTCAATATGGGCATCTGAAGACAATCAGTAACATGAGATCTGGATGCATAAAAAAGACACGCTATTAGAAAATAAAGCATTAGAAAAAATTATTGGGCGGAGACCACTTAAAAAGATGTCATAATTAATAAACGCATCTGATAATATGCAAGAAAAAGAAGAATGAATAGTTGAGGTTTCATTTTTTCCCACCATTACCTTATTAACCTATTTGATTTAATATTAAATATTGCTACTACATTGTTTCTTTCAAATTTTCATTCTGTCATTTATTCACAAGCTAACTCCATTTTATTTTGAGTGGTGACTGCTGTGTTTACTACTACAGTTTTGGCTTCTTCCCATTTTTTGGGTTTTAATTGAAATAGTTTTCCAACATTTTTCATAAGCCACTAGAACTATGGCAATAGTTCAAAAATAAGGCACCTGAATATAGAGATAGGACAAAAGTATGTGTGTCCCTCACAACTTAAGTGAAGAGAATTTTGACATTATTCTGACAATATTCTAGGTGTTGCAGTCTTTGTGGTTAGGGCATATTTTTATCTTTGAGCATGGAAAACCAACACAGAGCAGGAATAAGTTGTTCTCATTCTGTTTTGAGTATATTTAAGACACAGCATTGTTTATTATCTGTGGCATCTTGCCTTGACTTTTCTAATGTAATTTCCATCAACTTAAGCCAGAGCTTTGAACATTCTGAAATTCCTCTTCTACTTCTAAAAGATTCAGATTGTGAACCAAACTCAATAGACGAAGCCAGGCAATGAGGTTATAAAAATACTATTATTTCTCTTGTGTTTGTAACATTTTTCATACATTTTAATAAATGCTCAGCAGAGATATTCTGGAAGAAAATAATTTATAATATGAATGTCTACAGTAGTTTTACATTCAGTATCAAAATTCAAATAAGAACAAACAAAAATACATTGCAAAGGTAACAGCATGGGTTTTTTTTCTACAAGTACTAGGGAATTGTTATTAAAAAGCATGGATGGCCTATACACACTTTCTATCTTAATAATGGGATAAACATGAAATTGTACCTTGTGAATTATTCATGAAGCTAAATTTGACAGGATTAAGTTTTCTTACCATAAAGCTATTGTATTAATTTTATTCTGAGCAGGAACAGTGCTTTTAGTAAGTTGCTAATTCCACAAGGAGAAAATGTGGTTTATAATGTACTTTTAAACCTGCAGGATTGTCGCTCTATTAGGAACAGCTGGGATTGAGCAACACAGACTCTCATGGAGTCGGTTAGGAGAATATCTCGTAGTTTATTACTTCAGCTTTGTTTTATAGACTGATACGTGGAAAGTACAGAAAGAAAACTCTCATTGGTCAGTAAATCACTACATTACCATCACTGGTCAGTGGTGCACACCACCCCCTGACTTTCTCTTGCAAAGAAAACAAGGGACAGACAAACAGCACCTGGCAAGGCTGTTTTCTTATTCTGAGAATTGTTTTGAATCCTCCTTAAAACTTCCCAGGCTACTTTCTCAGGCTGGACTTGAGAAAGCTATTCGGCCTGCAATTTCTGCAGGCTCCCTGCTGCCTGTTCCAGAGCTAGCATCCACACAGGGTCTATAGGTTTAGAAAGGCATGACCTACACTGAAAAGAACCTGAAGAAAGCTGAGAGATTATTTCTTCTTACATGGAAAGGGATCCAAACTTCACAGAGAAAATGGAGGAAGAGTTAAAAAAAATCCCTTAAAACAACTGAAACAGACCTTTTTGTAACATTTTTTGGGACATCTGGTGGGTTCTTCAAGAGGAGATTTGTTGAAGTACATAGGAAAACTGGAATACCTTTTTTTTTTCTTGTCACTTTAAGGCATAATTATATTTTTTAATACAGTGGCAGTGCTTAAAACTAGACTTAATTTTAAATAACTCTAATTTTAAATTGTGTGGTAAATGGGGACAATATTTTTATAGTCAGAAGGTGAGGATTGCTAGACAAAATCTTTTTAGCCACTGGAGTGCTACTGAAAATCTTTGAGCAATATAACTTTCAGTTGTATAACTTACAAGGCACATTCATCAGAATAGATAAAAAGATCTGTGGAAATAAGACTTCTCTTCTTAAAGTCTCTCAAAAAATAGGCACTATTTACCAAAATGGACAAAAAAGTAAAAATATACTAAGAGGGTAAGAGAAACCTAATGCAGAACATATTAAATATATTCATTTTGGCAATGCTTTAAAGTCCTAGGTAAATCCTGTTAGCACAAAATACATTTTAAAAGATATTAGCTGGAAAAATATCCTCACTCTAAAATATTGTTTTTAGTCAAGTGGCAAGCGAAAGTTGGTAAACCAGCTTTCTCCAAAAACAGAATCAGAACAGTAAGAGAACAAAATTTCCTTAGAAAAATGTCCTTTTAAAGCAATCTACAGATATCAGAGATGATTAAACTGCTAAAGACTGATTAGACATGTCAAGGAGATAATTCCTCTCTGTATGGAGAAACCACACCATGTGACTAGAACAGAACAAAAAGGGTTCCCTGCATTCTGTCACAGCACTGAAGCAGTGACTGAGGTGATGGTCAGCATAATGGGCAAAAGACACAGCTGCCATAATAGGAAAGGAATATATAAGAAGAGGCCAACCACTACTGAGGAACACCATGCATGTGAGCAAACTCAGAGTTCATATTCTGCAGTTTTGATATGCAGAATGTTTCTGTCTGGCTCTGAAAAAATAACTAAATTCCTGCAGTACTCTTTTTCACACATCTGATTCTAGGATACTTGAAACCATCAAGCAGGTACTAGCCTTTCCAGAAAGCAGAATGCAATCATTGCCATATGCCACAAAGCATACTTTTCTAGGTGTTCTGAAATATTTTAAATGCACTGTTGAACTGTAAAGTGTTCTTTTGGTACTTGCAGACTTCAAGAAACGTACTTTTGAAAGTATCTTAAAAAGCTTAGTGCAGCAGTATCAAAAGTCAAGTCCTTGTCAAGTTCAAATTTGCAGACAAGTTGTTTTCCCCAGCTCAGATTTATTATGTAAATTGGTTTACATATATATGATCACGTCAGCTTTTAAAAGATCATCAGAAAGACTTGTCAAAACATTTTGTGAGACAAAAGAGGGAGGGGATTAGCCTATCATTTGCCATATGGACATAATTATATACGAAGATAGAAGATTTGGATATAGATTTAGCACACTTGGGTCCTACTGGCTGAGCACAGCTGCCTAAGGCCAGGTCCATGCTGATGTACCCACTTCTCCTCTTATATAACATTATGGAGTGCAGGCATCTGATCTGAACAGCTTTGAATAACTTCTTCACATTTTTCATCAAGCTTTTATTGTCTTATATTGTCTTATTTAGCACATTGGAGCAGTTTCATATTAAATTCTTTATGGTTATTAGTACTCATCTCATAACTGCTTCTCTTTTACAGATTTCTTAGTCTCAAGGATTTCCCTGGATCCTCCACCCTGAATGAAACTTTTTGCAAGGAGCAATATAACTTTTTGGCTATTTGCATTTGCTTCAGACACATTTATACTTACAGATTTTACTTCACACAAAGGTCTAGGTTACTTTCATAGTGACCCGTTGGAAAAGCATTGGAAAAGTTTAAATCAGTATAATGAATCAGATAAGGTATATAGCACATGAAAATAAAACCTCTCTTCCAGGTATGATAAACCTATAGTCTGGGTTTCAGAACTGGGGTATAGAATTATTGTTTCTATCCTCCCTAAACATATATCTGTAATTGTAGTATATGTTCCAAGTTTCAAGATTCAGATGTAATATTACTTGCTTACCATTCAGCAATTCAGGAAAAAATTCAGGTGTGAAATATGACCAAATTTCCAAGTGATCCATTGTTAATTTGAATATGATACCTAGAGTACTGCCTAAAATATGTCTGATTATATTCACAAAGAAGCAAAATACCAAATTACATTTTTCATAAGAGAAACCTCTTTTTTAGCTAAGGCTAAAAAAGATTTTATTAGAGCCAGAAATTATCTATAAGCATCTTCATGAAACTTGAAGAGAAAAATGTATTGCTCTAGGTAAATGGACAAAAGCACATTGGTTAAATTACTGTCTTCATCTTATTTCAAACAAGTACTTTCTTTCTTTGTGAAACTACACTCTTATTTAAAGCCATTCCAATTACCTAATATCATGATTACTCTACAGTGTTGGATTTTGTTACACAGTTCAAATTGCTGAATCACAGAATAATTTAGACTGGGAAGGGGTCTTGCAGGTTATGCTGATCAACACTTCTGCCTAAAAGAGGGCATTCAAACTTAGAAGAGATTTCTCCTTCTCAAGTTTGGAGAACCTCCAGTCTTTATCAGGGGAGTCCAACATAGTCCTTTTATGGTGGAATTTCATATCCTTACCTAAGTATAGCATCCTGTGTTGTGCCTCTTGTCTCTAGTCTTGTGAAGCTCGTCCTCCAAGAGAGTCAGGCCACTCTTGCTCATAAGCACCTATAAGAAAGCTAAAGCCAAAATTTTGCCATCAGCCCACTTCTCTTTAGGCTTATATCATCCTAGGATCATACCTAGCACCCTCAGCTTACTCTCACATATGATTTTCTCTAGCCCTTAAACCATCTGATGGCCCTATATTGGTTTGGTTTGTCAAGGTCTTCCTTCTGCTGGGGAGTCACACCGTAATTAAGATGCCCTCCCACAAGGGCTGACTCACATAGTATCCTGTATTCTTGTTAGGTTCATTCTGTGTGTGTGTGTGCATAATATATGTATATGTAAGTGTATATATATATATATATATATATATATATATATATATATATATATATATATATCTCATGCTAAATAATCTGTATGTGTATATTCACAGACATACACACACACACATGCGCGCACACACAGTGTAAGGATGTCAGTGTTCCAAGGTAAATTTCCAGTGAATAATTATTCAGAGGACATCCATATTCAGGTTCAGATTGTATTACTTTTGGTATTGTGAACTATCACTGAGAAGTGAAGAAAACAAGGGTAATGGCATTAGAAAGGAATGACAGATTGCTAAAGGGATTATCATGTTTTAGACACAGGAGGACTCAACACGAAGAATTTTTAGCATAAGCATAGAACACATGACTAATTGGACTCTGCACACTCCTTTAACAGTATATGTGAGTGCTGAAAGACTGGGAGAAATAGATGTATGTGTTTAAAAAAATAAACAATTTTAGGTTATTGGAATTATTCCAAGATGGCCTGATTCTGAGCCCAAATATTTTTAAGGCCTTCATTTTTAAGAATGGGAATCATAGAATCATATAATTATTTGGCTTGCAAGGGATCTTAAAGATCTTCTACTTCCAGTCCCCAAGCTGTAGGTAGGGAGACCAGGACTGGTCAGGCTAGAAGCAGTATCTAGGGGAACTGAATGTCTGAGAGTAACCATAGGAATCTCCTTGATTTAAAAAAGAAGACCTGTTGGATTCCTTTCCTCCCCCACTTTAGTGTTTTCAGGGTGGGCTTCTGTGTTTCTCCAAAAGCAGAAAATGAAATCTGTTTCTAAATCTGTATTGTTATAGGGTTCATTACTGACTAGCAAGAGACACTGGTGTTATGTACAGTGAGAGCAAGACTTTACTGATCTTCTATCTTATCTCTTCCCACTGTTACTGTTAATGAAATACATTACTTCTACTGGAGTCTCAAAGAAGACTAACCACAGGCCGCAAATGAGGTATTCTGTAATGCATCCCTCAAAATTGTTCTAGCCCTTTAAAAGCAGATTTATAAAATCATGAATCCTGAAACAGCCAAGGTCTATACATTTCAAGGCTCTACTTTGGATCCAAAAGATAACACATCAAACAAGATACTCAAGTGATATTTCTCTCCTGAGAAGACACAATACTACTGCATTACAACAGTAATTACAACAGTACCTGTTTGTATATTTGCATTTGTCTGAGACTCTGAAGTTCCTTTAAATGGACAAAATGCAATGTTGAAAGAATTATAGCAATGAACACAATTTTTGTGGATGTGTGAGTCACTCATCAGTAGCACTTAGGAAATTAATTAGCAGATAAAATTTAATTTCCAGTAAAGAGATTTGACTACAAACACAAGTTTATTGTTTTTACCAGACACAATTTTTTAAGATTTCTCAAACAAGAAAGACAGGGGTAAAAGCTTGGCATATTTTTGTGGTTTTCCATTGTTTGAATTCTGGAGAAATTTACATATATTTATGTAAAATACATTATCTTTGAAAGAAAAAAAATATATAGTAATACATTGTTTCAATTTATATTACATTAGCTGGAAAAATTGTTTCAGAACTATTTCTGTGATTTGTAAGGTCTTAAATGAGTGCCTTTATTACAAGACTATGGTTAACATAATTTTAATTTCTGCATAACCTTATATACCTTACATACAATATGGAGTCTAACTTCCATGTTTGCAGAAAACTATTGTATTCTTCTCAGATTTACATTTGTGTCCATATTTTTAATATCAGGAAGCCTTTGCTACATTAATATGTAAATGAATGCTTTAACTTTCTAAGCTTTCTTTAGGAACACAAGTATCTGTTTTTCATGAGAAAATCTCTACTTACATACTATTTGTGGTCTCTCTAGATAAAGGCTTATAAAATCTATTTATTTATCAATAGCATTGATGATATCTTTTCAACTTTTTTATTACATATTTTTGAAAATGTGGAGACGAAAAACTGTAATCACTAGTTGCATTTTTTTTTTCTTTTCAAAACCAGGATTTAGATTTACAAATTATGAATTTACCCGAGGTTCTTTCTCCTTCTCTGACTTCCAGTCCTGCCTATCTGACACAGTCCAAGAAATGAAGAACATGTTAATGTTTTACTTTTTCCAGTTAGATTTTCCAAAGATTTAATAGCTTAATGATTAATGTGTTCGATAATCTTGGAAATAGAATAAATTAACAGAAAACATGCAATATGCACTTATTTTATATCTTCACAGTGCTTGGTTTTGGCACAGAAATTAAAAAATATCCCAAAATGAGCATTGTTTTCACTAAGGAAATATTTATAATTTTAAGTTAGCAACAAATTTTTATTGATAAAATAATATTTTTTATAAATTTTTATTCATTTGCTCTATATTGCAGAAAAAATAGGAGCCTCTGCAGCACATACTTTATAAAACACTGCCAGTTCTGTATAAAATAATGGCTATAAAATTGTGTGAAGCTCCATTGACTCCGACAGAATCTGCAGGGGTGGACACATCTGCCCAGTCAGATCAGATTAAACTAGCTCTGCTAAAGCAAAAATGTCAATGACTTAAGAAAGGACAATTTGCAGTATATTCCTCCCAATTCATCTGGCAACTGGATTAAAATTACAGAAGGTACTTATCACAGCAGCTACTGTGCTTTATTACGAATAGAAAAATTTCTTGGTATACCAATTATGTTTGATAGATCTACTGATCTTGCTAAATTTATGAGATTAAGATAATGGACTAAATTTATTGCAGAATTTTGCTATAAAGAAGTTTTAAAATATGTTCAAAATCTGCTAACAGTTAAGAAGTGACTGATAACTTAATATTGCTGGTTCTTAGAGCTATTAATTCATTTATTTTCACAATATCCTGGTATGCATATCCCAAGACCTGACAATCACAGTGAAGGAGCACGTCTGTTTATATCTTTATATTAATATGTAAATCAAATAATTACATTTTTTATAGACATCTAACAAAAATGAAAATGGAAAGGAACACTGATTCTTTTATTTAGCAGTGTGTTTCAACACAGGATAATTTCTGATTATTTAGATTACAAATGAACTACAATCCTGCTCAGCTCATGAAGATTATTTTTACTGGGAAGTGATGTACACAGAAATAAATTGTTACATGTATATACTTAATCCTTCTAAACAGAGAGGAAATACAGGAAATTTAGGCATGCTTTTGTTTCTCCTCCTTGAATTTTAAATTAAATATTATAAGGTTACAAGAGACATAAGGAAAATAAAGTACTAGTAACATCAAAACGTCCTCTCCAATAAAAATTAAAAGGAACTGACCCAGGCACCTTTGACAGTGTTCATACTAATACTTCTGAGTCTGCAGACTGCCCTGATGACAGGATTTGCCTCCAGGCAGGCACTTCTTCAGGTACATCCCATTACATTAATGACCATTTTCCTGTTGTAACTAATGAAGGTAACTTTCAAGATCTTCTGTTTATTATGGAGCCATTTAGCTCCTTAATTAGTTTAACAGCATTCAAATTGCTTTTTGGAACCTGACTACTTTCAGCTACCATTAAACACCCAAATGGGGCAAATTTAAGACAGCCATTTCTACTACCAGTAGAAAATGACAAATATCTATCAGACCTTTGTCATTCTAATGTGAGCAATCTAAATAGATTAGCCTTAACCATTAACCTTAACCAAGTGGGGTCACAGAAAATGTAAAAAATTTTAAAAATTTAAAAAACTTTCTCTTCCATTATAAGAAAAATTAAATTGTCAGGATTGTTGTTGAATCAGCCAAGCAAAATATAAGCAGCAGACAATATTCGGATTAGATTACTAGGAAAGATACTTTCTTAACTTATTTCATCAAATACTGGCTTTCAAATTGAAGTTATTAAGAAAAAATTCCAAATATATTTATATCTTCTCCCTCAAATTCAGCAGGGTGCACCATCATGGGCTTTCTAAATCAAGGAATTTTTGAAAAATTACTCTTTTTAATTAGTAAACAAATTCCTACAACTGGAACCTGAAAAAAAAATTATACAATACTTAATGAAATATTAACAACAACTTTATTGATTCTCCTTTGGATCAGTTTTGCCTCTTCTGTATGTGAGATTCCCAGAGCAGATCACAAAAATATGCCCTTATTAAAGGTTTTAATATTGAAGTAGCTCATATTTTAATTCCTAGAGATTCATAGTTCATATCAGAAAATAAAAAAGTGCCCTTACTAAAGGCTTTAATAATGAAGTATTTCATATTTTAATTCCTAAGGCAATAATTCTTTCCTTACTCAATAAAATAAATCCATAAAATCATATTTTTACTTTTCTGTTTAAACATTTCTCCTCATGTCCCTTTATGTGACAGTACTCCAAAGAGAAAGATGCAGATGGTGGAATCACGAAGGACAGTGTTCAAGGGCTCTATTACCTCCTCTGAGGTGGAATGTGAAAATATAGTGAGCCAACAGAGCACCAAAGGAAGTCCCAAAAGAACCCTTGTATATTCAAGTCCTCTAAGAAAATAGATAATAGTAATAAAAATAATAGGTAATAATAAATAATTAAAATAGATAATAGTAATAAAAAAAATCATTCTAGATTTCTATTAAATTCCTATTTGTTTCCAATTTTTTCCAATTGCAAGAAAGCTATAAAAACAGTCTTAAAATACACAGATTTGAAGAGGTGCAAAGTTTCTATTGGCCCAGGCTTTATCAGAGTTCACACACAGGAATTAAATGTGTGACTGAAACATATTTATCACCTGCAAAAATTTGTGTTACGTGGAGCATTTCTCATCTCAGTTTTAGAGCTGTCCGTAGTCCTATGTTCATTTGCAATATCTGGCAGCAGCGTTCCTTGCCACAGATCACAGAGTGCTTTATGTGTTACCACATAACCTTCAACCTGTCTGGCAATGTAGTTGAATGCATATAGGGTAAATATTAACATTATTTTAAAGGCAAAGTGTACTTTGCAGCTGTCCAATTATACTACCTTCTAATTAACTATACATAATGAGCTCTAATCCTTTTGTTAATTAACTGTCTTTATGTGAAAAATGCATTTATTTGATGAAGTGGAACTATTTTCTTAGTTCTGATTCTTCCTGTTCATTTTTGTGTCCTTTACAACAGGTATAGATATACTTCATATTATCAACTTCCTTGCTTATCTCTCTGGGTCAGTATGGTGTTACATGAGTATAAAATTTTTTCAGTGAATTTCTTTCTTTATCAGAAGATTGATATTTAGACCTCAAGATATTTTTCTTTTAATTTAATCTTCAAACAAGGACTTCCTTGATTAAGTCAGTGATTATGTAATAATTTATAGGGTGCTGTTAAATATGTATTATTTTAATGTAGATAGCAAACATAAAAATTAAGAGGCATTTAATACGCAGGACAAAATTTCCACGGTGGAATTGGGTTTTACGAAGAGGAGAAAGTCACCCCCATCCTCTTAGAAATTTAGGAATGTTCTTAAATGACTCTGACTTTTTAAAAGTTACAATGATTGCAACTGTTGCATCAGCCTTTGCTTAAAACAACACCAGAACTTAAGCCCCAGCTGATGATTGACTACAAGCATATTTGACATGCTGGGTCAGATTCCCCACAATTGCATATTAGACTCATACAGATAATAAAAATTAAATACAACTCATATTTCACCAAGTATAATACTTCAATGTTACCCCAGAGTCTCCAGTGCCTTAATTTGTGCTGCTGCCTCTTGGAGTGGGGGAAAATTAAAATTTTGCTCTGAACTCATTCAATGCTGAGATACAGAATATTTTGATGTTGCCTGGGAGATTATCATGCCACCCATGATATTTTTGATATTTTGAGGTTTCCAGGACAGTATGGCTTAGAACATCTAATGCCCAGCACTAATGTGGAAACATTATGTTCATCACCTTCCCGGCAAGGTTGTTTCCAGAAACTTCAGAGGGACCAGACATTAAATAGCATATTTTCTAATGAAAGAAGATAATCACCTTTTGGCCTTTGCATCTTTTAAGAAGCTGCTTAAAAATCACCAGGAAGTCTTAGTTAACCATATGTGAACCATATGTGAAGAAATCTGAGTATTTCTCAAAATGGAGGTGAAAAGAAATAAACCACCAGGGATGATGGCTCTGAACAGCAGTGCCCACTACAGCTGCATAATGGATAGGGGAAGAGGCCTTATTAGTGAACAGCTATGCACGCATATTCTGTTGAAGCACATTTTCAATACTGTAACGCCCTGCCTCAAAGCAGAATTCCACTCACTTAGAACAGTATCAGACCAGGCCAAAGGAAGATGGCAAGGTAAGCAAAACAGAACGGACATTTCCCCAAAATTACCCTTGCACAGCAGGGATCCTCCTAGCATCATTTTCTTTGGAAACAGATGTCCTCAGCCACTGACAATTCAACAGAGAGCTGCAGGTTCTTTTCCCACCCTCCACCAGACCCCTGCACTCCAAGTAGATATTTAGTGCAAATTTTGCAGATCTGTAGGTTAATCTTCTTTTTCAAAAGGCATAACTCCAATTGTCATATCACACGGGAGCTGGAGTTGCTGTTCAATCTCCTATTAGACTTATTTCCCCAGTGGATATATTTTATTGGCATTTCCTTTTCTTTCATCAGGTACCGATAAAATATTTATAGATACCATCACTTAAAGTAGACTAAATGATAAAAGGAAACCTCATGCTTTTTTACAAAACAAAAATCAAGGCAGTTCTTTCTTATATTTGAAAGCACAGCATATCTTCTCAAGATATAAACAGCTTAATCTGGGATACTGGGTCTGGGATACTGGGTCACTGTTGCATTTTGACTTATTATAAGTTATCCATCTAGCCTTTTAAAATACAGTCAGTTGGAATTCCTGTTTATTTGTTTAGCCTACCACTGTAACTGGTAAACACTGCAAATGGACATAATGTGAATAAATACTGGTAATTAATAGTACTGTAAGAAAAAAATATAGGTACTTACTTGTCAAATGTAATTTATATTTTCATAGCTTAAGTTTTCCTCCTTTGAGGAATAAAGATCATTTGAATGAATCTTTCACTTCAGATAAGGCACTTCAACGAATGCTGATATTTTTATACATCTCTATTCCTTGTTTTGGTGAGGATGACACCAGCTGTTAATTATAATCAACTGTTCTAATCAGTATTTGATGTTTCCCCTCTTGAGATTAGTATCAATTTGACACAACAGCAGTGAAAGAAAAATACCATCTTATTAATTTGGACTACACTGAAGTGAGAAAGGGAAACTTACATTTGGAAATACTTTCACTTTTTTTTTTTTTTTATGGATGTCTGTGTTTCATACACATGTTGTATATTTCAGCGTTTTGATCTCTACCTGTTTTTGCTAAGTGACTCTCACTTACTTGAACTCAAGATCAGCATCAGAACAGTGATGCTTCCATGGAACTTGGATGACTGTTTAGCTTTTCTGAAGTTTAGCCACACACCTAGAGCAAATGACTTTGATGTATTCCTTAAGTACACATTATATGGGAACATGGAATGGTATGGCTCTACAGGGCTAGGCAAAATGTCAGCAACCCTTCTGCAGCCTTCAGACAGGCTTCTGCAAGTGTGTCAAGTCCCCGCCAGGGCAAGCTGAACATCTGACACACTTAACTGTTGTGCCAGTCTGTTACATAAACCAAGCCAATATTTCATAACCTTGGAAGCACATTCTTTCCACTTAATAAAGCTATTCATAAGAGTATATATGGGGGCAGTACTGCATTAGCAGATTTTTCAGATGCTTGTTTTATTTATAGAAGGCCTGGGGCTTCATTTTGTGAAAGTAAGGCTAGTCTAAATGGATTTTGAATTGGAGTAAAGCACTGGAAATTTAACTGGGATTTTTAGAAATTATAAGAGAAAACAGTAGTAACAAACACCTACACAATATTTGAATTGTGTGTTGGGCCAATGAGACCGTTTGGTCACTAAGGAAGTTTTCTCACACTATCATTGTCTGCTTAAAGATTCCACTTTCTAATTTATTTAATTGCAACATTAATTCTAAATTTTTCTTGACCTTTCCCTCCTTTTTCCTTTATTTAACATTACTGGTTAATAGAACTGGTTAATAGAATGTGCTTTAAGTATTTTTTAAAATCAGACTTACTTTAAATTTCTGATTAAATTTGGTACTATTATCAGTGAAATTCAATGTTTAAAAATATTAATGTTAGGGTTGCATGTTAGAGTAGAATGAAAAATAATTAAATAAAGGGAAAACTGAAAAAAATTTGTGGCACTGAATAAAATGACTCAAACTCTAGTTTTGATTTTACATTTTGAAAAACTAAATTTAAACACCCCTAAATCTTACATTAATAATTGTGTTTGCTGATACATTGTTTTAACTACTATATAATATCAGATTTATTCATCAGTTTTTTCAAAAAGAGCATTCCTGCAACATTCTTTTACCCACTCTATAATTTCAAGAAAGCTATAAAAACAGTCTTAAAATAAACAGATTTGATACAAATGATTTCTGAACAAAATATGGGTTTTAAAGATCATGTGTAAGTATTTTTATCCCACACCCCTGCCACAAAGCATCAAATCTGGCTAAGACTCAAATTTCTGTTACTGTAGCATTGAATGAATCTCTTAACTGGTATGTTAATTTTAGCTGAGTGTAATATGTAATGTAATTCTGAGACTGCTTTCACAGTGACCTAAATTCATTATTTTTCCAGGAAGATAAAAAAGTCTAATTACATTATAAAACTAGTAAATTTTGTTCCTTCAATCTACAATGACATCTTCTCAGCTGTATCCTCTCTGTTTCTGCATTTTTCCTCTTTTCTTGCTGACCTGTAGGAAGAGAAGTGTTAGCTTCATGCAGCCGCTCACACAGAAGAGCTCCCATGTGCACTTTAGGGTGCTCACTGCAGCACAAGGAGTGGATGTGGGGGACTCCTGCCCCCTGTAGATTATCTCCAGTGCTAGAAACTCATTTCAAGCACTCAGTGTCATCCAACTAATGTCAAACTCTGCTTGCTTCATCTCATTTTTCCTTGTTATCACCATGTGCATTAAATTGTCATCTAGCAAGTTGTCTCAGGAGATTGTCCTTACTGTGGTGCTTATGCCTTCTGTCTGTTTCTATGCAAGTAATAACATGCACCATTATAGTCCCACTTTACTGTTAAATTTTCTGAATTATTTCAATAAACTAAAGGCCACGGAATTATTTTGGAAGTAATTTACATTGCTATATGATTCTGTACTGAGTCTGCTGCATAAATGAGAAAGTCATGCCTTCTAATACAAGATTAACTCTAGTTAAATGTAGTGTGTTCTACAGTACAAGGAGTTTCCATATTACTTGGTTAATATCATAAGCAGAAAATATTTTACCCTCCACCTAGTAGTGTGTGTAGGATTTAGCTGAATTAGATGCCAACGATTTGGAAGTTAGTCTTGGTTAATCATCTACAAATATGACCTCAAAGTGGATATGGATGTATTCTAAATCTCCACTTTCATCCAGAAAGCAGTTTTGTATACCTAACATGTCTCCCATTCTCATTTCCTGTGATGGAATGATAGACCTGAATCCCATTGAGGACTTTACCGTATTAAAGTCTCATCACTTTTCTTTAAGACAAAAAGAGGTAAAAAGCTAACAAGGAAAGTTTAAAGCTGTGTTTGCCAGTATCCTCTGTGAAGTCATGACTACTCAAGTTACAAGTCAAAAATGAACATGAGTGTAGTTAGGTCATGGCTTCCAGGATAACAGTTCACAATATTTGCCTATTTTTCCTTTCCAACAAAAGAAATAGTTAAAACATTACTTATCTGTCAAAAATGTGAAATAATATCTTGTGATTTGCAAAAAGCTCAAACACACCATGGTAATTAACAGGTTTACAAAATTCATTGTCCTCTATAATAGATGTCTTGAAGAGTGTATTCTCTATTCACAGAGTAGTTACTTAGTATATGGAGGGGGGAAAAAGGAAAGGAAAAAAAAGCAGACAGAGTGTGGCCCTGAAAACTCAGCTTCTGAGCTTGCTGACATGATTTTCTAAAGACTTTCCCAGGACAGTAACTGTAAACATAGATATGTGTACATTCTTTCTGTTACACATCTTGTGATGGGCACCTCTCATGGCCAGTGCAGTGAGAAAGTGTTATCCTGACCATCCCATCCCTGGCCGTGGTTAGAAGCCTATAAATCCTGGGAGGAAAAATAAACTCTCTTTTCACCACACCTCAACCTGTGTCTGTGTGATCTATTAATCTTCAGTGGCAACAACAGAGGATGTAGACTAAGAAATTAGAGGAATGAGAACTAGAAAAGAGCTGGTCTAGAATTACTGTAAGGTGAGAAAGTGGAAGGTATCTACTTCCTGGGATGTGGCAAGAACAGAAATATTTTATAAAGTTTTACAGAATTAAAAGGGAATATGTTAGTTCTCAGTGTATTTTTTCCACTGAGATACAAGATAGCTAGTTTTGCTGATGATAGTCAGCAATCTTAGAATAATAGTAACTTACCTTCCCTCTAAGAAAAAGGTATTAAACTAAAAATGCATGTATTGTCAGAACAATTAACTTAATGATTATGTCTAGTACCCCGGTTCCAAATCCCAGTTTCTAGCCAGACACAGTTCACCTCAAGTTTTACACCTGCCCCTTGTCCAGGCCCTCCATCCTATTCCCATCTTCCTCCTTAAGCTGCTCAGAGCTGCCTCTGCACTTCCCAGGGGACCTGGACACAATCAAACTTTTTTGAGAATAGAAACTAGCTAAGAAACTGTCCTTTTATTCACAGTTTACTACTACTTTGCCCTTTTGTGTTTCAGGTCAGTGTTTTATTCTCTCTGCATTCAAGGCTTTCCCTCCCACATTTCCTACACCAAGAAAAGGAATAAACTATTTTGTTTCCAAAGAAGAAAGACCCTTTGTTCTGTCTTCATTAGGAGCATGCAGGGTTATAGTTGTGCTGAAATTATCCTTCTGCCCCAGATCAAATACACTTAACAGGAAACAGCTATGTAGGAAATTCAAAACCTACAATTCTAAGAAGTCCTTTTTTAATATTCATGAACTTCTCTGTTTCCAAGGCACATAATTTAGCCCAGCTGGGTACATTTTCACAAGGACATGAGGAAGAAAGGGAATATGCTCCTTACAAGACCTTGTTTCTTCCTGCTCTAGACAATGGACTTGCTTTTGATTCTCTGGACTGACATTTCATCAAAGCAGAGCATGCCTAGCATCAAAATTTTCTATACAACTGATAGAACATAAAACAATTTATCTTTAACACATAAATTCAATGATCTGCTGTGACTGGCAATGCTGTCAGGGTTTCCTGTTGAATAAACTGTGAATGGATAAAAATTTATCCAGGGCTTCTAATTCTGTTGAATTACAAGAAATTTATATCAGAATACACAAATGTCGCACTATATTAGGAACAGCAAGAAGTACGACATGACTCTTAGCTGCATTGCCCAAGAGAGCCAAGTTTATTATCTTTGATCTTCATTTATAGACAGGTTTGAGAAGGTCCAAGAGTAAAATTCTTATTGGTTTTTAAAGCAACACATCACCATCATTGGTTAATTGGAACACCACCCCTTGACTGTTTCTTGCAAGTAAACAAAGATCCTAAACAACACCTGCAAAGGTTGTTGTCCTTCACCAAGGACTGTTTGGATTCCTCCTTATGGTTTTTCAGGCCACAGTGAAAACCTTGTGTGACTTAGTTTCACACAGGTTCTGTGCTTCCTGCCTGCTTTCAGCATTCATATACAAAGGTATTTATTTATTAAAAATTGTTTAACCACTTTGAAATACTGCTTAATGTTAAAGTCTTTCTGAGGAATTCTTGGATGAAAAACTATGAAATATAAGAGGAATTATGAATTCAGACAAGACTTAACTCTATTTTTGACTTTGTTATCAAATAGTCTAGTTTTTAAGTCCTTAGAATATGACCCATTTTAGTATATCTAATTACAGTATGACCAGTTCTATAATGTATTCAGAAATTTCTAAACATAATTACATTTACCAAGGCAAACTTTGTCTAAAGTAAAAAAAAGTTTTCTGCATGTCATTCTGTCAGACTGAATGAGTATAGACTATCAAACCAAAAACTCAGATACTGAGAAACTCCGTTATGACCTGGGATCAGGCCTTTATCAGAAAGAAAAAATAATTTGTACTTTCTCTAACTTAAAATTTGTGTTGAGCTGAACTTCACAATATGCTCCTGACAAATTATCTATTCTTTATTGATCACTTAGGACTGAAGAAGTCAGAGGTGAACCTTTTCTGGGTTGCTTGTTTGTTTTTGTTACACTGAGCTCTTTCACCATCATTAAATGTCAACAAAACAGCGACTGCTTGTTACTGACAGCAACACACAGATATTTCTTGGATTGTAACTGTCTAGGTCCCCAAATTCAAAAACAGCTGTCTTAAATACTCGTTCCTCACAACTCATTCCACAGATATGGCAGGTATGTTGGAAAGGACAGGAAGTATTGTGGCACTGCTATGTAGGTATTTGTGTATTGCAAGTTTTCACTATTGTGACCTACTAAGATAATATTGTGAATTACTAAGATAATATTATAGTTTCATAGACACTACACAAAATCACAGAGAGATAAGTATCTTCTAAAAAGTACCTTTTATCTTTAGGATTCTCAGCATTTTTAATTATTACAACATTTTAAAGTACTGAAAATAGCACTCCTAAAATTATTTCTTCCTTCTTAGTTAAGAAGTATCACAGATATTAAAGAATGCACTGATTAGTTTAAATCTACCTTTGTCTGATGTGATGAAAATCTCCAAACATTTATGAATCATTTAAAACATTTAATTGACCTACTTAAAAAAAAAAAAAAGCTTATATTAATAGGAAAAAGTGACTTCTTTTTTCAGCAGAAACCTAGTTACAATGAAAACCCAAGGTAATTATTTCAGTCATCAACATAATCCCAAAAGGTGGTATTTTATGCATTGAACAGACCTCTCTGATATTTTTGCCTCATTAAGTTTTATAATGCTGCTATTCTTGTAAGCACTTTGTCCTATAAATGCAAAACCACAGCAACTAGAACCAGCCAACAGAGACCAAGAGGACTCAAGAGACACAAACAGATTATTCTATTGTTTTTAGTTTTGGGGATAGTCCAAATCATTTCAAGAGTAAAAGATAATGAAATCGAAATAAACAACATTAACGATAAATATACATCAAGAATATGAGACACAAAATCTGGACTTGTTTTTTGATTCCCATCAAGTTTCAAGTGTCATCAGACTTAAAGTTCTGATTAGAATCCATTGATGGAAAAAACCTGCAAGTTAACACAAATACCACAGAGCAAAACATGGCAAACTGCTAAACCAAGATGCAATAGCACAGATGGGTGAAAGGTACAGTAGCACAGCACAGATGGACCAAGTTCTGCTCAGAACAGAACAGAACAGGAGGTTAACTCTCACTGTGGATTTTTTGTTTATTTTAATTAGAATAATCAAGATATTGATCCCTTATAGCACTCCTCTGCTTTCAGTGCAATAAAACTACAGATTAAAACTGTATAAAAGTATTTGACAGATAACTATTCCAGAGTAATATTTTGAGGAAACTTGGAATAAATTCACTTTCAAAAATAAAAGAGAAAGAAACCTTGTGTAAATTTAACAGGATCTTTTTTTTGGTGATTTTAGAGAAAAAAATCTTTATCTGAGGGGCAAGAACATTTCAGGGCCATCATGAAACTCTCTGGGTTCAATGGAAACAACCAAGCACTTCCCAGGCAATCAATTCCTGACTATAGAAATTTTTTTCAATTCTGAAAATATTGTGGTGAAGCCTTTTTACTACTGAAGGGGAAAAAAAAACCATTATTCTACTGAACTTCTTAATAAATTTAATATTAATTTAAATACAAATTGTTTAAATCTATCCTGTAGTTGTACAAGCTCTAATAGGCTTGGATCTGTCAAACAACAACCATTTCCTACCTCACTTCTATTTTTCTATGACCTCTCTACTTATTAGAAAAGCAAATATAAGGAGGTTCTTTGAAAGTTATCAGTTCCTAGGAAAAGGGAGTGATGAAGAAAGAAGGCAATTTTCCAAATAATGAAAAATTATACCAGTAATTAAAAAAAGCAGAGAAGGTTTAACTAAAAGTTCAGAAGTCTTGAACAGAAGCAGAAAAAATCCCTAAAAGCATATTCTATAGGAATATAAATTACATATCAACTCAAACACTCCTAAAACTGTGATAGAAAATTTAATCACAGTGTTCTTGGAATACAAATATTATTGAAAAAGCGATTCATGGACCTGTTCTTAAAAAAAAACCAAAACATAAACAACTTATTCAAAGTAAAAGTATTATAATAGTCTCTTCTAAAGAGAGACTAATAAAATTGATGGAAAAATTTGAAGAACACATTCCATTTTTTGATGAATGAAAATCAAAGTTTTAATCACAGTTTTAATTCCTCTGCATTAGTTCTATTCTTCAACCAATCCTAATATTGGAGACAGAAGAGACTTCTTTGTGTAGCATATTTAATGACTTGAATAGGTTTTGTACTGTTGATTTGACTATAGAATAAATCAGACAAAATAACAAAGATTCCTGTCACATTTACTGGCAGAAGTGTTAACTAACTTGCTGTTTGAACTTTTCTCTCTTTAATATCAGACCAAGATGGATGTCATTCGAATTTATACTAGTATAACAAATTACATCCTATTTGATACAAATCTGCTTACTCTTTCATTGTAACAATCTTGCAACATACTTGCAACAACCCCATCCATTCTTTTCCTGAGCATCTCCAAGATTATCTGAAAAGTGTGTTGTGTTTTGTAAAGTGGTGAGCTAGCCAGCAACAGCTTAGAGACCTCATTCTGCAGATGAGTCATAATAAATCAGATTGGAAAGCAGACCAATTCCAGAGCTGACAAACTAATGTAATATCACCGTGTAACCTTAGCTGACACAGGAATGTAATTTAATTTTTAAAACTATTAATATCTGTATCTGCAAATTCATAATAATTTTCATGATAAAAGGGTCTTTTCATGGTAAAAGGCACCCACTTCTCCTATGTTCTTTCATATTAAAATATTTTATAAAATTTCAAAGGTGTATATCACAGCACTAGAAGGGTTGAACTAATTAGGAACTAGACACAAGGTTAATGGGAGAATAAGTCCACTGCTCAAAATAATTCTCTATTATTTTAGAAGAAAATGTACTAACAACAAATACACTTAGAGTCCACATTAATGAAGTGACTTATTAGAGAGCTAAAATGTTGTACATAAGTGACCAACTATAAAATTACTAGTAAAATAAACCTAATCTGCAAGAGATCAACCAGGTCAGATTATGAAGACTTTATAATTTAACAGAGTGTTCTTCCCCATTTGTCACATCCCACCTATTAGAAGTGGAGAGTGAGTAAGATTTGCAAATACTCTTGACATGGATTAGGGTGAGATAACTCTCAAGGTCTGTACATAAAAAGCAACTACAATGGAACAAATGTTCTGCAAATGTTGACCCTCTCACAATTATATTTACCTAAGCTATGAGGCTTTATGAGAAATCAAGGTAGGATTTGTGTTACTTAACAACTTAAAAACAGGGAGGGGAGGGCTTGCAGAGAGGGCAGGGGCAGGGAGAGAGAGACAGAGACAGCGAGAGGGAGATAGAGAGGGGTTACCAGTCCTGGATTCCACATGAGACCTGTCAACAGAATTGTTTGGTAGAGACAGACAGACACACAGAGAGAAATTCTGGAGCTCTCCCTTGGCATGTTGTCCAGGCACATGGTATAGTCACTTGGGCCTTGTCACTTATACCATGTGAATGAAAAACAAGGAAAATCAACCAGATGTAATGCACACAGAAGAATTCAACTTTATTGATTTAAAATATGGTGGTAAGAGAGGGATAGAAATCAAGCTGAAAAGGATTAAGGGTCTCCCAACAAGAGTACACACAGAACCAAAGAGACACCATCATACAGTTACTCACAACTTTTAACATTTCCAAATACCCTGTAAAACATACAAATAATTCTGGAAATACTTTAGAGCAAAGACAGTCAAAATCCATCATCTAATATTCTGTTGTCAGTTATAGAATAAGCATCTTTAGAACCTGAGCCATGTGTTTGCCATGATTTACTAATACATATAGTGTGTTTGTATAATAAAATTGTATAACAGTTCTCATGTTAGTTTAATAATCTCAGTTTTCTCCTATGTTAAAAGCATCTCAGGTAGCAAATCCGCATAATAATTCAAAATATTTTGTAAGTGCTGATAAGATATAAGAAGAAACTTTCTGTGTAAAAGCTGAAGCAGGAAGGATTGCTTTCTTCTGCCCCTATTGCAAGTTTCTCAGTAGTATACTGAGCTCTTATCTAAAAGCTTAATCATAAAACTCTAGAGTCATAGAATGATTTGGGTTGGAAGGGACCTTAAAGATCGTCTTAGTCCCAACCCCCCTAATTGTGGCAGAGACAATTTCTACCAGACTAGGTTGCTCAAATCCTACCTATCCTGGTCTTAAACACTTCCAGAGATGATGCATCCTCAAGTTCTTTGGAAAATCTGTTCTAGTGTCTCACCTCCATCTAAAGAACTTCTTCCTAGCATCTAATATAAATCCCTACTCCTTTTGTTTAAAGCCATTCCCTCTTGTTTTATCATTATCTGCCTGCACAAAAAGTTGTTCAGCCATTTTCTAAGCCTGCTTTAAGTACTGGAAGGTCACAGTGAATTCTCTCCAGAGACTTCTCATAATTTGGAACAGCTGGTGGTATCCCAGATTTCTTTGTATCAGCATTATGGAAGAAAGGACCATCATTAGCTTCTGATCCATTTGATTTAAAAATTCCTTTAATTTTAAATATATATGATATTGATGTTACCTTTTCATAGATATCTGTCCAAATGTAGATATTTAAAAAATCTATATAACACATAACTTCCTGAATACTAACTTTGGGTTAATTAAGTAAAATCCTGTTACGAGGAGCTCCATTCATTATATGAGATCATTATTCACTAAAAAAAAAAAAAAAAAAAAAAAAAAAGTTGCCCCAGGTCATTATCTAGAAAGGAGTGCCTAATCATTCTGCAAAAGCTCTCTTGGAGATTCTTATGTTAAATTCACAGGTTCCTCTTGAAGGTTCCTGCCACAAACACATTCAGTTAGAGATCAGTGGTCTTTACAAGTTAGATGAAAAATAATTTGGCCCTTTTGAGGATAAAATACAGCAAAAGACTGAGAGATTCTGGAAAATATTCTATTAAATATCCTTGCCCTTTTTAGTTGAATTTCAAAAAAATTTAAATATATCCTCTATTTTACTACAGGCAATTATTCTGATTTTGCTTTAATTATCTAGACAAATGTTATTCACACTAGTTATTGAAATGAGGTAACCTTTGGTCCTCTATTTCATACGTGAAAGACTTTCTCTGAAGAAAGAGAGATAGCGGGTTTTGGTGTGCTCCTGCTTTTTCATACTGAATTATAACTTCCTTTAAAGAGGATAAAAAAAGTATATGTAAATGAAGTTAAATTCACTGACCTACTTCAGATCTAATTCAGCTTGACCTCATCCTCTTGTGTTTCCTGACCTGCAGTGCTCTCTTCCTCACTTTTGTTTTATCATTAGTTACCCCTCCTCAGCTTCTTCCTCTGCATCCATTGATCTTTCTCCTTGTTATAAATGCTTTTTTACTTGATTGTAATTCTCTTTCTACCCCTCCTCACAACTCCTATTGTGGGTCTCTTAAAAATGGATACAAATACTAATCCATATCTATTTCCTTACTTCCTTGTTTTCATTCCACATGCCTGTTCTATTCTACTGTCCTCACTAATGAACAGGATAACCTCTTTTGTTGATCCTTTTGACAGATGGGAAATCATCAGTTCTGCTGTCCTTGTACAACAATATATCTTGGAGGTTTTTTTTTCCTCTTTCCTTTTTATTTTTGCCTTCAGGAAAATCTTTCTTTTTCATTTTACCACTTGATATTTCTTCAGTGGAAATTACAATTTCTCCCCTAGTCCTTATCCATAATTCTTTTGTTGAGAAATTATTCTATTCCTGGTGCTTTAAATTGTCATAAGTGGCAGAATTTACTGCACCTGTGTTTTCTGTTCAACCACACCTGTGAACCTATAATGTTCTTTACTTTGGTTCACCATGACCAAATTTGAGGAAGTATTTTTAATTAAATATTTAACTTCCTTCCTGATTTTTTTACTGTGGTCACTTTTTCAAACTCTCAGTGAAACTATTCATGTCTCTTAATTATATCCCTCTTTCCTGTCTTCATCAGTATAAACTGCCCTATAGTCTTACAATGAAAGCAAAGCAAGTTTGAACAATTATCTGGATGTTTCTCCACAGCCATATTTGCTAAAGTACATCAATATTATTTTGAACATCTAGATTTTCTTTAAAAAGTAAATACTAAAAATAAAATAAGAAAAGTTATTGTGCAGCATTATGTCTATGAGGAGAAGGAAAGCTGAAATAATTTAAATAAGTAATATCTACAACATCCTCAACAGTACTCAAGGGAGTTTGTGTTTGTGTAATATGTAAGTATGAATGCATACATAGATGAAATATTTTTTAAATTAATCATAGAAGTTGAAACAGAAAAGGCCACTACTAAAGTTATTCGACAGGAATAAACATAATCTTGTTTGTGGGACAAGAACAAGACAGTGCATACTGGACAAACGATTCATATAATATTTACAGGACTGCAGGGCTGCTAAATATAAACACTTGCCAAGTCTAACACAGAGGAAAGCTTTATTAAACCATAGTCATTAAGATGAATCCCAAGGGTCAGATTTATAACCCCCTCACTTGTTGCATTCACTATAGATTTTCTAATACTTTTACATGGCTTGATATTATCTTCAAACTAGAAAGTTATTACTAATGCTATTGCAGTCACAAAGGAAACCTCGCCAAATCCAACAAGTTTCCTACATATCAGGAGACTCAAAGCACTTGAAGAGCAATCCACTCTTGGGGTGTTTTTACACTTTTTATTCACTAGAGAATTCAGCTTTTGTCAGATCATCCTGAAATCTCTATTTATACTCAATTTTACATAGATAAAAGAGGGAAAATGAGATTCATTGCAAAAGTTAGGACCCCAGTTAATAGGAAAACTATTCTGAAAAAGGAAAAGCCAAACCAACAAACATATCTTATTAGGTGACTTAATTTTGTCATCTGATTTTCATTTATGAGAGAACACAACAGAAATCTGTAGCTTTTAAATTATGAGCCATACTACTTGCATGAGCTATACCTTGTGGGCTTTATCTCTCTGAACAGCAACTAATTACTTGGAGCAAAGCCCTTCCATATGAATGTCTCTATTCACTAAGGAAATAATCAAAAATAAACAACTTGAACTTCTAGGAATCTCCTGTAATCCAGAGTCTTGGTTATTAATGCACTAGAATACTGTAAACTCATGCTCATCAGAACTGCCTGAGAAATTTTTTTTTTTAATCACAACAGAGTGATTCTTCGACATTCCCTCATGCTGGATGTCCCATGAAGAGTTACTAGCTATCTTGTCAGCAGAGAATTCATGCAATACAAATGTGTTCTTTCCCAAGAAACAGGCTGGTGAGGTTGGGTCAAAATCCCTTCTGAGTTTGTATCAATGTCTGTGCAAAAAATGTTCTGCTAGACTTACTCACTGCAAAAAGATTTTGGTGGAGAGAAAATTATTAGTATTTATTTTAGCTACATAAAATAAAAATGGTGAATATGAAGAGAAAGGATTTGTTATTTCTTATTGCTGTCTATCAAAGTACCAAAAATGTATGCGAGGAATTATACTCAGTAAAAAACCAAGCGAAAAAAACTCAACAAACCCCTCAGTGAAAACAGAATTTTTGAATCCCTACTGCTATATTAAGTCAATAGGCATTAGTTTTGTATAACACATACAAATTAAGGAAGACTGAACTTCAATCTTAGGAAGTATTTCCTAAGTAGGAAGGACTTCAAACGGTGCTACTTTGTACTTTGGTGCAAGTACAAGGACTGTAGCAAATGTCACACCTGCAGGAAATTAAAATGGTCCTTGTCAACTGCCAAGAGATAAAACCCCAGAACTGCTGTCTTCCCACATACTTCTCCACAGAGCACTAATATCAACATTATATGTATTAGTTGCCACTGCACCATAGGGTTAAGCAGCCAACTGATGTTAAGAACCATAGTATCTTTTTATCTTTTTTTCTCTTAAGATCTTTTTCATGTCCATTATTTTAAAATGCACCTGCATTTCCTGAAGAATGCTCACTGATTTCTTTCCAGTTAGACAAAAGGACTGGGACGTTCACTGTGGTCCGCTGCCTATTCTCCAACAGGATTGAGATTACAGAGACAAATAATTTTGTCATCACTGTTCACATTCACAGTGGTTTAAAGATTTGCTCATAATCACCACAGATGCTACTCTAAGCAGCAGCAAAATCATTGTGATACAGTTAATCCTGATTTTCATCCTGATATTCACAATGATTTGTGATTTTTGAGATTACATACCCTATAGAAAATGAATTGGATTTACAAGTATTTTCTTTTACTGTAAACTTGCTAGACTCTTATACCTGTTTCATGAATTGTGGAGACATTTTGAAAAGCATTTTTCAGTCAAATTGTAAGTAACTCTTAAGCAAATTCTCAAGGCATTGTAAGATATCTTAAAATACTACATTTTCATTGCCTGCTGTTTTAATCCATCAAACTTAATAAGGAATTTCAGTATTGAAAATATTATTATTAAAAAGTTTCCTCCTTTGTTTCTTGATAATATTTAAGCCTTGGGATGTTACAGTTTCTTATGATTGATAAACCTCAAATACTATCTTCAGGGCACATAGAAATTGTAGGTGCCTGCATGTGATTAAATTTCTTTTAAGATGTGGGGGATTTTTACCCACTCAATATTAAAAATAAAATAAAATATAAAAATGTTCTGTGTTTTGACTTACTAGTATTCTTATATTGAGAGTAACTTATTCTGAGTGCACCAAGCTTACATGAATATTGCTGAAGCTCAAGTCAGGCAGATGCTTTATAGCTGCAATAATGGAATGTAAACCACTATCTAAATACAGCCCTATCTATGCTAGTCCTTCTGCCAGAGGAGAAAAAGAGGCATAGGACAGTAGGGTAAAAGGCAAACAATTTGCATTCTCCTGAGGGTTGCCACTACTGTTTTATTTGCTGATAGATGATCACCACTGTTAATAACAATTGAATAGGCAGTGTGTATCTATTCTCTCCAGAAACAAAATACATATTTGAAAGTTAAAGAGAGAACATGTGGAGCACCAAAAACAAGAATAGCAGGTGCAGATGAGATCTGTGTTTACCCAACCAGGACAAGCCTAAAGCTAAGTACTGGTAAAGAGCTTAGGATATTTCAAGTTAAAGAATGGTATCAGAAAGTAATGAAAGAAATAAGGAAGTAGTAGAATATTGGTAGAAGAGTAAAGCTTTCATTGATTAATTAGCAGTGAGGAAAATTTGTCTCCCAGGACACTGCCTATTGTTATACCAAATGCAAAGAAAAGATCATTATTAGAAGAGACAAATGACAGCAAGCTTTGATCTTTTTGCTTGGTATGGGTTTTTTGCTCATTTCCTTGTTTTTCTGGTTTGGTTACTTTTTAATTTTCAGATCTCATTTTCTTCTACCCAGATAGTTTTCTAATTGCATCATGGAAGAGATGCTTCCTCCTTTTATTGGAAGAGATCTTGAGAGAAAAATCTGAGTCTACAGGTCTTGGCACCTTTGATATTGTGAAACTCACCAGCAGCAAAATCTCACACTGGATAAAAAACAAGCTCCCTGGACAACATCTGCAATCACTGTGCAGCTTGCCAGGGAAGTCACCTATCTTTATCAGCAAAACGGTCGGGTAAAGAAAATACCTAATACAAGGTACATTCTCCTAGAAGCCAAGTGCAAAGCAACCAGACTGAGAAAGTAGAATAATATGCTGACATGATTGACAAATTTTACTGGCTTCAGTTCAAAACATGTTTGGCATTTTGGTACTAAGAATAAAACTTAAAAATATTCTTACAATCCAAAAAAACTTCTTCGATATTGTTTTGATAGTTAAGCATTTAGCAACAGAAAACTATTACAAGCAATCCCCTTGCTGTTCTCAGAGACAGGGGGAAAAATTCTGTGTATTTTAGACCTTTATCCTCCAAAATCTGACTTCTTTGTCCACTGAGACCTTCAAATCACCTATACGACTTCCCTTCAGTTTTAGCCATACCACTTCACCTGTGCCATTTTTAGATGCTTCCCTCTTTGTCAAACTCAGTCAATATTTTGTTCTTCTAATATCACCTCCAGCAGTTAATTGCAGAGCTGGATTGTAATATTTTAGTTCTTAAAATTCCTTGCATTACAAGTACTTTTTTTTTCAAACTTTACAAACTTACACACAGGATGTCTTTCCATTGTAATATGTATATAGCTGATTTTTCATAGAATTATAGAACAAACTGTATTGGAAGAGGCCCTTAAGATTATCTAGCTCCAAAATGTTTTACTAGATCAGCCTACTCTTCAACATTTGCAGGGATGGGGAGTCCACAGCCTCTTTTGGCAACCTGCTCCAGAGCCTGAGCACCTTTAAAGTAAACCTAATCTAAACCTAGCATCCTTCAGCTTAAGGCCATTATCACTACACATCCCTTTCAAAAGTCCCTCTCCAACCTTCTTGCAGGTCCTGCCTAGATACTGGAAGGCTGCTGTAATGTCTCTCCAGAGCCTTCTCTTCTGCAGGCTAAACAATCCCAGCTCAACCTGTCTTCACAGAAAAAGTGTTCCAGACCTGGAATCATCTTTGTGATAAATTAACCATATTCACTGATTCACAGACACACAATTTATACCTAGGCAAAACAGTTAAGGGTCATAGAAAAGTTGAAGTGAAAGAAGAAAAGCGGGTTTACCAAGGAGCTCAATTACTTTCTGGAGTCCAGCCTTATATGACACGAAAGAAATAGCCAGGTTTATTTTTTTATAGAATACAGTCTTTAAAAAGTCCTAGCACTTCTTTCCTCTATTAAGCCTCAACCCTTTTTATACATGTTACAAGGCTCCTCAAAAACAGCATTCATGTTGATTTATAACTAGTAGCTAATAAAGCAAGTACTTCATAGCAATATGTATGTACTTAATTATGAGTATGGCCCCCTTTATCTGTGAGTTTAGAATCTGAGAATTCCTGCACATTAGTCACCTGATTTAGAAAGATCTTTAACCTCAAAAAAAATCTCAATACTAAAGAAAAAGCTCAGATGACATAATGGACCAGAGACTAATAATATTATTTCTCTTACAGAAGTGATTGTGCTCATATATATTAATAAAAATATATACAGGTATGTACATCTGAAGTGAATATAAGACTGAGAATACCTAAATGACATTAAACACATCATACAATAGCAACTTACCACGATAAATGTATTGTGGTTATACTAGGGTTCAAAGCTAAGACTATTCTGAAGTGAAATCCCATCACTTTTTAAGGAATAGTCTTGGGTAAGTAAGGAAAATAAATCAACTCTAATTCTGCCCTAAGAATATTTCAGTTACTAATTCAGTTAGCCTTTTGGAACTTGCCAAGAGACTTAGCACATCAATAGAGTTTAAAATGTGTTGGTGGGGTTTGTTTTTTTTTTTCTTCTTTTTCTTAACACAGTTGTGTACTTTGTGTGACAACTGCAGACAAGAATTGTCAAAGTTGCATCATGGCAGATACAGGCAAGGATCCTACTACGCCCAGACACAGGAGAAGCCACATCAGTGACAAAACTCACTTTACTAGCTGGTAATGCTTTTTAAATGCTACAGTTCAGAGTGCTGAAGCTGTTTACTTTTGTTGATGGAAATACTTGACCTGTGGAGGTAGGGGGCTTGTTATTACAGTATAAAAATATGGAAGTACCGAAAAAAATAGAAAAAAATGGGATAATAGATACTATCACAGTCACTTTGAAGACATGATCCTTTAGCCTCTCTAAGTTCCTCTAACGTGATAATCATAAATTCATTTTGGAATTTTGGAATGCAATTCCATTTCTATATAAACGATTATTGTCTTATTGTGAAATCATATTTTTCCCTGTGTAGGTTCAAAACATTCATATCTTAGTGCTTAGTGAGGTAAGAAGCACTTTACTGACCAGGCCCTTGGGTGCCTTCAATGTTGTCTAGAAAAAGAGGAATTAATATTTTTAAATAAGATAAATCAGTATATGTCAGCTAAACCTGAAGTTTTAAAATAGACAAATAATAAAATAACCTTACGGCTCTTCTTAGCTGATCAATAATTTGGAAAGTTTGACATGCTTGGGTGGCAGAACAATGTCAGAATCGGATGCATGTTATTGTATTGTAGGTTATTTCTGCAAAGAGGAATAAAGGAAGAGGAGCTAGAATTCCATGATATGCTTACAGAAGCACAGACTTAGTAGTGCCACATCAGCATTTTGTGATTAAACAGAGGAATGAACACTTCTCAGTTGAATGCTGGTAGTTTTCAGAAATGATTACCTATGAAAAACAAATCTTGACAACCAATTAGGAAAGTTACTATAAAACAGTTTATTTTGAGCAATCTCTGACAATTGTGTAAAAGCCACTATTTCTACTGTAAATAGAGAAGTGTAATCACGAGGCTATATTAAGCAGGAAAACACTTGAGGCATATTACAAATGCTCCTTTTACATAAACTGAAAAAGCTTATTGAGGTTTTTGGTAATTGGTAGCTACTGAAGTGAAAAAAAAAATGCTGATGAAGCAGCTAACATTGATTTAGACAATCAGAGTGAAAGTCTGCTACCTTGCCCATTCAACTTGCTCTCTTCCACTCTCCTGTCCCTCCTGACATAATTCTACAAACATAATTCTACAAAATTGGAGACCAACTCAAACAACCCAAAGTTTAAAAGCAGTTTTGGTAACAAACATTTTCTCTGTCTAGCCCAGAGCTGTGTTGCATACTTCCTCCTTCATTATCTATTCAGCCACTAAAACTTTTAGAGATGTTTCAAAATTATGCTGACAAATGTAAAGGTCTTTAACTGAAAGAAACAGTCTTATCTCCAAAGTGTTTTGCCCAGTATCCAACCTTCCCATATAGATAACTCCAGAATTAATGAATAGTACGATAAGGTAAACAAATTCATTTTAAATGCAGGTCTCTCTTATTCTTCTTTAGCTACTACCCTACTTAAGACTGCATAGCTCTTCTTTCATTTGTAAATTTATTCAGCTGTGCAATGAAGCAGCTAAAATTCCAACAACTGTCCCCTCACTGAGCTCTAGCCCTCTGGGATAAACATGACAGATTCTTTTCTCCTCCTAGCTAAGAGGGAATGAAATCTGCAAGAGTAAAATTTCTAAAGGACATGCTGAGCAATGAGCACAAAATGGAGCAATGTGTGACATTGAACTTTTTAAGCCAAAATTGACCTGCAATGAGATGTCCCTAAGGAGTCAAGTGCAGAAAAGCAGCAACTGGTATTACAGAAGCTTCAGATCTGCAAGGAAAGCAATGGTAAATCACCTAAAGCTTATCAAGGAAGGCAATAAGTGTGTGTCATATGGGACCCACTGCTAGAATGGAGTCATTGAGAACAGTACCTCTGGGAAAAACTGGAAAAGGTAAAACTTTCAGATGGACCATCCCCACTAAAAACCCCTAAATTAGTCTGCTGGTTAATATTTGAATGAAATGTCGAAATCCCTACATTTAAAAGTGCTTACAACTCTTTCCAGTTTTTAAATGTTTATTTGTTTAGCTCTGCATTCTAATTCAGCATTAAAATCTATGGGCTCTAAAGCCTATCCATCAGATTCTTGCAAACCCTGATGAGTTGCATGGATTGCATGGATATTTGGAATGCACCTAACCCACTGAATATAAGGACCTGTATGTATAAAAAATTGTTTGTGCACAGACTCTAAGCAACCTTACAAAAAGGTTGTTTTTTGATCTACCTGTGAACAATTATTATGACCAGAATAATAGAATCATTAATGTTGGAAAAGACATCTGGTATTACCAAGTTCTAACCTTCCCAGCACTGCTGTGTTCACCATTATGCCATGTCCCTAAGTGCCACATTTAGGTATTTTTTTCTGAACACTTCTAGGAATGGTGATTCTACCACTGCTCTCAGGAGCCTGCTGCTGTGCTGTCTAACCAGACCTTCAGTGAAGAAACTTTCCCTAATCTCTGTTTTAAACCTTCTCTGACATAACTTTAGGCCATTTCTTCTCATACTGTCACTTGTTTCCTGTGAAAAGAAACCCACACCCCAAGATTTCTTTTGTCAAGGCTAATCCCTTTCCTAGTCCTGCTGACATTACTATTCATGATACAGACCAGGATGCCACTGGCTTTCTTGGCCAGATGAGCACCTCGGCTTGTGTTCAGCTGCTGTCACCACCACCTCCAGGTCCTTTTCCACCAAGCAGCTTTCCAGCCACTCTGCCCCAGCTAGTAGCACTGCCTGGAACTGTTGTGATCCAACGGCAGGACTTGACAATTGCGTTGCTGAACATCACACAATTGGCCTCAGTCCATCAATCCAGCCTGTCCAGATAGCTCTGCAGAGCTTTCCTACCCTTCAGCAGCACTCACACACAACTTAGTGTTGACTGAAAAATTTCTGACAATTCCCATCGCTCCCTTTAAACAAAATCTATTTAATGTTTCTCTCTTGTAAACATATGCACATACATATTGTGATAAATGCAAAAGCTTTGTCTTTCAGAATTTAAGAAAGTGATACATCTTATAGTAATGATCATCCTGTAAGCAGGTAAACTTGCAGATATGGCTGAAGCAGAAATTATGAGAGCAAATTCAATGATCAAGATTGTAATTTACACAAATCTGTCCAACTCCCATATCGTATTTGAAAGTGTTAATAAAGTTAGGAAAAAGGAGACTCTAGAATTTGGAAGTTCACCATACAGAAGTGGTATCAGTCTATCTGGGCTAAGACATAAGTCACTGTGTGTTTAAACACAACAGATATGTGAACCTCTATCTGAGTAAAGCTCTAATTGGTGATATGAAGAAATCTTACTTTATTGACTGCAAACCACGAAATGCAAAAGTATTCATAACGGTTATCCATGTACCTGCTTTCCTTTGTCCCCTGGTATAAAAGATGCAGGACTATTCATTATGTATAAAAGATTTGAACCCATTGTTCTTCAGTTTCCTATATTCATAAAGCTGACTATGCTGCAGATATTGCAAACTGCCAGATTGGGATGGTCACTCATAAAATAGCCTTCTTTCACTATATAGTGCTTCTCAGTTTGAAAAATCCAGAAATTCTTTTGTAATAATTATATCAGATATTTCTGTGAATGCAGTAATTTTTACTTAATTGAAGGGTCTAGGAGAAGAAATAGAGATTAAATAATGCAATCTGAAGCTGAAATCCTATTATGAATCTATGTAGGTATAGACTAGAGTTTTGTGTATGTCCAGTAAATTTCTGCTGCTGCAGCTTAAAAGTGAATTTCAGCAAGACAGCACTCGTCAGTATACAAAGAGTACAGCTGGATCTATTTCAGAGACCACTTTACACAGAGAATAAAGTAAATTTTAAAATAATATTTCAGCAGCATAAAACAATCCTCCAGCTACTACTGGTTAACTGTGCAATTCCTATTAATAGTTTTGAGTGGGAAATTTGGCAAATGTTCTTTATTTACTTTAGCATCCTAAGAGGATTTAAAGTAAATCTGAAATTATAAAAATGCTGTCAGCAGAGAAATACACACCAGAGGAGAATTTAGTGATCTGCTTAAAACCTAGTTTTAAATCCTTTTATTGTGCTTTTTTACTCCTACTCTGACCAACAAGGATTTGAAATAGAACCATGAAAATAGCATATGGATAAATGTTGGAATTCTAAGCTTACATCAAGGTAGTAGAAATTCCTTTGATCTACCCTCAGGAGTTCAGGTTAAAAACAAAGTTTGTTTTTAATTCCGCACCCCAGTTATACTAGAAAAAAGTCAAAAGTGTTTGCACTTCATTTATTCTTTTGTTCATCCATCCCTTTTCTCACTTTTACAATTTTTCTTGTTGCTGCTCTTTCTTCAGGAGAATGCAGCTAGCTAGGAGAACTGATTTCTCTGTTACCTTCCATTAATGAAGATACAATGTTTTGGTCAGTTCAGCATTATCTTATAAATCTTAGTTTGATTTTTGTGACAGAGTGTAGATTGTCTCTAAGCAAAATGCCAGGAATACCTTCATCCACTGGCAAATGGAGGTCAGAGCTGTCTCTTTTCATTGAGGCCAGGAAAGCTCTAGCAGCTCAAAGGTGAAGCACATTTCTTGAAAAGAGCTGAGATACACATGGCTGTAATTCTTTATCTAGACAATATTAACAACAAGCCTAATGACTGCCTGCAGAGATAAAGAGTCAGAAAATTTGGGTTGGCTAAAGAAAATTTTAGATTACTTCTATAGAGTTTTAAAAATTAATTAGTTTTTTACCCATTAACCTATTGGAAGAGTCAGAAAAAAATACAGTCATAAAAAAAAGTTAACATTCCTGGTATCAAAGGAAAGTTTATGGTGTTGTTACGGTATATTTTGTAATTACCTTCTATTTGCAGCTGCTTCACATAATACATAAAAAATACTGCACAAAATTAGCAATGTGAGTGGGCCAATGTTATCTAAGAGAACAGCTCATGTCGGTTCTAAAAATTATCTGTGCCTTATTGTACTAATCCAAATTAAACATTAATTTTATTTGCTAAGAAGTGGAAAAAGAAAAAAAGTAATAGGTAAAAATAGGATAGATGTCTTCTCCACACATGTAATTTCAGTTTGGTTCAACTATCTTCACCAGCCAGTTAAATGAAACCAACGTATTTTGTCTGGAAAACATCAAGGAACACTCACATTTTTATTTGTCTGCCAAAGAAAGATGGCAGCATCCTAAATCATTACAGCTTTCCACAAGCTCTGTGGTCAAAAGCTTTTCTGAAGACAATGCTGAGCCACAAAAATCTATGTGTAAGTCTCAGACATCTGCTTAGATCAGATCCAGAGTTTTGAGTCAAATCTATATCTATGTAGGAGAGCTTAAGGTTTTGCCTTCCTTAGCAATAAATGCATAAATCATAATTTGCATGCTCACATGAATGAGTCATGTACATCTGGAAAAGATCAAGCAATTATATCTTTGTCTACTGTTCAATTGGCCAAGTACAGGTAAATATAATCTGCCATCAACATGTGCTTCTTAATCAAACTTTGTTCAAACACTGTTTAATTGTTATCTCTGAAAGTCTGCACTGTAAAAGTCATCTATGCCAAAAAATGTTACAGCATTAAGGAAAAAACACTCTTCCTGAAAAATAAAGGAAAACAGATTGTCTTATATGCAATAGTATAGCAGGCATATAAAAAATTAATTCAATCTGAATTTTTGGATTAATTAGATAATTTTATATGTGGTCTTTATTTTCTCATTTAGAAAAAAGTGCATTAGATGGTCTGTTAGTCATACAGGACCAGAGTTCTCTGTTAGAATACTGGGTTGGGAAACAGAGGCCACATCTATATGCTATTAAATAGGAACTACTATTTTGAAACAAAAATGCCAATTTCTGAGTGGCTAAAAGTTTAAAAAAAGATGAAATAACATGGAAATAAGGTAGTTTTCTGCTGGGAAAGAGTAAACAAGTTTCTTAGGAAAGAAAACTTCCTGGAAACAGCTGTGTCTTAAGCTATTTTTACTTTAACCTTCAGGAAAGAGAGCTGGGCCTTGATTCTGTCCAACCTTAAGGAAAGTGAATATACAAAGACTTATTTTGTGTTAATCTTGAGAGAAGGAAAATCCTTTTTGGAGACTTTGAAAGGAAAAAACCCTTAAAGGAAGGATAGTTTGACATCAGAGATGAGGACAGAGTTATAAGAGCAGGTTTGTTTTAAGTTGTGAATAGATTGTTCAATTTCCCTCTGAAACTGCAAAATAAATTTTTGGGTTTATGTTGTTTTCTTAATTTGCTTCAGTTCTCTGTGGTTGGCAGACCATCTGTTCTCAGTGTTTGTATCCTTTACACTATGGATTTAAATGCTAAGAACTTCTTTCTTCAAACAGTGTCTGCTGCTATTTCACGTTTACCACTTGTAGTAAACTGATATTCTACCAGCAAAGGGAATTAAACACATTCTATACATGTCCTATAATTCTATTCATAAATAATTACAAATTACCTTTTTTGATGAGTGTGGTGGTTTGGCATTTAGGGAAAGATTTGGCAACCGCCCATAGAAGTAATTTGTTTGAGAAAAGCTGCTGGGAGTTTCTTCTGTGTCTGAGATCAGGCCAATAGCTGGCCAGTTCTGAGAACTGACAGCATTTTGCACCACTGAAAAGTTCATCTCTGTGAATACCACCTTTTAGAAACCCAAGCCTGGGAACTTCTTCCTCTTTCTTTCTGACCTTGAATGGCAGCAGAGTTCTGGTGCGGCTGGCCCCGCTCCCCTGCGGCCTGTGCGGCCTGGGGAGGGCTGGGCCGGAGCCCAGCGGTTCTCAGGCAGGGGATGGAGGCTGTGGGACCCCCACCCCTCCCCGGCCTGCACAGACGGCTTCAGGCCAAAGATCATCCGCCCCTCCCAGCGGCTGCTGGGCTGAGAGAGGCGCCAGCACGGCCTGAAATCTGACACTGTAACTACTTGCTGCAGCCTGGGCAAGATACACAGATGAGACCTGCAGACTTTAATCTTCTCTCCAGGGAGACAAAAGGACAAGAGTGATCAACACGTAAGGAGACAACATGAAACATCAAGGTCAGTAAAAGAAGGAGTCAGGTCTCTGATGTAAGGAGAATGAGGAGATGCTCTAATAAGCTGAAATATTCTTTTTGTAGGGCCATGGAGATGGACAATGATATACTCATAATATCTCCTTAATTCATGAAAGCGAATGAAGGGGAATGAAGTATTCAAGCTGTAGATCTGAGCAAAGGTATCCATTGACGAAGACAAGCAGATGGTGGAGTAGCTGTGATTCCATAAGACATCTGAACAGAGAGAGAGAGATGAGAGTGATGACCCTTTGCCCCCAGGGAGTGAAAGAGAAACCTCTGTTCCCAGACATGATCAGAGACAGATGGAGAAAACCTTTGCCTTTGAACAACTCATCCTTAAAATAATACCCCTTGAGTTCATGGCCCATGGACACACCTCTAGAAGGGCTGTGAAAATGGGAGGAAATGTTACAATGGCAGAATTTTTGCCAGACGGCTGCTATTCATAGAAATGAAAAGCCATGAGAAAGTTATTTGTAGTGGAGAAATCTCCATGGAATGACAAGAGAAAGCTCCTCTCCCTACAAGGAATGATAGAAGACTGTTGTGTAGTTGGTACTGCTTTAACATCCCAGGTTTTGTCTCTACGTGGTCAGTTGGGAAAGGAAAAGTAGGGTGGTGGGAAAGGTGTTCTGGAGGTTTTATTGTGGTTTCTAATTCTTGTAGTCCTGTTAATAAAGTTTCTTTGTTCTTTTTAAGTTTTAAGCTTGTTTTGCCCTTCTCTTAATCCATACCTCACAGCAAGAAATGAGTAAATAATCTGGTGATTTTAGCTAGTGCTAAAACCCACCACAATGAGTAAACCATTTTTCAATTTCTTCCTTTGGCTTTCACATCATACAATGTATAACAATTTAATAGAAGTCTGTGTGCACACAAAGCCTCAAAACCCCCCCCATACTTCATATTGGAAGAAGTGTCAGCGTGAATCTTGCATTAACGTACATTAACTAAGTAAATTAAAGACAATTTGTCAAAGCATATGAGAAAAACCATATTTGCTTAGAAAAAGAGAATGCTCCTAGTAAGGTCATATCAATTAAACAATTTTGTAGCCTTCTGCCCTTCAGGTTGCTTAATTAAAATAGTAGCTTAAAAAAAGAAAATGGGATCAGGGTTAAGAAAATTTTAAGGGAAGCCAAAGGAAGGGCAAAACACCTTAAGAACCTCTAAACTCTTTGTTTATACCAGGTTAATAACATTATATGAAAAAAAACATATCAAAATCCCTTAAGCATCAGTGTTAGTACACTGCTCAACTGATTCTCTATATTTCAATCTTCCTTCATAATCAACCATCAGAATCATTATCTGTCTTAATTTTTAAGAACTGTGTGAACTGGTCCTTCTAACTCTGCATCTCCCCCTTTCTTCTTCTTCCTCCATTTTTTACTACTGAGCATGATGCCTTGTGGTATGGAATATCTCTATGGAATATCTGGAGATAGCTTTCCAAACTGTCTCCCCACCCAGCTAGTTTTCCTCCCGCAGCCTATTCGCTGGTTATTAAACCATTGCTGGTTATTAAACTATTGCTATATTTCCAGCAGAAAAATCTAGAATGCAATCCCCTACTAGCTACTATGAAGAAAATTCATTCTGTCACTGACAAATCCAGAACAGGTGTTTTAATGTTCAGAGGGGATTTGTGAGGAATCCTCAAAATCTAACCATGATTTTTGAACATGTCTGCATTTGAAACCAACTGAGATCAAGACAATCATGAATGCCTATGGGGAGCAGCCACCTTTGGTAGTAGTGTAGCTTGGCTACAGCTGTCAACTACATACCATGCTGATGCCCACTCCCTGTCCTGGTGGGACAGGGAGGAGAACTAGAAGCGGGTGAAAGTTGTGGGTTGAGATTAAGAGTTTAAAAATAGTAAAGTAAAATATAACAGTAACAATGATAATAACATTAACAGTTGAGAGGGGATATACCAAAAAGAGACAGAAAAATAAAACTCAAGGGAAAAACTCAAACTCATCACTTACTGTCAAATGCCCAGCCTGTCACCCAGCAGCACTTGGCCCCTCTGAGACAGCTGCCTTCAGTATATATAGGGCATGATAGTTTATAGTCTGGAATATCCCCTTGGCCAGTTCAGGTCAGCTGTCTTGGCTGTGCACCCTCCTGATATTTTCTGCATCTCCATGCTCTCAGAACATGGGAAATTGAAAAACACTTGACTTAGCATAAACCATACTTAGAAGTAGTGTCTACAAACAGAAAGTCACTGCTATTTCAGGCAACCAGGCAGCCCAATTGTATCTATTATTAAATACTGAGGGAAGAAAAATTATTAAATATGTCCACATTTTCTGAATTTCTATTTGGCAAGTTTACCATCTTCATCAAATATAGTTTCAATGTTTTCCTTGGGCCGCCTCCTGCTATTAACATACTTCAAAAATTCCTTTTTCGTCTTTGACACATCACTAGCCAGTGTCAGGTCTAGTTGAGATGTGGTCTTCTGCATTTTCTCCCTGCATATGTGAGAAAGGGCTCTATGGTCTGCCTGTGAAGTCTGTTCTTGCTTCTGTAGATCACAAAAATCTCTCTTTCCTTAGAAGTTCCAAGAGGAGTTCCCTGTTGAGCCAACCAAGTCTTTGGCTCCCTCTTGCTTGACCTGTGACACAATGGGATGTCCATCTCATTATGTCACAAGTTTAAAATCTGGTCCTTTGCTTTAAATGATGTTTCTTCAAAACTGAGCAGTAAGTGTTGATCCTTAAACCCTCAAAAGCAGATTCCCAGGAGACACTGCTAAGTACCTGAACAGCTTAAATTTCCCTCTCTTGAAACTCAATGTAACAATTCTGCTTACCCTTTTATATTTAAACAAAAATTTTAAACTGAACTATTTCCTGATCATTGTGGACAATGTACCACATCTCTCCTGAGTCCTTTTGTACTTAAAAATATCAGTGTAGGAGAGCACCCTTTGTAGTTGACTCACTGAGTACTTGTGACAGGAAATTGCCTTCAAACATTTGAGAATTTCCCAGAGCTGCTTGTCAGAACAGTATGGTTTTTCCAGTTGATATCTGGAAAGTTGAAATCTCCCATGAGGACAAAGGCTATGAATCCAGAGACTTTTTTTCCCTAATTGCCTACAGATTAATTCCGCTGTATTAACATCCTGGTCTGGTTATTGGCAGTGGACACCCACAGAGACATAACCTTTGTTTTCCATCCTTTTAATCCCCACCAAGAGATTTTTCCCCTAATTGTAAAGGGCTTTAGAGTCAAGCCTCTCCTCTACATTTAGTGCAATATTTGCACATTGCCTGCCCAGGCTATCCCACCTGATCTACCCATAGCCTTCCAGCACTCGAGTCATGGGACTCATTTCATCAAGTCTCACTGATACTAATGACATCACAGGGAAATGATCAATGCTTCCAGTTCATGCTGCTTGTTTTCTCATACTGCACGGATTGATGTACACACATTTCAGATGTGCTCCTAATCCCTCAGTGCTCCCTGGAGTAGCCTGAATGTTCCCATTATTATTGCTATCCCCAAACAGTGTCATGTTATCCCCTACCTTCCCAGTTCCTTGGAATTTTATGCCCTTTTCTCATCAATCCTAGTTTAAAGCTCACACAAGAAATCTTGCCAGCTTGCAAGCAAAGAACTGTTTCCCCTGGTTTGGATATGCTGTCCCATATAAGTTCCAGCATAACTTATTTGTCTCAAGGACTCTTCCTTTATTATAAAAAACAAAACTTTCTGAATGGGAAGGCAGATCTTACACTTTAAATTTGCTATAATTTACACATAAATTATATCTGACAGACATTAGGAACCTCCAAAATCATACAGTCCTGTGTTATTCTTCAGTGTGTTATATTTGGTCCTGGTGCCTTTAGATATTCTGTCCTTTTTACACCATCTCAAAATCTTGTTACTGGAGACCTGGCTCCTTAAGTCCACAGATATGCACAGTAATTACACAACATCTCTGCTTGGTAGTTTTCATTTTCAGTCTTACTTGTGTTCAAACAAATCAGAACACATACATGAATTTCAGGGATATATAACCGTGTAAGGATAGCTCCATAGGTTTCAAAGGGTTAAAATGCTCTTTTTTAAATGAGCTATTTAGTCACTGAGCTGGCAACATCTTCCCTCTTTTCATGTTCTCTCTCTCTGCTGATAGAGTTTATCCATTCTCACATACTTTGTTAACATAGTATTTGTGAGAAAAACTAATGCTAGTTAAAATATTTGTTCTATTAACATTAAAGATACTAACAACAACCATTCAGTTTATTACTAGTCTTCCACCTGCTGAAAATATTTATTTAACTAACTACTGTTTAATATTTAATTACACATTATAAATTTTATGTCTTCATAGGAGGTTCAGATGATTTAGTTGGTATCCCTTACCTTCCCTTAAGGTAAGGGAAATAAAAATTAGTATTTTATATGTTTTAGTATTTAGTATATGTTTTTTGTTAGCATCAAAACTTCTAAGCTATCAAGCTAAATTAGTAAAAAGCTACTCCACTGTTCCATTATGCTGTGGGCTTAGTTGCCGTTTTGCACAGACTACAGTAATGTAAACCTGAAGTAGCCCTGCAGACTGAGAAGGTACCTATCCCAAGCAAACAATACATCCTTGGATTCCAAGTCAGGTTATTTACACAGATTAAGAAATCACCTGTTAATACTCAGTAAAAAAATGAATTCTTTTAATGAAATAATTGAAAAGAAATTATGCAGTCTTGTCATCTCATGTATATTATCAAATCTGTGGAGCAGTATAAAAAAAGAAACTAGTTCAATGCTTTTTAAGTGTTCCCTGAAGTAAAGAAATGTATTCATTAACACAGATTCCAAGGTAAAAGAGTTAACAGGGCAGGCAGAAGATAATTTTTTATTGTGATTATTACAATTAAGGGGAAACCACTGAGTCCTACTGCCAGAAGTATAAAAGGTTTAAGAAAATGCAAAGCCAAGACCCCTCTGCATATGATTCTACAAATCATATACTTAGCTCCTGGCATATGAATTTTCCAGTTTATTTGCAGATTTTACAGATTTCCATAATCTCTTGATGCCAGGCAATTAGATCTATTCTTAGGACTATACATTCTTAAAACCATACTCCTGCAGAGGGCTGTTTGACTCCAAATCTATTCAGAATTTACAGTAATACATCTGTCCTCAAAGCTGTGACTTACCATTTTATCACTATTCAAGTGATGGAGAAAAAATTTAGGCAAAATACTATGCTGGAAAAATTAGATAAACCCCTAAAACCAAAGCAGAAAGAATACAACATGCATTACATCAGACAGCAGTACATTCACACTGCTATATGCTCTACACATCTCAAATTGTATTGCAATGCAACAACATTAAAATCAAAGGTAAGTTTAGTACGCAAGGCTAGATACACACGGGGAACACATAAGGGACTTCAAATACTATTGAAAACCATCCTAATGAACAAAAATGGTTAGGTGTCAGGGTCTCCTGGTCCCAGGCAATATTACTGGAGTGTAGTGAAGGAAAAAGTTGAAAGAAAACCTATGTCAAAAGAAATGAAGCAGTGTTTTAAAGGCAACTTGAGAGAAGAATTGCTTTCTGACAACAATATATATAGTTGCAAATAGACTTTGATGCGCAATAGAAGTTAATGGTGGACAGAAAAAGGTTACAGAGAAATGAAGATACACTGGTTCTTTTGGAGATAAAGTCTGGTATGTAATAAAATCCAATTATGAGCACACTAGGAAGTGAATGAAATCACTGAAAGAATGTTTTTGCAATTTCAGCATTAGTGAATTTTATATGTAACTGGCAAAATGTTCAATTATATGGGGTTTTTTTCCATAGCCTATTTGAGTAGTATTGGAATGCTATGGATATTTTTACCACACCTTACTTCAAAGCTGAAAACACAGCATAGGAAATTAAGATGTAGAAACAATTGTTCCCTTTAGTATGCTCATTCATTTGAGAAGAAAGCACAGGATTTGTTGCTAAAGTAATATAAGTAGATTGGCATCCAATGAAATATTCCTACTACTGGAATGTGTTTCATCTGCAACATATAGAATGACTATCTGAAGTAAAATCTTTACAAAGTAGGTAACTAATATAATTTTTCTAGGAGTGACTGATTTTTGAGACTATTGAATCACTTAGAAAGTGTTTAAACCTCAATGGCTCAAAACCCCCCCAAAAAACCAGATTAATAAAATAAAAATACTTCTTAAGTTAGCTAATTGTAGATATAGTGATCTTATTTTAACTACAAATGCTGAAAATCCTCATCCTTTTGAATTACTTCCTGCAATAGTATTAGAACTTAAATTCATGCTCTGGCCCAGAAAAAACAATTGTCTTAATGGATGACAATGACATGATCAGGTCTTCAAGGATTATTATCATTAAAGCAGAGGATTGGAAGATAGATTCCATTCCTAAGCTAGTCACCTTTAATGATAGATTTTCCAGTTTGAATTTTATCCCGAGTAGCTGATCTTCTTTTCTTTTTAAAGCAATTTTTATTCACTACACTTGCTGATAGGATTTTGTTTGTCTTGTTTTTGAAGTACTTCAGGATATAAAAAAATGTTTGTTTTCATGGCAGAACGTGTTGCACATCTTCAGTTCAAGAAAAAACAGAACACTGCACATTGGTGCAAGGAGAATACATACTCTGTTGTAGGCTTATCCATGGCCACATACTTTGAGGTGCTGTTCAGCACCATGTCATGTATAACCATGGGTGCTTCAAGGTGCACATGCAGTAAAAACTTATACACAGACACTGATGCTTTGAGGGGTACCTTATGCTTGGACCAAAATCCCATCAGAGGTACACCTGCTGCACCACAGACATAATCACAGCCACAGACATGTCAAGATGCAATTGCCGTTCTGTTGACTTATTCACAGCCACAAACATTTTGCTGTCCTGCTCCCACATGAACTCATCCACAAGTCATTGTCCATTTGATTGGAAGTTTCAGCCTGTCCAGTACAGCAGCACAAAAACCACACCGATGCCCTGGCCATCTGCCAGCCCAGGCACATCTCTGTGCTGTTTTCCAAGTGTTCCTGGCCATAGCAGAGCACGGAACTCAGCAGCACAGCAATACAGTGACCAGCAAAAGCAAGGAGCAATCTCTTATATACAGGACAGCAAGCCAGCCCCACAGCAAGCACAGGAACCTGTTGATTAATAGCTAAATTGTACTAATAGCTAGGAATTCAATCTAGCACATTCCAGTCAAACCTGTCATTATCTCAAGCTTTTCTAGTCCCATATTGGGTGCCCAGTGGGTTGTCCTGGTATAATGCCAGTAGGAATAAGAATCACACAGCCTCTTGCTTACTCACACACAGTGGTACTCAGGAGAGAATCAGAAGATTAATAGGGAGAAAATTTATGGGTTTAGATAAAGAGAGTTTAATAAGTAAAGCAAAATCCATGCAATCCATGCAAATAAACCAAGGAATTAATTCACTTCTTCCAATGAGCAGGCAGTGGTTCAATCGTCTCCAGGAAGACAGGGTTCCACCACACCTAACAGTGAGTTGGGAAGATAAATGCCATCAGTCTGAATGTCTTCACCTGCCCCAAACACATCCCACATTCTCCCCCTGCTTCTTCTTCCCCACTGAGCATGACATCATATGGTAAGGAATATCTCTTTGGTTAGCTGCGGTCAGATGTCAAGGTGTGTCCCCTCCTAGTTTTCATGCACCCACAGCAAACTTGTTGGTGGGGTGGTGTGAGTAACAGAAAAGATTTTATCTCTGCATAAAGTATATCTCAGCATTTCTGAAAACATCTTTGCATATCAATGTTGTTACCAGCACAAATCCAAAGCACAGCCTCACACTAACCAGTGACTATGGAGAAAATTATCTCTACCCCATCCAAAACTAGAGCAGGTGAACATTCAATTTAGCTTTTCAATGCACTTAAAAGAATGTTTCAACTGTTGTGTGGTTGTGTATCTTACAAAGTCTAATTTTATGCAAACCTGTGCTAAAGAAGCAGTGAGGCTGGCATACTGAAAAGACCCCTTGAATGTACAGGATGAACCTTTTTCTTCTTGGTGAAACTCACATCAAAATAAATTTATATTCTTTATCTTGTCTGGTGCATGATAAGATTATGACGCTCACATTTTAGCTATCCAGAAAGTGACAAATGGATGTTACCTGTGACTGAGATGTTGCACTTTTTCCCAAGATTGCAACATTATTCAACAGAAGATTCAATAGAGGCTTTGCTAAAACAGACAAGAATTTATTTTCAGCATTTCCTTTTAGCTTATGAAAATAGAAATCAAAAGGAAAACTGTGCCAGAGGGTGCAAAAAGGTAAGCGACAGGACCACACATAGTCAAACTGGCAGACCTTGAGAGGTCTTAAAAATGCAGGGGCACATCCCTCCCATGGTACATTGCTATACAAATGGTATCAAGGGCCTTGAGAAGGCAACATAATTGATTTCTTTAGCAAATAAATTAGGAGTCTTCATTCTAATTGCTAAAGGTAAGGAGAGGAAGCCTTTTCTAATACTTTCTAATAAAACAGCCACCTGGCTTCCTATTTTACTATTGTGACCTGGTTGTTTTACAATGTTTTGTGTGGTGAGTATCAGAGGGAATTGTGTCATTGACTTTGGGGGATGTCTTCATCCCCCACAGGTCTTTACACAGACATTTCTCTTGACAGTAACCTGTAAGCTTTCCAATGAGTTTTACTGCTTTAAACTCAGACTATCCAAAAATCTCTGCCAGAAACTTCAGCTTACCTGACAACCACTGAACTATGCTTTGTTACCTGACAGCAGTGATTTCTGCAGAGATTTGCAGTTCAGTGGTTCTTTTTGACCTTTTTCCTTGCCTTGAAATTTACATGTTCAGAATCCATGCTCATTTGTGATTTATGTTCCTTTGAAAGTAATGCAAAATATTTTTCCTTGGTTTATAAACATATCTGTGAATCACAATTAGAACTTGTGTTGTCAGTGTGTCTGCTTCCAGTTCTACTATGTACATCCTCAGATTTAATTGGCTTTCATTACTATTAAGAATCCCTAGTATGATTAGATGGTTGTTAAGATTTCCTACCCTGTTATATTCAGAGAAACAATTAAGACTTCCTTTGCTTTTATGATACCTCCTCTTAATTTGTGAATTTCCTGCTCTTCCTATTGAAATGCTTCTTACCTTCATATAGTTTGGTTGACATTTTTGGGTTTTTTCACCATTTCTTTCTTTATCACCTTTCTTGTATAAATTATTCCTAATTGATGCCGTGTGAGAAATGGATTTCTTGATCAGCCACTTTATCCTTGCTCCACTGCTCAGTTTTTCAGAAAAATTCACTGTTTCTCCATCCTGTTTTTCATACTCTTCTGCTATGTTCTCCTCAAGGTCCTGAGAGCTTTGCTTAAATAATTTTGTTTGCTTTCTTCCTTTTTCTTTCTTTTTTCTTCTCCTGCAGTGGCATCCAGTCAGTACTGTAGTGAGTATCAGCTTCTAAGTCAAACTGCCAGAGGCATACAGAAGCACATGTACTACAAAAATAAAACTGCTTTGTAAAAACTCTCTCAAATTTGACAAAAAGAAATCTTTACCACTTCCATATGTAGCTGTTGCCTTAAAATTCACTCCTAGTTAATTTTTCAGCATCTGAGGAAAGGGAGTCTTAACTGTTAAACATTGAAAAAAGACAAAAAAACAAGACTTGCAAAAGTTTCTACACTACCATGCTAGTTATTTCCCATAACTGGCTTCTATGTGCTAATCCTGTGGTAATCCTTTACACATATACAGTGTTTTTTCTCTGAGGAGTTTGAAGTATTTTTAAAGCTTCAGCAAAATCAAAGAACACTGTGGATTAAGTTAATACCATTTTGTTATATATTAGAAATTACTTTTACTTCCAAACCCATGACAAAACAGTTCCAAGAGGAACCTTTTCACCTAATACCTTTGAAAAATAGTAAACTCAATTTCTGGGGGGTTCATTAAACTTATTTTCACTCCTCTTTCCCCTAAAGGTATTCTGCAACAAACACTGTTCTTGACTTCTGTGTCATTATCCTATTCAAACAATCCTTAAATGGATACTTAGATACTTCTATTCTCTAGAACTCACAGTGGTGGTCTATATCAAGTAACTTCTTGTCTGAGTACAGAAAAAAAGAACTCAAGCCCTTTACTGGAAAAAAATAGATTTTAAATTTTCATTTATATACCTAGAGTGCCAATAATTTATTTCACAGTGCTGTTTAGTGGTTTAACATTATCCTTATAAATTTCAGACTCTTAAAAACAAGCACTAGCTTACTCAACATGTTGAAGCACAGATAAATATTTTTATAGTAATCCCAGCTAGTTTGTCATACCACTGTTGTCTGATCTGATTAAAAGGTATCATTTATATACAAATTTAACCACTGGCTTTATGAAATAAAGTTACTGGGCAGTAACTGGGGTACGGGTAATTCCAGAATTGGGAGATCATGACTTATTGGCCACCTATTCAAAATGGACCACTGATTCAAATGGAAGGAAGAATTGTGTATGTAGATAAATTAGGAAGAGAAGCAAGAGACGTAACTAGTGAATAGGCAGTTGATATGAATTAATGAAAAAGTTAAGCAATTTTTAACCAGTGAATGCTGATACCTTTCTATGTTAAAATTCATAAATAGTGTAAAGTTTTGATGACTGGGGAGCCATGCTTTTGTGGGTTACCACCTGGCTCCCTGCGTTGCACAATCTAAAATAAAATTAGAAATACCTCACCCCAGTGTGTGAATTGGCACTGTGCACTGTTCAGGACAATTTTTTGTGACACAGATAAGGCAGCTTCAGTACCTTGCCTGGATAAACGAGTCACTCTAAACAAAAGCTCTTGACTGGATGAATTCCAGTGAACTCTGGCACTTTGACTGGGGACTTTGGACAAATAATACCAGAGCCTGGACAACTAGTGGCCCATCAGTACTCCAATTTATAGAGTTATTTTCTTGAAGTTTTGCAAGCTCATTACATGTATATGTGATGGATTTCCAATGTATTTTCTTTGCTCTATCACCCATGACTGTAGTGGTCTCTGATTTAATTATAGGTCTGAGTAGGGTCTTTTCCTCCAGTTCTGAATCTTCCTCTGTGTTTTCAGTGTTATTCTAAATGTCTCTGTCCCAGTCTTCAGATAAGAATATCAATGTTTTAGATTGAAATTTTGAAGAGTCTGAATGTGCTATTATAAATTCTGTATTTTCTTTTAAATTCCTTACTCTGCCTTTCAATTGACTATTCTCTGATATGATCCGTTTTGTCTTAATTTCTGTCTTGGCCTTATCCTATAGTAAGTCTCTGGTACTTTTATAAGTAGCAGTTAGATGTACTGCAAAACTTTACATATCACATTCTCTATTTTCCATCTTTTACTGTGGTTGATTAGATTTATTGCTAATACAGTATCTAAATACTGTCAACGCAGTATATATATAAACAGGTCTAAAGGGTTATAATATAAGCAGGTTCAGCTAGGAACATACAGGTTTACAGATTCTGGCCTTACAGAATGCCCAATTACAAACAAACAGAGCATCTATGTAGATAATTTATGATATTCTTTCCGTATCTGACTATTTCTTAATGCTTTGACTCACCCATTCCAAAATGAGTTCTCCCTGGCTTTCCTCAGGATGTACACTGCAAATGTTTCTGCTGAGGGCACCAACCCACAAGTGGCCTACAACAACTGGAGACCAGTTTTCCCAGCTGGCCTAGTTGGTCCAGTGTCCAGGAGATTCTTATACCCTTTTGCAGGACAATGTGTCAATCACAAACATCAAAGCTCCTGCATCTCTGGAATTTATCAATCATGTGAGCATGCAGACACATGACTTTCTTGTCTTAGAACAATTCATCTTGCCCTTCAGAGAAAATGGAAAGAGAGTGGGAGGTCATGTGAGGGAAGAGGCCTCAGTCAAAGACCCAATTATCTTTCATCACTGTCACAGTGTCTTTTTGTATTCCCAAGTCATTGATGCATGCAGAGAAAGCCTACTTTCTATGGAGATGCTTGAACACCTGCCTGCCTGTTGTAGTTTAAGGCCTGGAGATGCGGAAGATTTCGGGATGTAATGGAAAGTTAGCAAAAACCCCTCTCTGTTAGGATAGTAAAACCTTCTGTAATTAGCCAATAGCACTTAAGTGTGATGTGAGCAGATGGGAATAACACAATGACCCTAGGTTATAAAAGGTCAAATTCTCCTGCAATAAACGCCATTTTCGCCATCCATCACATTGATGCAGTGGGATATGGACCGAGCAGCTGGGAATAGCTGTCATACTGGCTCCAGCCAGGGTACCAGCCTTGCTTGAACCCCAACATATGGTGCCAAAGCCCGGGAGGAAGAAAAGTGGGACAAGAAGAAAGCAAGGATACCCTGAGTCAAGGAGCAGCGGTCAAGATAGTGAGTCTATTCTTGACGGGAAAAGCCTGGGCCCAGAAGGATGATGGAATCATCAAAAAGGTTAGATTGTAATTAAGTTGTAAACCTAATTTGCTTGTTATTGCAAGACTTTAGGTTGTTGAAATCGTAAATGAGTTTGTAAAGTTTATCCACCCTAAGGTGTGGGACAGATGTGCTAAAATCCTTGCTGAACAAATTTGGGAAATGACAAGGAACTGTATGCTGGATACCCTGAAATTTAATGTCAGAGCTTTACAGCTGCCAGACAACAGCAGCTCAACTGAGCCGAAAGGGGGTCGGGAGTCCCCTTGGTTCCAAAATTCTTGTGTGCTCTGGGAGAAACAACAGAAAGCAAGAGACTTTTGGAAAAAGTTAACAGAAAAAGCCAGGAGTGCCGTGGGAAAAGCCCAGAGAGAAACATTTTCCCAGGTGTCTAAAAATGGTCCTGAACAAAAAGACATACAGCGAGAAAGTATCTTAAGTAAAAACAAAGGACAAAAGCTGGCATTGAAAGAGGAACGTGGTCGGGGGGATGGGAGAGAAAAGGAATGTGAAAAAGAAAGAGGAGCTGAAGTGAAAGAGATAAGATGTGGGAGGATGAGCACAGAGGCACAGAGATTGGAATGCAAAGAGAAGAAGGGGGGGAGCAAAAAGCGGAGGGAAAGGTGGAGTGAGAGGCGGGGTGGAAGTGGAGTGGAACCAGGGGGGAGGGAACAGCCTGCCCACAGGGGTGGTAGCAGGGCCAGGGCCCAAGAAAAAGGCACGGAAAACAGGAAGTAACCAGCCAGTTCTGACTCCGACTGAGACACGAGCGGTTCACCAGCTCCCACCCCGCCCCTCTCCCCCCCACTCCCTCTCTGGGAAGAAGCGCTGGGATAATACCCAGTTTGTTACAAAGTCATGATTTATTGAGTTTTTAAAAGGTGTTTATGTACCCTTTTGGAGTTAATTTTGTGTTTTAAGTAATTATGAGTTTATGTAATTGCAGTTTTTAGGATTTTACTAGAGAAATTATTGTGGTTTTTTTGAAAGTTAAAAAAAAAAAAAAAAAAAAGAGTTTAAAGTGTTTAACAGAAGTTGCCTTGCAATAATTGGTTTTAGAATCCAAGGTTAAAATATGGTGTGATTTACAGCTTCTAAGAAAACCTTCCAATTAATGTTATCTACAAAAGAGATTTGTGGTTTAAAAAATAATTACTTAAGAGAACTTTACTGTACAAGACAAAGTTAAGTTAGAGCATGTATTATCTATTTGCTTGTTTTTCCACAATTTTAATAAGGTAATTTCAATGTAAATCTTTTTGTTATATAAAACACATATAACAGCATATATACCAATTTGGATTTTGGATTTTAATTTAAAAATTGGACTTGATGTTTCTGAGAAGTGCTGCAAAAGCTAAATGACAACTTGCCCAATCCTGTGTTGTTGTGGCTTTTTTTAGAGAGGCTGCACTTTAGAATCTTAACTAATTTGAACATATACTAAGCAAATTCTTGTTGTGAATGAGTGTTTTTGGTAACATTTTCAGTTATTGTGGGCTATTTTCAAAGATAGATAACATAGAATTGTGATGTATTTGTTACATTTTTATAATTTTTATAGTGAATCCATGTTACTGTTGACTTAAATGTTTTTTAGTTAAGCTGTATAACTTAGATATTCTCTTAAAGTTAAGTTTTGTTATTTTCTTTTGTTATAAATAATTATTGTTAAGTTTAAATTTTGTTTAATTTGAATTGTTTTATGTTTTATTGGAAACACTTGTTTAAATTGCAAAATATAGTTGTTTTTCTAGAGATATGAAGACAGCTACAACTGAAGCAACTGTGATAAACCACTGATGAACATCTGCTTGTAGTCAGAAATGAATGCAGTCTGTGACACCCTAGACTTCACTGAGAGTTCTATTCAGTTGTTGCAATTTTTGCAGTTTTGTTTGTCATAGCTTTTTATTTTTCAGTATTTCCAGAATTTTAAGAAGATGTACCATTGCTAAGGATTAGCTGCCATAGAAGAGGCTTCAAATTAAACCAACTGCTGAATGATTTAATTGGTCTAGTACCTAAAGCTTCTAATTATTTGATTTGTACAAATACATTTTAACAGTTCACTGTGCTGTAAGCATCTCATAGCTGTTGTTATTGAAAACCTTGTTTTAAAAATAAGTTAAGAGGCATCTTTCCAGTTTAAAGTCCAAGGCCCTGGCCAAGTCTTAACTTTACCTGGACAGAATGTTTATCAATAGATCCAGATGTTCTTGTACCAAATCAGTATTTGAGTCGCTTTTTAACTCAACAATTTGACCCTATTAATACGACAGCTGGATCAATTTTAAAGTGGGCTTGGAGAATCATTTCCGGACTGATTGTCCAATCCTTCACTGATAATTTTTGGTTTTGTTTGTTTATTAACTATGAGATGCTGGTGCAGTGTTTTAATAATTAACAGTACTTTTATATTAATTGATTTTTAACTGCTATAGGTTTTTACTAATTGTGCATAAAGTTTTGTGTTAATGTTGAACAGAAATACATCTCATTTTTATTTTTTTTTTTAAGAAAAGGGGGGAAATTGATACCCTAAAAGTATTTGATTAGTGTAATTCATTAACTTCAAGGAGAGAAGTGCCTGTGTTTTGTTGGCAGGTTCAAAAAGGTCACCTGTTCATCTGACCAGACTGTGTGCCTCTGAACACACGAGATCCAGTGAACAGAGAAGTCATCACACAGCCTTAGAACTCCAGACATGGATCAGAAGTGGACCTGTTAGGACACAGTTGTGTCTAAACACTATATAGACAGTTACCAACAGAAATTTTATGTTGTTATTATGATGTTGTGTCTCTATCAATTTTTCAGTTATCCTTTGTTTTAAGATTTAGAAAGGTTTGAAGAACAACTTGAACATCAAAGCCCTCAGTCACCGATCAGCTGCCAGCTGACATCACGGGAGCAGTCTTTGCCATCGAGACCCAACAACAGAGACTGCTTTAGCTAATCCATATCCTTTCTAGAAAAATCAGTCTCCTCACTCTCTAAAGTTGTTTTACAGAACAGGCGAGGTCTCGACCTTCTATTCATGCAGCAAGGAGGCCTCTGCATCACCCTGAAAAGAGTGCTGCTTCTATGTTGACCACACCAGAGTAGTGAGAGACACCATGGCAGAGCTACTAGACAGGCTGTCTCAACGAAAAGCAGAAAGAGCTCAACAAAACTGGTTCCAATCCTGGTTCGATCAATCTCTGTGGCTGACCACCCTGGTGTCTACCCTGATTGGACCAGTTGTGATGATTTTACTCGTGCTAATCTTTAGACCGTGTATTTTAAATAAGCTTGTGTCCTTTGTTAAAAGCCGACTAGAAAAAGTTAACATTTTGTTTATAGAAAGGCAACAGATGCTTTAAAAATATACTTAGTCACCTCTTGTGCCTCATATTTACTAATGAAAACTGTAGTATCCATTTTATAAGCTTTTAGCTTTTTAGTTAAGTATTTTATATTTTACTCAATTTTATATTATCCATTTTTAATACTTTTATATTTTAGCAAATTCATTATTCATAAAGAGGGGGGAATATGTTGTAGTTTAAGACCTGGTGATGCGGAAGATTTTGGGATGTAAAAAAACCTGTTAGGATAGTAAAACCTTCTGTAATTAGCCAATAGCACTTAAGTGTGATGTGAGCAGATGGGAATAACACAATGACCCTAGGTTATAAAAGGTCAAATTCTCCTGCAATAAACGCCATTTTCGCCATCCATCACATTGATGCAGTGGGATATGGACTGAGCAGCTGAGAATAGCTGCCGTGCCTGCCCAGCCAGGGTACCAGCCTTGCTTGAACCCCAACACCTGCCCATGGGACCTAGTGAATGAATACCTTGCTTTGCTTTGCTTTGCTTTGCTTTGCTTTGCTTTGCTTTGCTTTGCTTCGCTTCGCTTTGCTTCACTTTGCTTTAACTTTCCTTCCCTATTACACTGTCTTGATCTCAATCCTCAAATTCTGTTACTTTTTCTCTTCTAATTCTCTTAATCCCTCATGGAGGAGTGAATGAGCTACTCTGTGGTTTTTCATTGCCAGTTGGGTTTAAACCATAAGGTTTTCAAATTCCCACTCTGTGCTATCTGTGTCTCATCCCTCATTGCTCATAATTTTACTGCCTAAAGGACAAACTATGGCCCAAGGTATGTATATTGAAACAGTTGGATGCATAATGTATACATTTCCCACTTCCATCTTCTTCTCTTGAGGAAGTTGGAAAATTCTATGTATGTAATTAACTCCTTAATTTCAAGACTAACCATGAATGAGATGTCCATCTTTCTCTTGAAGGCATCTAAGCACTGTTTTTATTCTTAAGACTTTCTTTCTGTTTCATAAGACAGACAGTTTAGCATTTTTAATTAATTAACCTGAGGATCTACATTGTGAGAAGTTAAGATCACTTTGGTACATGTCCAAACTTTATACGTTGTCCACTTCAAAGTAAAAACTAATTTTTATGCAGACTACCTTATTAAATGGTCTTCAGACACTTACTGCTGTATGTCAATGACCTTTTCATCCTTTATGCCCTCATGATAAAGGCAAACAAACTTTCAAGACATGCATCATTACTTTGAATGAATGACTGACTTAGTGTAATTAGCAGGAGCTAGGTAAGGAGGTTACACTTTTTTACTACACTAAGAGACAGGATTTTAAACACAAATTCTCAAAATCAGTGTATCAGTTTAATGCCTACCTATCTGCAGTAATTTAACAAAATTTGTTGAGAAATTAGATCCCACTAAAAAATATATAAAATTTTAATTTAGCCTTACAGTTCTCCAACAACTTGTCTACCTTATTCTTATAAAATATCTACTTCTACCTTAGCAATTAAAGTGTAACTGCAGAAGATGTAACATTCAGAATTCCCATTATTTTCCCATTTTGTGATTATTCCATATAGCCTTGTTTTCTTTACTTTGAGACTATTTTTCTTTTGACAGTCTGAGTTCAGCCTCTTAGCCAACATTTCAGAAGCACAAGATTAAGCCTGAACTTACAGTAAATTTTAACTACAGGCAAATTGTAGCATAAGACAAGTAACATAACACATTTGAAATATAACAGTGCTCTTTTTCTTTTGTCATTCTTGACATTTCAATACAGGGGTGGTCTATCAGGCAATTCCTTTTCACTTCCTCATAGACCAGCTGCTCTTTTCCTTCACACACATATGCAGGATATTACAGAGACTATATGTAATATTAATATTCTTGTCTGTTAGATATTTGCAATGTAGTCACAGTTTTGATCTTCTGCAGAAGAAAACGTTTCTGATTCCATCCGTGTGACATTTCCTTAGAAAAAACAATGACAGGAACAAGCAATAGGAAGACAATCAGTGTCTTTCCACATGTGACTTTTTTTATGACTGATCACAACCTGAAGAACTTGCATTTCTCAGTACTTAAATTAGCCTACATTATTTTACAATCCTAAGATTTTATATGGAATCATAGAGAATTTTAATTTGGAAAATACCCTTAAGATTGTCAAGTCCACCCATTAGCCTGACAAGTCCACCACTAAACCACATTCCAAGTGCCACATCTCTAGGTCTTCTAAATACCTCCAGGGACGGTGGCTGTACCACTGCCTTGGGCAGTCTGTTTCAATAATCTTTGACAATATTTTCCATGAATTTTTACTCAATATCCAATCTAAACCTCCCATGGTGCAACTTGAGGCCATTTTCTCTTGTCCTATTTCTTGTTACTTTGAAGAAGAGACTGAAGCCTACCTTGCTACAACCTCCTTTCAGGCAGATAAGTGTAGAGAGTGTCACTCTCATTGTAGAGAGTGACAAGGTCTCTCAGCTTCCCTTTCTGAAGGTTAATATATGTTCCCTTTTGATTAAAAAAAAAAAAAACAAAAACCACCAATCAAATGATTTGCCAATCAAATGATGACATCTGAGAATTTTTCAAATCTCTACACTTAATTAAGCTTCCTAAGTCTTTTTTACATATTTATTTATTACTTATTTTACTTTATAGGCAGTGGTTAAATTTTAAAACCCCGTACATATATTGAACTTTCACTTCATTTAGACCCACTGGGTGTTTAAGACTTGTATGACTATGTTGCATAAGCTGGTTTCTAAATACATGATTTAGGCTTTTATATTTAAAAACAACCTACAGACAAAAAAATAAAAAAGATCAACCTTTTCTGTATATCATCATTTCAGTATCCTTCTGCTACTATCAACCAGTGCACCGATGCGTGCCTTCTTCCTCAAATGACTATAAGTGCCTTCTAGGAAGATTGGATTGCAGGAAGTTGCTCTGGAGAGAAAAGGATGAGAAACTGAGGGTGACAGAGGAGAAATTAAAAAAAAGGTATCCAATGTTTTTCATACCAAAATGAAAAGAGGTCATCAGATTTTTCTGTGATGTTTTCTGAAGCCTCATGTCTTATGATGGAAAGCAGTATTATTCTGCATCACAAAAGCAAGAATGCAGAAGTAAGTAAATATTTTGCTGCAGCAGCAGTATGAAAACTCATGTATTCTTGAGGTTTCTGTTTGAGTTCTGTTGTGCTAGGAACCAAGTAGCTAGAATTGCTATCATACCTTGAAAAGCATGTAGAGATCTGCAGTGGGGCAATGAGAAGAAAAATACATTTCTTTTAGTACAGAGTAACACCTTTCACTTTCTGCTTTAGCAATAACTTTGCTTAAAATCTTATCTATTAAAGATATTTCTTCTACAATCCTAACTCTGATTTCTATGTGCATCCCTCATTAATCATTCTCCAAACATTTATTTTTTAATGATCCATTTCAAAAGCTGATCAAGTTTGCAATGACATGACATGGCATGCTGTTTTGGAATTTTTTTTGGTAGTGGCCTAGCTCTTTGTTAAGTATTCATGATTAAAAGGGGATAAAAGCAGCACCTTAATGACAGAGCTTCTGCTGACAGCTGTTGGGTTAGTGGTTTGTAGATTTCGTTTCAATAAAACAAATGTTAAACCTTACTTTTAATAATTACTTAGGGATTTTTGGAATTTTAATTATGCCAGTTAATTGAGCAAGTTAGCTAAATTGATGAATAATGATCTATGCAAACATCATTTTACAGATGCAGCAAAGGAAGTTTAGACGATCATGAAATAAATTTAAAATAAACAGAAAAGCTAGGAAGTCAATATCAGTACCCTTGCAAGGTAAATGTTTGAAATAAAGAAGGAGAAAATTTTAAAATGTAACAATGACTAGAAATTTCAGAAGGCAGAGACTGAAACTATTCTATCAACTGGGCAGAAAAATTGTACCCTAAGTAGTCAACGTACTACTTTAGTCACAGAAAAATCTGAATCATAATCACCTTGTGTTACGAGAATTAGAAATGGAAATAATGGAGTTGCAGGTCAAAATCACCTTTGATCATAACTTAAATCAACAGGAGTTTTTATATGCACCTAAGGTTTGAGTACACAAAGGATACATGAAAATTATTGTAATAATTGAGGTATTAAAGGGACCTGAAAGAAAAATCTAATAGGGTTTTCTGACTTTCTGAATTTTGTAAATACTTTTCAATTTAGAAGTACTTTCATTTTAAAATAGACTTTAATTTCAGAAATATTCAATTATAGATATGATAACTGAAATTAAATTATTTCATTGACATGAAAAAAGGAATCAATTTTCAGGGTATGACTGTGGATATGAGGCACATAGGGAGTTTAGTAGAATTAAGGAAAACTTTCTATCCACAAGGATTTCAGAACTTATTTCACAAATTTATATATATGATATAGGAAAAATATATAGTTGTCCATGATATGAAAAACAAGCCAAACAGTCTAGCAAAGTAACTGGGGCTAGACACTTGTAAAAGCTGTTAGTGATCACCTGAGCTATTGAGATATGTAGAAAAGATCTCTAAAATAAAAAAGTTTTCCCCTAACCAAAAATACTAATGAAAATTTAGAAATGTTCAGTAGACAGGCTTCACAACTGTTATAAGAACTTGCACCCATCATTACTGGTATCTTAATAAAGTTTTTGTTGCTGAAACATGTTCTGTTGCATTCAAATAACAAGAGGTGAATGAGAGTTCTTTGAACCCCACACACTTTCTGAGTTGTTAGGACAGCTTTCTAAGGCACCTTTCCAGTCATATTGATATTGCAAAAATAACCCAGATAATAGAACACATTTTTATCCTCTTTTGTGTTTCCTCACCCAACTTCAGCTCCCAGCACAACCTATTACACACATGAAAACAGACATCTCACCAATTGTTTTATATTCACCCAATCAATCATTTTCTTACCTTACAGCAACACGTTCAGTTCTAACTTTTTTTCCTTTTTTTTTTTTTTTTTTTTAACTCAGAGAAAGCTAACTGTCTAAACAAAAAATATGCATCATTTTAATATCATGTAGGTGCGCAACCAAGTAGAAGCAATGGACATCTCAATATTATTATCAATCACCAGTGACAGAAGGATGTAACAGCACAGTCCTGTGGTCACGAAAATAGAGAAAAAATGCTTGAAAGGAATATTTTTGTACATTACAAAGACATATGTTTTTAAAAACATTCAAAAAAAGGGTTTAACTATTGCCAAACATTTAACCCTTAATGGGAAACTATAGAAACAGAGGAATAGGAGGTAATTCATGCCAGAGTAAACTGATATTTCTGCACATATATATTACTGAATTCTTGTACCACAGAATTTGATATTTGACTTTTTTTTTTCCAGTCTTTTTAACAGGAAAAAGCCATCAAAATGAAAGGCCAGAAATATATGCCTGAAAGCATCTTATTAGTACAGATTCCTACCTAATTTCACAGGAAATTCAAATTTTCAAAGAACAATGGAGCTTTGGATCAGAGCCAATTTCAATATAGCCAGAGTGAAAAAAAAAATATATTGAAGACAATCTGACCAATTTACAAAAAGATGTCCAACCCAGAAGCTTTGTGGTAGAACAGGGGTATACTGTGTAATGTGCCCCTTATATTTTGTTGCATGTTTCTTCACACTCATACAAAGACAAAAAACATGGGTGTGCATATTCTGTGATATCTGTGTCCTTTACTGAGCAGAGTGCAGCAACACAGCTTGAGTCAGCAGCCAGAACAAGAAGATAAAAATTGCTCAGAGTTCCACAGTGAATTTTCAGTCTAAGATGTTAATGGTTCCCTAAGAGAATTTTTTTTCAAGAAATCTCAGAGCAGCTTTTCTCCCTAGTTACATTCTTCCTTCTCTGATATGATGTCCTGGATCTTGACTGTTATATAGTCTATTTTCCCTTTAGTCCTGAACTTTGAATTAATTGGAAAGGAAATTACTTCTATTCAGAGAAAGAAAAAGAGCTTCTGCAGAGTAGTGGAAGAATTCTTCATATTTTTTTGATACATAATACTCCTGTGACAAACAGCACTTTCTCCCCAAAAAAAGCCTCAGATACTTGCAGTTAGACAGATGAATCACCTTTCATTCAGTGTATTTTCATAATTATAAATCAAAACGTACATTTTAAGCAAATTGCAAGAAGATAAAAACTAAAATTTAAGGTTTAGGAAATTCTTAATGTTAAAGTCATGTTAGATGTGAAAAATTTCAACTGCCTTTCAAGTATTGGTGACAGTGAAAGTAAATTAATATGTGAGTAATGCAATAAACCTTTAAGGTTTGTCCTCAAAATAGTTTGAAAGCACAGCTCAGAACAGGGTCTCATTGAAGGGAATAGCAATTAAATGTAGAAAATTAGGTGGTTCAAAAAGAAGATAGTAAATAAGCTCTTAAGGGTGACCTTTCCTTCTTTTCTCTCTCAAGAACCTCATTTGCGGACAGCAGACTTCCTGTTTGGTGTTTTTGCACAAACAGCCAAAGGAAGAAGCTAAAGAAGAAGGAGCTCCATAGTGGGGGAGATGGAAAAAGAAAAAAAAAAAAAAAAGCAAGCTTTGGAAAAACTGTGCTCTTAGGGAAAGATTAAATTTCAGGCAAAAGACATGTAAAGCCCTGTGACAGAAGAGGAAAGTGTGCACAGAGGAACAATAATATTACAGAACCATATCTCCTGGTGGGACAGGGCTCTTCAGCTTGTAAGGACAGTGGGTAATAAATGCAAATAAAGAATGTCCTCACAATCTGTGTAAAGAGCTCAACTTTTGTCTTGCAGACACAGGGAGCACAGGAGGCTAAGGAAGATAACACCAAGGAATGGGTAGAAAGGACAGAGAAATGTGTGAGGAGTTTAGATGGAGGAAGAGAAGTCAAATGTATTTTTTTATTATTGGAACTTGAAGGCATGGTTGATTACTGCTAGTGTTTGTGGGCATTTTGATGGAACTAGTGCTGAACCAAATGGGCACAGATGATGACTTTGTGCACTTCTCCACTTTCTTAGTGCATTTACTTTCAGGGAAGGAACTGAAGAGTCACCTTGTTGTGGTCACCCTGCCTAGAACCATCTCCCCATCCCTTCACACAGGCTGTACAAGGCACATCAAGTGATGACCAATACAAATTGTACTACTGGTCTAAGCTGTGTTGTTTGATCAGGTTTGCCACCTCTCAGCAAGCCAGCTGAAGATAAGACTTGTGATAACCTGCAAGGCCTCAAAAAAAAGGAGCATGTGGTACTTGACATGCATAAACAGCATTTGCCATGACGCAGTCAAACCTGCGCAGACTGAGAATCATGGATGCTTTCCTGGCCTAAATCCTGGATGGTGGAGAACTCAAACTCTTTGGTATCATGACAGCTGTGGGCGTAAATTGTCACAGTGTCCATGAAGCTTACCCAGGACCTCAGAATCTTACAGGATTAACAATAAAATTGGTAAATTGGGACTCATAAACTGAAAAAAGACTTGTAAATGACACCAAATATTAACTTTTACCTCTAGAAGGTGTTAATAATTAGAAGATTGTTAGCCATGTTACAGTTACTGTTTGTAAACCCCTTACCTTGTACCCCTGTCCCGAGTTGCTGTACCCGGTGTTTCTTGTTCCTTGTTCAAGCCAAGCCCTACCCCCACTGCTCCTAGACTCCCACATGGCAACATTGTACCCCTGCCCCAAGTTGCTGTACCTTGTTCAGCTGGGCCCTGAGGAGGAGGATGACACAAGGACTTTTATGTAAACGAGAGAAACCAGAGACTCATGGGATGCACACCGACTGATAAAAAACCCTGAGACAATGAGCCACACTAAAAGGAAGGAATAAAAACAGTACCGTCGAACGAGGAAGACCCAGAGGAATCCCCTGACTGCCCTCCAGAGGTGGACATAACCACGAGGGGACTCAACTAAGATGACATCCTAGACTACAAGGCCAAGAAAATGAGCATTCCTGCAGACTCCTATAAGGATGGAAATTCTGATTCTGCCATGCGGCAAAGTCAATCTCCTCCGCATGGGAAGTGGGAGCAGTGGTGGTGTGTATGATCCTGGGGCCCTCCATCCAAGCTGATTCTTGTAATAAGGACATTAAATGTACCTCTCATCTGACCCATTCATTTCAAAGGCTCCCACCCACTTGTGGCTGCTGTTCTGGAAGAAGGCTCACACGTCATCCTCAACTTTTTGATGAAATCTGGTTGTGGATGATTGATATTACCCTTCATAATTTGGGCACAGTCAGTATCACGATGCTCACTGACTTTCCAGGTCCTGTTTTGTGTGGGACAGCAAGCCAAGAGGGCCATGACTGTGGTATGATCTTAGAACATCCTGAAGTGGAAAGGATTCACATAGATCATCAAAGTTCTACTCTTAACCCTGCACAAGAAAACCCCAAGAATCCCACTGATGCTGCTCTTGGCCGCACCGGAGCTCCGGGCTAGCTCTACGGTGCCACTCCAGCACGGGCAGTCGCCAGGAGTGGGGAACTGCAGGGGAAAGGCGACCCCACTGCAGAACCTTCAGAGCGCTGAATCCTGCCAAGCTCTGCCAACTCAGGCGTCGTGGGTGGTGGCAAAAGGAAGGAGAAGACTCACTCGGCTGTAATTCCCAGGAACAGGTTTATTCAGGAGAGGGGAGGAGCACAACGGTATGGGCTGGGAGAATTCAGGACCGAAGAGAGCCGCGAGCGCCTCTGTGCACGGGGTTTTATCTCAGGGGCAGGTGCAGTCCAGGGTCCAATGGGAGCTCGCGGAGGGAGGGGTAAGGGGAGGAGGTTACAATGTCAGGGACCAATGGGGATACAAAGAAGGCGGGAACATAACATAACAACCAATAACATGTCAAGGAAGGGATGATATACATGGAAGGAGTTGGAAGGAGAGGTGGGTTTCACAACGATGGATGGGGAGATGGGGCAGAGTAAAGATGATTGACAAAGAACATTCAAGAAAACTGGGAGGGATTTACATAACAGACAAATGGAATCAACCAAAGCAGTAAATGGGGGGAAACCAGGAACATGCCAAACAGACAAAACTGAATAAACATACTACAACATCCCACCTTTTGACTGAGAGCGTTGTCCAAATGCTTTTTGAAGTCTGTCAGGCTGGCACTGTGATCACTTCTCTGGGGAGCCTGTTCCATGGCCAGACCACCCCCTGGATGAAGAACCTTTTCCTAATATCCAACCTAAACCTCCCCTGACACAACTTCAGGCCATTCCCTCAGGTCCTGTCGTTATGCACCTCCTGATGAAGCTGTAGAGTGCTATGGGATACAAAGTACCTTTTTTCCTCCCCTTCCATCTTTCCAAAAAACAGTATAATATATCAACCAGAGATTGCTAGTGACAATGGTATCTGACTTCATAAAAGAGATGATGACATTTAGGGCTAGTCTCTCTTATTTGCCACGTGTTCAAAGTAATAAAATTACTTATTAAAAACCTTACATTCTAGAAATTATTCTCTTCAGTCTTTGATACAGTCTATGGAAACATAATTCCAGAATGACACAGGAGTTTTGAACATGTTTTGAGTGAGAGGAAGCTGTTATGACTCTAGATGGATCCCCTGCTTTATATATCTTATATGTATTTTGCAATTTGTTTGGGTTTTGAAGGGTGGTTTCTTCCATCTTCTCCGTCCCCTCAATTCATCCCATGGGATCCATTTGGTACTTAGGAAATCTTTTAAGGAATTTATCCAATATTGATCTAAAGGATTCAAATGATGAAATTCCATTGCCCATTGCATTCCTAATGAAAGGATATTAATAAATAAAATTATTTAAAAATATAATTAATATAATAATATAATTAATAAATGTAAATAAATTAAAACTTTGGAGTCTATTTCTATAAAAAGGTCTACTTTTTTCTCTCAAAAATGGATCCTGATTGTTTGGTTAGGGTGGATTGGAGTTTTTTCAGTAAGATGAAAGTAGTCTTTAAACCAAAAAAACTTTGTTGTGTAGTTATGCAGTGATCAAGATCAAGTAACATTTTAACTTACTTTTGGTAAACAAAATGAATTGAGGTATCTTTAGTCTCTCATTATAAGACACTTTTTCCTGACCTCAAATCATTATCATAACTGTTTTCTGAATCCTTGATTTTGTTTTGTTTTTTTATCATCCTATTTTTAAGATAGTGCAACTTCGTGGTAAGGATCTCATTATTCTCATATGTATTGCAGTTTTACTCAGTATTACTTTTCCTATATTATTGCACAGTTCCTTCTGGTAGTAGAATTCAGCCAGAGATCTGAAGAGTGCAGAAACTTGTTACTCTCTGACATAAATAGCACCTTTGCCCCACCTAAAAAAACCTGATTCGTTATCTTGAGGCTAAAACATTAAACCATTTATGATGCTTTGGCATTTAGGAAAAAAATAGTAGAAAACACAGAAGTGAGGGCTTTGAGACTGCTGGGATTTCTTCTCCACTTGAAACCTGGCCAATAGTTGGCCATTTCTGAGAATTGACAGTATTGTTCACCACTGAAAAGTGAGATCAACCCTGTGAATACCACCTTTTAAACCTAAACCTGAGAGCTTCTGGCTGTCTTTGCTTCCGGCTTTGAAAGGTAACAGAACTCCAGCTGGCCCCTGCTCCCCCATGGCCTTGTCTGGCCTGGCTGGAGGGGGCTGGGCCAGACTCCAGCAGCTCCCAGGCAGGGGATGGAGACTGCAAACTTTTCCCCTGCCCCAGGCCAGGGCTGGGCTCTGCTGCGGCTCTTAAGGGAAGCACTCCAGGTCCTATTCCAGTGGGGTGGCTGAAGCCTTTCCCGGGGTGGGGTGGGGCTGCCAACATCCCCCCATGGCCCACACAGATGGGTCTAAGCTGAGAACTGTCTGCTCCTTCCCTGCGGCTGCTGGGCTGACAGAGGGACACCTGAAATCCAACACCATGAATACCTGCCATGGCTTGGGCCAGATTTTAATCTTTTCACTACCCAGATGAGACCTACAGATTTAATCCCTTTCCAGAGAGAGGAAAGTGAGAGTGATCAACATGTAGAGAAACAACATAAACCATCAAAGTCAGTAAAAGAAGGAGTCAAGCCTCAGATGGAAGGAGAATGAGGAGATGCTCTAATAAGCTGAAATATTCTTTTGGTAAGGCCATGGAGATGGATAATAATGTTCTGAAAATAACTCCTTTAATTCATGAAAAGAGTATTTGGTGGCAATGAAGTACTTCAAAGTGTAGATCTGAGCAAAGGTATCCATTGATGAAGACAAGCAGATCGTGGAATAGCTGTGATCCCATGAGATGCTGGAACAGAGAGAGTAAAGTGAGAGTTATGAAGACCCTTTGCCCCAAGGGAGAAAAAGAGAAAACCTCTGTTCCCAGAGATGATCACAGAGACAGATGAAGAGAACTTTTGCCTTTGAATAACTCATCCTTAAAATAATACTCTTTGAGTTCCTGGCCCATGGACACACCTCTGAGTGGTGTGCTAATGGGAAGAGAGCATGATGGAAGAGTTTTTCCTGGTGGCTGCTATCATAGGAATGAAAAGCCATGAGAAAACTGTTTTCTTGTGGAGAACTCTCCATGGAATGACAAAAGAGAACTCCTCTCTCTACAAAGACTGATAAAAAGGCTGTTGTATAGCTGGTACTGCTTTAACCACAAAGTTTTGTCTCTGTAAGGTCAATTAGACAAGGAAAAGGTTGGGTGGTGGGGAGGAAGGGTTCTGGAGGTTTTATTCTGGTTTCTTATTCTTGTAGTTCTATTAATAAACTTCCTTTATTCCTTTTAGATTTTGAGTCTGTTTTGCCCTTCTTCTAATCCATATCTCACAGCAAGAAAGGAGTATGTTTTCTGGTGATTTTAGCTAGTGCTAAAACCACCACATTATTTGGTACATTGGCCAGGAAACGCAAATTGGAAAATCTAAATTACTACAATGTTTTAGTTCTTTTTAGTTAAAAAAATTGCAATAAATATAGAAGCAGGAAAACAAGTAGACAATGTCAAGTCTTCTTTGCCTTTCTACTTCTAAAAGCACAATCTGACTGAAGTGAAAACATTATTCTTTTAATACAGGCATTTCAATCTTCTCTTATAGTTATACTGTAGTATACCATAATATATTTATACTTACATAAAATGTAATGATGATATATCACAATTAATACATATATCATTATATAATCTATATGTATTCACTTATATAGTATAATATACTATATAAGTATGGTATATTTTGAAAAGATATACTAAAATTTTAAATCACATTCCTTTAATCTACCTTTACTCTTATCAAAGTGCAGTATGCTTATCACAACATCACTGCATTGACAGCAGAAATTCTGAACAAGTAAAGGCCACTATCTTTCAAAGTCACTTCCAGATTTTCTTTGTCATTGCAGAAAAATAAATGAACCATCATTAGTAAAGTATGGCAGAGGAGTATGGTGACCAAAATAAAGTGTTGCTTTCCTTGAGCAACAGACCAAATGTTCTGGCAGGAAACATTTAACTTCCTTTTGTGCAAAGAGAACTAAACTGGGAGTTTTTTGCTTTATATCAAGAATGTCAAAAAGATTAAAAACCTGATTTGACCCAAGACCTTGAGAAAAAAAAGAGTCTCATTTATTCTTTCTCATCTGGTGTTTCTCTGCTCTTATGTTCTGCCTTTGGGCACTGAGCAAAAATAAAAGAGATTTGTCCATCTGTGTGTCAGTGCTGACACACAGATGACAAGACTGAGAAAACCATGACCAGAGAGGACACAAGAACATCTGGATTGTTTCTTCTTTAAAGCCTCACAGTGCTTTCATCAAGGAATAGAGGACATGGTATCTTGGTATAAATCATAGGATGATATGTGCAATGGGTTTTAAAGTTTAGTTGTTTGCTGTTTTAGTTTTTAGGAAGCAAAACACCTTCATTTACTGTTTTGGCTGAAACTCTTCTTTATGACCTGAGCTTTTGCTTAGAAGGAGCACAGGTATGCATAAGTTTTCTACTGCTAGACAGATCAACTGTAATTATACAAGATACTATACAACTAATCAATGTAATCTCACTCCAGAATAAGCTTCAGATGTTTCACATAGATATTCAGACCTTTCAGGAATTAAAAGGCAAAAATTCAGACAGCTGAAACAGATAAGCTGCAAGCATATTTATTTGTGTTTTAGAAAAGGACATTGATAGCCTGACTGAAAGGTGAGAAAATATGATTCACCAGCTAAGTGAATATCTCACTACACTTTTGTGAGCCATTTACCCTTTGGATTATATTTATAGTTAATACCATTTCAGTGGGGAAATCATAAGTCCTTCTTAGACCTTGGTTTTCTCACAGCATGTGTCCAGCTCCAACTATCATGAGATCCCAGTGTAATTTGCAATTTTTCATAGAAATTCTTTAAAATATGTCAGAGATATTTATATAGATACACACACACACACATCTCTGTAAATCTAAAGAAGACTGTATTGTTTGACTCTTATTTTAACTATTGTATATATTTCTAGCACTTTCCAATTAATGACAATAATCAAAATAACAAAAAATATATCTGTCTGTAAAATATAATAGATACTTCTATAAATCATAAAATGATAACTAATAACAGGACAACAATAAAATAAGACAAAATAAAATTCTGAATTCTAAACTGAAGTCCTAACATTTTAAGGTATTTTATTATTTTGCAGCATATAGCACAATACATGAGAATTCATAATTGCTTCCATATTGTTAGAGTGATGTAAAAGAATGCAAATAAATTGATGAAAATAACTATTTTAATGAATTTTATATTTTCTTTTAATTAATTAATTGGTTTATTTCAGCCTCTTAATTATTGAAAGCTTATCCCTGAAAGGAGGCCACTGAAACAGGGATGTATGACTGCAGATAACTCCGTATACTAGGAGAAGGGACAATAAACATAGCAAAAAAGCACTGTTCCCCAAAAGATCTACAATGACAATAGGATTGTGTAGCTAGTACTATGTTGTAAGAGGAACGAGCTGTGAGACAGTAGTGGCTTCATCTTATCACTGCATATTGTGGGGCAAAAGTAAGAATTTATAGAGCACAATTAACTCTCTAAAAACACTAACAAATAAGGAAGTTTCCATAAGCCCCAGAAGAGGAATTTTAGATAAGCGTGGACGGCAAAAAGAGAAGGCTCTAACTCCAGGCCTCAGAGAGGTGGAGGAGGAATTTCTTTTAACAATTCGGTCTTAACTGCAAGGTATGATGAAATGAAGACAGAAAACAGAAAACTTCATGAGTAATTCAATGTGTTCTGTAACAGCGCATCTATTAAAGAAACACATGTTTTACAATTTGCTGTGAAAATGTTGCAAAACACATCTTTTTTTAAATAAAATTTCAGGTTACATTTCATGGAGTTCTTTCAAAGTATTTCATGCTCAGACTGGAAAATGTTAACTACTCTTCTTAGATATTTTGTGGGGAAACCCTGCGTCAGCTCAAACAAACAAGAATTCAGTCATTATTTTCAATTGAGAGTGGACAAACCTTTTATTATCTCAAAAATGAGGCAGTGCAGTTCCTGAAAATTAGTAGAAGCAAAATGTCTCCTAATAGACCGTTTTTAAGGTTCAGCTGCTTAATTAACTAGAGAATCTTAAGTTCAAGCACAATTGATACTATAAAAATATAAAGACACATTAGAAAAGTAACTGTGAAACACAGAGAAGACATTAAAAAATTCACAGAAGGTTCAGAAATCACCATGGGTGAGACAGAATGTTAGAAAAGACAAGGCTATATAGTGCAGGAGAGACTTTTTTCACTGCTATTAAAGCTGCGGAAAAAAAAAAAAAAGAGGGGTTCTATTTTAGTTCATATTTATATGAACAAACATTAAAAGATCATGAGGTGCATGTGTAAAAGAGGACTCATATGTTAAATAGCAACAAAATATAAATTAAAAATAAAAAATTTCTAAAAATAAAGTAAATCATCTAAAAGAATACATGAAAGTTCTTTATAAATTGTTTCATTACAGTAAAGGAATTTCTGCCACTTACCTTTGCTTTGTAGAATCATTAAGAAACCCTGATTTGAGGGGAAAAGAAGAATACCAATTCAAGACTCATTTGCAAGTCTTATTGCTTGCCACATCAGACAATACACTAAATTCCTAGTTACACCCGTAATCAGTAAAATTAAAGCATAATCAAATGAAGCAAAATTATCATAATTTCATTACCTTACAAAATTTTGTGGAAGGCATTCCCTGATGCCTTAAACATTTGAGCTTGTCTATAGTTACAAATGAGGTTGTAGTCTCATACATTTCCATGTAGTTCTGATTTTCATTAGATCATTTGGAAACTCTGTGAAGTGTGGTGCTCGATCACATTAATGTTTTCTTCAGTTCCAATCTATTGTTATGTAGGACTTTGTTATAGAAACTCATCACAGACTTGAACAGAGGGCTCCAGACATAAGAATAACAAAGAAATGCATATTACATACAGGTATATAAGCATTATGTAATACATAATTATAAGTAAATTACAAGAGACAAATTGTATGATACTTCAAGGAATGCATTGTTTACATGTTCCACCCACGCCCTATATATGCACACACAGACATATACACAAATTGGAGAGCTATTGTCTATGAATGCAACTTATTGGGAAAACAGAAAAAAATGTGTTACTGACAGATGCCACCACCAAAACTAGATAACAGGATTTAGCACAAATTATCAGGTTTTCTGGAACACAGGCAAGCTTCTGGGCTTATTCCAGACTCTTTTGCAAAATACTTTTTCCATTTCTTTCTGCATCTGAACTTTATTGTGTTTTTTCTGTTTAGAAATTCAAATGCATATATATTAACCTTGGCTGTCCCAGTATCATTTCAAGGACTGGCTCATTAAGGAGAGTAAGAATATGCCTGCTCTCACATAGCAGATTCTAACACATTGAATGCTCATCTATATGAGTATGTCTTTCTGTGTTAGCACATTAACATGACTGAACACCCACAGTAGATTTGGTGTATTAAAAGGACTCTTTGAACACCATAAAGGAGGAACAGTGATAGTCTTTGCAGTGGCCTTTGAGGAAAAAAATATTTTTTTTCCAGATCAGAGTTTACTCTCAGGGAGTCAGGAGGAAAATATAATGAAGCATTTCAAAAGGCAAGAGTCCCTTTAAGTAGTATAGGAATCAAGATGACACCACATGCTATCTCTGAAGAAAATTGTTGATTTCCTTAGAAGCAATATAATCTGAAGGAAAACCTTCCAGACATCCCCACAAAGCTGCAGAAAATAATTACCAGTATACAACAATCAAGAACTCTTGAGGCAGAGAAATGTGTCCTCACAGTCAATTCTAGTCTTTTAAAAGGAAAAAAAACCAGAAAAGCTCTCAACAAGGAATGCTGTCTTAATTATCTTTGAAGTTGTGACAACTGGTTCTAGGCATAGAATCACTTTAATAACTCATAGTCTCTGGCATCTCTGTGCCCTTTGCTAATTTTTAAATCTTATCTACATGCTAAAGAAAGTGTCTATCTCCACAAAACACCAATGCTGAAAATAGAAGAGACTGCCAGAAGCAGAGACATTTCAAGGAACTGTGTGAACATGGAAAGAGGGTTTCAGGATAGCTAAGAAAATGAGCTAAAAATCTTAATTTTATTGCAGTATTAGAAAATAAAGATTAGTTAACATTTGGCAGGCTCAGACAGCTATCAGAAGTAATTCAAGAAAAAAATCAGTATTTTTCATTGGTTACACAGCCATTCATATGCAGAATTTAATACTCTCTCTGTAAAGTAACCTTCTTGTAATTTCAGTAGTGCTTGGAATGGATATCCCATCAAATCTAGTGATTTCTCATGCAAGACTGTGCATTTCCATTATACATTCTTCCTGTAGTTTGGATCAAAATACCAGTGTGCTTTAAGTTATTACAGTTATTCAAGCATAAATTCTCATGGTAATTGTTGATGAAAACATTTTTTCAAATATATCTTAAAATTATATATGTACATGTACATGTATACGTATACATATATGTATATATAATGCCTTTTTTTGGGTTTTTTATCAAGTTCATTAGTTTCACTCATATTTCCCAATCTGTCTTTTGTTTGAGTGCAAACTAGTCTCAGCACTGAATAGCTCAATTGGTTAAACTGTGGTTCATGAGCAGTGCGTGCAGCTTCCTGGGCAGCTCTGGTTCATCTTCCAAAGTAAAAATTCAGAGCAAAATTTATTCAGCTTGCCTTAATCACCACCTCCCCATTATAAAACATGCTAACACTTTATTGGGTTTAGATGAGACATTTAAGCTGGATTTCAAGAACTATGGGGCCTGGATGCTCAGTTAGGCAGGGTTGTCAAGCCTTTCAGCTTTATAGTCAGAACTTATAAGCCTATAAAGATTGGCCTGGGGAAAGAGTAATGTCTCTGTCATAAGGGACTATTCACATACTGGGTTTTTTTGTGTGCACAATACTGCACTGGAGAACCTGCTCGTCAGATACTAAGGCCAGCAAAATAGGTAACATTAAGGCCACATCACTTTGTATTTTCAGTGCTGTGCACCATGTGAGAGGCAATTATTAATATTCGTTCTGAAGCTAAAGTTGTAATATTTGGATACCAACCCATTATAATCCCATTGTCCTCAGCAGAACTACATTGTTCTGTGTGATTCATCATGCTGCATACATAGGAACAGAATACCCACTTTGTAGACTCCATGTAAACACTTTTCTAGCAAAAACTGATACCCTGATATTCATCCACAAGATAATTCAAGTGTCTGATATGTGGCAGAATCAAGTTCTTTGACTAAGAGGAAAATTGCATTCTTTAGCATTATTGTTATTATGCTGTACTAAGCACTGAGCCAGTTCATCACATGATATTGGCGCTCTTGGCCTAAGGTATAATTTAGACCAACTAAAGGAAACTTCCTGGGTGAGAGGAAGGATACAGTAGAAGCAATTGCCTCACACATCATATGGTTTCTAGAGACTAGCCAAACATAAAGCCAATATAAATCAATGTGTGGTGTTCTGTAAACTGCAATTATTTTCTTGCTGCCACCTATATTAAATTTCATATGACCAAATTCTAAACTTATAAAAATTATAGACCAGTCATAAAGTATCAATACTTACTCACATCTTTACTGATACATCATATTTTAATTTTATTCAGTAACTCTTTTAGACAGTATCCCCTTTTTCTGTTGGGTTACAGAAAGAATAATAAAGATGTTACAGAAAAAAAATAATTCTATAATTTTTTGAATGAGATTAAAATAAAAACTTGCAATTTTTGTATACATATGACAATAATGAGATGAAATTTTACCTAATAGTAGCCAAATTATTTCTTTTAAAATTTTGATTGGTCACAGAATCTGGTGAGGTAGAACGAATCAGCAGAGAGAACATTTTTGAAATTGTAAAGAACACTAGAGAATGTTTTGGCAGCCATGCCAACACATACTCAAAAAAGAGAGTGTATTGTCAAGGAAGATAATATACGAGTTGAGTTGTACATCTGTACTCTAATTTCAGCTTCATCACTTCCAATGAACATTTCTACAATCCGTCTTTAAATTGTGAAGTACTTCGTAACTCTTTTTGACTTTTTAACTCTTTTGATGTAAATGTGGTTACACCAACCTAGTGCCCTGGATTTCCTCCAGACTCCATTTTAGGACCAGTTCTCTTCAACTCCTTCATAAATGACTTGGATGCAGGACTCAAAGGTATAATAAGTAAATTTGCTGATGATACTAAATTAGAAGGAGCTCTTGACTCTCTTGAAGGCAGAGAGACCTTGGAGAGAGACCTACACAAATTAGAGAGATGGGTAATCACCCAGTATAGCATTACAGAATAATTAAGTTTGGAAAAGACCTCCACGGTCACAAGTCCAACCTTTGATCAATCAACAGTTTTTCAAATAACTATAGCACTAAATGTCATGTCTACTAATTTCATTAATGCTTACAGGAACGGTGACTTCATTACCTCTCTGGACAGTCCATTCCTGCACTTGACAGACCTTTCAGTTAAGACATTCCTTATGTCCAATCTGAATAACCATATGGAGTTTAAAAAGGGAAAATGCCAGATTTTGCACCTGGTAGAAGGCAACCCTGGACAGACTGGGGAATGAGAGGCTGGAGAGTAGCACTGCAGAAAGGGACCTGAGGCCCTGGTCATGGCAAGTTGAACATGAGCCGGCAGTGCCCGGGCAGCCAGGAGGGCCAACCCAGGAGGGCATCAGGCACAGCATCACCAGCAGGGCAAGGGAGGGGATTGCCCTGTTCTGCTCTGAGCTGGGGCAGCCTCACCTCCAGTGCTGGGGGCAGTTTTTGGTGCCACAATATAAGAAAGGCATTAAACTCTTAGAGTGTGTCCAGAGAAGGGCAACAAAGATGGTCAAGGGCCTTGAGGGAAAGCTGTATGTGGAGCTGCTGAGATCACTTGATTTGTTCAGCCTGAAGAAGAGGAGACTGGGGGCAGACCTCACTGCAGTTACATCTTCCTCATCCGGGGAAGAGAAGAATCTCTTCTCTATGGTGCCCAGTGACAGGACCCAAGGGAATGGCCTGAAGCTCAGTCAGAGCAGGTGTAGGCTTGATCTCAGGAAAAGGTTCTTCGCCCAGAGGGTGTTTGGGCACTGGAAGAAGCTCCCCAAGGAAGTGGTCACAGTACTAGACTGGCAGAGTTCAAGAAGATCTTGGACAATATTCATAGGCATATGATATGAGTTTTAGGGGTGTAAGGGCCAGGGGTTGAAATCTATAGTCTTTGTTGGTCCCTTCCAACTTAGGATATCCTGTGACATGGCATGCAATGTAATGCAATTTTTCTTAATATTTTGTTAAGAGATTACTTATAAGGAATCTCTAGAAACATATAAACCTGGAAGGTGTCAACATGAGAGAGTACTTCTGACACAGATATAAGAGAGAAGGGAAGGAGAAGAAAGGAAGAGGATGCATATCAGATGCATGTGGAAATCAAAAGTGACTATGAAAAAATACTCTTTATTGCTGTTTTGAAGGGATAAAGCCCATGTTGGTTTAATCTTCATCTAATAAATATGTATATTCTGTAAATATACCATTCATATTTAAAAATCTGCCACTTGCTCTTCAGTACTTGAAAGATGATTCTAGCTCCATACTGGTCAACACCCAAAACGTCTCATAAAAGGTACTCCATGCTTATTCCAGGCCATTTACACATTTATTCTGATACTATCAGTGAGCTTAGACAGCTCTTCTAGCACTCAATGGTCTCTCTTATCTTTTGGGAAATGTGATCAAATCCACATAATTTGTTAAGTAACATTCATTTCCAGAAAAATAATAAAAATAAATAGAAAGTTAATTAAAGACCTTAGGACATTGTCATTCACAGGCAAGGACAATGCAATCTACAATTTGAACCTCCCTTCTGCTTAATATTTAAGCAAAATATTTCTCTTTGAGAAATGCAAACATCATGTGTCACATTTGTCTTTCACTGGCAATATTTATCCTTGAACTGGATTTATCTAATCTATTTTGATCTTAAGATTGCACCATTTCCTCATCCAAAATCAGTCTAAAGTCCAGACACAGCGCACAGAGTTACATCCTTAAAACCTCTTTCATGTAGAAATAGCATTTTAGCCAATAAGAATTTAGAACATAGCATATGATTTTCAAAAACATTGTCCTGTCCCAGGCGTGGTTCCACCACCTGTAACAAGTGATACAGTGATGTCTTGAGAGGCTACCTAGAACAGAGGCTAGATGGTGTTAAGGGAATAAAGTAGGTATTCATTAAAAAGGCTTTCAAAGAATACACCTTGGGCAGTACGAGAGCCCAGCTGAGGCTGCACCCAACTTGGACACTGAGTCACAAGTTTTCAGTTTTATATGTTTTGATCCATTCACATATTTGGGTTAATTGTCCAATTAGCGCTCCAGGTTAGGAAGTCCCATCCTCCCAGATTGCTCTCCTCAATTCACTGCTGCTTATGCTTTTTGGGCCCGAAGCTGCAAAGGTGTCCTTGGTTCTGAGGCTGGAAAAGGATTGTTTGGTCTGATTACCCTGTGAGGAGAACTTGCTAACACTTCACATAAAGTTCAGAGTTACCTACTAATGCAGTACAGGATCTGGAAAATACAAAAGCTAAAACTCAAGGCATCATTCCTCCCTTTTAGAGGATTAACAAGGCCTCTACCCTGGCATTACTACTGAGGCATCTAGTTAAGGCATCAACAGCATGACTTGTGATGTGATAATATTCATTCAGAACTAAATATTCTTCACACTCACTGAGTCTCTGCTTTCATGAACCTTACTATCATGCTTATCAATAAAAGGTATTTCTCAAGCAGTTTTCTTTCCCACTTTGCCTTTTCTAGTAATAATCCTTAGAAGGAATTATGGTCTTGTTTTGCAATGCATGTCAGAAAATGCAATTTGTCTTCTGTAGGTTGCTATGTAAACAGTAGAAACAAATAGAAGATATTCTCACTCATGTCTTGTGCTTCCCTAGTCCTCTGTGATTTATGATACATTAACACCTACAGCGTAAGATAGTAAAAGCAGGCAGGTTTGAGGCAAATATACCTTGATAATAATCCTACATTGACGTGCTGGTTTTGCATTGATTGGCATTTGGGAAAGAAGTAAGGAACCACCCATAGAAGTGATTTCTCTGAGACAAGCTGCTGGGAGCTTCCTCTGTGCATGGCAAAGGCCAATGGCTGGCTGGTTCTGAGAACTGACAACATTTTGAACCATTTAGAATTAGATCCGGCTCTGCGAGATCCACATTTTAAAAATAGCAAGCCTGGGAAATAACCCTCTTGGTTTCCAGCCTCAAAAGGTAACAGAGCTCTGGTGGGGCCTGCCCTGCTCCCCCGCGGCCTGTGCGGCCTGGGAGGCGACCGGGCCAGACCACAGCGACTCCCCGGCAGGAGATGGAGGCTGCGGGACCCCGGACCCTGGCTAGGCCAGGCCACAGCAGCTGACATCTTGCTGATACTTGCTGATCCTAAAACCCGCCCCCCGAGCCCACCCTGACGGCTGCAGGCCGAGCCCCCACTCCTTGCGGCTGCCAGGCAGAGGGAGGTGCCCAGCACGGCCTGAAATCCAATACCCTGGCTGTTCGGCGCCTGCAGGCCTGGCAGGATTTAACCCTTTCAGTGCACAGGTGAGACCTGCAGACCACAATTCTCCTGTCAGGTGAGAGAAGAGGACAAAGTGAGGACACGTAGAAGACAATGTGAAGACACTGAGGTTAGTAAAGAATGAGTAAAGATGGAAGGTGAATGTGGAGATGCCTTAGTGTTGGGCTGAAATATTCTTTTGATAAGGCCATGGAGATGGACAATGATACACTGAAATATCCCCTTTAATTCATAAGAAAGTATGGGGGGATGAAGAATTCAAACTAGATCTGAACGAAGTTATCCACTGATGAAGACAAGCAGATGTTGAAGCAGCTGTGATCCCGTGAGAAGCTTGAACAGAGAAGTGATGAGAATGATGAAAACCTTTTGTCCCCTGGGAGTGAAGAAGAAAACCTCTGTTCCCAGAGATGATCACAGAGACAGATGAAGACATCCTTTGCCTTTGAGCAACTCATCCTTAAAATAATAACCCATGAGTTCATGGCCCATAAACACAGCTGTAGGAAAGCTGTGAAAATGGGAGGAATTTCACAATTGCAGATCTTTTCCCAGGCAGCTTCTACTTGTGGAAATGAAAAACCTCAAGAGAACTCTTTCTTGTGGAGAATTCTCCATGGCATTGCCAGAGAAACCTCCTCTCTCTACAAGAACTGATGAAAGACTAGTGTATAATTGGTAACTGATTTAACATCCCAGGTTTTGTCTCTGCATTGTCAGTTGAGAAAGGAAGAAGTTGAGCAGGGAGAGGAAAAGTGCTCTGGAGTTTTTTTTCTGATTCTCCTTATTCTTTTAGTTCTATTAATAAAGTTTCTTTATACCTTTGAAGTTTTAAGCCTGTTTCACCCTTCGCCTGGTCCATATCTCACAGCAAGAAATGAGTAAGTGCACTGGTGATTTTAGCCAGCGCTAAATTATTTGGTGCATTGGCTGGGAAGCTCAAATTGGTGAATCTTAACCACTACAATTGAAAACCAGGAGTTTGTTTGACTTTTAAGTTTATAGAACCAAATCATGTCTGGAAGAGAGGAGAGCTTCTGTGACAGCACAGATCAGTTCAAGGCATAGCACACTTCACTCACAAGTTAGCCCTAAACACAAATGTTTTTATGTTACCCCTATAAAGGGATATTTCACTTACAGTCTATAACACTGATATTTGGTTTCCAGAAACTTGTTTTAATCTATCCCTTATTGGTTTTGATGCATTTTTTCCACATATTGTCCACATTTCTATCTTGCCTGAACAGGAGATACAGTTAGAACTTTTAAATTCACATTATCTCCTTCACAAGTCTTGGAATATCTAGTTGTTTTCATAATACCCCAGCTCCAGAAGTCAGTAGAAACATATCTAAAATCATATTTTAAATCCTTAGAGATTAGGTGAAAGTTTAAAAATGTGACTTGTGATTTAAAATACAGAATGCTAATAAAAAGCATTCAAAACTCATGTTTTTCCTTGACCTTTATTTGAACTTTCAGTATTTTCTTTGTCCTGATCAATGCTTTTTGAATCTTTAAAACTGGCAAACATACTACTTTGCAGCATCACAAATATTTTGAAAATGGGTTATGTATGATTAGCCATCACAGCTTCAGTATTTATTCTACTTTGTATTTGTAAGCAAAATGTGAGCCTTACATTGAAAAAATCTCAGCTATGATGTACAGCTTTTGGTGATACTAAGTTTTGTTTCAGAAAAGACCCAAGAGCTACTCCACAATCTATTTTGATCATAAGATTATCAGACCAGAGTTGAAATGTGAATTATTCATTGCAATCATAATGACTCACTGTAGAGAGTAGTTAGGGGGACTGTCAGATCACTTTATGGTATTTTGAGCCATAACCTGTTCTGTGCCATTTCTTCCTAGCATCTATGATTAAGACAGTGTCCTGGAAGCTGGAGGGTTCCAATTAAAGAATATTGTACTTAGCAATCTTTGGTGGCATGTGCTCCCCTAAGGTTATTGCAAATTGCTGCACTAATTTCATTGCATCCCTGAAGGCTGTCCAACTAAACAAGCAATTTCCTCTCCTAGCTGCAGAAATAAACTGTTCCTTTGCATGTTAAAAGTGAAAGGGATAAAATCCTATCCCTCAAAAGAACCATAACAGTAGAAACAAAAGAAATGTTCATGTGCAGGACAGCACAGGACTTTGGCAGCTACTTCAGGTAGTGAGGCAGAATGAAAGCTGCAGCTTATGTTACTTGCAGGGGTGGCCAGTTTCTCCCAGAGCCTTTAGTGTGAATGGTTACAGATGCCTAGGATGCTGCTGCAAAAACAAAAGGGAATGCAGAATACATAAGCTTTACATATCAACACTTTTGTTTATTCAGCACTTACACAGAGTTCACTACACCAAACTGAGACACAACTTCCAAATGGAAGGGTGTACATAAAAATAAATAAAATGGAAAAAATTAAATTTAAATTTATTTCTCCACCAATAATGAATAATACATTAATCTTTTGATGTGCCATAATATCACCCCCTCTACATATTTTTATGTTCATAGATAAATCAAACACTGAACAAATTAATTACAAACTTACTTGAAATAATACATTTACTATCCTAATGGATTTTCAGGTCAAGAAATTTAATTATTTTCCTATACACTGAAGCACAGAAGTTTGATAATCAGGAGTGAGCGGCTCTGTTCTAAACTCCTGTTATAGCTCTGATTTACCAAGTAATGTAAACTTTTGAGTAATCAGTAAAGATTTTATGCATAAATTGTTTTCTCATACACCCTTCTTTCAGAGATGCAACTTAGTGTTTAAAATAACTAAACAAGAAAGATGCTGAATTTTATGGTTGAAAACAGTGAAGGTCAGAATTATGAGTGCTATAACCATCAAGCCCTCTGATCTTTAAGCTGTTTCAGTTTACAGAAAGAGAACTTTAGTTACATAATAAAAGACAATAGCCATGGTCTAAACCCACAAACATTATGGTCAGATGTAAAACAGAAAGACATGTTAAGATTGGGGAGGTATATATTCAGCTTGAATTTTAGTTGATTAATTTGGTATATTTGATCACATATATTTTGTATATTTAATTGCAAAAACATGGAAGCAAACTTGGAACTGCACACATTACGGTACCTTTAAAACTGCTGTTTATTCTCCTGCCATTGGACTGGCACTAGAGCTCATTAGTCTCAGATGTTGGCAGAAGATTATTGAAACTGAGGCCCTCACTGTCCATCACTGAGAATGAGGAGAACATTTTATCTTGAACTTCTATCAATATCAGTAATGCAATATTAGCTGCCGTACTGCAGCGTCTTAGGTTGGAGAAAAAGGTTTATACTGTTCATCACAACATATCTGACAGCAAAGCCTAGAAAAAATCTTATTTATGATGTTAAGTAGTTCTGTTTCTAGATCACAGAACCTAAACATGAATGATAATTGTGATAACATAAAACATTTAAATTTGATGTTGTGTAAAATTACAAATGAAGTAAAATCTTCTAAATTAAAGTTTCTTACTTGCATCCTTAGCTGAAGTTTACAATGAACACTTGGCTGGAATACAGAAATAAGAAAATAGAGAAATGCTTCCCTGATCTCCTTATTTTCCCTGCAGAAAAGAATATTATCCATTATAGTCCCTTGTGGAATGCAATATTTCATCTTGTGTGGTCAACCAATATAAGTAAATATATACCAACCTGACATTTTTGTGTAGAATTACTGCATTTTTATTTGCAGTACAAAACACAGTATAAAATCAGCTGCTCTCTGCCGGGTACAAAGTTGCTTTAAAATAATGTTGAGGGTCAAATCAGTGGGTTTAGGAAGGGGAGAGAAATTTATACTTTATGGCTTTTATTTCCGAATATCCTGCATTAGTATAACTTCTTTTGTAGGCAGGAAATATTTTAATATGATTCCTTCAGATGCTACTCAGCTCCACTCTTGTATAAGGAGTCACTTTATTCCTCACACAAGGGGACTAAAAATCACAATATCCTCTGCAAACCTGACTGTACAGTATCTTTGCTATATTAGAAGAAAGTTTTTTTATTGTAACAAAGAATATGGGTCATTAATCAAATTGTAGGGTTTTTCTCTTGGACAGTCACATGAGCTTGTGAATTCCATGTGTATTATAAATAGTAAGATTTGTTTAACTAGAACACCTCTGTTTAATCAAATTATCCACCCTCTGCAGTATTGGTTCTGGCATACTATAACATTAGAATTACTTTTAATGAATTTTCTATTTCATGGAGGAAGGATGAGGAGTTTGATTTTAAAAATCCATTTCATGTTTTATCTCACACTACTAATTGCTATTTAGGAAGAGCTATGATAAGATAATTCATTGATGGAAAGAAACATTGAAAAATTAGGCAACATCAATTAGTACAGTAAAAAGTAAATGTCATGAAAGATATTAGAATACAAATCTTACATCTACCTTGTTGCACCAGGAGTAATTATTGCAATATGAAGATGGATTTTTTTGTTAAATCAGAGGAATGTGCATAAATTATTCAAGAAGACGTGATTACATAAAGCTATCATTGTGCTAGAATGTGTAGAAATTTAGAATGCTAGAAATTTTCTTTTTAAGCTAAAAAATGTATATTTCTGTCACAAAATGATATACTATGAAATTAAAACCTCAAACCAAAAATAATAGGAAAAAAACTAGAAGAAAATTCACAAGTAAGTGATAAGTAATAAACTGAGCGATATACATATGCACATATACAAAAGCTGCAACAATATTACTTCTGGATTTACTAGCCCATCTTCCTCTGATGCTTTGTCTCTTCAACTAAATTGCATTAATGCAAATGAGGCTTTAGAAAAGGAATTGGTATTAAGCTGCCAAAAAAAAAAAAAATTTAAAAAAATCAAAACAAATCTCAAAAGCATTACAGAAATCTAAGTACATGTAAAATAAAAGTCTAATCAACAATATGTCTCCAAACTCCAACCTAGAGCATTACCTCTTTCAAGTATTAGATTCAGCTTTTATTAACATGAAAGGAAAGAAGTAGATGATCTTTTTTTCTCATCATGTTAAAGAAGCAGATAATTTAAGTCTGAAAAGGTTACTATACACTTCTGATCCTGTGCCACCTTTATATTCTGTGTATTGCAATGTCTGGATGATTCTATGATGTATAGGTCTGTACTTTAGATCCAAACTAAGCTAACACTTCCATCAAAGTTCATTGAGTTCTCTGAATGTTAAAACTGACAAATCCTTGCACGCTTTCAGATGTGTTCTATCAAAAGTGTTAGGAGGATAGGCTGGATTATATCCAGAAAAGGGGACTGCCTCCAAATGTCTTCCAGATTGTTCTTCTCCTTGTTAAGCTATTGGATATTCGCTACAGAGCTGACATAATTGGTGTACAAGTTGGAATCTGTGAGTGCAAACCGAGCATAAAATGAACTGGGAAAAGCATAAAAAGTCTGGGAAAGTCTTCAGTGCCTAGAAAAGTTGTGGTAATAACTTCTCTTCTGAGAGGCAGAAAAGGAGGAGGCATAACCATTTTGTTTTTAGGAGAGAACAAAACCAGGAAGATAGCCTTGCAATATTTTGCTGATGCTGGTATCTGATCTATGCAGATCATAGTATCCTCGTATGTTGAAGATCATGAGGTATTTTGTATTCCAGAATGGTCCTCAGCCCATAACAGTGTAAAATCCTAGTAGATGGAGGACAGACTGGACAGGCTGTTTTTCTGGACAGAGTGAAAAGGAGAAAGGTAGTACTGCTTTACTGACTTTAAAAGTCTTTTTGTTTGAATTCTTACTTATATGGCTTGTAGCCCTCTGTACAGTTTGTGAAGTTTTTCCCCACAGTCAGTAGGTTCACAAACTCTCTTCTATAATTGCAGGCAGAAGAACTGTGAGAACAGTTTTAAAATGTGCAGCCCTCATAGGGTACTTATACGTAAATAATGTCAAGTCACACCAAGTGCTCAGATTTTGAAAAATGTCTTTTGATAAAACATGTGGTTTCCAGTTAATTCTCTTAACTGGCTGGTATTTAAAATTTAAATATTTTAATTTTTCAGGGAAGTATTGGCACAGAATAAAATAGGAATTATTTTTCATTTGGATGCATCCCTAATGTCATCCTTTCTAATTCCATAATTAGGGGCAAGATAGAGACAGTGCAAATCAAACAGAAAAAAAAAAAAAAAACCACAGTCACATTACTACACTGAGGCAATAAATATAGTATTTCGGTGAAAGAGGGAAAGAGCTTATTTCTATCCTTAATGATGCCTAGCACCTCTGGAGAACCTTTATGAAGTCTGGTTCAACAGACAGAGAAACACACATTAAGTCTCAGAGAGCAAACCCTTGTACAAATCGTAATTCACTGTGAGCTCTTCAGATAAAGTAATTCATCCATAAAAATTTATAGCAGTTTTAGGAAATGTGTTAGTGTGCAGCAACCATTTGAAATCAGTTTCCTGTAGTAAAAGTAAAGTAATACTTTACTTAATTAAATTGTTCTGCATCTAGTCCTTCCATCTTGCCATTATTCGTTTGGTGTGAAGAATGACACTGCTTTTGATGAAAATGGTGCTGTAGAAGCTTTTCTCCCTGAAGAACAATGCATGGTTAGCACGTTAGTCAAACCTGCATCCAGCATATTTAATGTGATTCTTAACAATACTTCATTGTCTTCGTAATTATAGTAGTAAGCATGATCTCTGTCTTTATTACCCATTTTTCCTAGATAAAACCATGATGGTTGTTATACAGCTCTTCCTCAATATTCTAAACTTAAAATAAGTAAATAAATATATCTGTTAAATAAATACACTGCTGAAGTCCTGCATCCCTCAGGAGTTATACCTGTCATTGACTTGCTTCTGTGGGTAACTCCAATCTAAATTATACATTTTTCTTTTGAGCCGTCTGTGGCACATACAGCCAGTGGCAGCCAGCTCACAGCAAGAGAATAATCCAACTCAGTACAGTACAACAAAATACAAAGCTGTGCTGCGTTTCCCAGAAGCAGCCAGACAATGTGATTATATTGTTCCAATACCAAAACCAGTTCATTTTTCAGTAACTTAGCTGTCTTTGAATTGTTTCACTTTGCTCACTGCAGACAAGTTCTTCAGAAAAATCAATGCATATGTAGAGATGAATAATAATCTGATGTGGTGGAAATTGGTTTGCTGAATAACTGCCTCTTAGGAATTCTTGACTAAACAGGATCAGTTGGCAGGACATTTAACCTCATTTCTTGAGTTTCCTGTACTCAAAGCAGGGGTAATGATAGAGTCACCGTATAGTTTTCTTTCATTAATTATGCCAGAATGTTTTAAAATCTCAAAGCAAAAAGTTTATTAGCAATATAACATATAATAATTATGACTCATTTCAGGGTCAGTTTAGGCTGCATGAATATTCCTCATAATTTTATGATCCATCTGTAGCAAATTAATGGTGAGTGAAAGGAAAAAATATTATTAGGATGAGCATCTTTTTTTGCCTCAATGTCAGAAACATGAGTACTCTCTTCTGTAATTGCTCTTAAAGAAAAATCTATTAAAGAATTCTTCTGGTGTCGTATTTTCTCAGGATTTCAACAAGCTGATTTACAATCTACCATTCAGAAATATTCATTATATTATTTTATACCCAAACAGTAATCCAGATCTATCCAACTCAGACTGTAAAGTTAATTAACTTTTACAATATTTAGAAGTGAGGTTAGACATTCTCAGACCTTGGAATCAGAGACATTAGCCAAGTCAAATGATTTTACAGGCAGTTTGGTTAATGGGGCTATAATCTAGCCATAATAGCCTCTTTGGGCTTGGGCCAAGGTAAGCATTTTAAATATGCCTCCTTCCTCTGTCAATAGCTGACTCAGAACTTCAGGAGAAAAAAAGTATCCCTCACATGACAGTGAAAATCTGGATTTATTAATTTTACAATGTCCTTGTACTTTTCTGTGACCTGGCTGGAAGATTTTAGATTAAGAAACTTCTATCAATTTGAGAGACAGCCCCCTTTTCTGCATTAAAACTACATTACATATTTGATGGTAACTCCTAAATTACTTAAGATGTCTGCTTCATTATTTGCTCTTTTCAGGTGTTAAATGTAGGTATGATAAATTATAAGGGCAAGAGGTGAAAACAAATGAAAACAACTTGAAATTCCATCTGAAAAGAAAAAAAACCACTTTTGCTGTGAAGGTGGTCAAACATGGCACAGGTCGTCCAGAGAGATTGGGGCATCTTCATTCTTGGAGATATTCAAAGCCTGATTCTACATATTCCTTGTCAAACTGTTGTAGCTGTCCCTGCTTGAACAGATGATTTGACTAGGTGAACTCAAGAGATGTCGTCTAACTTCAAATGCTTCTCTGCTAAAAACAGGATTGGACTGCTTTTATTTTAAAAATGAATCTGAAACTGTATTTTCAAACAACCTAATAACAGAATGGGGGAAAAGTAAGACTGAAACACAAAAGAAATATGGAAAGTCTCTGTGTGCCTAGAGTCCCCGCATTTAATTTAGGGCTGTATTTGTCACATATATGTATGCAAACTCCACTGTGAAGCAGGCATAGCTGTCAGGAGTGGCCCTTGGGTTGGACACAGCTCTTTCTAGCTGTCCCAAAAATAGACCCACTGATGGCCAAAGCTGAACCCATCACCAACTCCTGTGGTATTTCTGTATAACATATTTAGGAAAGTGTACAAATTGCTGCACAGAAGCTGTGTAAAACAGAAGAAACACATAAGGTAAACAGCTCTACAGATATCAAGCTCAGTGAAAAAGGAGAGGAAGTGCTCCAGACACTGGAGGAGAGGTTCCCCTGCACACCATGGTGAAGCAGGCTATTCCTCCAAGGCAAGAGGGGTACCACACTGCAGCAGATGTACATACCCTGAAAGAAGCTGCAGTCTGTGGAGAGCCCACACTGAAGTTCCTGGCAGGAACTGCAGCCCTCTGAAAGGAGCCCATGCAGGAGAAAATTTTCTGGCAGGAGCTGCTGTCTGTGGGAATGCTAGGAGCAATCCATTCCTGGAGGACTACAGCCTGTGGGAAAAGACCCATGACAGAGCAGTTCCTGAAAAACTACAGTATGTGGAAGGACATACCTTGGAGATATTTGTGAAGAATTTTATCCCATGGGTTCAATTTTGTTCATATACATCCAACCCACCACCACCTCTCCTGTAACACAGAGGATGGAGTCAAAATGCATATAGGCCTTCCCACTGCCTCTTTCTGACCTTCCATAACAATGTAGAAGCAGTTCTGTGACTCCTTAGAGTTGAGCAGGAGAAACTTCTTCGTTTCCCATAAAAATAACAAGCTCAAAAAAAGTGCCTGCTTCATGTATGGTTTGGAATTTTTTAATATAAACACTTCTTATTTGACAAATGGAATCAAAGGAAGCATTTTCATAGGCCACCAAAATAGATACTATATATATAGGTACTGTACCTCTATATATATAGGAACTATATATACCAAAATAGTATTCAGATACTTCCATGTATCGAAAGAACACATCTTTACAAATATTTCAATTTATTTAGTAAAATAAATTGTCAGCTGCTCGTTTTGAACATTCCCATATGATCATAGACACCCTTACAAAATACAGTAAAATAATTGAAAACTTACCCTTTTTTCCCATCCATCTCAAATTTCAGGGAAAACAAGTCTATTTCTGCTTATATTTATTTATTTATGCTTATATTTATGCTATATATTGAAATCATATGACAAGCAGAGTGATTTCTTTTAATGTCTTTTATATGAAGTAAAAATTTGGGATTTTGGGGGTTTTCTGCTATTTTTTCTTTTTCCAGCCTAAGAACCTCTGAATCAGAAAGAAAAGGTTCAAAGAGTGAAAGAAAAAATATTTAGGTAAACTGAGCAATGAGATGGGATTCTCATTACCAAAAACAAATGCAAAGCAAATGTCTGGGATTTTTGGTTTTCTAAGAAAAAAAAGAATCACCACTTCTTAAAAATTTGAATCAGCTTGAATTTGCTTGAAATGATTGTCTATAATGCAACTGTGTTACAAATATCAGGAAGACTTAGAACTGAGATGTGTTAGGTGATACCCAAAAATGGCAGTGAAATTACCAATATTTCCATTTCAAGCAGAGATACAAATGTTGAGTCTGTTTATGCATCTCTTGTGTTCTCCTGCCTTTTGCGTTTCTATACCTAAAATGCCACTTATATGAGTTTTCACAGGAAGCAGGTATTAAAAGATAAACAATTAATTGATGAATAACATTGTAATAGAACGTGTATATGCATATATAACCAGTGCAGCTTTTGAAAGAGGACAAATTCTAAATTAAAATATTATTGTTTGTAATTGACAATACCCATCTGAGAATTAATCTCAACAGCACACAATTATTTATTCCTTTAGTTCTTTAAATCTAGTTGTAATCACTTTCTGAGTGTTGTTCAATATCTCAGGCAGTATAAGGAATCCATTTCAGCAGTGTCCTGTTAAGCAGAAGGTCTCATAGGAGTAACTCTTTTATTCCAGGGTGTTGTGGGTAACCCAAAAGGTTTTGTAGATGTTTAGATATATGTGTTCCATACATCTAAACTGTCTTTCTAACACCTAGCAGCCTTGGGTCCTTGAAAAGTTGGAAGCACCAAAATTCAACTGTCTCTCTCACTTGGGGCTGTCTTTGCTCATGGGAGATGGTTCAGTTGGGGTTTTTTGTCCTTCTCTTTTGTTCCTTCCTTGCATCTTGGACTGCCTTGGGGTGAATCTACAGGTGCCTGTCTTAAGCTGTGGTGCCATGCAGGGGGATACGGGGTGGCCCCACTCTGGTCTGTGTCTCCTGCAGCTCACCAGCAGCTCCCAGCCAAGGAGAGGAGACACAAATTGCCCCAGCCCAGCTGCTTCACCTTGCCTTGCCTGCCATTTTCTTCTCTAGGCAAGGAAAGTCCCTCCAGGAATTCTTACCTTTGATAGACCACAAGCTACTTTTGGAGATCCATCTGTCAGAGAGATAAGAGAGGAGGAAGAAGGCAGACACCATCTTCCCTTTTTCTTTAGAGCCATGAACTCAGCTGTGGAGCACCATCTTTTGTGGGGAACGGAGTTTCCCACCATTTCAAGTCTCTCTTCATTCCCATGGGGTTCATGAGATTTGGCAACTTTGTTTGTAGAGGTCATTTAGTGTTATTTCATGCCTATTGCAGTTTTGCCCGTTAATAAACTGTTATTTTTTTCACTTATATCTACTTGTATCTGTTCCTTATTGGTGGAATCTGTATTTGGAATGGTTAATATCATAGGGGAAGACAACTAATCCCAGAATGCCTCTTGAATTGTCTCAAACCAAGACACAGGGTAAAAATATACAAATATTAATTTTAAATTTGCACAGGGGTTGATTGCTTAGCTATCCTTTGGAGGGGAAAAAAAAATCTTAAGGAGAAATATACCTTGTTGAGTCATGGAGTGCATGCTTCCCAATCTCCTGGTCAACTCTGGCCCTGTCTTAGCCTGTGCCCTACATTAAATGTAGTGCAGCCAGCAAGTCAAGGGAGGTGATTCCTTCTCTCCACACTGCTCTTCTGCGACTCCACCTGGAGCACTATGTGTAGTCCTGGTGCCCTCAAAATAAAAATGACATGGAACTGTTGGAGCAAGTCCAGAGGAGGCCATGAAGTTGATAATGAGAATGGAGCACCCTTCCTATGAGGATGGGAAGAGAAAGTTGGGACTGTTCACCTTGGAGAAGAGAAGATTGCGTGGAGACCTCACAGCAACATTCCAGTATCTGAAGGGGGCCTACAGAAAAGCCAAAGAGGGATCCTTCTCCAGAAGCTGTAGTGACAGGACAAGGGGGAGCACAATGGCTTCTCCTGTGAGTAGGTTTGGTTTAGATTAGATATTAGGAAGAAAGTCTTTACCATGGACTCGGTGAAGAACAGGTTGCCCAGAGGCTCTGAATGCCCCATTCCTGCAAGTGTTGAAGGCCAGGTTGGACAAACCTTTGGACAACCTGGCTGTCCCTATCTGTGGCAGTAGGGTTAGAACCAGATTATCTATAAGGTTCCTTCCAAACCAAACCATTCCATGATTTTATAATTCTCCATCACTTTTCTGACACAGTTGGATGTGTTGAAAGTCTTTCTCACCAAGCATTCATCCATTCTGACCCTACTTTGGATATGGCAACATAATTTGGGATAAGGAATTTAGGGAAGGAGCAGGAAAATAGAAAGTGTCTACGTTAGATTGGAAAGAATTGTTACTGTTTCTGTTGTGTTTGACTGAGCACAGGCCTGTTGCCAGTTGGTTTCTTCAACAGAACAAAGAAACAATGAGATTTTAGAATTGTTTCTTTTTATTAGTATTTATCATTTATTTATTTTTGGAATAAAGAAGTAAGGCTTTGAATTTCTGTTAACTGTAGGCTGGCCTAAGGTTTCAGCAGTAAGGCTTTTTGATCAAACATGCTTGTCGTCTAGGATCAAAGACTTCAAATCACAAACATGAGGCCCCCAGGCAATCTAAAGTGAAGAACATGGGCAGGACACGCTCTTGCCCTGAAAGAAAATAAACAAAACACCTTATTCAGATTTCAAAGATAGACTTTATTCTAAAGTCACATGGACAAAGAAATTGAAAAAACCATTTTCCCTAAAAGCATAGCATTTTTTAACTTTCAAAAGTACAAACACAGAGATTAGGCTACAATGGTTTTGCAGGGCTACATAGCTGCAATTTAAAATAAATATACTTTTAAAACTTAGCTTTGAATGTTTTTAGATGAATCACAGATTACAGGCTTTCCTTGTCTTTTTAAGTTTGTATATTTCTCTTGAAAAACATCAACATTTCAATTTCACATATGATATAACTGCTGTATTCTTACTTCAGTTCTTATATATCACTTGGTCAATCCTGTCAAGAAATATTCATTATTTATTCTTCATTGTGGATGATCTGGACAACACTCCTCTCTAAACAAATCCAAATTATTGTACAAAAGAAAATGATTTATGATAAGGATTTTCCTTCTTACGTGATCACAGCTGTGTTTTAGATGACTTATCCACGTACAGCACTTTTTAGTAATAATTGATTCAAAATACTTTCAGTTTTACAGTTTACAAATTTATGCTCCTATTTTCCAGTTCCTTGTTGCTTTATATTACCAAATGCCTTTCAGATTTACTATGCTTCATCAATAAGAGATGACTTATAACATGCCTTAGAACTGCTTGCTCAATATTACTACTCGTAAAGATTATGTTGGTCTGAGAGTGATAGGTTTTTCATTCTGCTAACAACTTCCTCTAAACTAGAAAAGAAAAATTTTATTTTTTTTCTGCTATGGCAGTAAGAGCAACAAGACTTAATTATATATTCATTACTTTCAACTAAGCTTTTTAAGAAAAATGATACCTTATATGCTTTTTTTGTTTTTTAAGTAGATTTCCCTAAAAAGTATCCATACTGGAAAATGTTTATTTGCATTTGCACAATGGGAAATGTCAAGATTATTTTGCATATAATTTGTTCATCAGTTTCAAAAGTCCTAAGTTCCAGGAGAAAAATACAGAACAACTTTGCTTGATGGCAAAAAGTTACACAAAACCCACTGTAATTCAGAAAAATCTTTGTTATTGAAAATAATGAGCCTTTTACTGCAACACAACTCATTATGATTGATAAAGAAGTGCTGAAATCCTTCAAGTATACTACTGAAGAGTCTTTTCTCTAAAGACATCTTTCAGATTTTGAAGTAGAAAATAAGTTGTCGGTGAGTGTTGCGGCTGGGTCCTGGGGGCCTGTCCGTCCCCCAGCTTCTGCCAGCAACAAGCCCAGACAGTCAGGCTGTCCCAGGGGACAGAGCCACCGTCCGGGGTTCTGCAGGCAGCCTCCAGCCAGGGGTAACCCTTGGAGCACGGGCAGAGGCTTTAGGGTGATCAGCTCTTTGAGCAGCGATTTCTGCTCTGTGATCAGCTCTGCTCAGCCCAGCCAGCTCCGTTCAGGGGTACCCCTGCCCACACAGATAAGAGACGGGAAGATCATACGGCGTTCCACAGAAGGTCTTTAATGCGGGCTTCAGCGAAGGGGGACAGTGATGGTCTAACCACCGATCTGGGAAAAAGCTGGGGTGTTTATAGGGAAGGGGAGAATCAGGAAGGGGACCAATGGTCTGAGAGGGGATAAGGTGACCAATAGTTAACAGGGAGATAACATGGGGTCCTGAAGCAGGAAGGGGTCCACAGCTTAGTCACAGTGACTAGGCAGTTTTATCTTCTCTTAGGGGCTTGATCTCTGGGGAGGATGCCTGTCAGAGGACTGGGCTTCCTCCACAAGTGAGAGTCTCAGAAGTGGGGGAAAAAGAAAGAAAAGTCCCTTGAGAAACCCATGGGAAACTCATGCTGTGATGTAACTTGACCACTCCTTATTGAAATGTGAGTACTGCTATAAAATATTTTAACAACGTGGATCTGCAGTGGGTTATTTTTTAATAATAACTTACTGTCTATTAATTTTCACAGACATTTGCAACTAGATCCACTTTAAAGAAGCAAGCAGGCATATCAAGAATTTCCTCCAAAACTTTCCATGAAAAAATGCATGCCTAAGTACTGCTGTCATCTCCAGAACATAAATGTATGCCTAGTGAGTTTGGAATTTAATATGAGTTTTATAAAAGCTGTTATTTTGGCATGTTTCTTCCTGGACATTGCAATAATTGGAAACCAGGTGCAAGAATGGAATATAATATTTCTGGTTTTGTAAATCAAGGTACAGCAATGATTACTTGTTAATAAATGTATTAAATAATAAGATTTGTCCAACTACAATCAACAAAGCTGAAGAAAGAAGTTTCTTTTTGCTTGTACTGGAACACAGAATTCCATCAAACTGATACCTGAAAATCCAATGCAATATTGCTTTCATTGTTCGGAAAATAATAAAAACAACCTAACCCTTTGTGCTGGGTACTTTACTTTCTTCACTTTCTTTGGGTACTGTACTTTCTTCACAGTAGCTAGTGTGAGGCTATATTTTAGTTTTGTGCTGAATATATAGATAATATACTGAACTACTTGCACAGCATCAAGACCTTGTCTGCCTCTTATACCACCAAGGAGTCTGCTAGGGGTGAGTGGGAAACTGAGAGGAGTCACAGCCAGGACAGCTGACCACAGCTGACCAAAGGGATATTCCAGACCATATGACGCCATGCTCTGTTTATAAGGTGGAAAGAGAAATTGGAGATGTTCATCGTGATGGTATTGGTCTGCTCAAGTAACAGTTTCATGTGATGGGCCCTGCTCTTTTGGAGATGGCTGAACTTCCCATGGAAAGTGGTGAATGAATTCCATGTTTAACTTTGCCTCTGTGCATGGTTTTTGCTTTATCTATTAGACTGTCTTTATCTCAACTCACCAGTTTTCTCATTTTCAGCCTTCTGATTCTCTCCTGCATCTTAAGGGGGATGGAGAGGAGAAGGGGAGGAGTGAGAAAGTATCTGCAGAGGGTTTAACTGCTCTCTGGGCAGTTACCATGACAACCCTCCAAAAAATGAAAAGTTTATATTGAGATGGAAGACAAGACACAGACACAGTTCTTTGTTTTAATTTTTGTAATAGCTAGCTCCCTTAGGCACCTGTTAAGAGAATTATTTAGCTAGCTCTCTTACACAGTATTTAGCTTACATAGTATTCTTACAGAGTATTTAATTAATTTATTAATAATAAATATATTTTATTATGTCTCTTCCATGGCTTTTCAATAGGGTAGCAGGTAAGTTATTTACCATGAAAAAAACCTAATTTAAGGAGAATAATGAATCCTCACCTAGGTTATATCAACTGTTCTTGGTTCAAATGGAAGCTTTTTAAAATACCCATATAATTTAGGATTGGACAATGCTTTCTTTTTACAAAACATGCAATTTAAGTTGTCTACATTTTCAGATATTTCAGTAATTTTAAAATAAAGATTAATATATGCTTGTTTTAGGGGAGGACTTTAATAGAACAAGTTTATTTTAAAATATACTTTCCACCCATTCTTTAAATCTGGTCCTTCTATTCATTTATTGGATATTTTAGGGCATGAACACTTTAACTTAGGTCACTGACCTTTAGATGCTGAATTATAAAAGATAGCTTGTATCTACACCCAGGGATTCTCTAGAAATAAAGACGTTAAAAAAGAGAAAACTGAACAAACAACAATAACAACATAAAAAAACAAGCAAAACCAAGCAGACATTCATCTGACACCACAGGCTTGAAACTCTCAACAGTAGCACAGTGAGGTTTCCTAGCCAAGGTCTTCACCATTTATACTGCATTGTATGAAATGTAATTTAGTGTTTGTGCATTATTATAAGTCCTGTTGCCTTTTTTTTTTCTTCCTTAAATTACGTGTAATAATAATGAACATAGCTAACAAAGCAAAAATGACAGGCTTGAGTATGGTATTTTATATAATGTGCAGTTTCATTTAGATGAGAGTGGCAGTGACAACAAATTAAGTAAATATTGGCCAACAGCAGTCTTTCAGTTGAGTATAAATTGGCACTGCCGTCACACCCATCTGTCCAGTCAGGCTGTGGGAACATTGATTATGTCCTGCTACAACCTCTTTTGAAAAATGTCAAATGTAATCCTTTATTAGACTTAGAAAACAGCACTTTTGAATTCTAGCTCAAAAAGAGAGAAAAATGCTTCATACGTATACTGCAATACAAAGTAAATATTTTTGCCAATTAAGAACAACTATCTTTGGGTAGTTAATTATCATTACAGGTCTGCCAGTAAAGCCCTGCTTCTCTGTGAACCAGTGCTACTAGTAGATTACACTCCTAATTGCCTTTTTTTTTTTTTTCTTTTTTTTTTTTTTCCTTTTTATTTTTGCTAATTTTTAATTTAGGGAGGAGTGATCTTTCAGGTATAATTCCAAACACTAGTTTTTTCAAATTCAAAATCAAGCTGGTGGATACAGTTGGAAAATACCTTTATCATCTAGGAAGTCAGAACAGAATAATGGATGGATGTACCTCTTCAGTAAATCAAGAGAATGGTAGAGAGGTTGGAGCAGCTGCACATCTAACCAGAATTTTCTTTATTAAGGAAAGATGGTCTTTGCCAACAGGATAGCATCCAGAAAATACCCTGTCTGAGTATTTTATTTCCACCTCTGGGAAGGCAAGTGGATCATCATCACTCACCTTTTTCAAAAGTTTTTACATTAACTAGGGGATAATATAGGCATACATGTATAGAAAAATAGGCTGTGTCAACACTGCGTTTTCTGAAGTGCTAGGACATCATTTAACATTTGATTTCCTGTTAAAGAATGCTTAATAAAGTTGAAAGGATACCTGCAGTGGAAATTATTACTTGAAACACTATATATATATATATATATATATATATATATACATATATTTAAAGCCTAGCAATTTAACCTCATCCTTAAAAAATCCTCAATCTTTTACACCTTTTTCTCTTTTATATTTAAGAAACTTTTGTAGAAGCTATAGTTTTGTTATGGATTTAATCATAATGATACTAATAATATGGTGTTCTACTGTCCCTGACTCTCATAATTGATTTGCCACACTTCTTTCACTGTAAGTTTGTTCTGTTCCTTATTATCTACAGAATTTCCCCACTACCAGCAAACACTCCCATTTCAAAGTTAATATTAAACAAGACAATTAATATGTATATGCATAAAGTTATTTCTCATGCATTTTAATAACAAAAATTATAATAAAAAAGATCAAAGTAGTCATACTAATACAAACTCTAGGCTCTTTCTGCATCTTAGTCCTTCTGGCAGTCTAGATTACTTTGATTGCAGAAGATCTCTTCATACCAGTGCCACATTTAGCCTAGATGGATGTCATAGTCAAATGCACTGGAAAAAAAGAACCTGTGAGTTGCCAAGATTTTAAAAAATCAAAATACAAGATACTGAATTCATTCCTATTCAGTAAAGTAAAAGTATGTAGCTTTTCAAGACCAGCTCAGGGTATGACTTCCTTCTTTGTCAGGGGAGTATGTTAAAAAAAAGGAACAAGGACAAATAATATGTTCCAAACTTCCAGCTAATTATAATTTTCCCATTTTTCACTATGCTGTTTTTTCCTTTAATCTTCTCCTTTTATTTTTCATTCCTAGTTAATAGCGAAGTATCTGCTTTCAAGTGAGAATACAAGGGAATCTTTATATTGGTTCGTTAATCAGTAATGAGTGGGTGAGACAGGTCAGAAATTGTTGCTGTATTTTCTCCCACTTACGTTTTTCCTTCCTCATCTTTGTTTCTCTGCATAGAGTTTTTATTTTTTGTTTTCATCATAGAAAGTAAAAAAAGTTTAAAGAAACTTGGACTTTTTAATCTACTTTTCCAAAGACAGTTTTTGCACACCCACTGCTCTACAATATACATGAGAAATTATTTTCCTGAATTTTCTCTGCAGCCACTGAAATCCTCCTTGCAACATGAAAGTGTGTTCCTTTATTTTGATTTTCAATCAGTTGTTTGTAGTTAGTAGTTAGTCCCTTTGCAGGTGGTCATACATCAAATCTTTCTGTCTTTCAGTGATGCCAGATCTGTCTCCATTTTTTCCATTGTTCTCAAAGTACTGACACTTTGCTTTCTGCAGTATTTCACAGACAAGAAAAGAGAGCATCACAGGGACGTTATAGGAAACTGTGATTCCTGGGAGGCAGATGGAATAAAGGAGAAAAGCTTACAAAAAACATAGGTCAAGCTCTGTGCAAAGAAAGGTCTCTCTTTCGAACATGATTTTACTTTTCTGTAAAACAAATTGGTTAATTAGGACTATCCTCTCTCAAAATTATGCTCTATCACCACAGGACTTTTTCTTAATGGAGCTCCTGGACATCTATATCAGATTTGTTCAGCTGCAGTTTTCCTCTTTAATTGAAACTAGACTAAAATGAAGTAAAAGTCATGTTGAACTTGCTGCTTCCTTTCTGCTATTTCCGTGTGATAGTTATCAAAATGTTCAGAATTACTTTCTTCTCCCTAATCTTTATTCTCACACAATGTCACTAATGTGTCAATACTCAGAGCCATCTCTGTTGTTCAACTACCAGAAAGAATCTCTGATCCTCATGAACTTAAGAATGGGGTAGCAGCTCTCCTTTGACAATACGAATCCAGTCCCTTTGATTGTTTTGGTCTTTTGATTATGTATTTTTTCCCCCTGGAGTTGGTGTAGAAAAGAAAAACCATGACTAGGCTGTCATGTCTCCAACATCAGACAAAGCTCCCCAATTTTGTAACAGGGTAATGAATGTCACATTGGTAGGGGCTTGCAAAACCAGGAGAACATAAACCAGGATTTATTCCTACTACTCATTCTTGGCTATTAATTTAAATCATTGGCATCATAGCAGTAACTAGTGATTAGTTTTGTTTCTAGAACCCTGAAATTTTAAAGTCTTGCAGGAGATCAGTAAAAATTGCAAGGGATCTGACTTTGTTACTCTCAATTGAATTTCAACCAGTGTCTAATTTGGTATGGGAGAGCTCACCTATTGTTTTCATAATGCCAAAATCACACTGAGAGTTTTGAACAAGATAACACCAAGAAAAATAAAGTTCATAAACACACAGTCATTATTTTATTTAATTAAACCTAGTTACAGTTCTAAATACCCAGAATCAAACTAATTACCCAACTAAACTTAGGAAAGGAAAAATTAGTGTAATTCAGAAAAACTGAACCAGATTATGATTTCTGGATAAAACTTGACACTACCAAATACAAATAATCATTTAATCCCAACTGCACCCTGAGACAACTACAAACTCCCTGATTATCTATAGTGTGACTGATATTTTATCAAATAAAAAATATATAATATAATAATACAGAATAGTTTCTTCCAGTATTGCTGCTTTTTTTTTACTGTTTTTCAATAAAAATATCTTGATTTTTGATGTCCCATTCATTGTGTATGCGGTCCAAAGTAAGGTTCTTCTTGAATTTTTAGCATTGTTATCCAATAATTGAGCATGTGAACTATGAAAGCCTACATTTTCTATTTTTAGTTTTTAATTTCTTATATGCTTTGCAAGTAGCATCTAAAACTTCCTCCATGTTTATTCTTGGGTTTTTGTTTTCGCTCTTCCTACTGGGAAAACGTGCCCTGTTTTCACTTTGAAAAGACACTTTTCAAAGGATCCTGCTGGTTTTAGAGAATATCAGAAAATTAAGAGATATTCTCTTAATTCTCTTAGCAGGAATATCTCCTGCTCAGAACAGCACATTTTTCTTTAGGACACCATAAGGTTTTTTTTGTAGATATGTTCATGCTAATTGTACCACCTCTTTAAAAAACTTAATTTCTGGTTAACTGTTTCATTTAGGTTTTCTTTGCCACTATTTTACCTCTGATTACTTGGCTGCATCTGTCATTCACATTATTGTTGCACTATGTGCTTGATTATAGTTTGTTGTCTCAGTATTTCGTCTACACTGTGGTCTTTTAATGGTGGTCTTTTAATGGTCACATTCCTGCTAGTGTGTTATTATGCTTATAATCTTTCCAATTTCTATTTTTTCTGCTAAATCATTTTAACTTTCTAATTTTAGCTTGAACCACAATCAGCTGAAAACATTGCAGACATGCGGGAAAGTTTTCTTTCAATAATTTAAAGTAATCTCTATTGTACATAGAATTTCTACTTCCCATAAGCCACCTTTTCATATTCTTTTGTCCTGGAAATTACAATAGACATCCATTATTTTCAATTGTTAATGGTTTGCTCTTGCCTATACGCTGCCTTCTCCTTATTTCCCATGACAGTTAGTCTTTACACACACATGCACGGTGAATTTCAGTAACATCAATTTTGGAAGAAAAAAGTGTCTGAGATTTTCTTAATTAAGTCAGACTTGCCCTTACAGCAATTCAATTTTTGCCTTTCAGTTTAGTTTGCAAGTCAAAGAAAGAGGAATGGCTGTTCCCACTTGTCATGGAGCACTGAAGGCTGGCTCTTCTGCACCATCAGGGACATGCAGATCCAAAGGGATGGGCATTGGCTGGACAGCCTAGTCAGGAGTGCTGTCCTAAGATCTACCTGGAAAACTGTGTGACATAGTTCACAGACGGTGACTCCTCTTAAACTGAAGAACTTAGAATTAGCTATTACCAAAGCATTATCTGGATACAGGACTCACACCCTTCTAATCACCTCTGCTTGAGCAACCAGCTGCAGGCAGCCTCCTGGTGATGCATCCTGCAGGAGAAACCTGGGCACAACAGACCCTGGGCTTTCCACACGTGGAGTTCACATACACAGGCAAGCTGTGGAAGTGTCACACACACAATAGCCATACACTGATGTTTTGCACGATTTTACAATGCACTTCATTCAGCTACTTATATAGAGCTTTTTTTATGCAAGGGTAAGGTTTCCAAAAGCAACTAACACTGTAGCCAAGTCTGGGGCATTTACTGTCCCATGCCACTTAATTTTTTTGGAAATCCAGTCCTAAGAACTTCATGGCTTCTGTCAATGTTCACAATTATTTATTATTTCTCTCTTTTTTTTTCCTTTTTTTTTTTTTTTAATAGGTTGAAACGGTCAGCTAATGTTATACAGCAAAAAAAAAGGTGCATAGAAGGGTTTTCCTGGTGGAAACATTTAGAAAGGGAGCATATCAAAAAGGTAAATTTATACCAGAGACCAGAAAAGAAGCTAACCCATGGAAGAAGCTGACGTATATTTCATATTTATGCATTGCATCTCTGTATCTGGTATAAATTTCTGTATCTCCAAGAGCATCAACTTGGATGTGCTAGTTTACATCAGTAGAGGAGCTGGCTCATCTGATACTGGCTTCTCTTCTCAATTTATACAGAAAGGGAAATGCTACAGCACTTTCTACTGAAGTTTCACAATTGTTCTGATTAGAATTTTGAGGCCTTTGCTTGCTCACCAATCCTTCATCTGTCTCACATTTGCCGGATCCAGGGGTAGGGGGTTATAGGTGTGTTTTTAAGTGCTGAAGCAGAGTTACTGAAATTCATGGAATTCATTCAGGCAACCTAATTGTACTCCCTTATGTACATAATATATACAATATATATTCTTAGATTTTTTTCTTAATCTTTTAAAACTACATATTTTATTTAGCAGGGAATTAATATTTAGTAAATATTCAGTAACTCAAAAACGCATGCTCCTTTTTAAGGCATACCTAATTAGAAACAATCGGGTTATAATCTAAACCATTCTATAATCTAAATTACCCCCAACAGAGCTCATTACCTTAGAAAAACAAGTGTCTTAATAGAAAAGATACTCCATCCCAAGAGCCCTTTTTACAGTGCTCAAGGTCATTAACTAACTTTGCCAGGCCCTCAAACACAGAATATTAAAAAGCACATTAGAACTATTTCGTACTGAAAGCCACCATTTCTAGGGAATGTTTCTTCTACAGTGGCATTGATTGTGAAATGTACTTATAACATTTGTAGATTGGTCCCCAGTGCAATGGGACACATGTAGGGGAAGCAATGTGCATGCATCTCACAAATTCATTCAAGCTAGAGTCTTTGTGACTTTCTTGTCAAGTAGTAGAGGCAAAAAAACATGAAAGTACATGGTAGGATGTATTCATGCAAACATAATTGTGTTGCCATATATAGCTATGATATACAGCTTTCCTAGTAGATCGTGCAATTTTTTTCTCAGCACGTTATAGCCCTCTGAGTAAGAACAAATCCTGTTCCCAAAACACACACTATCTACACATGATCTTCTGCGTGAAGATCATATTTGTTTTTATTTGTTTTCCTTGCTAATAGTTGTGCTGCTTTTACTTATTTTCATACATATCCTGTCTAGGTCAATACGTACAAGTTGCTTTCTAAAAGACATAAAAGGAGAAAAAAGTACTGAAAAATGTTTTCTGCTGACCTAGACAAGCATTTGATTTCTTTTCTACAGAAAGAGTACACTGTCTCACTTCAGTTGCAGCTTTATGTGAAGAGACAGCAGTGGGAGGAGAGAGACGTGTTCTTGAAACATCTGCACAACCTTGATGCTCTTACTTCAGATAGTACTTAACAGATCTTTATTACATGTTTTCTGCGAACTAGGTATCTGTCTTACAACAGAGGACTTCAGACTTGTCAGACTTAAAACAGCTCCCCTGAAAATTTCGACTAGAATCAGCGCTTTCTTCAAGGCATTGTCTGAAGTCGTCAGACTAGTTCTTTATGCTTTTGCTTTGATTTCTTAGCTAGATGCCCCAAATGAGATGTATGCACACAAAATCATATACTTCCAAGGAACTCATCTGATGAAATTACCTGAAACTTAGATGAATGATTAATAATTTTAGATATATATTACTCATTTGATTGAGGAAGGAAAGAGGACACTGTAAGCTGGTAGTTTTATAGGGTTTTGCTGATTTTCTTACATATTTATCTCTTTTCCTGAGAAACTTAAAATGAAGTACAGTGTCTGTCTATATATTTGCCTATGGATGATTTTAGTGGCTTGAATGTACTAGAGGTAATACTATATGACAAGCTGAAAAGCTTCCTTTCCCTTGAGGACAGGGCAAACACTTTCAGCCCTCAGCTTTTAATGTGTTTTAACCCATCTTCTCACAACATACTCATATCTTATAATTAATTAATTTTAAAATTTTTACTTGTGTGGCTTTTTATATCAATAATTTAAAATGCTGGAGCAGATGTATTTATTGCAAGCACTTTTCTCATATCTTCAGATGGGCTGCTCTCATTTCCACAAGTGCCAAAACCCTGCCTGTTGGGAAAGGTGATCCAGATGAGAGTGGCAAATCAGCAAGGCAATATATAGCTTATATATATATATATATATGCACCATTTTGTGCAGTGGTATCATCATTATAACACACTTTTGTGTTAAATCGTTCCTAACACTGTTGCTTTGACAATATCACAGGGCACTCCCCTACTCCATACACGAGATCAGGGCTTACTCCATTTCTTAATAATCTCAAATCAAACAGTGATTAGTTTCAAGGTCATTGTTTTGAACCAGTGCTATCAGCCCATGGAGAAACAGCATGCTGCTAATGTTAAAAAGGTTAAAAGAACTTTCCAAACATGAAGTTGAACCTCTCTAACTTCCTGGATTTTCATAAAGCGAAGATAGTCTGACTTTAAAATGGAACTGTGTTTTGCCTCTAATGTTTGTTTATGAAGGTTGTCCCAGAATAGGATGGGTCTGAAGATTACAAGAGTTTTTAATTTCCATTACTAATGTTTATTCATTATAAAATTCTGGAGTTTGATGGATTTTTCACATTTCAACATTTTTCTCCATGTGTTTATAATTAGAAATAATGTTCTTTCTAAGTTTCTGATTTGCTAGCATGACTAAAAAAAAATTCTGCACATCTTAAAGTTTTGCCTTAAAATCTTTTGCATTTTCCTAGTTGGCCTAACATTCCTTCTATATGTTTTTACAAGTATTTCTTATTTTTGGAGCATGTTGTCATGCAGAACTGGATTTATAGAATAAGATTTCACTTGCTACTTTTGTTTAGTGCTTCATATTTACTGGTTGCACTGGTGATTAATGTTTACTTAAAAATGCTTCATGTTTACTTAAAGGCATCAGATAGATCTTCCTCCTCCATTACATATTTAAGTCGATATTGCAAAGTTTTATATTGCCTAATCTTGTGTTTATATTCTGTTTCTAGCTCAATATTTCCACAAATGCACATGCAGGAACTTAAAAAAATATTTTATGTTTTGATACAAGTGAAAATTTCCAGTGTTCATTTCTTCACTATACAGTTATAACACAGAAACATTAATCTGTCAGTTTAAAATAAAAAGGTTTTAAAAAAAGATTAAAAATTAATTTAACAAAAACTTGTGCTATAATAGAAACAAAATCCCATAATGTTAGCACATCATACAGAAGACAACTATTTGCTAAAATTTCTACTTATATAAGTTTAGCATTAGTGTATCAAAGTCAATACAAATCTGAAGTCATCACAAATTTTTTTTCTTTTATTCCTTTGGGCTTTAGACACTATTTAAGCCATGCAACAAATACAGATTTTTCATCTACTGTTAAATCTAGGGAGTGTAGGGAGAATCGGGAGACTTTGTATTTACATGTGAAAGTCCACATAACTTTCAATGTATCCGAAACTTCTAATACAGGGATACCTTGGAAAGGAGTAATAAATTTATTTCAGGAGCAGAGAGTATTACAGCATTACAAAGAGTATTTTTAAGTTCACATAAAATAGTTATGTACATATGGTACGCATTAACCATTTTTAATATTTAATAAGGTGAGAATTATCATAGTTTGCTAGATTAAGCAAAGTTGTAATATCCCACGGTTGACATGGCAGTACACAGTCAAATTTTCAAGAGTTTGCCCTCACCTACATTACTGAATGTAGAGTGTGTTCTGCTATCATCTTTCCTGCTCTTTAGTGAGCCAACAGTGTGAATCTAACTTCCCTAGTCTGCAGAGTGGTTAGAAAAAAAAGAGTTTCTTCAAAATTTGGTTCTATATTAAAAAGTATAATTTCCTGTAGCGACTCTGAATTGCTCTCAGGCCTGAGAGATCCATTAGATCAGAATGAAAGGATTTATTGAAGAATTTAATCAGAGCAATAAATAAAGCAGGTCATTGGGGCACTTCCATGAATGGAGTAAAAATTTTTAAAAAGGAAGCAACAACAATAGAGCAAAGAAAATGATTGCAGAAGCAATGGTGAAAGCATTTTAAACATGTACCGCTTGCTGCATCTTATTTTATTTGCATCCTAATTTGCAGTGTTGATGTTTCTCCAAGGGATAGACAATCTTTGAGAACTAACAGAAATTTCTAGTGCCTTCTGCCAGGTTACAAGGAAAATAGTATACCAATAAAATAGTTTGCAGCTTTACAATAAAATCTGAGGAGTAACATGTCCAATATGAATATGGAATTGTTCCAAAATGGTTTGAGCAACCATTACGTTTACTAAATATCTTTGTAGAAGTCAGTTTTGAAAACTCAGAGATTTTAGCTTCCAAACATATTTTATCTTTCTTTTTCTGCAGTCACTTTCACAAAAAATACAGAGGGCTCTAACCCCTTATCTGAAGAGTAGGAAGGCTTAAAGAATTGTGAGCATTCTCACAATTCTCAACTGTGCTTCAACATATTTCAGAGTTTATTATTAGAATAACAAATTAACAAATTCTCTTTTTCGACAATGCAAAGTAATAGATGCTCTTTGGGACTGATCCATTCTGCAATAGATTCAGAGGCCAGAGTTTCCACCACCATAAGTACTGAAGTATTTTCTTGGTGACCAAGACTCAAAACACTTGCTTTAAATTTACTAGTACTTGGAAAGTACTATCCCTTCAAGCCAGTTGTCAAGATGTAGCATGTAACATTATACAGTAAGTTTGTTTGGGGAAGATGTTGGTTCCTTCACTGCTTAAGTCTTGAATTATTGTTTTACTTTATTATGGTTTTCTATCAATTGTCTTTTGCACTGGTATTTTCTAGAAGAGTGAAAAAAAAAAAAAAAAGAAAATAGAGGAGGAAAAAAGTGCAAAATCCTATTCATGCCTTCTCTCATAGCTCATTGACCTACAAGGTAGTGCTCAAAGTGAATTGCATAAATATGAAAAATGGTCTTTTCTCATTTTTTTATTAAAGTAGTCTTGAGTTCTACTAACTAAAGCCATTTAAAGACATTACAAAACCTGTTCACTCTTGCCTTGAGGATTCAGTTTATTCCTTTATTTTGCAGAACAAAAGAGAATTCATTTAACTGACCTCAAATATGTTTTATTGCCAAAAATCCTCTGTTCACTATTGAAGATTCATGGAGCACTTACATTTCCTTAGGAAAAACTAGCAATTTTAAAGAAAAAAAGACAGATTTCCGAATATGCAAAAGTTTAATAGCAGGCTAACAAAGTTAAAAGCCATCATTCTTCCTCCTAATATTCCTTAGCTGCTCTTTGACTGTGCTGTGTCTGCAATTTACAACATCAGTTGTAGTGCATTGTTTTTATTGTTTCTGAGGCACTTCTTATCAATAGAAAAAAAGCAATTTATGTATGGGGTGCCTGTAGCTCAATCACACAACAAATGGGATTATATAACATATTCTTTTTTTTCCTTTTTTTCCAAATGAAAAAAGTGTACAAATGAAACAAAGGACACCAAATATAAAAACTCTACAGCAGTACAATCTCACTTTGTATTTTCTTAGTTGCTTTACTAAAAATAAACAACAAAAAAAACCTCCATCCAACTATTTGCATATTAGTAAGGACTTTTTTTAAAAAAAGATTGATACATGGGAAACAAAAGTTAAAATTAGAAAGATGTAAGACTGACAGAAATATGTAGCTCTACCCATTCATAGACACTTCAGGGATCAAAACCTCTTGCTTTGTAGTCTGTATGTAACTTCTTCTGCAAGTATTCATATTTGTTCATGGCTACTAAAACATCATAAATGAGCAATTCACAATTCTCTCATTCACACTTGTTTTTGTCTCTTCTGAAGACACACCCTTCCCACCCCCCAAAAAAAGATCTTTCTCAATGTTATTTTTTTTTCTGCTTGCTAAAAATTATTTTAATTGCTCTTTCCATTGTGAACGTCTTGTTAATTTGAATTGCCTCCAAGAGTTTTTTTCTGTATGTGCCAAATGTTGCAAAATACAAGTTTCTGTAAAGCCTTACTCATTAGAGCTGACATTAAAATATAAGACATTAATAATCACAAATGCATTGCAAAGAAACAAAAAATCCCAGTTTCATGCAGAAGCACGTATTTGCATTTGTGTAACTGAATGTAAGTACAAAAAAAAGTATCAAAGTATGTAACATGTTTAATTCTAATTTTCTTCCCTGCCATCACTGTCTACCATATCCTTCACATTGACTTACTTTAAAAATTATCAAGGTAGATTGGTTATACGTTCCCTCCACAAGAAAATAATGTTTGAATCCTCTCACAGCTTTCTAGATATTCTCTGAGGAGCGTAAAAATCAAAGTTGGAGAGTTTTTACTCAACCTTACACGGAAAAAATAAGTGAAGTCATGAAGGGGAGAGAGGCTTTCTTTTCACCCATTTTCACCTCTTTGAGCACTAAGACTCCAGCCTTTCTGTTTGAACAATATCTACCTCTACAGAAGTCAGCTGTCAGACTGCCAGGATAAAAGAAAGTTGTGACGGTCAGTCAGGCACAGCTCCAAAAGTTATATTGAAACACAACCTTGTGACAGATAAGTAGAAGAAAGCTTTAGCATTTTAGAGCTAAATAATAATTTAGACATTGGCATTGTCTCAGTAAATGGAAACAGGAACCATCCTCCAGGAGGGATACTGAGGTGTTGGAGTAGGTTCAGAGAAGGGTAATGAAGCTGGTGAAGGATTTGGAGCACACCTGATGACTAACAGCTGGGCAAGCTGGGGGTGTTTAGCCTGGAGAAAGGGAGGCTCAGATGAGGCCTTATCACTCTCTACAAGCACCTGACAGAAGCGTGTAGCCCCCCTGTAGGTGGGGATCAGCCTCTCTCCCAGGCAGCCTGTGACAGGACAAGAGGACATAGGCTCAAGCTGTACCAGGGGAGGTTTAGGCTGGACATCAGAAACGATTTCTTCCCAGAAAGGGTGATTGGGTATTGCAATGGACTGCCATGGGGGAGGAAGTGTCACCATTCCCAAAAGTGTTTAAGGAAAGACTGGATGTGGCACTCAGTACCATGGTCTAGTTCACAAGGTGGTATTTGGTCATAGGTTGTTGGACTTGATGATCTCAGAGCTCTCTTCCAACATAATTGAGTCTGTAGTTTTCAAAAAGGTGATTTATTTTTTTCTTTCTCACCCTCTCTTTTTTTACTTTTCTTTTTCTTGACATAACAAGCCTAATTTAAGTTACTCACTGCATGGAGTAAATACGTCTCCCCAGGAGGACTGAGGAATTTAGGTTCTAACAAGAGAGCAGATGTGTTTCCTTCATAACTACAGCCATGATTTCCTCTGTGAAAACTAGCTGTAGAGGGAATGGAAGTCACCATCTTATATAAAAGAAATATTCAAACCTAACTTTTTAAATTGTCACTAGAGTCTCATAAAATATGAATTTTCTAATTCTTCAGGTATTAATTATTTATTTTAAAACCACTTGTTATGTTCTGATTTCATATGTACGTAATTTATCTTTGAGTGGTCATAAAATGTGTATAGATTATTTTCTACCTATTAGGACCTGATAAAATTCCTGTCCATCTTAAATGAGATGATTTCTCTATGAGCATGCATACAAATTTCTTCATGAGATAAGTTTTCTGTTCTAAGAATTTTTATCAGATAGGGAGAAAAGAATTTTTTTATAGTTTCATGCACAGCTTGGAGAAATTAAGACAGTAATTAGAAAGAAAAATGGATCATTGCCACATGAAAAAGAGTAGTCATTTTATATGATGAATTTTGATTTGATTATCCAAGAAAAGTAATGAGCTCACGTCACAAAAATAATCAGTGTTAGTAGACTCTCATTTTTCATTATCAATGGGGGAAAATAATTTCTATCAGTATATCAGAAGAACTTCATTTTAGCATTGCTTATTTTAAGTGTCAAAGAACTTCTCAGTTTGGAGAGTCTTTGAGTTTCTGTAAGACACTGAAAATTTTGAAGTATTGTACAAAAGAGAAAATACTCCAGTAGCTGATAAGACATGGGAATACAAATAACAAAACAGAAAGCATACCTCAAAGAAAAATGTATAACGCATCGTTATAATGCATAACTACTATATTTTAGTTTATTTTCAATTATTAAACTGTTCTTATCTCAATAGGCAACTTTGAGTTTCCTTCCCATTCCACTAGGGTGGGGCGGAGAGAGGGGGGTTTGAGTGAGCAAGTGTGGTGTTTATTTTCCAGCTGGACTTAAACCATGACATCAAATATATGTGTGTGTATATATATGTGTGTTTATATGTGTGTGTGTGAGTGTGTGTGTGTATACCTAAATATACCTAGATAGATACACACTTATATTTATGGAGAAAGATAGCAAACTGTCCATTGGGTTTTGTTCAACTGCTGAATGACATTCCAGGTTTAAATTACTGGACTGGAAATATTTTGTTCAGCTTTCAGCATTTAAACTGCCATTCTTGGTAATGTGTTGTTGCTACAAAAAGAGAATCTGTAAATTTTATTAAATAATGATTCTGCATCATATCTTTTAAATGTGACCAAATATGGGTTTCAAAATGCCAGATTGTAGCAGATTCATGCATTGTTCTTTTATCAATACAGTGAACTGTCGAAGGATAATAAATATCACCTTAAGTATTTACTGGAATTTAAAAACAATTCTCTTTTGACTGTGGTTGTTTTTAATCTGAATTTCTCTTCTACAGTAATGAAAGTGATTCCGGTTTCCTACTTGATTGTTTACAGTAAATAGGTATAATTAGGTACGGATACTACCCAGATATACTGCAAGTCAAGCACACTTCTTGATAAGTGTTTTTAAAGACAAGGTTCTGAAAACACTAAATATATAATACACATGCAAATTAGTAAAGCAGACCAGGTTTTCTTTGAAACTTTGCGGTTAAGACCACATACATCCTTTGTGAATTTGTCATCTGGCTCATCAAGAAAAAAATTAGTCTTCCCTATCATTTATTCCAGCAAAAGCTGTCACTCAGCAAGGAATCTGGCAGACAGACAAAGAACCTTCCACAAAGAAATAACCCTGAACCCTGAAACGCCTTGACCCTGAAACTCCTATATATATATATATATATATATATATATATATATATATATATATATATATATATATATATATATATATGTATGTTTTCCATTCATTTCCTGAAATTCAAAGACATAACTTTTCCAGCCTTTACTTCACTCTTAGGTGATTCCTGAAAACACCCTATAAATTCCCTCCAATGGTCTTAACAGAAATTCCACACAGTTCTAGATTGTAACCACACAAAGATTATACTAATTCTGATTATATACATTTGAACTTCTTGAAAGACATTGTGTATTGGTATACTAAATGTTCCCAGCCTATAAATGAAAAAGCTCTTATGTGTGTAACTAAAAAGGCTTATGAGCAAAGACGATATTTGAGGACTGTGAAGACTGTGGATTGTGTTCCAGACACACATAGTTATCATTACAGACACTGGTTTGCAGGGTTTATGAACCAAAAACCAGAAAGAAACCTCATGTCATTCATTCATGGAGTGGCATCATTGCAGAATACTGGGCTTGTCAAACAAAGACAAAATAAACATATATTAACTCATAAGAAAGAGCAAGAAAAATTATAAATTTATTTTCTAGTGATAATATAGATTAAAAATAACCTTAAAAAATGCTGAATGCATCACACATCCAATTTTTTATACACTAAGTTATCAAAGCATATTCTAAAATGCTCAGTACACTTAGAATGGCTTGGTTTCCCATCTGTCCAATATTTTCTTAGTAAAAATGATAAAATATCTTCCTCTCATTTTCCTTTTTTTGAATTTTAGAGAGGTAAAACAACTCTTTCCTCATAGGACACGTCTATCTAGGGGCATGAAACCAGACACAGCTTATGTGTCTACACTACTGCTGAGAGACATTCGTTCACTTGTGGCATGCATTGCATTGTCACTTTTATCAGGTGATAGTTCGAAGCCTTCAATACAGTGAGATTTTTACTCAGCATTGTCTGCTTCTGCACGTTCAGATATTCACAGTAAATCTCCAGGGACAACAGCTTCCAGCAGTTAAAGCTTCTCCTGAAGAATCTATCCATAACTGGGCCACATACTTTTCCAGTGCCATTCCATAGTTTGCCTGGACAAAATGTAGATTAAAATCTGTCTTTTCTACCCTTTTTACTGGTGTTCCATTATTTTCCGGCTTATTGTATGGAGGATAAATGGAAACAAGCTAAAACTTTCATGCATTGAACCTATAAAAATGTTATAGTGGTAATGTTTTACCACTGTAAAACATTAATAGTAATACTCATTACATTTCAGGTGAGCATCAGATTTTGATAAGACAGTCATAAACAGCAAAAATAGAGAACACACGAGTCCCTTATACTGTAATTTTTTTTTTTATCAACTTTATTTCAATGAAGCAGGTACAAAAATATTTCCTACAAGGTTTTTTCTTGTGCCATGATCATGGCTTTTCCTTTTGATTTGAATTATTGTATATGTGGTATGCACATGCATAACACTGTCCATATTGTTGTCCTTTACAGAGGGTCACTATTTGAGTATTTTTCAGATTTTTCAGTCCCTTCAGGCACAATTATCTGGCAGGCAGTTTCTGGTGTCAGACACATTCCATAAGGAAGAATGCAAAAGTTACTTGCAGTAAATATAAATAACTTCTGTTTAATAGTATGTAACAGCTTTTATTTCACATGCACTTTTTTATCACATTTTGTTCATGAGCTACTGTACATTATGTCAAAACATGGCTAATTAATAGAAAACAAGCCTTGAAATATATTAATTTTTTACTTGGCAAATTCTCAATAGTCTTGTAAGTGTTGAATGAAAGGGCCTAAATTAGACAGTCAAATCAAGTGTTTGCCTCTTTTCAGCTGTTCGTTGTTGGCTTTTTTTTTTTGTGGGAGGGAGGTTATGTTTTTGTCATCAGTGATCTCAAGCAGACAGTCTTTTATTAGAATTTAGGGGGACATTTTACTGTTTCAAGTCTGGCATGCAGCAAAATCCACCACATTCACCTTGACAGAATCATGTTTTTTACAAATATATTTTTAAAAAACATATTCTCACATGTAATTTTTTGTTTGCAGTTCACTAAGCCTGCAATGACAACCTGTGCATCATACTTGACAAATACAGAATTCTTTATTCTCCTTTTCCTGCGAAACAGGTTGTTTATTCTTCTAAAATTCAGTTATCAAAACTCTTTTGGTTATTATTCCTTCAGAAAACTAAATATTGTTCCTGTGTGCTCCTGTTTGTCTATGTACTCATGGTCTGATTCTGGTCTTTTAACTAGTCAAAGCTTATGAGGTTTTTTTCACTGTGTCCAGTGACAGGCAATAGCAGTGGCATAAGCTAAACACAGGATTTTTCTCCAGAACATCAGGAAACACTTTTTTTATTGTGAGAGTGGGCAGTAACTTGTAGAAGTTGCCCAGAGATAGATTCTCAGTCTTGGAGGTTCTCAGAGATCTTCCAGAGCCATATGTGCATGGTCCTGAATGGACCTGCTTGAGCAGGAGATTGGAACCAAATGACCTCCAGAGTCAAGTCTTCTCACTTGATTTTAAGATGTCATAATAACTCAGAGTAGCTACATTGAGACCATTTTAACAATATGATCCATAGCTGAGTTATCAGGTATTTCTTCAAACTTGTTTTGTTTTGCTATTTGCTCTGCTCAAGGAGAAGCAACATTGTGAAAAGATTAAATAATGTTGTGGAAATTCTGAATCTTTGAAAAAAAAATGTTCTCAAGATATTTATTCACGATTGCACAGAAAAAAAATATAAAGTTTTGATTTTAATAACTTGGTATTTTTCAGTAGCTTCCATTTTAATTCTCTGCAATATCTGTCTGTTACCATATTCAGGTAAGTTCATGCCACCTCCTACTTGAAACAGGCAAAACACTGTTCCAGTCTGGAAAAATCAATCAACTCATAAATTTGAATTGATTAAAATAATGGAACAAATAGTCTCAGACTTTCAAATAGTCTCTATACTCAGTATATCTAGACAAATAGCCTTCATACTTCAACTGCCTGTAGAGAGTACATAGGTATTGAGAGTTCAGCTTGTGTGACAGATGCAAAGCGCCAAGGTGCAGTTCCCTGCACAACTCAGCAAAGATTATCCACATACAATTACAGTGACATTGCAGGCTAAAGCCTGCTCAGAACTAGAGAGAATGTGGCATGTTTGTGTGACATAAGAGGCTAGCAGCTCTTATCTAGTGCTAATAAGAGATAGATGCATATGTCTGTTTTCCCTGATAGGGAAAGCTGAAATGCTCAACCTGATTTCAGAATTAAATTGATATATTAAGTCTCAACAGAAGGTGAAAGGCAGAAACAAAAAAAATAAAAGGAATTTTTAAGAACTCTTTCTAACAAAAAAATAATTTGTTTGACTTGGAACAAAGTCCAAAGTCTGCTGTGTTTTTGAACATAGTCCTATGTAAGACAGTGTCAATATGCTTAAGAAAATATATATATATATGTATATAAATGTATGTGTGTATATATATATATATGTAACAGAACAATCTGTGTCACAACCTTAGCCTGACATAGATTTCCACTGGTGTTTTATTACAACAGGTTTTAACTACAAAGTCTACTGAATTTTGTTGTTCATTGTCCAAGGACCAGAAATCACGTTTGCTTCAAACCAAGTTTCAACGAAATCTTAATTCTCGTATTTTTTCTGCTGATTACGACATTTTGTATACTCATCCTTTTTTTTTATGTGTATCATAATTTGGGGAACATGAGCAATTAAAAAGTGAACCTTTATCTGTATATAATGCTTAGGGTATTATATTACTGTACAATACACTTTAGAAGAAAAGCACTTCTAAGAAGTAATGAAACCAAGGCTAATGTGGCAATTGTGGTGTATTAAATGTGGGCACAGCTAATTGTGCATGTTCTATGTGAATCAGTCTTCTGATAAAATTCATTAAGGATGCCCATTAAAGAAATTGGCAATCACATTACCTTTTAGTCAAATGTCTCCTTTCTAACAGCACTGTTAGTATTGTGAGAATTCTCTTTAGTGAACTCATTGCACAGGTGTATTGACAGTAATTCAGTGAAGCAATTTGAAAATCTTTAGAAAGTCTTCAAATAATCAATCCTTAAAGCCATCTAATAAGCAGTAGGAGTTCATCAGATTGTCACTCTTCTCTTCCTATTTGTAAATACCCCATTTACATACTTGACAAAAGAGAAATGGTAGACTACAGACTTGAATCCGTAAAAAAATCTTACTATATAGTGGTTTGCCAAAGGTAAGAAAAAACAGAAGTTACGCAGTAGCCACACTTTGGACTGTCTGTTGTCAGTTTTAGGAACACAACAGAACATGTGGATGGTATGCAGATCTTAGCACCTTGAGGGAGCTGCAGAATTAGCATCTAATAGCAATAATCCAATTCTATTCCAGAAGAAGGGAGCATACTCTTAAAAGTTAATTGGTACAAATGTCCCATTTTCTGGAAATCATCACTAGCCCAGTTTGAAATTCAGTACAGTAAATATAATTCAGAAAACATTGATAAAATAATACCTCATGTTTCTGCCCTATTACTTCTCTATTAGCAGTCTTCCGACTGAAAAACTGGTTTGAGTATCAAGTTAAACTGCATTTTATATGGGGGCTCTTCAGAAAAATAACAGGAAAAATGGCAGGGTGTTCAGAGAAAAAACCTCATGGCAAAGACCTACAGAGGTAATGCAAAGTGTCTGTTTCAATTAAACAGGGTTTGTACTTCAGAAATACTGATTCATGCTCTAGAAACTGAAGTATCAAAATCAGTACAGAATTCTGAGATTTCCTCTTGCCTGCAAATGAACAGCTAATAACTGTAGAGCTTTCTGAATTTAAAGCTAAAATAGATTTAATAGAGCTTCAAGGTACGACTCATTAATTGACTGAAGTACACAAAACTTAGGCAAAATTGAAATACTTGCATTTAAATTCAGATCACCCCCAAAATGGTCCATGAACTTGTGTAGCATTGGAGGTGCCAACTTAAGGTATATAAAAACATTTTATACAACATTTAATAGATAAAATACATCACAACGTTTCAAATAAAAATCCACCCCTTCAATTTTTGTGCTTTTGAGGATACCCTTTACAGTCTAGATCAGCTTATACCTCATGCACACCTCCAAGCCATAACTAAAAATTTCTTTGCCAGTGCTCTCCTGACACTGAAAACACAGCCTTTGGATCAGGCTTTTGTCATTTTTTATTTATTAAAGTTTTAGATAGTTGCTTTATTTTATAGCAGATATGAAGAAAAGGGCACTACATACACAGCAGCTAGAGAACTGAGTCAGAGGTATCTTGTGCCCAGAAATCTTACTGGCCCAAGGACATTCAAGGCCGTATCTTTCACCACCAAGGAAAATGCCAGGCTGTAATCAGGCCAAAGGGGAGTTTTCTCTTTGCAGTATTCACCTGCTCCATTACAACTGCACCACTTGTATAGGAAATAGAATATTTATAGGGAGAACATGTAGACTGTATCTCTGGTCTTCCTGGTTGGCACAGTCTCGGAATGGGGAACAGGGGCTTCAGCTTCTGAAACAATAAATTATTTCTATATTTTGTCCAGTGATTGTACTGACTAAGGCAAAGTCTTGACAAGAACCATCATTCATTTGGCCAGTCCATTTCCACTTGTCTTCAGAAGAAAATATGCTAGATGGATAGTGAATGGTATATTGAACCACAGTTCTAAGTGATACATGTTTGTTGAAGCTCAGGATTCTAACCATCAAGCAATTTGATTTACTTGAAGTATTTCAAGCTACATACAATGTTGCATTAACTATCTAAGTGTCAATAACAATTACAATCAATGTGTGAAACTCTGATTTGATAAATAGTTTGAACGGTAATTTTTTTTTTTTTTTTTGTGACACGGGATACTGTCCTACCTTGGGATCTTCTTTCATGTTGTGGTATTCTCTGTCTTTGAGAGACAGCTGGAAGCTAGGGCTTTTAACTGTAGTGTTTTTGTCTTTTGGGAAATTTAGTTTTGCAACTGACCATTTTGTAACAGGTGCAGCTTTCACTTACTAGCTAAATTAAAAATTGCACTTTTATTATTTGCATACAGTGTGCGGGAAGCTTATGTCAGGGGACTGCAGAGGAGGAATAGGCTTTTGGTGAAACTGTCCTACTTGTTTAAAGATAGAAATCTAAAGAACATCAAAATGTTTCCAATCTCTCCATATGTATTTCATTAAAACACAAAAAATAAATGAATAGGGAATAAAATAACCCATTATAAAAATCTTCTTTATCCATGGTGTCTTCTTTTACTCAAGTTTTGTGTTCTGTTCTTACAGTTTTAAGGTTTCCCTATTCAAAAAAACCTCAATGAAGGCTCCTCTTTCTTCTCAGAAGTGGCATCCTTTGCATTCACTTGCAACTAGGCATTTATTTTTCCATCAGAAGCCTCCCAGAGTGCTGTCTTCTTGCAGGATTATTCCTGTTTAGAGATTTATAGTGTGAGATGATAAAACACTGTGTTGAGTACAGTAATGGAAACTATAATTTCAAGACAGCAAAGATTTTAATTGGTTTTGTATAGGAATTTATACACAAAGTTGAAGGGAACTAAAAGGTATTTAGCTTCAAAAACTCCCCCTTACACATCCTATATTGATTGCGGTCGAATGAAATCCTGAGTCAAGTACGGCATTATTCTTCCCCACAAAGAGGATCTGTTTGGGAAAAAAAAGGTATACTGCTTTATTTACATGAAATCTTTACGAGTCTTTACTTTTTCCTCTCTGTGGGAAGCCAAGGAAGAGTCCTTTCAGGCATCCCGGAGATGCCAACACTTTTTTTCCTCACCTCAGGTCTGTATCCCTGACCATCTAGACTTCCAGAGAAACTGAACTACTACAACACAACAGTCTCTAGGCAATTAAGTACAATTGTTCACCTTATCCTGAAACACTGTCATTTTCTGAGGATTTACAATAAACCAAGATAAACAACACATAATGAAATCCACAGCTGTGTGCATAAAAGATGCTTTTCAAAACAAATCCTTCCTTGTTAATACAGGACTTTATGTGTATATATATCATAACAATCTGAGCTCTGGAAGTAAAAGTTATCATTTTACATGCTGAGATTTATGTTTTACCTATTCATTTTCAACTGTGTTAATACTTTCCTGAAATCCCTATCCGTCAGTGATTATTCACAGAAGATACTCATTGCTTTTAATTTTAAATGTCAGCAAGTAGAATATAATTGAAATACTCTTTCCAACCGAGTTCACATCTATAAGGTTTATTTTATGCTATGCTAAATTAGGCAGCTTTCTTGTGCAATGTCAAGAGGGGTAGAAGGGGGCAGGGAAACATCATGCTGAGGATTTATAGTACACAGGAAAACATTCATAGCTCATGTTCTACCAGTAAGCTTTAACACCAACCTGTAGCCCCAGAAATATTCTTGGAGCAATAATTATTGAATTTCACTGCCTGATCAGCCTACAGTCTACTTGCAAGACTGTTAATTATGCATGATAGCTACTGAACTTAAAAAGACTAGGCTGTTTTAATAAGGACCACCAATATTAGGCCATTATTTTCCTTAACTGAACAATAATTCATATCATTTTCTTGTTTGTTTGGTTTCTTTCTTTTCTGGTTTGAATTAACAACAGGAGCTCAGTATATTAAAATTGTAGAAACTGAATACTACATTCATCAGGTTTCTTTCCTCTTAATTCAGCATTCACACCAGACATGTGAATGAAAGTGGCAAAGCCAGTCAGACTCGCCAAAAGGTTTTTGCCTAATGAATGTTCTTACATTTTGCTTGTGTTTAGGAAATTCTTTGTATTATCATAATACACACTCTTGTTCTCTCTTTTCATATTGGTTCAAACAGTCACTTTAGTTCAGGGTCTAAGTATCACAAGTTTAAAACATAAAAAGATCCTTATGTGCTCTGCTAAACTAGATTTTGCAGCCAAGTTTGTAAAAAAGTTGATTAGAAAGTTCAGGGGAAATAGATCCAACATGTCATTTTAACATTATATGTAAGACAGAGTTTTGCCCTTTCACACCTCACACCAACTTTCCCAAAGTATCTTGTTCAAGATTCACTCCATTATTAATAAGTTTTTGAGGTTTTACTCTATTCTACAATGGATTCTGTCCTTCTTCTGTGTCTGACTTCATTCTCTTGGCAATGTTCATAGATCCAAACAGTACTTTAGAGACACCCGTCTACCCTTGCAGATAGACACACTGATACCTGATAAGAAAGGAACATCTTCACTTGCCCAGCAGCAGGTTACAGTTTGGTACCATTTTCAATCTTGCTCTGTGAAAATAAAATGAATTGGTATATATAAGAGAGAGGTCATCAATGCAATATAAATAGACTGTGAGGAACGAGTAGCACATAACCAAATTAACACTTAGCAAGTAATGTGCGCTGTCAGACTAGTCCACTGATCAAATGCAAGATGGACCAAGGAGATAATAAAGTAGACAACTGCAAAGCATTTGGGTTACTACACAGTATGTAACTATTATTTTTTCCTTCAAGCTTTAGATATGAGAAAAATAAAATTAATAGAATATTCAGTAGTACTTCCAGCAAAGAAAATACATCAGTTAATTAACCATCATTTGTGACTTGAATATGTTTGAAGAAAGATGAGTGTGGTTAGAAAAACATATAGCCTCAGGCTTCATTGTTCCTTTGCATTTAGCCCAGACCTTCATATGCATAAATTATCTTGGGTTAAATAGTTGACTTTTTCAAATTACAGTGTTTACTCTGCCCAATAATTTTTGAAGAATGTTTCATTTTTATACCTTGTCACATTCCACAAGTCCAACAGATTTGGTTACAGACCCTACTTCTGGGACACACACACACACACATGAGTTTATTAAGCAAGTAAGTGAGATAACCAGATTTCATTAGTGAAAATGCACTGGCTTGAAATTTTTAACATAGAAGGGATATACAGAAAAAAGTGTTTGCAATTTCTATACAATTGACATTGGAGGTAGGAAAGAAGAAAAAGAAGAAGTAGGTGTCTGCCAGTCTTAATTCAATCACACATCAAAAATGACTATAGATGAATATAGCTGTGGGGATTTTATTTATTTATGTTATTGTGTTGGCACATAACTCCAATAATTTGACTGGGGACATTCCACAGCTAAAAAATGTCACTGACTGGATCATCAGCAAATACACTCATAGATTTTACACTGAATGATACTCCATCCCAGCTCAATAAATGCATTTGATAATATATTTTTCTATAGAAAGTTCAGGCATATGCAGTAATTACCTAACTTCTAAAAGCAATGAAAAAAATCTTCTATCCATATGTAAAATACATTGACAGAGGTATATTAGGCCAAGTAGCTTGCTCACAGAAAAGGATTTTAGTATTTTTCTGTTGATTTGCATTTTTTAGGTACTAATTCCTGATATACCACTAACAGTGTGCAGTATGATAAATTTTAACAAACCAGGCATCATTTAATGAGAAAAACTTGACATTACTACTTAATTCTTTATATCCTAAGCATCTATTTTAATATGTGCATAATATGATATGAGTTAGTGCAAATTAATCATCCTTAGAAAATATATGAGAAGTTTATGGGATCAGCTATAGTAAGTCTCTTTTCTATTTATCTTATATGATATTTTAAGTGACTTTTGGACATTTCCATTTTGATAAAACTCCAGAATATCTACATATGCAAAGTGAACTGTGAAATAGGCATTTGTAAGCAGTGACAGAACATGATTTCTGAAAATTTAAGTGAAATATTCAGCAAACTTCAGATCATATTCTTCTACATATATATTTCTAGCGAGAGAGAACAATGATCTCATTAGAGTGAGGTTTATTATATACTAAATGCACTTGGGGAAAAAAAAGCTCCAAAAGTCTTCAGCTGGAAAGATGCATTCCTTATGGAATATATATAATGCTAGCTGAGAAAAATAATTGGCTGTTTTACCTTTTGTTTGCATCTAAGTATTACACTTTAAAGGAAAATGGAGAAAGAATTAATGGTATAAGAAAAAGAATTAATCTCTAAATTCAGCGATGAGATTAATGGCAACATCAGATATGAAGTGCTCAAAAACTAATTAATTCTCTTCAAAACACATTTTTAAGAGCCACACAGTAGCCTTCTCTTTGTAAAGACAGGGAGAACAAAAAAGAGAATAGTAAAATCATATTAAAATGTAATCTGAAATATCCTGCTCCTTAAATTATTGTGTGTTTTATCACTTCTACTCCCACTGTAGATTAGGTCTCAGAATACCAAAATCCTCGGTATGGGAGGTCTAAGGATTTTCCTCTCCAGAAATGTTCTGAAATTATATTTCAAATTTGTCTTTAGCCTAGATTGGACACTTGAAAGGTGATATGTCAATAAAACATGCATAGACTGTAATATTTACGTTGAACCTTCATAATGGTATTACATTCATTCAAAAAAATTAAAAAGGAGATGTGAAATATTTGTGATTTGGTGTTACCAGACAAAATCTTAAATAGCTGAACCTCTTGATGATATTGCGATATTACTGCTATAAAGAGGAAAAGGTGCAGGAATGCCTAGTAACCTAAAAAAACAAGGGGCAAGCTTCTGATTTTGCATTTGTTACAAAAGAATATGTTAATATTGTCCACAGGTTAATTAACCACCACATAAAGCCAAAGAACTATGGACCACTGCAATGAAATTCTACAATTTCTGTTTGGATCATATGTGACATTAAATGAAGTTAAAGTGAGTTAAATTTAGAAAAACCTCATTAGAGTAATTGTTGTTAATTCCGAGGTGACACCTACGATACCTGTTATTACTATACATAGCAGAGGAGTTAGGGGAAGGAAAGGACTGTCATTTTTAAGGAAAGAATGTGGTAGAATACCTGGGAAGCTACTAATTTATATAGACTTATCTGATAGCAGTTCAAGAGGTACAGAGTGAAGTTATTATCCATGGGATATTAATGCAATTCTGATGGCATGGATTGAAATTTAACAAGACACTGCCATCATTTTCATAGCAGGCAAATATCTCTCTGCTAATTAACACAGAGGCAAAAAATAAGTGACTCCAGGTCTACGTGAGAAGTTGCCTGGGGAGAAAATTCCATTTATCTAAGAAAATTACCTATATACAGCTATTCAGAAAGTAATACCTGTCATCAGGCCAGAACACATTGCTGAAAATGTAAAATAGTTTCTTAACTGTAAGATCACAAGAGATATTGTTGCCTCATGTAAAGGAGAGTTTCTTCCGTCTTGACTTTTTTCTGTATTTAGGCCTCAACTTATTTATCATTATGGGGACTAGAGGCAAAATAAAAACTCCTTAAAAATTAAAAATCCAAAACACATTAAAATAGTGAAATTAACTGTGCAGGTTTTTTACTACAATTGTAGTTCAAAGAACATTTTGGTTGTTAACATCCACACTACATTTGTTTTTAAAAATGTAGAACTTTTCAGCACACAGTTACTGGTTAGAAAATATGCCTATCCAAAGGTAATGTCAAGAAGTTGATTATCATTACAATGAATAAATGTTGACCTCTGCTAGATTACCAAATGCTAAGAAGCATCCCAGAATAAAAAAGATGTGGAATTTATAGGACACAAGAACCAAGAAATATTTTAGTACTAAAGTTTTTTGGTCATACACTCCACCATGAAGGTCTGAGAGCAACTGGCTTATTTACAGGGAAAATGCATGCTGCTTTTCCTCTGGAGATTATTTTTTTCCTATAGATTTCAGTTAATTAACAAAGAAGTGCAAGAAAAAATAAGGCAGGAAGAGCATCAAAAGGAGAACGTAGAATTTCTTAGCCACAAAGAACATAAGGTGTAGTAGCAGGTTAACATGTCCGAACATTATGTCCTTCTTCCACAGTAGGCAATTCCATTACACAAACATTTTTGAAGTTCTACCAAATTAGAAAGACAGTGGGAAGTTTCCTTTCTTAGAAAAAAAGATAAAGGAAAAATTGCCAGTTTGAAATAAATCTCCTACCTAAATTTACTAAAAAATCCCCTCTGTCATTCATGGAAGTGGGCTATTAAGTTCTGTACACGGAATTTTCAAAAAGGAGAAAACTGAAGTACTTCTATAAAGCTCACATTATTTATTGCTGGTACTCATAAGCATAATATATGATAAACAGTTTTCTGTTACAGCTATTAAGGCATCACAGAATATATGTTGAGTGCATGGGTTATCTGAAAAAATCACTTGATAGTCTAAGCACTCCTTACAGAAAACCTTTATGAAGATTACTATAATTGCTTTGTATTGCCTGGCATCAAACTGAAGAGCATAATCATTTGTGCCTACAGAACTTCACAAACAAAATACAGAAAAATTTTAAATAGAATGAGGAAAGGAGAAAGGCAACTTCCTATTTCATTTTGATGCTATATGAGTAGTCTACAATCCCTAGGGAGTACCTAAATTCACTGAAGAAAGACAGGACCATCCAAAGAGTGTTTTGCAGTAGGCACATGTTGCATGTATTTTTAAGTCACACTGAATTCCCTGTCATCCAAGGCTCATCCAGCTGCTGAATGTACTGTTTCCTTGCTGTGGAGGTGCAATCTGTCTCTCAGCCAGAAGAGATGGGGTGAAATACAAGCAAGAGCTGGTCTATGAGTCACCTATTTGGTCATGCTGCTTTGCGTGTCAGTTTGCATTAAAAAACCGCCAGCTGTTGCTTTATTTCAAGATAAAATGTGCGAAGGAGATCTAAATATCTATCTAAAATATGCAACTTTCATCTATTGATATGCTGAACACAAGGCTGATAATATCTTTGTTATCGTTGCACAGGGCTTGCACGGCACTAAGGCCTTTTCTGCTTTTCATCCTGGAACAATGTCAAGGAGACTGGGGATACATGGGAGGTTAGGATGGGACACAGCCAGGACATATTCCCAATTTAAACATTAAGAAAGGTACAGTAAATCCAACAGTTCATCTCTCATTAGCATTTTTTCTTCAGCATCTCAGGTCAATTTTCCAGCAGTCTGAAATTACAGAGGTATCAACCAGTCAATCTGGTCAAGAAATATACAAGAAGGGAAGGACCCTACTACCTGTGCTACTGAGATTAGCTCAGTTGGTCAGAGCATGGTACTAATAAGGCCAAGGCTGTGTATTTGATCCCCAGAGAGGCCATCACTTCAGAGCTGGACTCCATGACCCTTGTGGATCCCTTCCAAACCAGAATGTTCTGTGACACTTCACATACCAATATCCAGTAGTTGCAGCTTTCAGTGCTTCCAGTTCAGCTAGGGCAGAATTTGGTAGTTGTTGCTGTATGGCTTCCCTGTATATACATAAATGAATGTATATATTCATATATACCCTGGCTTGAGAACACCTATACAGACTTCCTGTATATGCTTATTATTAACCCATATTTACTATTTCCACCAAACTTTGGTTGTTTTTAGTTTTTGAAATAGTTGAAAAACATAGGCAAGGCTTTTATATATATTCACCACTTCTCTGGTGTATAAGTGTTTTATGCATGTATACACCATGAATGCATGCAGTGATTTATGTTTGCAATTTGTGCTAACTGTAAAAGAAGGCAGCAGTTTTTTGGTTGGGGTTTTTTTTTATTTTGTTTGATATTTTTTGCTTGTTTGTTTGTGGGGTTTTTTGCTTTAAAGAAAGAACAACAGTCATAAATAGAAATCTTAGAAAAGCCCTGAAAACAATCTCATAAAATTAAGTGTAAAGAGAAATATTCACACACACACAGAGTTAAGCTATTTCATAAAAAGGAAAGCCGGAATAAAAATACATGCATCTAAGGCATTTTTGAGAACTATTTTTTTTCTTTTTAAGTAGTGAAAATTGTTGAGCAGGCAAATTGTTTATTTTATATTTCTCTTCAGAAAAAACTGCCACCAAGGAAATTATACAAGTATATGCATTTGCACATGTGTATGCTCATGGGAGTAAATGCCAAAGTCATACATTATCTGCGACACTGTTGAAATTAAAAAATGGACTTCAGAAATTCCAGAATACTGTGAAGGTTACCAAATGAATATTTTACTCATGCTGAAACCAATAAACAGATCAGTTGTACTTGGAGTAATATTTTTCCCAGTTGTGAAAATGTATAATAAGCAAAAAAATAACCTAAGTAGTAACAAAGGTAAAATTTTTTGAACATTTATGGCCTAGTTTCCCAGTAAGTAAGTCTCACCTGACCACTTATGCTTCTGCAGCAATAACAATTGTTGACCTTGTTGGCCAGTACAGCAAACTTGGATGTGGAGAGCAGGAGGAGTTAGTCCACAAAATTCATAAAGTGGCAGTGAAAGCAGGTAATTAAACACAGAAGGGATGCTGCAACTAGGGAAAGGGCTGTAACCTAAGCATAGGCATTTTGTATCAGGCTATCTACATGGGAGAAAGTGCCTTCTTAAAATTGCTAAAAATTTAATACTTCAGACAGAAAGGGGGAGGGGAAGGGAAGGTGCGGGAAGGGAAGGTGCGGGAAGGGAAGGTGCGGGAAGGTGCGGGAAGGTGCGGGAAGGTGCGGGAAGGGAAGGTGCGGGAAGGTGCGGGAAGGTGCGGGAAGGTGCGGGAAGGGAAGGGAAGGGAAGGGAAGGGAAGGGAAGGGAAGGGAAGGGAAGGGAAGGGAAGGGAAGGGAAGGGAAGGGAAGGGAAGGGAAGGGAAGGGAAGGGAAGGGAAGGGAAGGGAAGGGAAGGGAAGGGAAGGGAAGGGAAGGGAAGGGAAGGCGCGGGAAGGGAAGGCGCGGGAAGGGAAGGGAAGGGAAGGGAAGGGAAGGGAAGGGAAGGGAAGGGAAGGGAAGGGAAGGGAAGGGAAGGGAAGGGAAGGGAAGGGAAGGGAAGGGAAGGGAAGGGAAGGGAAGGGAAGGGAAGGGAAGGGAAGGGAAGGGAAGGGAAGGGAAGGGAAGGGAAGGGAAGGGAGGGAGCGGGAAGGGAAGGGAAGGGAAGGGAAGGGAAGGGAAGGGAAGGGAAGGGGAGGGAGAGGAAAGGAAAGGAAGGGAAGGGAAGGGAAGGGAAGGGAAGGGAAGGGAAGGGAAGGGAAGGGAAGGTGCGGGAAGGGAAGGTGCGGGAAGGGAAGGGAAGGTGCGGGAAGGGAAGGTGCGGGAAGGGAAGGTGCGGGAAGGGAAGGGAAGGGAAGGTGCGGGAAGGGAAGGTGCGGGAAGGTGCGGGAAGGTGCGGGAAGGTGCGGGAAGGGAAGGTGCGGGAAGGTGCGGGAAGGTGCGGGAAGGTGCGGGAAGGGAAGGGAAGGGAAGGGAAGGGAAGGGAAGGGGAGGGAAGGGAAGGAGGGAAGGGAAGGGAAGGAAGGGAAGGGAAGGGAAGGGAAGGGGCGGGAAGGGAAGGGAAGGGAAGGGAAGGGAAGGGAAGGGAAGGGAAGGGAAGGGAAGGGAAGGGAAGGGAAGGGAAAGGGAAGGGAAGGGAAGGGAAGGGAAGGGAAGGGAAGGGAAAGGGAAGGGAAGGGAAGGGAGGGAAGGGAAGGGAAGGGAAGGGAAGGGAAGGGAAGGGAAGGGAAGGGAAGGGAGGGGAAGGGAGGGGAAGGGAAGGGAAGGGAAGGTAAGGTAAGGTGCGGGAAGGGAAGGGAAGGGAAGGTGCGGGAAGGGAAGGGAAGGGAAGGGAAGGGAAGGTGCGGGAAGGTGCGGGAAGGTGCGGGAAGGGAAGGGAAGGGAAGGGAAGGGAAAGGGAAGGGAAGGGAAGGGATGGGAAGAGAAGGGAAGGGAAGGCAAAGGCAGGCAAGGGACGGAAAGGGAAGGGTAGGCAAGGGAAGGGAAGGGAAGGGAAGGGAAGGGAAGGGAAGGGAAGGGAAGGGAAGGGAAGGTGCGGGAAGGGAAGGTGCGGGAAGGGAAGGTGCGGGAAAGGAAAGTGCGGGAAGGGAAGGTGCGGGAAGGGAAGGTGCGGGAAGGAAAGGTGCGGGAAGGGAAGGTGCGGGAAGGGAAGGGAAGGTGCGGGAAGGGAAGGGAAGGTGCGGGAAGGTGCGGGAAGGGAAGGGAAGGGAAGGTGCGGGAAGGGAAGGGAAGGGAAGGGAAGGGAAGGGAAGGGAAGGGAAGGGAAGGGAAGGTGCGGGAAGGTGAGGGAAGGGAAGGGAAGGGAAGGGAAGGGAAGGGAAGGGAAGGGAAGGTGCGGGAAGGGAAGGGAAGGGAAGGGAAGGGAAGGGAAGGGAAGGGAAGGGAAGGGAAGGGAAGGGAAGGGAAGGGAAGGGAAGGGAAGGGAAGGGAAGGGAAGGGAAGGGAAGGGAAGGGAAGGGAAGGGAAGGGAAGGGAAGGGAAGGGAAGGCGCGGGAAGGGAAGGGGAGGGAGGGGGAGGGAAGGGGAGGGGAAGGGGGGGGAAGGGAAGGGAAGGGAAGGGAAGGGAAGGGAAGGGAAGGGAAGGGAAGGGAAGGGAAGGGAAGGGAAGGGAAGGGAAGGGAAGGGAAGGGAAAGGGGAAAGGGAAGGGAAGGGAAGGGAAGGGAAGGGAAGGGAAGGGAAGGGAAGGGGAAGGGAAGGGAAGGGAAGGGAAGGGAAGGGAAGGGAAGGGAAGGGAAGGGAAGGGAAGGGAAAGGGGAAGGGAAGGGGAAGGGAAGGGAAGGGAAGGCGGGAAGGGAAGGGAAGGCGCGGGAAGGGAAGGGAAGGGAAGGGAAGGGAAGGGAAGGGAAGGAAGGGAAGGGAAGGGAAGGGGAAGGGAAGGGAAGGGAAGGGGAGGGAAGGGAAGGGAAGGGAAGGGAAGGGAAGGGAAGGGAAGGGAAGGGAAGGGAAGGGAAGGTGCGGGAAGGGAAGGGAAGGGAAGGGAAGGGAAGGGAAGGGAAGGGAAGGGAAGGGAAGGTGCGGGAAGGGAAGGGAAGGGAAGGGAAGGGAAGGTGCGGGAAGGGAAGGTGCGGGAAGGGAAGGTGCGGGAAGGGAAGGGAAGGGAAGGGAAGGGAAGGGAAGGGAAGGTGCGGGAAGGGAAGGTGCGGGAAGGGAAGGTGCGGGAAGGGAAGGTGCGGGAAGGTGCGGGAAGGGAAGGTGCGGGAAGGGAAGGTGCGGGAAGGGAAGGTGCGGGAAGGGAAGGTGCGGGAAGGGAAGGTGCGGGAAGGTGCGGGAAGGGAAGGTGCGGGAAGGGAAGGTGCGGGAAGGGAAGGTGCGGGAAGGGAAGGTGCGGGAAGGGAAGGGAAGGGAAGGGAAGGGGAAGGGAAGGGAAGGGAAGGGAAGGGAAGGGAAGGGAAGGGAAGGGAAGGGAAGGGAAGGGAAGGGGAAGGGAAGGGAAGGGAAGGGAAGGGAAGGGAAGGGAAGGGAAGGGAAGGGAAGGGAAGGGAAGGAAGGGAAGGAAGGAAGGGAAGGGAAGGGAAGGGAAGGGAAGGGAAGGGAAGGGAAGGGAAGGGAAGGGAAGGGAAGGGAAGGCGCGGGAAGGCGCGGGAAGGGAAGGCGCGGGAAGGGAAGGGAAGGCGCGGGAAGGGAAGGCGCGGGAAGGGAAGGGAAGGCGCGGGAAGGGAAGGCGCGGGAAGGGAAGGCGCGGGAAGGGAGGGAAGGGAAGGGAAGGGAAGGGAAGGGAAGGGAAGGGAAGGGAAGGGAAGGGAAGGAGGGAAGGGAAGGGAAGGGAAGGGAAGGGAAGGGAAGGGAAGGGAAGGGAAGGGAAGGGAAGGGAAGGGAAGGGAAGGGAAGGGAAGGGAAGGGAAGGGGAGGGAAGGGAAGGGAAGGGAAGGGAAGGGAAGGGAAGGGAAGGGAAGGGAAGGGAAGGGAAGGGAAGGGAAGGGAAGGTGCGGGAAGGGAAGGTGCGGGAAGGGAAGGTGCGGGAAGGGAAGGTGCGGGAAGGTGCGGGAAGGTGCGGGAAGGTGCGGGAAGGGAAGGGAAGGGAAGGGAAGGTGCGGGAAGGGAAGGGAAGGGAAGGGAAGGAAGGGGAAGGGAAGGGAAGGGAAGGGGAAGGGAAGGGAAGGCAAGGCGCGGGAAGGGAAGGGAAGGGAAGGGAAGGGAAGGGAAGGGAAGGGAAGGGAAGGGAAGGGAAGGGAAGGGAAGGGAAGGGGAAAGGGGAAGGGAAGGGAAGGGAAGGGAAGGGAAGGGAAGGGAAGGGAAGGGAAGGGAAGGGAAGGGGAAGGGAAGGGGGAAGGGAAGGGAAGGGAAGGGAAGGGAAGGGAAGGGAAGGGAAGGGAAGGGAAGGGAAGGGAAGGGAAGGGAAGGGAAGGGAAGGGAAGGGAAGGGAAAGGGAAGGTGCGGGAAGGGAAGGGAAGGTGCGGGAAGGTGCGGGAAGGTGCGGGAAGGTGCGGGAAGGTGCGGGGAAGGGGAAGGGAAGGGAAGGGAAGGGAAGGGAAGGGAAGGGAAGGGAAGGGAAAGGGGAAGGGAAGGGAAGGGAAGGGAAAGGGAAGGGAAGGGAAGGGAAGGGAAGGGAAGGGAAGGGAAAGGGAAGGAAGGGAAGGGAAGGGAAGGAAGGGAAGGGAAGGGAAGGGAAGGGAAGGGAAGGGAAGGGAAGGGAAGGGAAGGGAAGGGAAGGGAAGGGAAGGGAAGGGAAGGGAAGGGAAGGGAAGGGAAGGGAAGGTGCGGGAAGGGAAGGTGCGGGAAGGGAAGGTGCGGGAAGGGAAGGTGCGGGAAGGTGCGGGAAGGTGCGGGGAAGGGAAGGTGCGGGAAGGGAAGGTGCGGGAAGGGAAGGTGCGGGAAGGGAGGGGAAGGTGCGGGAAGGGAGGGGAAGGTGCGGGAAGGGAAGGGAAGGTGCAGGTAGGGAACATGCGGGAAGGTGCGGGAAGGTGCGGGAAGGTGCGGGAAGGTGCGGAAAGGTGCGGGTAGGAGCAGGAAGGGAAGTGAAGGGAAGGGAAGGGAAGGGAAGGGAAGGGAAGGGAAGGGAAGGCAAGGGGAGGGAATGGAAGGGAATGGACGGGAAGGGAAGGGAAGGGAAGGAGGGAAAGGGAAGGGAAGGGAAGGGAAGGGAAGGGAAGGGAAGGCGCGGGAAGGGAAGGGAAGGGAAGGAAGGGAAGGGAGGGGCGGGGAAGGGAAGGGAAGGGAAGGGAAGGGAAGGGAAGGGAAGGGAAGGGAAGGGAAGGGAAGGGAAGGCGCGGGAAGGGAAGGGGAAGGGAAGGGAAGGGAAGGGAAGGGAAGGGAAGGGAAGGGAAGGGAAGGTGCGGGAAGGGAAGGGAAGGGAAGGGAAGGGAAGAGGGAAGGGAAGAGGGAAGGGAAGGGAAGGGAAGGGAAGGGAAGGGAAGGGAAGGGAAGGGAAGGGAAGGGAAGGGAAGGGAAGGGAAGGGAAGGGAAGGGGAAGGGAAGGGAAGGGAAGGGAAGGGAGGGAAGGGAAGGGAAGGGGGAACGGGAAGGGAAGGGAGGGGAGGGGCGGGGAAGGGAAGGGAAGGGAAGGGAAGGGAAGGGAAGGGAAGGGAAGGGAAGGGAAGGGAAGGGAAGGGAAGGGAAGGGAAGGGAAGGGAAGGGAAGGGAAGGGAAAGGGAAGGGAAGGGAAGGGAAGGGAAGGGAAGGGAAGGGAAGGGAAGGGAAGGGAAGGGAAGGGAAGGGAAGGGAAGGGAAGGTGCGGGAAGGGAAGGTGCGGGAAGGGAAGGGAAGGGAAGGGAAGGGAAGGGAAGGGAAGGTGCGGGAAGGGAAGGTGCGGGAAGGTGCGGGAAGGTGCGGGAAGGTGCGGGAAGGTGCGGGAAGGAGCGGGAAGGGAAGGGAAGGGAAGGGAAGGGAAGGGAAGGGAAGGGAAGGGAAGGGAAGGGAAGGGAAGGCGCGGGAAGGGAAGGGAAGGGAAGGGAAGGGAAGGGAAGGGAAGGGAAGGGAAGGGAAGGGAAGGGAAGGGAAGGGAAGGGAAGGGAAGGGAAGGGAAGGGAAGGGAAGGGAAGGGAGGGGGAGGGAGGGGAAGGGAAGGGAAGGGAAGGGAAGGGAAGGGAAGGGAAGGGAAGGGAAGGGAAGGGAAGGGAAGGGAAGGGAAGGGAAGGGAAGGGAAGGGAAGGGAAGGGAAGGGAAGGTGCGGGAAGGGAAGGTGCGGGGGAAGGTGCGGGAAAGGGGCGGGAAGGGAAGGGAGGGGAAGGGAAGGGAAGGAAAGGGAAGGGAAGGGAAGGGAGGGGAAGGGAAGGGAAGGGAAGGGAAGGTGCGGTAAGGGAAGGTGCGGGAAGGGAAGGGAAGGGAAGGGAAGGGAAGGGAAGGGAAGGGAAGGGAAGGGAAGGGAAGGTGCGGGAAGGTGCGGGAAGGTGCGGGAAGGGAAGGGAAGGGAAGGGAAGGGAAGGGAAGGGAAGGGAAGGGAAGGGAAGGGAAGGGAAGGGAAGGGAAAGGAGGGAAGGGAAGGGAAGGGAAGGGAAGGGAAGGGAAGGGAAGGGAAGGGAAGGGAAGGGAAGGGAAGGGAAGGGAAGGGAAGGGAAGGTGCGGGAAGGTGCGGGAAGGTGCGGGGAGGTGCAGGGAGGGGAAGGGAAGGGAAGGGAAGGGAAGGGAAGGGAAGGGAAAGGGAAGGGAAGGGAAGGCGCGGGAAGGGAAGGGAAGGCGCGGGAAGGGAAGGGAAGGGAAGGGAAGGGAAGGGAAGGGAAGGGAAGGGAAGGGAAGGAAGGGAAGGGAAGGGAAGGGAAGGGAAAGGGAAGGGAAGGGAAGGGAAGGGAAGGGAAGGGAAGGGAAGGGAAGGGAAGGAAGGGGGAAGGGAAGGGAAGGGAAGGGAAGGGAAAGGGAAGGGAAGGGAAGGGAAGGGAAGGGAAGGGAAGGGAAGGGAAGGGAAGGGAAGGGAAGGGAAGGGAAGGGAAGGGAAGGGAAGGGAAGGGAAGGGAAGGGAAGGGAAGGGAAGGGAAGGGAAGGGAAGGGAAGGGAAGGGAAGGGAAGGGAAGGGGATATCTGCAAGAAAAATTTTTCATTCCTTCTCATTTTCATACATTTGTTTGGTTTTGTATTGTTTATATTTTAATTTGTCTGGTGAAATTTCTCTTCACATATACCCTTATTACTAAAATTGTAACTTCTTACAGAAAATTTTCAGATACAAGCAGTGCCCAAATAACCAAGTTTTGTTCAATGATGATAATGTACACAATCTAAATTTTTTCTTCCTTGACTACGGGCAAATTTGCCTCTCTTTACAGAGCTCTATCAGACTATATGTAACTGTAATCAATACAAGCCTAAAAATTTGCCGCTGGTATTAGAATTGCCTTGATCATCTGCCCTGAATATTGGGAAATGAGGTCATGTCCATCTTGGTTTGTTTTGGCAACAAAGGAAAATGGACTTGTATTAGATTAACAGTAAAGTAAGACTGACTTTATATTTACCTTTTTCTGATAAAATACTGTATAATACAGAAGTGCAAGTAGGACTGTTTTGACCACTAATGATACATAATCATCTACTTCAACATAAAGGCAGGCAACTTCCCCCAAAATCTCAATGCTTAACTTAATCACTGTATTTTAAATAGGAGAAAGCAGTCTCCCCCTTGCTAGATTTCAAATGAGATGCTTCACTATGTGGTAAAATCTAGAGGTCAAAAGGAATACTAAGAATTCCACTTAAGGCACTACCCTCAGTTTTAAAAAGCAAGCGCTTTACTGCATAGTAGTGTAGTAAACGTAGCTGAGATGGGGGATGCCACTGAATAAGATGACAGCTTCATGTGTGCTCTATGTTTTTCTGTCAATTCCCTGATTTAGAGAAGAACAAGCATGAATCTCTTGATAATGGTTATTGATTATTAGTGGCCTTTCAAAGATCAGCTCCTCATATAATTTAGCTGAAAAGGAGAAGAGAATGCAAGATATATAGCACAGCTTAATAACCATGAAAGAAGCTAAAAGAAAGACAATAGCTAAACCTTAAGTAAAACATCCAAAGATCGTTACCACTTGACCACTTGTAATAGTATGTGGTGCAGACTTTTTGTTTCACTAACAGATGTATTGTAATAAAGATGCCAAACTTGAGTTTGATTTATATATCAAATATCTATTGCATTTGCAAAAGACTAGGGATTATTTTTTAACATTAATGCTGTCCTAAATAATTTTAAGTGCATTGCATGAAATTCAGACAATATACAGTCACTGAGAGTTCTAATGTTCATTTCTGTAGCACTGTAATTTTATGTCTAACTACTATCTGCAAAATTGTCATTATTTTTTACTTTTAAATTTTGGAAAGCTAGAATGTTTAACATCCAAAAATGAGCTTCATCTAGATATTTAATTCATCTTGCATCAGATTAATCCAAGTTAGAAAAAAAGGAAATACTTTTCACTTTCTTGGTTCCAATTTTCATTATCAAAAACTGGATTCATGTTAAGCAGGAAGTTTTTTCTCAGGATGACTGATCAAAAACTTTCATTAAACCTGTCCTGCGTGGTCCCTTTTGTGCACTGATGAAATCTAAAGGAACACTATGCTGGTTTCAGCTGGGGTAGTTAATTTTCTTCACAGTGGCTGATATGGGACTGTGTTTTGGATTTTTGCTGAACACAGGGTTGATAATATTGAGATATTTGCTATTGTTGTGCAGGACTTGCATGGCACCAATTCCTTTTCTGTTTTTCATACTGGCATGTCAAAGAGACTGGGCATACAAGGGAGATTGGGATGGGACACAGCCAGGACATGTGACCACCATTTACCAAAGGCATATTCAAGATCAGGTAACATCAGGCTCAATATATAAAGGTGATGAGAAGAAGAAGGAAGGGAGGGACATTTGGACTGATGTCATCTGTCTTCCCAATAAACCATTATGTATGATGGAGCCCTGCTCTCCTGGAGATGGCTGAACACCTGCGTGCCGACCAGAAGTACTGAATTAATTCTTTTTGCTTTTCTTGTGTAAGTGGCTTTTGCTTTCCCTAAAAAACAGTCTTTATCTCAACCCATGAGTTTTCTGGCTTTTACCCTTGCAATTCTCTCCTCAATACTGCTGGTGTGGGAGTGAGAGAGCAGCTGTGTGAGCCTTGGCTGCCATCTGGGGTTGAACCATGACAACCACTTAAGAACTTATTTTCCATTTTCTGTAGATATGTAAAATGCTTATGAAAAATCATAGTATACCACATTGAAAGCAAGAAACATAGATTGAAAAGGCTGTGACCTAATACAAGTACTTCATTTTTCTGTGTCAGCTGCACATTTCTCATCTTTGAGTACCAAAATGTTCTATTATGCCTGTGCCTACCTCTTCTTGCAAAAGAGTCTGTAATCTCACAGCACAGGTTCAAACATCCAAAGTAAAATAAGTTCTGATAGCAGGAAAAGAAAAGTATAACATGAATCAAAATCTTTCCACTAAGAACTTTACTGCGAAACATGAAAGATACCAAAAATTTCAGGCCATAATTTGAATATATAAATAATAATGTGAGCTATGTTACATCTTAAATGAAAGGTGATGACTCCTGTCCTATCTCAGTATGTGTTTCTATAGGGATGCCTGTGTGTAGAAGGAATGGCAATGAATAAATGAGTTAAATTTTAGAATCAGTCATGTGATTAGTAAGATTTCTCTTAAACATCATAAAGCAAAGTATATTGATCTGATTTAAGCTATAGAAGGCATGCCCACTCCTAAAACAAAAACAGCTAATTAAATTTCATAGCTAGCCCACCTTCTTCCAACATCACTGGCTGAAATACTGACATGAGGACTATTGTCCCTTCAAAACAAAACATGTGTTGGACACAGGAATATAAAGCAAACACAAGTGTTCACAGAAAAAGGAACGTATGCAAATCCAGCATGAGCACCTCCACTACCATGCGGAAAAGACAAATGTTGACTTTATTTTGCCTATAGTTTGTGAGATTATTCAGTTTGAATTCATGAATATACAAATTAACGTATGGAGTTTTGAGCACAATGTTTTTATTTTATAGCAAAAAAGCATAGGCCTATGGGGGTGCACTGTGAACAATTCAAACATAATTAACCGTATTTTCTTTTTATTTTTCTGACATAATCATGCAGAGTTTTTAGTAGAACATATGGGAAACTATGAGCATGCTGTCATCCAGTCCTTTATATAGCATTTCACAGAATAAAACATTGGAATACACTGGAAAGAGTAATTTTAAATGGCAGAAGACTTTTTTTGGACTGTCTGCCTAGGTTTCATCATGTCTCAGGCCTTTATCTTACTTACATACAAATATAGAAACTTTGTCTTCCGTCTTTTGATGGATTGCACTGGTGGAGATTTTGTTGGAAAACTTTTGTAATAATTGCTTCACTACCCATGAACATCAGCATTTTTGCACTGTATAGTAACTACGAGTGTGGCTAATTTTACACTCTTCCATTCCTGATTTTTTTCTGAAACTTTATGACACAGTTGAAACCTATGGGAGACTTAGCAGTTTCTTTTTCAACCCCTATCCAGCTAGGCATTGACATGAACCCTAATACCATAACAACCAATGATACATCTGTATTATAACACATGTATTGCCTACTGTCAGAAAATGTGCTAAAAATTAAAACCAGAAAAAAAGAATCAGCTTAGAGAATCATCAGATAGGACAGTCTTCAGAATGACATATGCCTTGAGAATGAGAAAGGTACCTAAGAAAGTTTCATAACAAAGTAGATGTTTCCACTGGAAGTAGTCTCTTCTGTTAGTATTGTCATGTTGAAATTGCTTCCAGATAAGAGACAGTAGATACAATTCTTGAATCACTTTATTAATTGACTTTTTTTTTTATTAATTATCACAATTTATTTTTACAGTTCTCTAGTCTATGCTACAAGTTTCAGGGGTCATATATCACAAATATACCATAATTAACTGGTTAGCATAGGAATTTGCAAACTTTTTTTTCATAGTGTAGACCACAGTCTGAGGCAAGATTATATCTTTGACCACTTCCTTTTCCATTCATGACATTAATGTATTGTACTAATGGTCCCTGTGATTATTTCAGGAACTTTTATTTCAGAAAATAACAAGGAAACATTTAATGGACAATTTCTGCCTTTGTAAGATGAAGTATCTTTGGTACAAGTTGTATTGGGTCTGACTGAGACAGTTTATTTCCCTGTAGCAGCCCTCACAGTGCTGTGCTTTGCATTGGTAGCTGGCAGGGTGCTGATAACACACCAGTGCTTTGGCTACTGCCGAGCAGTCCTGTCCCTCTGGCATTCTGCCACCCCAAGGGGCTGGGAGGGGACAAGATCTTGGGAAGGGTCACAAAGCTGACCCAAATCAGCCAAAGGGATATTCCACACCATGTCACACCAGCTCAGACAGAAAAAGGAAGGGAAGGAGGAGGGACAGGTGGGAATTTGTTGTTCTACAATGTTTTCCTTCCAGAACAACTACTGTTTGTGTTGAAGCCCTGCTTCCTACCAAGTGTCTGAATAGCACTTGCTGATGAGAAGTAGAGACTGACTTTTCCTTCTGCTTGTGAGAGCACAAACTAGTGCCTTATCTCAACCTACTATTTGTTTTCCATCTTATTCTCTTTACCCTGTCCTGCTGAGAAGGGGAGTGATAGAGCACATGGCACCAGGCGTTCAGCCAAAGTCAAACCACTACACAAGTAAAACAATGCAAAGACATTTGCAACTAGCTTACTGAAGATCACCAAAATATTTTTTCCAATACTTTAATATAAAGTTCTCTAGCCTTCTAAGAGTGTTGCACCATTTCATTTATGGTTAGGTAAGGTTAGAATTCACATTAGGTTTTTTTACCAAATACCTAATGCAACCTGCTGTTGATAATAGGCAAAATCGTAAGAAAAACTGCATTGAAGAAAAAAGGCAGCACTGGGCTTCTGAACTAAGCATAACTTTCAAGCTGGTAAAAATTACTGCTCTGATTACTCTGACTGACCTGAGATCAAATAAAGTATGGCATGTCAAAAATAGGGTTTTTTTTACATTCTTTACTTTTTTATGAATGTCCAAGACAGTTATCTCTTGACACTTAAAAAACAGAAGTGTTTTATAAAAATACATGAAGTATTTCAGATTAATTATTTACATAGTTAGGCCTTGGCATTAATAGCTCTCACAGAGAACATCCAGGAGAGGAAAAATGCCGAAAGAAATATTATGACTACTGATATAACAGAGCTTTTGTCTATACAAAATCTGAATCTTTCATGATATCAGACAAGTTCATGAACAAGATGATGTGCTGATATTGACAAGGTGCTGACATCAGTGACAAACTGTAAGTGATGCATCAAAATTTATTATGTCCTTAAAGTCTTTGCTTTCCCTGAATTTAAGTCAATCTTAACTTACTGTGTCAACTGTATAAGAACAAAATTCTCTTCTGACAAACAAATGTCAAAATCACAATTGTTATCAAGAAGTGGAAGCAATAGGTTATTATAGCTCTCCCAAATAATGGCAGGCACCTGTATAAATCCCAAGCACGGGGATTAAAATAAAATAAGGAATTGTTTATATTATCTTCCAATGTTTTTTCTCCTTCACCAAAATATTGTAAGCACCCACGATAGTGCAGTTTTATAACTTCAAGAAATCAGTATGTTACAGTTTTTATTCATTCTAATTATATTTAAAATTTATGCCCACACATGCATGTGCACACACAGAGATCATAGATATCACAGACTACACGGAAACCTGTTATACTACAAACCTCAGCTTAAAATAAAGACTTGTGTGCAATTATCCTCAAGAACATCTCCTCACCATAATCAAGGGAAGGGGAAAGAGAAGGAAAGAAGCAAGGCAAGACAGAAATATTTAGCTTACAGGGTTTCTCCTGAAAAAGCAAAACTAACATGATTTGGAATTTACAGATAAAACGAATCTGGAAAACTGTACAGTGCCAACAGGTCATTTGTGCTGTAACAGTGTTACATTTTTCTCTTATGCTTCCATTATGCTTTTTTGTTGCCACTGAACAGTGAGTTGTTTTTTTGAAAAATATAATCTATCACAAACCCTTCAAGTATTATGAAATAAAAGTGCTTGGGTGCTATTACAACATATTTATACAATTATAAATTAAGAGAATTAAGTGTCAATTATGTCCTTCATGCCAGTTCCCAAACCTAAAAAGACTGGTTCTACAATCTTGCCTTCCTCAGAGACATTTGCTTGGACTTTGTATGTGTAATCTTCAGCACATCATGTTTTGGTAAATAATTTTGGGAAGGCACAAAAATCAGAAGACAGTGCAAAAAAAATAATGGAGAATACTTTTACTCTTGGCTGTCATGAGCTATGGACAATATAGAGCTGAGAAGTTTTACAGAAAGACTGAGGATGATTGAAAATCTGGGTGCTGCTGCATTTGTTGCTGGTAGTTGCTCAAACTGACCGAAAGGTTTGAGATCTGCCTTGTGGTCGAATGTAACATAATGAACATAGGTGTCAGAGTATGAGAAAGTAAAAGAAAAAGAAAGTAAAGAGAACACAAAAACTTGATTCTGAGGTGTCACAATCTCCCCAGTATGAAAATGTCAATCTTGTGAGACCCGTCCTCTCCTTGTCCATCTCCTTATAGCCCAACAATAGGTGAATTAGAAAATGTAAGTGTATAGGGAACTGTAACTTGAGGATTAGAAGGTACATCTTAATTGAAAATCAAAAAGTTTTAAATTTTTAGATAAAATTATGTTGTTGTTTTGTTCGTGGGTTTGGTTTTTTTTTAACTTCATCATACACAATTAAATAAGAAGTGACTTACCTGAGAAATGTGATTTTAAGTCTTTCCTAAAGAACAATCCTTAAAGACATGAGAGAGAATGCAAACCTGAGTGAAGCTTAATTAAATTTCATTATAATTAATTGATGCTTATTTTGTAATCACAGCAGTTCTTACTTCTTTGAAATGAACATCTTTTCCTCCTGAGGAATTCAGCCTGTTCAAACAGCACCAACGTTATTTCCCAGTTCGTGAAAATTGAGTAAGTTTTGTGAGCCTTTTTGCATTACATAATAAAACATGACATTGGTGTATGAGCGGCATAACTTAATAAGAATCATTATTTATCTGCTTATAAAAAGTATGGATCTATGGGCCTATAAAACATATGTAACACGATTTTTTTCAAGGTAAAATAAGGAAATCATTAAGGAAAAAAGCATGTTTGCCTTTATTCTCATGCCTGTTTCCACTGATAACAGAATCTAAACATAACTAGAACTCCACAGCAACTGGGCATATCACTATTGAAGTGTTTCAGAACTGCCATAAAGGCAGTGACAAGAACGCCGACCTCAGAGGTGAGTAAAGAATTAACAGCTAATGGGATCTGCTGTACTGGAAGCCAGGTATAGCTTTCAACAGACCTGTTCTGATTTAGCCTCACACAGAAAAAGGTCAGCATAATAGCTGATAGTTATTGACAGCTACTTATTTAGGTACAGATAATAGCTTTGGAAGTGAAATCACAAAGCTATTTTGGATGAGTGCTTAGAAACTTGGCAGATAAATTGAAAATGCTCTTAGCTTGCATTTGTTGGCATTTTTATGAAGTCATTTTGTCGTTTTCTTTTACGGTGGCTTGAGTGCTGTTACCCATTATTCACTAAGATCTTATTTTGAAGAACATAAAAACTAAATCACATTAAAAAGCTAACATGCAAAGCTAAGGGATGCTCTGGTTAACTAAAATGTAACTTTTGCAGCTTTTATGTCTCACCTATTTGTTCAGTTTGTTCCAAAGTGATTATTTTTTATATTTCATTAGAAAGAAAGATCACTGAGAAATTATGAAGAGATACTTCTAAATTACATGAGATATAGCTTAATAAATCTGTATCAGTTTTTAAGTTGTAAGGTTCTTGAGAAATAAGAAAATTTAGTTATACTTTAGTGCAACCATTGTTGCATTGTTCCCACCTTTCCAAAGGGAACAGGTACAATTCTCCTGAGGTGAGTCAAAACAGCAGACAGCTTCCTAGTGGAAGGTCAGCATTACTACCATTCCCTTCAGTTTTCTCCATTGTCCTGCTGACTGAAAGCAGTATTCCAGTGGAGTTTTTTGACTAAACAGAAGGACAAATATTGTAATAAAAGCATGAAATAAAGCATCAAAAGATAGAGATTGGTACCTAAATGCAAATTTCTAAAGAAAGGTTCATATATCAATTTTTGCTACTACTAGTTACAAGATAAAAAGAATTCTGTAGAGTTTGTGAGATCAGTATCTTCCCAACTTCACTGCTGGACTAAAAATAAGAAGCATCTTGTGAAATGAAGTGAAAAAAAGGAGCTTAAATTAAAAATCCATTAAAGCCCTCTGATTTCATTACGCTTTAGAAAGCTGTTACTTTATTTGTGTATTTAAAAACACTAATAGCTCCATAAGATTGCATGTGTTTAATAAGCTTTTCTGTCTGGGAGATGGTAAAAGACTCCTAAACATCCCTAAATAACTGTTGCTAGTAGTTAATTATGACCACCAAAAGAATCTCTTACTTACAAGAGAAGTTTTCCAGCTTTATCATGACTGCAAGATTAAAACCAGCATGTTGACCAAAATTTTGGATGAAAAATAGGTAATTGACAGAGCCTAAAGGTATCTTGAAAACTGGGAGTTTTCCTAGAGAAAGTGAGGGACAAAGGTGGGCTACAGGGACTGACAATCAGGAAGAGAAGTCATAAAGAAATTAGCAGATTGTGAAAAGGTAGCAAAGAGAACAATCTTCATCATTCAGTGAACAGGCTATGGAATCATAGAGTCATGTAATTGGTGAGGGTTGGAAGCGATCTCAAAAAAATCTAGCTCCAAACCCTTACTTATGGGCAGGGATACCTTCCTCTAGCGCAGCTAACTCAGAGCCCCATACAACCAGGTCTTGAACATCACCAGAAATGGGGACTCCACAGCTTCTCTGGTCAATTTGTCCCAGAGCCTCAGCACTCTCACAGTAAAGAATTTATTTTTAATATCTATTCAAAAAGTACCTAATAAAACTTAAGCTAACCTACATAAGCTAAAGATCCCATTCATGCTGTGGAGCATGATCAAGGCAAAAATGAAAATCTGTACTGATTGATCAGTGCATTCACTGGAACTGTAAAAATATTCCAGAAGCAGACATAGTTTAAGAAAAGAGTTGAAAGATGTTACAAAATTCAAAATGTCAAAAGAATGACTCAGTCTAGGAAATAAACATTGCCAACAGAGCCAGCTAGCTTACTTTATACAACAAAAGTTGTGGAAGCACAAACACAAACGTGTCTTTAGGAATAATGTTAATTCAACAGAATATTTCAGAATAGAAATTTTTAACCTCCTTCAACAGATGAAAGTTGAAGCTGAAGGAATGTGTATCTTTCAGAATGCATGTTTTTTAAGCTCAATGCCTTGATGAAGTCTTGGGAATGTCAACAAGATTATTTCTCTGGAAAGAATCATTAATGAGTGGAATGTTTGATAGAAAATCCTAGGCCAACCAAGGAGCCGCAATATTTCAAAAGCATCTTGAAATCAGCAGAAGAGCAGATTCAATATGACTAGTAAAAATTTAAATATTTAGAGATGGCATCTTGAGCCTCATTGAGTTTTCAGACAGAAAAAGTGCTTCCTTTTTACACAGAACCTATGCAAAAAGGAAAACAATTATTAAAATATATATAGTAGAGATAAAAGGAGTTTATGACACTTTTTAAGAACACCCTAAAGACAAGCATCTAAACAAACCCATCAGGCAATTTCTAAGTTCATGTAGCAGTCTTTCCTGCACTATTGGTTATGTCTATTCATTTGTGGCTCATGTTTCTTTATCATTATTACAACAGAAAATAAAATACTAAAAGGAATGAAACTCAAAATAGGGGTAACAATTTGTTACTGCTACCTTACATATTTAAGAAAAACAGGAAAATTTTGATTCCCTGCCATTAGAGAATTTACCAAATACCATGGTAGTTTTTTTTGTCTTACAGAAAGATAAGAGATTTTTATAGTAGAAACACTGCAGCTCAATTAGTGCTACTGGCCCTAAACCAAGAAATTATTTGTTCTTTTGAATGTCAGACTGGGTAAGTGCAGCATTCATTTCAGTTTTTACATGTTTCCTGTCCTAAACATGGCATACTCATTCTTTTTACAGTGATACCATTTTCTACATAGTCAGGATGCACCTGCTATAGTGAAAATAATATTACTGAATGATATTTTAAATGATCCAAATTTTAGGAAATATATTTATTTCAATCACATGACATTCCATAACTTACTTTTCAGCCATCTGTTTAATGTGGAACTATCCCAATTTACTCATATGGCAGAAAGATGGCCATAAATCTGTATCCATTACACACATGTTCTTGATGCATTTCACTGAGCAGCCAGACTGTTGACAATAGGTGAAAATAAACCTTTGTGCAAATCTTCATGAGGTCATGTTAGGGGTTTTTTGGGATGTATCCATTTTATCAGTTATACCTGTGTGTAATCAATTTTTTATTAAAAAAATCTTTGAATAGAAACAGACTACCAAAAGTTCATTTTCAGAAGAGCTGTTCCATAAACCCCTGCATAGCTAACTTCTACAGAAACATTTCGGAAGTCATCCAGATACTCTACTGAATATTCAGTAAATAAAAGAAGACAACATAATGTTTCTATCATCAAATCTCTGTTAATTAATTCATCTCTTCATTTTTACAGATTGTGAGAAAGATCTTATACTTTGACCGAAACCAGAAAGCTAAAATGGACAAACACATGAATAGCACAGTTCTAACTGAAGATATCCCAGTACATTTTAGCAGTTCTTAGACAAGTTTATCCTCTTTAGTTTTCTTTTAGTTTTTCTAGTTTAGTTTAGTTTTCCTAGTGTATCTTCTTTATCTTCTCAAATTGAAATAAATTTGAAATATTTTCAAATTTAACTGCTTTCCTTAATCTAAAAGTTTTGCCATTTACATTTTTTGAGTAGCAAAAATACATCCTAAACAGCCAAATCATTGGCAATAACAAATCCAGAGCTTAAGTTCTTCAAGTTCATGGGAATCACTTTTATAATTCTGCCATATTAACTAGGTAGTTCCTAACTGTAGAGTAGAATACTAGGAATTTTTGTGCTTGGGTTTTGTTTTTTTTTTAATTCCAAGGGTGAAAGTAGACATTATGCAATGTTCAAATACAAGTTAACTGTTTTATATGAGTAAGTGCCCATGTATCAATCCAGAATAATATAAACCTGAAACATTCCCAGAGATGTGAAAGTAGGAGAATTGCTGGGCCAATGACAAGTCACATGATGATTCTGGTACATCAAGCAGACAAGCTTTTTCCACTATTTAGCACTGGAGCTGAACAGGACAAAAGTGGTACAGACCATTAGGAAAAGAGTACAAAAGAAAATTTAAGTTGTCCTCAAATGACATGTCTTTCTACCAGCAATGTGTCCTCTGACTGCAGTTTTGTAAACTTAATTGAGTAACAACTGTGGAATATAAAAGTCAGTGAAAATTACTAATTTTTCATTTAAAAAATTCAATTAACAGGAATGTTCTTTGTATTCAAGGAGCGCTGTTGCTGACCATCTCGTATTTGTCACATGAATTATTCAGCAGATACCAGCAAAATTTGTAAAGTGATTTATTTATGAAAGCACTTATTTGGTATTCAGCCAATGCTCTGTCTCATGCTTGTTTGGACTGCAAAGTGTTCAATATCTGGGAAACAAACTGCTGCCATATTTTACACCATGTTTCATCCTCATTTTCTGATGACCACTGTTCCCATGGACTCAAATTTCAATCCAACCTCAAGAAGCATCTATGACACTACGGCAGAGGTCACTTTGTGTTTAAAGGACATAATTCTAAAACAATGGAACCCCTTCAGAATGTTCCCTTCTCAAATGCTATTAAGAATTGTGCCAAAATGTTACATAAAAAAATTAATTATAATCTGTAGGTTTTTTTTTTTTTGTGTCAAATTTGAAGATTAAATTCAGTCATTAAAGGAAAGGAAAAAAACTTACCAGTTTTAGTCCTGCATTCAGAGCTACTTCCCCTTGTACCCAAACTGTGGGCTACTATTAAAACAGAGAACTTGCAAAAACATGTTAATTAAATAGCTGTGAAAAGAGCTCAGGGAAATAAGCAAATTAATTTGCATATCTCCCTGGTGTTCAAGGGGTTAATTAAAGTGCTTTAAAACATTTTTATGATGACATTCAGCTGCAATGTGATCAGTTGCTGATTTTTCAATTAGTTCTGTTAACTTGGGCTTTGATTATATGAATGGCAAAGAGTGAAAAATACTACCACAGAAAGCAAAAAAATTGCCACAAAAGAGATTTTTATCACGGAGTAGCTTTCATCCTTAGCTGTATTGTCACATACTCTGGCTACCTGGGTTTTTAGAAGCACTGGATCTTTGTAAGAAGAGGAATATCAAAACAATAGGAGAAAAAAAATACATTAAATTGCTGGCTGCTTTATAAAATAAAATTAATTAACTAGTTCAGTGATAATGCAGTTGTTGAAAAAGCTTTGAAAGCACATCATCATGGCTGGAGGGAAAGTGGTCCATTTTCCTGCTAAATATTCTTTATAGGTCATTTACAAATTCTGATTTTATAATAATTATACAGAGGTGCTGGATTATTTTTCTCCTAGTTCAAGCCGCTGCATAAATAACCACGCAGAAGCGAAAAATATATCTTGTAGGAAACATTAAACAAATTACAAATCTCCATCTAAGTATCAATTATAGAACAAGAGCATTATTAGCTGCACATAAATGAAAACAGAGTGGATAATTTGAGTAGTACATTTTGGAGAACTCCATGCATATTTTTCAATTTTTATGTTGGAAAAAGTCATGTCAGATAAAGGCAAGCACTACAGAGAGAGAAAGCAAAGCAAAAAAAAACCCCAAAAATAACAAAAAACCAAGCACAAACCAACCAAACCTCATCAAATTTACAACCTTAAAAAAAAAAAAAAAAGGAAAACAAATCAAACAAACCCCTTTCCTTTTAAGGCCAGTTTGTCATTTTCCAGTGCACTGTCAGACCCAACAAATCCCATATAAAATAATGTTTATTTAGCCACATATTGTAACTCTTTTAATCTCCCCACTTTTCAACCAGTCCTATGGTTGAAGGGGCCAGTTTCCCAAAAGCACTAAACATTCCTGCTAGTAGATTGTGACCCTGCACAAAACACGGACAGTTAAACAGTAAATTCTACTGATAAACAGAATATGAAAAAGGGTTTACAGACCCCTCTCACCTAGCTAGCCCTGGCTTCCCAAATTTCACATGACCATGCCATTTCATACCAGAATGAACACAAATTATGCAAAGTTTCTGCTTCATGAAGCACATTCTCAACTGAAAACAGAAAATATTCTTCCCACCATATGTGAAGCCCACACTTACGGGGGTCATAGGGTTTGTGGATAGTATTTAGTTCCTTCAAAAGAAGAACCATCCTGGGCACATTACCTTGTTGACCCAGCAAGAAAACCCTGAAAAAAGTGCTCCAGAGAACAGAAAGTGCAAAGGAAAACTTGTAAAACTGATTCTCACAAACTACTCAACTCTCATAAGAAAGGAAGAATACTCCTTCCTGGAGTACTGCTTTCAGTTCTGTGGCCCCAACACAACAAGGACTGGGAACCCTTTGGAGTGACTCCAGAGGAGTCAAAGATGAGCTGAGGCCTGAAGAGTCTTTCATATGAAACAGGGTGAGAGAGCTGTAGCTGTTCAGCCTGGAGAAGACTCCAGGGAGTCCTTATAGCACCTTTCAGTATCTAAAGGGCTCCTGTAAGACAGTTGGAGAGGGTTTTTTTTACAAGGGTGTAGGGATGGAAGGAGGAATGGCTTTAAACCGGCAGAGTGTGGAACTACCTTGGTTATTAGGAAGAAATTCTTGACTGTGAAGATGGTGAGGTACCAGAACAGATTGACAGGGAAATTTGTGGATGTCCCATTCCTGGAAATGCTCAGTGCTAGCTCGGATAGAGCCCTGAACAACCTGCTCTAGTGTGGAAGACATCCCTGCCCATGGCAGGGGGTTGAAATAAGATTCTCTCTAGTGTCCCTTCCACCACAAACCATTCAATGATTTTGATATTATTTTGATATTAGATCTTTCAGTCTAAAACTCTATGAAATGTGGACAGAAAGTAACTACCTGCCCCTTAACCCTCTGCATGAAGTGAAACTTGAAGAAGGGTTTTGGAAGACTGCAGAATGTTAAAAGTGGGTATTTAGAGCCTAAATGCAAAAATAGAAAAAAATTACAAAGAAGTTTCACAAAAGCATGACGATATGATACACTGTCATAAAAAATAGTGATTAAGACTGTTTGGTGACAAAGTGACAGCTGTAGGACTGAAATTCAAATACAGACTTCATCATCTGTATTTAATTAAGTCACAGGCTTTAATATTCTGATTTGGAAGTCATATTGCAGTTTTTCTATAGAAAAGAAAAAGTTACAGCTGTGAGAAACCAGTCCTGTTTGTCAGCTGAGGTAGGGCAGCATGATCTTCATTCAGTCACTGAAAGCTATGCTAATTTATGGTGAATAGGTGCTATAATGCAAATTTACGTCAGTTCATAAAAGGTTGAGCTGTGCAAGAGAACAGCAAGAGTTAAATGAAAGAAGATGCTATTTCTGAAAAAGGAAACTCTGGGAATGTGAAGGATGAAGTCAGCAGTTGTATTAGGCAGAAACTTCATCCACAAGTGCATTACTAGTGACTCTTCAAATAAAATTTAAAAACTCTCCGAGTCACTCTTAACAACAGCTAAAATTTCCACTTTAGGTGGCTGGTAAGGTGGAAAAGACATAACAATAAAACTACTTTGACAAAATATTGGAAAAGAGACAGTCTTAGTGTAGATTACCGTTGAATCAGATTATTTCTTCAGGCATTAGCTTCTGAAACTTGGAAATAATGGGGAGCACACCGTGTATTTTTCAAAACAGAGTTTAGAATCTATTTCAAAATTATCAGCCCAATAAATAGAAAAGTCATCTTAGCCTACCTTCAAATTATGAGACTTATCAATTCCCAGTAGAATTTCATAGCAGTTCCCATCCTCATAATGATCTACCACATATTGTTAGTACTAAGAGTAGCAAGTGTTAAAAAATGAATATATGAGTGATAATGAATAAACAAATTTAAAATTCTTCTGAAAAGGCAGATTCACAGGGCAAGTATACATAGCTCATGTAATGTATTGTCATGTAATTGGTCATGATCAATATCTTCCTGGTAAGAATTCCTCCTCCTGAAGGTTTACACATTTTTTCTCCCTACTGAAAGGCTTTAAAGAAAAAAAAAACCTATTTTGAGACAAGCTCAAGTAGGAGACAAATGTACACCTTCAAGTGTATAGATACACGATCAGTAAGAGGACAGTAAAAGACAGTAGTCTTTGTGGAAACAAATTTCAAAGGCTTTGGCTACCAGATAGATAAATTTGAAATGAAATTTAAAAATTTTTACAGTCATTCTTACAGTCATTGACCATCCTTTATACGGCTCCTTCAATCTCATGAGGTGCTGTGACCTATGGCTGAGAAATGTTACGTGGTTATGCAGCAAGAGTGCTAAACTTTTATAAGTATTTACCAAAAAAAAAGTTATTACTATTGTACATCCTCAATCTGCATTAAGATTATATTACAGGCTGGTATTCAAAATTAGCTTTCTTAGTCCTGCACGGATCTCCTATTTATCTGACACCATCAAATTTAAAAATAAACAAATAAAAAAAAAATTAAAAAACAATAATAGTAATAAAAAACCCACCAGACAAACAAACAAAACCCCAAAGCTAAACAGCGCAGGCCGGTGGCGGGGCAGGGTTTAGCGTCGGCAAGGTGCTCGCAGGCACTGCCCGGCCCAGCCTCGGCCGGAGCCCCGCGGCCTCCCCTCCCCAGCCTGGCCACCTCCGGGGCCCGGCCCGCTCCCCAGTTACCTCTCCAAGGCCAGAAGGGAGACAGAGCTTTCCCGGGCTTACCGTCTTTAAAATGTGAATCTCGCAGAGGTGGATCTAGCTCCTAAATGGTTTAATAGGTTTTCAATTCTCAGAGTTAGACAGCTATTTGTGTCTGCCAGGCACAGAGGAAGCTCTTAGCAGCTTCTCCCAGAAAAATCATTTCCGTGGGTGGCTTCTTCCCTCCTCACCAAATGTCAATCAATGCAAAACCAGCATAAGAGGTCAATTGTATTTCCATTAAAAGTCTTTCACAACTGAAGGTTTAATTTAACTTCAGTATCACTTTCTTCCCAACACATACATTTCTTAAATCAAATTAGTATTTCTTCCATGACTAAACGTTATAGGATTCCTGTGTTCTTCTATTATCTATTTACACTTCCTTAATCAGCCTGGGTTTTTTTCTTTATCAACTTACACCATTCTCTTGTTCACTTACTTGTGATGTTCTTTGAAGCAGTTTTCTTCCTTCAGAAACCCTCCCTAAACATTTCTGTTTCACGCACACATTGATTTCAAAGGAAACTGAGTAGTTTACAGAATTTACATCAATTATTCTGTTGAAATAGAATGATCAATCTGTTGGAGCAGGAGGAAATCCTTAAGAAATTGTTTGAAACTTCCTTTCTTATTTAAAAAAAAAAAAGAAGAAGAAGAAAGGAAAAAAAGAGAGATTACTTCTACTAAGTCTTTTGTTCAATTTTTTTTCAAGGATGAAATTACATTTTATTGCATAAAGAAGTCAACGTTTATAAACTAACAGGCAGCTCTGATGGATAACATTATATTTTTGTTAGACATATGACATTACAGTAGTTACACCAGATAGATCAGTATACAATGCTTCCTGCTTTCTTTTTGAAGAGATAAAGTTTCTCACTTCTGTAATGTCACCGAGGTTTAAAAAGTTTCATTTCAGAATGACAAAAAGCTTCAGTACAACATACAACATTGAGGTGTCTCATCTCATATTGCTTTCTAATTGGACATGCTTTACCTGTTCTATTATGCAAGAAAATCCACCAGCGACAGAGGGAGTTCAAGGCAAAATAAGAGCATATGCAGTGAGAAACTCCAGTACAGATACTAGAGATAATTTTTTTATTAAGCTTATAAGGGTAAACCAACAGCTGCGTGTCACATAGAAATATAAAGAAAATTTCATCCCGGGAACAATATGGAGGGATTAACTGGGAGGAAGTCAATTTATACAACCTTTGTGACATCGGAAGCTTTACAGGATGTGACTTCTTCTTATTTCTGTGGGCCTCCTATTGGAAGTTTGAGGAGAGGTTCTGTATAGAGAAGAGCTTTTATGTTTGAAATACTGGATGAAATACGAAATAATGTCCTGTCACACTGGGGCTTTCTATTTAATGTCTCCCTGAACTTGTTCTTTCTGTGTATGAAAGCCTTGAAGCTTAATAAATAAATTCAACGCATTCTTCTATATGAAAAGGGTATAAGCATTTTGTTGGTTTTTTTTTTCTCATTAAGTTCCAATCTCTCAGTGACCCAGCAAATGCCAACTTTTTCCTTTGGGAGGGAGGGTTTCACTGACATCAGCTAGTATCAGTGAGTGCTTCTGGATAATCAACCAACAGCCTTATGTCTCTGTGCATTTTAGCCACATCAAAAGCTCTATAAAATGGTCCTGTATTCAAGAAAAAAAAAAATTAAAATCACAGAAGTACTGTAAAATGAGGGCCAATTTTAGTTCAACCTACTTAAATCAGAATGCCATTTGTGTGTGTTTGAGTACTGAAATAATATCTTAATGCTCACTTACTTTGAAACTCCATTAGAGTCATGCTACTTAACTTCACACAAAAAAAAAGCTTGCTTAAGTTTTGTATTTATTTCTCAAATGTGTGTCCAAAAAATTTTATTCACTGACAGCCTCCTCTCAGTGGTACTAATAGAAAGTTCAAAAAGACATATTCCAGAGTTACAGCCTTTCATAAAAGTCTTGTTCAGAAAGTAATGAAAAATTTCTTATTTAATCTCCTGCGTATCACAAGACATTACATTTTACCCATATTAGACTCAATAAGTTTAAGAAGATGAAATCATTCCTCAGAAGATAACTTATTATCAGAAGAATTTCTATTCTCGGAAGCCGTGAAGTCAGAGGTACTGCTGTGCATGCTTTTGGTATTAAAAAAGGCCTTAGAAAACCATGTTTTTCCATGTCACTCTGGTTGAACGTGTTTTTGAACATGAAATTTCCACATCATTTTGACCTTTGATTCCTGGAAAAGGCTACTAAGATAACTATGGGAAGACTGTCTTTACCATCTGAGCATATGAGCCCAAATCCTTTGGTTTCTTATTTCACATATTGGGAAATACAAATGTGTTTCAAAGCAAAGATTGGAGAGAAAGAGAGAAGGAGAGAGAGGGAGAGAGAGAAAAATAACTAAGAGATATATTAAATTATGTGTTTGGCTCCCAATGACATGCTTAAACATGTTTTCAATTGACCTTTGTCTGGAATACTTGATTTGAGCAGATACTAAACTAGAATTTCTTGAAAACTCTGTATTACCTAGAATATTATAAAAGGCATAAAACCAGTCAAGTCTGATAAGAATTTAAGTAGGTGCCAACAGAAATAATTGTGATATTTCTTCTCCATGCAAAGCAATGATAGAGTAATGGCATATAGTCCAAAAACAGTACTTGAACCCATGCTATTTTCATGTATTCACCTATCTAGTGTAATTTATTTCCTTATAGATTCCTTTGCCATTATATATTATACCTTAAATGAAGTCTTCAGTTCTGGACTAATCTGCAGAAGAGTTCATAAATAAACAACTGAGTTTTATATGGGCTTTATATGCACCCAGACAATTTAATTTCATCTGAAAAAACCTCATCATTCAATGTGTAATATAAAAATTCATAACAGTTTTCCACATAACACATTGCTAACCTGCAGACATTAAAAACTAAACATGCTTCAATGAACAATATGATCAAACACATAATTTATCTTCAAATACAACTGACAATGGGCAAAACAAAATTGACAATGCAAGACAAATATGCATTATGTATCTTATGCATTTTATCTAGAGTTATTCTCATCATTCTAAATAAAAGTGAAATAATCTGCTAGGAACAGAATCACCTGATGCCTGAAGAAGCACTAAATTAAAATCTAAAATAGCAGTGTCCTGTCCCAACCACCACTAAGTAATGAAAATTTCAGTGTGCATCAGTAAGGAAAAGAGTAACACAAGCTACCTTTTACATATTGATTATTATGCATCTGATCCTGCATTTCTTACTTGGTTGTTTGTTAGTCTTTGACTGGCAAATATTTCTACCTCAGTTCCTACCCTCAAACCCACACTCCATTGTTTGGCCTACAAATAATCCTAAAAGAGCCAGAGCAGGCTACAGATTTTCTTCTATGTGATTACCTGAAATAAAGGCTCTACTCAAAAAACAGTCCAGATTTCTTCTTAATGTAGAAAAACTATGAGCTCAAAAGTTGATACTGGCTGACAGTGATCATATAGAGCCAGATGCATCTGGGTTTTATGTTTCAAAGGTTTGTCAGCTTGAGCAACAAGACGAAATAAAAGAATAATAATAAAAAATAAAAAAGATTAAATAAAATAATATAGCTGCAAATTACTGTTTCTAATATATTGTTGAATGAATAATCCTAAGTGAAACAAAATTATTTAAAAAACGAGAAAATAAAATAGCTATTGATATATTTAAGCTGTATAGCTTCAGGATGGTACTGATGAGAAAGAAATAGTACATATGTTGATTTATTTTCTTTTTGGTGGGGGGAGAAATTTGAATATGCATATTCACAGGCATAAGGAGAAAGGTAGGGTTTTTAAATAGGTAGAAATTTATATAGAGGTATGGGAAAATTATGCTTCTCTGTGTAATACAAAATTACATTAAATCTCTGTTTTAATGAAATTACAGCTCTTGAAATTCTGTCACATATGGGAAGTCATAGTAGTCTGCATTGCAATGCCACACCAAATATCTTAACATAATATCTACACAGTATTATGTTATATGTTATACACCTTTCACATATTCAAAGATAGTACATCAAACACATCATAATAAAAAGGTAATTCAAGGCATCAAGACAGTACTTCCATTTCACCATGGAATCTGTAAAACAAATCAAATAAAAAAGTTTTAATTTTTAATTAGTAGACTCTGTGACATACCTAGATGTTTACAATGCCCTCATTCCAGAACAGCAACCACAAAGTACCTTTGCAATACACTGAATGAAATACAAGAAAGAAAAAAAAGAAATCCAAAGGAAAATGTTTTTTTAAATTTCACGGAAATTTTCTTTAATGCATGAAACACAATTATTTATATGAAGGCACAGAAGAATGATTATCTAATTATATTTACTGAACTTCCTATTGAGGAAACAATGTTAAAGATTGAGTAAGGGAGACATAGCTGGGAAAGTACACCTTTTTTCTTTGTGTGAATCGACAGGCACTTGTCAGAATTCCAGAGAAAGAGATCATGCATTTATCTGCTGTGAGCTCTTTCCATAGGCTGCCATTTCAAAGACATTTGACACTTAACACCACAAGGCAGTTACAAAAAGATGCAGCAGATGTTTGATGGCATGGAGGGCAGCAGGGTCTAGACAAATGTTTTGATCTGGAGAAAGGAATCTTTCTCACAAGCAACAACTATGAAATGGAGGAAACTTGAAAATGCTTTAGAGAGTATCTATTTACCAAAAGACAGGGGCAAAAATACACACAGCCTTTAAAAAAATAAATTCAGGATTATGTAGGTGGTTTATCCCTCAGAGCTGGAGAAAATTCCAGCAGTTGGCCAGCTCTGCTCTTTAAATTGAGTGTGAAGCTAACATGGTAACAGACCTGGGGCTGCACTCAGGCAGCTTTTTTAAAACCAACAGAGCAACAGTACAAACAGAAAATAAGTATAAACAAGAAAAAAATGAGAACAGTAGAAAATAAATAGTAGAAAATTGTCAGAAACTGGCAGTCAGAATTGCAAGTTCAGGCTTGCAAATAGTGGAGTAAAAGCAAGAGTCATGCAGAATCTGTGGTTTTGATCTTTCAACTGTCTTTCAGGTTATTTTGCTCATAACTATATGACAAAAGTTATGTTCAGTATCTCTTATGAAACTGGGTGAAAAGGGTTAACCATATTTGAGGAATGTAGCTTGAGTTAGACTATGTTGACCATTCACGGCAGCTAGTCTCAAAAGTAATGAATTAAATAGTCTGGAGTTGCTAAAATATGAGATACAATATCTTCAAGGATTTTAGGTCATCTTAACCATTTAAACTATATTAACAGGAGAGATGATAGGGTTTTAGAAAACACTTGATACATGGACTCTTGAAGGGTAAACTAGCATCTGAAAGTCCTATTGATTCCAACAAAAATCATCTGACCTTGAAGTCCTTTAAGAAACTCTTAAAATCCTGAAGGCAGTTTACTTTTTTTTTTTCATTTAAAGCAATAATATCAAAGACTCCCATATCTGTGTTTTGTACTCTTTATACAAAATATTTCAAATCAGTCCAGAGCCCACAGCTGTGGATATACTGAAGCCATTCTAATTATGTGCCCTATCCCAAATAGGAATTATAATGGAATTACTCCTTTCTCCCACTCTTTTACAGCTTTAAAGCTTTGCTTATTGACCAAAAGGTATCAACCATCACATTTATTTCAGATATATTTTTAAAAATGTGATGAAATGCATAGTAGAAAATTTCTTCACACTCATCAGATACAGGTATACCCAGGCAGGTAGGCACTTCTCAAGGTCTAAGCTTGGGAGATAATTTTGATGTTTACATGTTCCAAGATACACACACTTCTACCTTCCAAAAATAAATTCATGGGGAAAAAAAAATCACAGAGATACAATACACTACTGTGGATTTCTTATAACAGTTCATCCTAACAAGCAGTGTGAACTGCTCCCATGAAGAGATCAAACTGTCTGCCAGCATTTACCTGTTAAGGATTTAAAATTATCAGAAAGAAGTAGGGTGGGAATATTTAAATATACTTGTTTACTATTCTTTGCATTGCTTCTTGCTGTCTTGTAAGACAAGACAGAGAAGGCCAGACGTGAGATTGCTCTAACAGAATTTGGCAGTATTTGGCTAACACACTGCAAAAAAAACAGAGTTGTAAATAAAGCCCCTAATGTTTTCCTGCCCATCTCCCTCTCAGTCTTTCATATGTAAATCTGAAACTCAAAGCTTGCCAGCTTGCCAGCTTGCCAAGTAAAACCACCCAACCCACATACAAATCAAAATTTCAGGTACCATGGTTCTCACAACTGTCACAAAAAAAAAAAAAAAAAAAAAAAAAGGTATTTATTCTACATAAATACTCAAAGAAATCTTAATGGGGACTATTTCAAATAACAGCCATTGGATATAAAAGGTTGATTCAAAAACACTCTGAGTATATGTTATGCTACATTATTAAACTAACAAAGTCATATTTTTCATTCTTCGTAGGCTCTTTCCTCATTTAGTGTACAGAATGGATCATTCTCATATAGCGATCAGTTATTTGATATGCTATTCTTCCTTCATCATTAAATGCATTGCCCTGGGCCTTGGATATCACATATTATTCCAGTGCTGTTCTGGTGACACTCATGTGACTTTCTATGCCACTTATTAGATCATCCACTAGAATTTCTATCAATTCAGTTGCTACTGATTATTAGTCCTGAGACCATTGACAGGCTGGTACCCAGAGAAAGTTCTTTTCTGGGTAAGATGTGGATGAATGAAACTCAGCTTTTACTCATTTGGGGGGGGGGGGGGGGTTAGAGGAGGGGGGAAGGGGTTTTGTTAGAATGGTTAGAATAGAAAAGGTGGGGATATAGGAAAAAAAAAGAGAAGGAAGGTGCGGGAAGGTGCGGGAAGGGAAGGGAAGGTGCGGGAAGGTGCGGGAAGGTGCGGGAAGGTGCGGGAAGGTGCGGGAAGGGAAGGGAAGGGAAGGGAAGGGAAGGGAAGGGAAGGGAAGGGAAGGGAAGGGAAGGGAAGGGAAGGGAAGGGAAGGGAAGGGAAGGGAAGGGAAGGGAAGGGAAGGGAAGGGAAGGGAAGGGAAGGGAAGGGAAGGGAAGGGAAGGGAAGGGAAGGGAAGGGAAGGGAAGGGAAGGGAAGGGACAAGAGAAATAAGATTCATTTAAGTAGCATGTGTAGCATCAGAAAGCATCTGCCCAGGAAAACCTGTTCTATCCTGGTTTATGGCACAATGCACTGTGAGATAGTTTTCCTTTAATCCTTACCTACTCCAAGGAGAATTCAAGAATGCAAGCTTCTTAAGATGAATTGGTAGTAAATAAAATTTTCTTTTTTTAATAAATTATTCATATTATTTTTCAGCTCCTTCCCACAAAAAATACAGCCTTAATTTTTCACAGTGATTCCATTAAGGGCCAAAAATTATATGCTGTAAAACAAAACATTTTCAACAATCCTGAGTTATTTTATTTTTACTTTCTTTTTACCCTGTGGGATAGAATAAAAGAAGTTAATTACTACTTATGGTCATAGATATGAATAAAAAAGCATAAAAGTAGCATAGTGAGTAATACTAGCTTTTCCTACAAAATTCTCATCAAATCGATAGACAGATGAGATTCAAAGGATCCTTAAGTGAGTTCTGGTAAGTAAACTGTAAAACCCGTATTTGTAACCACTAGGAACTTTTTATCCATATTTCTTAGAGAGTTTTCTTTTTATGTAAGACCTGAGATCTCTGGAATTATAAAGCAGTTGAAAAAGAAAAAACACAGAAATTCAGTTACTGGTTGTCCAAGTGAAGAATCTGTAATAAGTTACATCTAAAGAATGTTAGAAATTACAGAGTATGATGCTGCACCTACCAGGATTTCCCTTGCTCTCTCTGGTTTTAGTTCCTGCAAGTCATTGATATCATGTATACCCAGATAACTGCATTCTGCCTAACTCTAAGAGTTGATATAAGGCTGTATAGGAAATCCTGAAAAGCTCAAACAATATGCAGGTTTTTTAAAAAGAAGGATTTTAACATTACTGAAATTGGTCTTAAGTGTTCTGTAGTCTCACATATAAAGAGGCTCTAGTAAGGGACATCAATGAGAAAGTTTCCTCTATTTAGCCTATAAATGACATCTGACTTCTGTCAACAATTATTTTAATTGCAGCTGAAATTAATTACATCTATTTTTATACTATCATGAGGCAGCATGATACAAATTGGTTTATAACATGAAATCAATATTTGATTAAAACTGTATTATTACAAGTGTGGCAATATTTTTGCTAGAGTTATTATGCCTTGTTCATAGTTTCTTTCCCCATTTTTTAGCCAACTTTCCAATTCAAATAAAGCACTGCACTGCAATTCCAGTATCTAGGACTGAACTACCTATTTCAAAATAAAAGTTCCTATTCTGAGAGAAAGGTTTCTTTCATTGTCTGGACACAATAGAAGAAGATTTATCTGTAACTTAATCCTCTGATTTTTAGCATGTTATTCAGTTCATAGGAAAAAGAGCTTTCAGACTTCTTCACTAATTTTATTAATTCTGCACTGTTCTGTTTACCAAGGTTATAAGAAAGCTATACTCTTTTCCTGGTATAGCAGTTTCCTTGTTCCTGTTCATGGCCATGGTTCCTGGACTCTGTCTGCAATCATGCAGCACACTGTTGCAGAATGGTTTTAAACACCACAATTTGCTTATTTAACCAAATCAGTCTGGCAAATCCAACTGGCAACCCTATTTATTTCTCTGAAGACTTGATGCTCTATGAAATATAGGAAGAAACCTTAGCGAGATAGATTGTAGATTTCATTTTGCAAACTAAGAGATGAAAAGGGTTAGTAGGCTGAGACTTTAGAAATTGCTAGAGTAAAGGAAAAAATGAGCTTTGTAGTCCCTTAATTTTTTTTAATAATTCTACTAGAATACTGAAAATATGTATTAAATAATACATTAAATTTCTTTGTTTGGTTTTATTCTATAGATCCTTTCCAGAAAAAAAATAAAAGCAACTTAATTTAAAGACTCAAGAGTTTGAAGAATGAAGAGTTGTCACTATTTTGCTGTCTTTTAAGAAAATTGTAATTATCTTAAACTATTTCAATATACAGTAGTTGAAGGCTGCTTTGAAAGATGGAGCTTGTGTTGAGATCTTGTTTTCTGCTTTAACCTTAAATGCTATTTTCTGGAAAGAGGATTGTCATGTGAAAGTGGAAAATTTCCTCAAACCCTTTGTGTTTGATTAATCTGCCAGAGCCTCAGGAAAACTGAGACCCTTGTGCCTGACCACTCTGTCAGACTCTCATTAGGGGGACTCTCTACTGAGCAGTCCAATAGGACAGAGGCCAGTTTGACTAACTTGTTCAGGATCACCAGCCCACAGAAAGAATACCCCTGAGACTCCACAGTTTTGAGTGTATTATCCACTGCCAGCAACTGCTTAATGCACGTGAAGGATTCACACTGACAATTCAGAGCATAACACTCTATTAATAAAATTGTAAGAGATTGAGGTTCAAGGATTTCCCATGGTAGTAACTGATTGCAAAAATCTATTTAAAACAATATACAAACATGTTCTATCCCTAACAAAATCTAGCTGAAGGTAATCACTCAGAACACACAGACTATGGTTCTTACCCAGTTGGTGTCCCTATGGAGAAGAAGACAGGTTTTAGCCCATTGACTAATACCAGAAGTTATGATGGAGTCCTCCTAACTTCCCCACATTCTAAACATACTTTTATACATATATTTCTTATATTTAGGAACTTTAGAACTTGAGTGTGAAACATCATACTTGGTGAAGGGTGGTTGTATTTTGGAGGCAGATAGCATCAGTATTACATCTAAGGTAACCTTGAGATGGAGATAGATATCAGTGTCAAATCTGAGGAGAGTGATTTCATCCCAGCTGCAGGTTCATTAACAAGACATGTGTTTTTATTTCCCTTGATTAACAGCTGCTGTGCAGCTTATCAGATAAAAGCAGAACTAACTTCCCTCCTCTACAAGGATTTCAACAGGATCTGGCTGTGATGTCTCCACTCTCACCTCACCTCACCTCACCTCACCTCACCTCACCTCACCTCACCTCACCTCACCTCACCTCACCTCACCTCACCTCACCTCACCTCACCTCACCTCACCTCACCTCACCTCACCTCACCTCACCTCACCTCACCTCACCTCACCTCACCTCACCCTCTGTTAATTCCTTCCTTAAGCCTGTATTTTGTGTGGGAAGTCAGCCATGCTGACCACATTCTCTCCAGTACAAGCTTCATTTTCCCCTGTATTATGTATCAAGGCAGGAGACAGGGGTGTAGGGCATCCTGAGGAGAATCTCTACCTGTTAAAAGGTAATTTTTACTCCCAGTCTTCTTTTCATGATGATATATTACAATAAGAGGCATTCAAAGGTTCCAAGATGCTGGTCCCATATTTTGCTGAGTGGAAACAGTAAACAGTAAACAAGAACCTCACCACAGAATCTGTAGAAGATAAGGATCCATAAGTCCCAAACACCAAAGCTGGATGGTTGTGGAGACAGCCAAAGATTGTTGATAATAACTGACAAAGATTGGTATAATAACCGAAGATTTTTAACCAAGCACTCTTAGTAATAACACACTGTGGGAAAGAGCAAGGTATGGTTGTAGAAGGGGGCCATGCAGAGATAGGGCAGCAATTTTCCAGGGCAAACTTCTTTCTTCTAGTTCCTAGAGATAAGCACAACATAGCCTAGCACAAGCTCAGGAATCAGGCCAAGAAGTGTGCATGGACTGTAGGAGGGATCAAGATCCCCAAAGCCCTTCAACCCATATCCAGAAATGTGCAAAAGAAAGAACTGGTCATGTTAATTAATTGTCATAATAGAAGTTTCCTCCCTTCTTCCCTTCCTCCCTTCCTCTTTCTCTCTTCCTGTCTTTCTCTGTAATTAATATCTGTCTTTCTCACTTCCTTTTAATCTTATTCCTTTAACCAAAACACTGCCATTTGCTTATACAGTAGATCAGGAACAAATATACATATTTTCACTCCAAGTGTGTTGCTTGCTAATAAAACTTCTTTATTCATCTGGTTTTGCAGACTCTCTGACTTTTGTTCTTTCTCTCAACCACAAGCATTTACAAATCTTGGGTGCTCTCTTCCCTTAAGGGTAGGGTATAACATGCACAGAAGTCATCCTGTTATACTTTGTTTTTTCTTTAAGTTACTCTTGTGTGTGAAATGTTTGAGTGTCACATGCAAAACATTTCTCATTGATGATATTTGAGAATCACCAGATTCCTCCGTTTATTGGCCATCCTTAATGGTCAAAATGGAATACAATTCCTACAGATATTTCAGGAAAGAGAAATAGCTTTTCCACTACATTAGCGTGTTTCTCAGGGAGCTAGTACTTCTGATTATTATTAGTTCAATACTACTCTCATAAGGATTCTCTTTGTTAAATATAATGCGTCTTGAGGGCTGCCACAGGAAATCACTAAAACAGAACATTGATCCTATTCTAGAAAAAGTACTGTAACCCAAGAGGAAGTACTTAAAGGAGGTTAAAGCTCTTGGCAGAGAATTTGTATGCAGGAATTTCTCACATTTACAATAAGCTGACATTTTTAACAGGCATGCTGCCCAACACTAGCCATGCGTGATGCCTCAAATGACTAATGAACAAAGAGAAAGAATAAAGAGAAAAAAAAAACATTCTAGAGACAGGCACAATTGCACCCAGTGTCAGAAGAAACAGCAAAAGTAAATTAAAATGGTAAAACTGTTGAAAAGGTAAAGCAGTTTCTCACATTAAGTGTGTAGCAGCCAGCTAGCAATGCTCTATTTGTGCAAAGTAGACCAAATTCAAAGAATTCAAAATGTGTTTGGCAATCCCAGTAGAACATTCATTTGTCTGCAGCATAAACCCACAATTTTGTACAATTTAGTATGTCTAGCAAGCATCCTAGCTCAGGAGCAGCCTAGAAATAAACTAGACAGTTGATATTACAGAATAGGATTGAAGTACGATAGCAGAGCTGCGTGGGAGTTGTGTATAAAGTATCTACTTGCATTTAGGCTTGCTCAAACCTATGCCATTTACCTTTCGCTAAATTGGCCACAAAATTCCTGCACAACAATTGGAGGAAGGGAGGTAAAAGAAGGAAATCAAAAATGCTTTTTATATGAACTTCCAAATCCAGAACACTATGCAACTAGCAAAAATTAATGGGCTAATTTTTTGTCTACTCTGAGCCAAAAACTCGTGATATACATAACCATAAAGACGCCCAAGGAAAAGGAGTTTTAAAAACAAATGGGAACCTTATCATATATGAGAAAACTCAGAAACCGCAACAAAAATTTCTTCTATTGTTATTAACTCCTCTCCCTTTTCCACAGACAGGGTGGTAACAGTTGCCTTATCAAGTATGTGAGTGTATGCGCTCTGGGAGATTTGCTGCCTCGTGCTGTATATCCAGAATGGAGCAGATTGTCCCCAGTCACAGTGGCGATTGGCACCTACATGTAAGTAACCAAATGCCACCTTGAACTAGAATTGTCTTTACTGATGCTTTTCTGCAAATTTTTACCCACCTTGCTTGGCAGTTCAACTAGAATAACTAGTGTTGTCAGACTCTCTGTGTGTGCATGTGTGCATTAAGTGGAATTAAGTAGGTTAAGTGGAATTAAAAGCAGATTTCATATTTCGATTAATGTAACTTTTAGAACACTGCAGGATTTATGTTTCTTTTCATTCTACTATATGAAACAGATATAACAGACTGTTCCTGTATTCCTATTCCATGTGGATTGAGGAAGAAAATACTTAAAAGGCAAAATATTTCAAGTTAGAAATCATCAATCCCTGAAATTTTTGCAAACTTTATATTAAAAGATGAATCAACGAAAAAAACCTCACTTTATAAGACCTAGAGAAAAATAAAAGCTGAATGGGCATAGTGTCTACAAATGTTCCATGAAATAATTTCCAGTTATTAGTTCCACAGACATGGCTCCATACATCATAACCATAACTCCATTGGGTTGCATTTCCTGCTTAAGAGTTAGTCGTTAAGAGACATTTGGATACATTTGGCCCTTGAGGCAAATCTCAACCACTTGTCATTTTCCATGTGGAAACGGGTATGTTGCTATTATCAGTATAAACCACACACATACATGCTTTACAGGCAAATAATAATAAAACAAAGTGCTTCTATAAAATGTATAAAATCATCTTTGTATGATTAAACAATATAAAACTTTCAGGCCTGTATAAAGAATGTATCTTATTACAATTTTAACTCTTCTAATGAAATAACAATGAATACAATGAAATAACAGAATCTGATTATTTAATTAAATAGCATCATTTAATGCTTTAAATTAGCCTTCTGATGCTAATTTCAGACTTGGAAAAGTGTCCTATGACTTGCTGTAATTCTTCAGTCTGCTTCCAAATCTGCTTGCTATCTTTCACTTTTGTTCTTGGCTACTTAATAATTTCCAAAGACATTACTGAATTATACAATGCGTGATGATTCAATGCAAATAACATTGTTTTATTTGATTTATTTGATTTTTTGATTGTTTTATTAAATACCGAAGATTCAGTTAAAATTTACAACAAATATAATTTTTCAGGAAAGTTGATCCTGGCTGGACTTCAAGTTCCCACATAAAGTGCTTTATCCCTCCTCTCCTCAACTGGACAACAGAGAGAAAGTTTAACAAAAGGTTCCTGCATTGAGATAAGAGCAGGCAGAGGCTGAGAACAGGTAGAGGCTGCTCAACGATTACTCGAGCTAAAGAGACTGAAAAAATTTGGGAAAATTTCTTTCTTGTCAGTCACATTACAGTAGGATAATGATAAATAAAACCTAAACCTTAAAAACTGCTTCTTCCTGGGCTCGACTTCACTAGAAATTTCTCTGCCTTACACTCCCTTCCAGTAGTGCAATGAGATGGAATGGGTGTTGTTGTCACTTCATCACATTTCTGCTGCTCCTTCTCCTTCATGGATAGGGTTCCTCACACTCTTCCCCTGCTCTGCAGCTGAGTCCCTCTCATGATAGACAGTCCTCCATGTACTTCAACATGAGTTCTTCTCAGAGGCCACAGTACTTCACAAACTGCTTCAGTGCCTTCCCCAAGGCACAGTCCTTCAAGAGCAGATTTCTCCAGTGTGGGTACCTCAACTATGCTGGTCTTCAAACTGCCTCACCTTGAGGAGGGCCTGGAAGGGAACCTCTGCTCCAAAATCTGAAGCACCTCCTCCCACTCCATCTTCACCGGATGCAGGACTGTTGCTTTTTTGTATTCTTCTTCTCTGGATACTGTTCCCCAAAAGGATCTTTTTTTCCCTCTTCTTTACATGGTTCCACAGGTGCTACCACCATTTCTGATGACTTCAGCTGACTGGTGTCAGGTCAGTCTTGGAACTATCTGGCACGAGGCAGAAGCTTCTCAACAGAAGCCATCCCTGCTCCAAAACCTTGTCGTGTATGCAGAACCAATACAGCAGTTCAACAATTAATAGAGTCAGACTGTATGAATTTATAATCAATTTCAGGTGAAAACAGCACACTAGAAGTAAAACTGAAGTTGCTCTAAGGAGGTAACTTTTTTTTCACTTACAAATTCAGTGAACACTGATTGACTGAGTTATTTTTTTAAAAAAATCAGTATTGTTATTGGAGAAGAGAGAAAGACAAAATTGTTGTCCATTTGAACAAGTCAATAAAAGTAGAAATGTTTAAAAAAATCCTCAAGAGGAATAATTACACTGAGAGGATTTCATTAGTGTGGAGATTATCTTGGAGAAGTAAATTTCACCATCAGAAGTCAATAACTACCCTGAGTGTTTTGTCATTATTTTCCCTGTTTTCCACTAGAGATATGTTTCTGTGGTAAAGACAGGAAGGAGTAAATAACAAAAACCTGTCACAGTATTTTGAATAGGAAAACTAATTCTGTTTCTAATTGCCATTTTTTTGACGTTGGTGGTGTTTGCTTGTGTTATATCCTGCTTTGACAGTCAACAGAAGAGATGAATCGTCATGTCAACAAAAAGCTCTAGTTCTGTCCTCTATTCAGCCATGCAATGTGTTGTTCGATATCACCTGTTTAATCTTGAGCACATACGTATAGCTGTTCAGACTGTTTCAAAGCCTGAGAAGACTCAGTCCTACAAGAAAACAGTTAAGACCATTGGTGTCCTATTTGATTTTTGGTCTGACAAAACCCGGTTGGGTTAACTTTCATATTTAATACTTGGCTTTATTTTAAGTGTTTCTTCATATTAAGAGGGATTAGACTATTTCATCACATTTCATTTGGATCTTATGAAAATATAATAATTGGGATAAAAAACAATAAAGGAAATTATGGCTGAAGGAAAGCAAGATTTTTTTTCTAATCAGCAAAGTGGATACTGTCATGATTTACCAGAGCTATATATATGTATATATATCTGTATGGTATCTTTTGTTCAGTCCTGGTTTTTTGGTCTCAAATTCTTTGGCTACTTGTACCACAGCATATATTCATCATAAAGGCAGAAAGATTTTATATTAAGAAAAACCAGTGAGATACTCTAAAATTTTAATATTGCACTGCCTTAAGATTAGAAATACAGTTAATAAGCATGTTACTGTAAAGTAAATGTTTATAAGTAAATAGCACTCCTATACTAGAGCCCTACTATATTACTGTTTCTAAGCTACTTGAAGAAATCTCTCATCCATAAATTTAGAAGTTGCCATATGTTTCTGAAACAAACCAGACTAACAGTAACAATGTAGATACTTTTGTAGATGTTGACCAAAAGAAAAACTATTTTTGAGACAACTAAACTTGCAAATAAATGCATCCCTTCCCACACTATGACAATAGTTCCAATATAGGTATTTAACATCATTTCACTAATCTATTTAAATTCAGTCTTTTTATTAATCTGTGGGAGTTTTCATGCTTTCCAAGACCCACAGTTTGAGATTTGAAGTACTCCAAAAGGTCCTAGAAATAATCTGAGGTTCTGTAGACTTGAGTCGGCTGGTAAGAGGATGTACTCTCCCTTCACCCATTCATTAGATTATTTTAATAAGAGCATTTAAGTTTTAGAAAATAATAGTTAAATATTCAGTTACTTCTATTCAAAGTTTATTTCTTTCCAAATTCAAGTGTACATGTCTCATTTCTTATTTTTAAAGACATATATATCAGCTGAATTGAAACATAAGTAGTTTGGGCTAAATACTCAATAATCATTATCCTGCCCTTACTTTTCTGTAAGTGAGGATACTCAGCCTCTTTGAATGATGCACTTCAGCCCTGAAGCTTGTAACTAGAAAATATGCTCCAGAAAATGTCCTTTGAAGATTTTCACACTCTTCTCATTACTTTTTTAGCAGCTCACTAGTGCCAAGATTGCCTTTTTCCTTTAAAATTTACTTATTAAATTTCCTTTAAAATCTATTCTTTGCTACATTATTTGCGAACTATTTTTGTGGGGCTGACAGGCAAAAAGATAAGTAATCAAACTATCTTTGCAGATACAGTTCTAGAGGAAAGAAACTACAAAATTATTTTTCAACAATTGCTGCTGCAAAACCTAGAAACCATTTGATACATATGTGGTCCTGTTTTATACCAAATCTCTACAGAGAATTCTTAAAATGATTCAGTTGATATAATGTGTCATATAACCTATCATATTTACCTGTGTGCATTCAGAGATGAGTCTAAATAGATAAGGAATTATCTCATAGAAAAAGATGAGTTGTTTTTCTCCCTAGGAAACAGAGCTTTCTGTACCAAAATTCAATTCATCAAGGAAGTATTTGGAGAAGTATCACACCAATCCATCTATACATCTTCTCTGATTGAATGACAGTCAATTAAAAAAGGGTAATTTATAGCCTCCTTCACTGATTCATTGTCTAAATTATCCCTTGGAGTATTTACCTTCCCTCTTTTTCTGCTACCTCTGAAGGCAGTTAGAGAGAAGAGGGCAAAAATGTTGTCTACATTGACTAAATTTATTGCTTGCTGGGTGGTGGGTCAGCAACTCAAAACTCTTCCTTTTCTCTCCCCATTCCTAATTGCTGTTGTGACCATAAGATCATCTAGTTGCACATACCCTTGACCTGCTTGTTTTGTGTCATTCAAATACAGCTGCATGAAATCTAGTAGCTTATTTTTCAGCTAACACCTTCTAGAATGCAGGTGATGTTTTTTAGAGAGGTGAAGGATCCACTACTGTTTATTTCAGGGTTTAATTGCTTTCACTGTTCAAAATCTATTTCTTGGTTTCATTCCAGCTTCTGCCTCTGGGTTTTTTTACATCTTTCTCCGCCTGGGAAATTGCAAAGTTCTTAAGCAATTGGCTTTTTCTCTCTCTGAAAGTGCTTATAAACTGCAATCAAGTCACTTCTCAGGTTTTTCTCTCAAATGTAAAGTGAGAACTCTTTATGTATCTCTGTGATAAACATTACTTCTGCCTCTTGGAAGTGACTCTACTGTGACTCTTTTTTGCACATTGCCCAATTCCATATGTTGAATTTTAAATGTGAGTGTATGAACTGTACATACTTGTTTTGATAATGCCTGATTTGTACACAACAGAAAGGGTCACATCTCTTTTAGCTTACTCTGTACAAGAAGATAACAAGGTCACTAATCAGAGTCAAAGGGAGACTTAAAATAAGCTATTCAATTTCTGTGATCCCTTAAAATGTATTATTTCTTTACTATACCAATGTAAGCTTTATGTACATTAAATTTCATAGAATGTCTTGTTTCCAATATTTTCATGGAGAGGAGTACACCCCAAAACAGACCATCAACATTTTTTTCTTATAGATCCCCATTTACAAGACCAGTACCTTAAAAACCATGGCAAATTATTGCTCAGAAAAACTCACAAAGATAAAAAATATCAATATTATGAGAAACATAACCACAGACTGTACTTACCTCTTTATGCAGAGTATACAGCTCCTTCTGTCTTATGTGCAAGTGACTCTATTTTTATTAAAAACAAAAAAGTCACATTTTATACGAGCAAAATAAAGCAGACCTAGTGTTAACTTAGAGTTAATATAATTTGGCTAACATTGTTATGATATCAATTGCTGTCAATTATATATTCTGCACAGTGTAGTTGAAAAAATTTGCATAGAATAAATTACTAGTTATTCTGAAACTACTTTCTCATAGCATAGTACTCTAAATGTGCTATAATTGCCTTTGATATCTCTCTGACAGGTTTTGGTATTTCATACTCATTGAATGAACAAAGCATGCACTCAATCCAGCAGGGTGCATTAAGAATAAAATGAAATCTGGCACTTACATGCCACTTCCATTGATATTCATGAAGGAAAATGTAGTTTAGCAGCTCAGTCCAAGACTCCTCAAAGTGAATGGGAAGAGTCACAGCAACATCTATGACAGCTGAATCACAAACAGAGGCCTGGCAGAGGCAAGCTACTTATGGCACATGAAAATGAGACAGCAGTTCCAGCACCCATACTGGATGAAAAATAACAAGACTGTTCTTAACTGTGTTAATCTGTCTTGCAGTAAATAAATAATAGCCTTCTGCTTAAGTTCAAATAAATAGCCAAGTCCTCTAATAAATTATTCAGGCATTTCTATGCTGCCGGTTATGTACTACACACGTTTCTTTGACTGTCAGCACACACACCCCATTAGCATTCTTGTAGCAATTTTTTGTTTCTGAATGAGAACAAAGTCCATTTCATTTCTCCTTTTTTTTTTTCCATTTTATGTTTTTTTGTTGTTGTTGTTGTGTTAACATCCAATGCCACTGAAACCAAAATAGAAATAGAAGTTTCTGTTGCCAAATGAATGGGATTTCAATGATTTTTTCTGACATATAAAATGATTCCAGTATCAGAAATAATTTATTTTAACTTTTTTGACTGGATACAATAAAATTTTGTGGATTTTGGAACACTTTAAATTTTTGAAAAATATATTCCAAACCTCAAGGGTGTTTTGAGCATCTCAGTTGTCTTTATTTCTGTATGTGTCTTTATTTCACTGTTTCCAACAAAAGTTTGGACCAAGAATTTTAAATATTTAGACAGATATCTATTCTACTTCTTGGGCATGACTCCTATAAACATACTGGGAGGCAGCTTCCAAGCTACCTCCAAGACTGCAATATATCAATTCATAAGATTTGCCCAATTTCAGTGTTTTACCTAAATTATTACTCAAGTTACTACTTTAATGGAATTTTTAGAATTATAGAATGGCCTGCGTTGAAAAGTATCTTAGAGATCATCCAGTTCCAATCCCCGTGCCATTAATAGGGACACCTTCCACTACATCAGGTTGCTCAGAGCCCCATCCAACTTGGCCTTAAAATGGCAAAAATGGAGCATCCACAGCTTCTCTGGGAAACCTTTTCCAGTGCCTCACCAGTCTCACAGTAAAGAAATTCTTCCTAATACCTAATCTAAACCTGCCCTCTCTAAGTCTGAAAACGTCCCTCCTTGCCTATCACTACATGCTCTTTTAAATAGTTCCTGTCTACCTTTCTTGTAAGGCTCCCTTATAGTACAAGAAGGCAGCAGTTAGATACACCCTGATGCTCTTTTTCAGGCTGAAAAATCCCAGTTCCCTCAGACTTCTCTCACAGGAGAGGTGTTCCATCCCTCTAATCATCTCTTGGTTTTTGTCACCTAGACTGTCTCCAGCAGGTCCATTCCTTCCTGATGGAGACCCCAGAGCTGGATGCAGCTGGATTATTCATATACTAAAAGTGGCATGTGCACCTTGGTTAAGGATCCAGGTCCAGCTATTTGGCTTAATTTCTCTACATGTAATAAAAATTTTCCATTTAGTATAACTGAGACTTGGTTTAATCTTCCTGAATAGCACTAATTCTCTTCCTCATTTTTATGAAAAGTTTGTTGTCTTTGATCTCCTTAAAGTTGGCATGAAGCTCCTGACCTGTTAGTGTCAAGAAGCGCAGCTCACACCTACCTGTGTCATGGCATTGATTGATTCTTGGGGAAAAGTTTCCTACTAGTAACAAAGCAGTTTTAGGCTTGCCAGAAGTGTAGTATTTTGAAGTGTGTTTATATAGTAAACACTTTTGGGATAATCTAGGATTCTTCAATATATGACCATCTGGTTAAAAAATTAGGGGGAAAAGCTTCAGTGTTGCTTAATATAATCCATTTTCCAAAACTTCTAGCCTTTCTATTGACATTTAAAGCTAGACGTAATAAAATTGACACAATTATTCCACTGCAAATTTTTAAAACCTGGGGAAAAATATGTAATTTTTTTTTAATAAATTCAAATATCTTCTTTAAATTCTTTCTTTAAATAAGCTTTCATTTCATCATACTACAAGGAAGTTACAAACCAGCCAATTAACCTTTTTTTGTCTCTACTTACCCACAAATTCTTCATAAGCATAACCATTTTACAAGTAATCAAATAAGTAATTAATCATGAAACAAAATATTTTATTGGCAAGGTCAATTCCTACTTTGTACTCTTGAAAATCTGAATACAGGGTTTCATTTATTTGCCTGCTTTCTCCTTCAATATTGCAGAGTGCTTGTTTTAGAGACTATATAATGTTTTATACCAATAATATATGTATAATTCCTTTGAGATAAATATCTGCTAAAGTAAAAAGTCTTACCAACTGCCAGTTTGAAGGCAATATCTTAGGAAATAGTTCAGAAACTTTGTTCTCAAAACCTTTATCAACACAGTTCCTTAGTATTAGGCTATTGACTGGTACTAGAAAATAAGTTACTTCAAAGCAGTGTTTTTCTTAGACAATGTTGGTTTTGTTAAATTAGAATGGTCTAGAGCAAAGCCCATTTAGCTTTCACAAAAGAAATAATTCTCTGCCAGGAAATGCCATTTAAGTTACTCTAACCTGTAATATTTTCTGCTATGTAAGAGTTGCAACTCGGTTTAATACATCTAGATTTAAGTTTTCCATGAAATCTCCCCTCTTCTCTAATGACATAGAACTTGCAGGATGTCAAAGGAGTTACCTTACAATTCATACATCATAGGATTTGTATTTCCTCCAACAACCATAATTAGGCAGAAGTCAAAATTGTTTCCAAGCCTCAGTAATTCAGTCAAGGAAATCAACAACTTGCAAAAATGCAGTTCACATACAACCAACTTGAAATCAATTATGTTAATCCATTTAAGTCAAATTTTAGATTAGAAACAGGTCTGAAGGAAAATACCGTTGAAAGCTTTGTTCTTAGAAAAACTTCCTTAGATTTTTATATTAAACAAAGATAAGTCCACTAATCCTTAAGGAATCTAAATTCTGAGTTTATTTCAGCTCAAATAGATGCCTGAAAATCTTCAGATGAAGGAAGAATGATATTAGTTATAACTTCGTAACCTTTGGTGTGTTCTAGATGCTTTGGAAAAGGAAACATATGTTTTTTTTATTAACAAATGTGCTGTACAGAGCATGAGCAAGGAATAAAGCAATTGTTTTTTCATGCATTCTGAAACCCAGTAACATGTTTGTCATTCTGTCTCATGCATGTAATTTCCTTCACTTTAAGGTTTTCCTCCACACAAACCCTGTGACCTGTCATTTATTTCTCCATGCACAAGAAAATAACCTACAGAGAAAATAACATACAGAGTAGACGTGCAGTATAAAAATTGAGCAGCATTTATAGGGGAAAACCAGACTCAGTCCCACATATTTGCAGAGAAGCCACATACACACAGGAAATATCTCAGTGACACCAAAGAGCAGAAAGACCTCCTTGAAAAATGTGGCTCAGCTGACTAAAACCTGTCCCTTAAAAGGCTGCCTTGACCACAGGAGCTCTAAGGCTGTACTTTGATGTTCTGTGTATCTATTTTAGTGTCATTTTACAACTGTGAAGTAGATTTTTAGAGCAAATGTATAGCATTCTGCTAAGTGACATTTAACCTTAGTCTTTTCCAACTATACCTTTGCACCCCACAATTCACTGCATTATACAGATTTCATCTACCTCTTCAGAAGGGTTTTGAAAATAAACCTTTCAGCTTTATTTCTTGAAAAATGGAAAATTATTTGAAAGAAAAAGAAAATTAGAGAGAATCACTGGGCTTTCTAACCCTCAAAAAAAAGGAGAATGATAGCTTTTATTCTTTAGTATGTTTTCCAAATCTTTCAGTTCTGATACAGAGTTCTTACAAAAACTGTTGCCTTGTAAAGACCCTGGGACAAAGATGAGGAAAGTGTACACTATATAACATAATTTCCAATTAATATGCTGAGCTTTGTGGGCAATCTGAATTTCTTCTCCTTAGACAGGCAAAACCATCACACTCACACAGCCTGTGTGAGTCATATCATGAAATCAGGCAATTTTTGAGGAAATTTTAGCAGATATAGTTTTGTTAGTCATTAGCAGGCCTGGGCTTTTCCTTTATTCATGTCATAAAACATAGCATAGACCTCCTTTACAGCACGGTATTGATTATTATGTGGATTATCAACATATTAGCTACTATGTCATGTCTGTCCTACAGTTTTGATAGGGACACCTGAGCAGAACACCTCAGTGAAAACCAAAGATAAAATACAAGCTGTGCCTGAGATACCACTCAGAATAGGCAATCATTTTTCTGGAGCAGAGTTTATCAGTAACTATTTCCATTTCCCAACACAACAGTTTTCCCACAGTACTGTGATTAAGGCTGTCATGAAAAGGTTATTTTAAACCAAAATCAGTTACAAGGGCAAAAATATCAAAAACCCCACACGTGTTAGACTTTAGTAGCATGTCCCAAGTGAAAGAAAGAATAACAACAAACTATCTAACTGGTGCAAATTCAGTTGGCTGAACTATATTTGAATTGCATTGAACCAGGCAGCAACAAAGACGGGTAAGAAAGCCTTCTTCTTTGTCCTGAAAACCTTGCTTTAAATGTTACACCAAGTGTGATACAGCCTGAGGCTAAATACCAGCATGTGGAGAAATAGATGACAATTCTGATCATTTCAGTGTTTCAAACTTCATCCCAGTGCTCTCAGTAGGTGTTGAAAGCAGAAAAAAACACTGCAACTATAATTCTTAGACCTCCAGGAAGGCATGCATACACAATGTGCATGCCTTCAGTATTTTCTATGTATTGTTCTGGTTTGATGTGCTCACAGAGCTTGAATTGAAGGGGAAAGCATATGCATGTGCATTTCAGCCCTTAAATGGACAAGGAGTGTCAGGTAACTCATACAAAGTAGAAAAGCAAAACAGTCTTTTCCAATTACTATTGGCATATTTGTGTATATGCAGGTATGCATGCAGACTCATAGTGTAAGTGAAATTAAAACTGACAAATGATAACTTTGCATGATGTTTTGCAAATTTGATGAACCCACAGCGGAAAGCAGAAACTCTTTGCATTTAACTTTAAATAAGTAATTGCCATTTATTAATCTATGAGCAGCAGGGACTTAAATTTCAGCTAGAACTTTGAAATTTCATGTTGATCTTTGTTCCAAACTGCCGATGTAAAAACCCAGTGCCAGTGTCAGTTACAAATAGATGTATTACAGATACCAACCTGGGAATCTCCTCTAGATCCAGTTTATGGTGTATTTGGTTCACAAGTCAGAAAACATATACTTTTTTAAAAACAACAACAGTTTAACAAATCCAAATCTAAATGTATGCTTTGGGAACAGTTTGAAAATATTTGTGATGACAGTATTCATGTTTCTTTTACTGACAGTATTCTTCAAATTTTTTTTTTGAAAAATTGACTATTCACAGAGCTTCCATATATGATTCATGTTCTTGCTCTCAGGTATGTTTAGAAGAAAGGACACATCCTTTTATTGATAGCCATTTCTGCAGGATTCAAGAAAAAGCCTTTTAGTCAATAAACTAAGAAGTAAGGGCACCCATTATCCCTTTGAGAAATTATTTCAAAAGTGGAAATATTTTCAAGTGCTTATAATGCACAAGACTGCTATCTCAGATTAGACTATTAACAATAGCTTCCTTTTATTAGGAAGTAAACTACTATCTAGCTCTAGGTTTGAAGTTTTGAGACCAATATTGGGCAATTCTTAGGAGCTGTTAAAGACATGCTGTTTATTCTCTTTGAACCATATTGTAGTATTTTTATAGTTATTAATAGAAAATAACATATTTCACCACTTGTGCAGAAGTGAAAACTTCTAAGTCTATGTGAAGCATGAGAACATAAGAAAACATTTATAATTCTCATGTCACATGTGGAGCTTGATAATGAACATTTCCTTCTCAGTTCATCATATTCCAACTTTGCGTATGGTATTTCTTTTGCCTTCATTTCATTCTTCTTAGTCTCCATAGATAGTCTGGATTTTTGTGCTTGCATCTATATTCTACCAGTGAAAATAAATTGTCAGGATGAAGAGACCAGCACAAAGCACTGTACTGTTTTTTTTGATCAGTGTTGATTTTTTCTGAACAATGTGTACTCTAAGATGTCCTGTTTATTATATTTTATATGCAACTGAACCACTCTCTGAGAACTCATCATTATCTAGCCTGGTCATTAAAGGTTTTAAGGGTGTAGTAATTTATGTTTTTTACTTAATAATTCACCTAATGCCTAAGAGGTCAATGTAAATTACCAAAGGCCTGTAATTTGAACATTTGCTGGCTTTCTGCTTCACAAGTTTGATGGACATCTTAATGGTATGACTAAGATTATTGAACATAAAGATCACCCTTTATAAAGAGCTTACAGCTGCAAAACACTGTCACAATAAGCTTCAAACTACAGTTGTATTTTCTAAAACTAGATTTGTATTTTGTGTCAGATATACTTAATACCTGCAGAATGCTTTTGCCACATGTGTCAGTAAGTTCACCTGAAATGTAACGATCTATTCCTTGTAAAATTACATTAAATGGTCTGACGATTTTCTGCAATGAACTCCTGATATTGCAAAGGTTGCTCTTTATTGAAGCTTTTCTTTAGGATTTCTACTAACAAAACTGTGAGAAACTGTTGATAGTTTCATATGAAATGATTTGCACAAACAATGACAAATTCTTGATTAAACAATCTGGCAACCAATTTTCATTAAATTGAAAAGCTATTAAATTATATAGACTTACTTTGCTTTAGCACTCAGGCTGCAATCTACATTTAATAGTTGCTAAGCATTCTTCTGATGTCTAAACTATTTCTAGAGAGAAACAAAATGGATTTTGTAATAAAAGTAGAATTAAAGAAAATAAAGTAATAGGAATCTATTAATTTTTATTGACTTTATTTCATACCATCTGCATGCTAAGGACTTTGTAAATGGTATAGTAAACAAGTGCCCATATGGGCAGGAATATATGCCAGAAAATTCTCCAACAAGCTGAAAAGTTAAAATAAAATGATAGGTAGGTAGATATCTTTCTTCTTTTAAAGGTGATTTCTATTACTGGTGTATTTACTAGATTTTTAGAATTTGGTACGTTTATTTTTAAATTAATGTCATGCTTTATTTTATCCACTTAGTAAGACTTTAATTTTGTCCCAGGACTGCAAAGAGAGAAGAAAGCAATACAAAATCCTCTGCCAGTTCTGGAAAGGACTTGTAAGGACTGTTAGCTACATTAGCAATTATATTTTACCGTGGTTTGCAAGTTGTGAATTATAGGGATAGGCACTTTCTCTGTACCCTGCTAGCACTACTTTCTGGGGTGTCTAACTGATGCTAGCATTGTTCAGCATACATATGATGGGAAGATTTTCCTTACTCTTAATGCACAGTGCAGCCAGGTTTACATAGTACAGAGGTTTTTTCCCCCTCAGATAAGAGCTAAAGACGGCAAGGCATTAGCAATTTCAGTGTGTTGTTGCACTGACATCCACAAGTCATGCCCAAATGAGGTAACAAAATTGCCTTTCCTTCTAGCATCATCCTGTGCTGAACCTTCTGTTAAGGGATAAAGAACCTCAGTGCAAAGGGTGGACCATGAGGGCAATCAGAGTGTCTGGTCACTACTGGTTGAAGGTAAAAATGCCGACTCCCTAAAGACTTACTGGCCTCAAAATCTTGTACCAGTACAGTATATATCAGTATACAGTATGTATCAGTACTATCAACTGTGCAAATGAGTATTCAAAAAGTTGCAAATGAATATTCACCTCTTGTGAGGGGCATATCAATTTGGCCTCTGATATCTGAGTTGGGATATAAGTCTTTCAGGGAACACTTGAGCTAAGCTTACTGGAAGCCCCTTTAAATTGGGCAAAGACGTGTAGAGAGTCTCTGCCTACCTCAGAGCACAAGAGATCTGAAATAATAGGAAACTTTCCGTCTTTCATTTTGCTGAGAGTTCTACAGAGCCTTTTCAGCCAACCCTGAAAGCTTCTTCAAGTTTCACCAGTAGAAACATACTTTTGCCTGCTTAGAAGTGGGGTGCATGCTGGTAGCAATGGAAGTAAAAGGAAAAATAAAAATTCCTGCTGCTTTCCATTTTTTATATGACTAACCACTAAACTGTGGAGCGGAAAACCTGGACTGTATGGGTGAAAGCCCTGTTCTGATCCTTCCTGTATCAATACTTCTTGTGCCAGAGCATGAGTTCAGCCTCCAGGACGATCATTTGCAGCTATGAAAGACACTTTTACCTGAAGTCAAAACACTCATGGCAATTCCTGAGGAGATATAAATAAGTTCAAGGGGCAGCTACAGAGCAATAACAGTGTGTCTAGGCTCAAGGAAATATTGATAGTTGCAGACTCCTTCCAAGTCCCACGAGACAGTACGCAGGCCCTCAATCCACTCCACAGAGCTATCACAGTAGCATTAAGCACTGTTGCTATGAAGGCAGTTAGCCATAAAATCAATGTTTTCTACTACCAGAAAAAAAATCTTCCCCATCTTTTGCTTGTACTGCTGCTCTTTCTCCTGCTGATTTGCGAGCAGGGAGCAGGCATGCTGAAGCGAGTACTAGCAAACCTTGACCCAATCTCCAGCTTGTTATAGAGAGGCACTAAGGCAGAAGAACTAGGGAGCTATTTTTCAGCCAGTGAAGGACAGGCACATGTATTTTCTCTTTCTCTCTCTTACACGTCAGAAAAAAATGGGAAACCAACATGTTGGATGCATTTCCTTTGTGATTTAGTAAATCTCCAGGTTGTTCCTGAGGCGATACAGTGATGTACTACTTTTCCTTCAGGGAAAAAGGAAACGCATAGCCCCTGCTTAAATGACATTTCAGAAACACTTTTTTCAGTTGGCGTAGCTGCTAGCAGAAAATACCAGCTTCCTATTTCAAGAGAAATACCCTAATGAATTCAGTCCAAGAAACACATTTTAAACTGTGTGAGTCAAGCCCAGGAGAAATAAAGAGCAAAAAACACATAGCATGATCACTAAGTTTGTGTTGTAGTATAACCACAAACTATAACATTCTTTCAGTGCTGCTGGCAACATCAGTACAGCTGGTACTAGACAGGTTGCTGAATCTCTGCTAGTAAAACTATGTCAGTCCCATTTATGTATATGTTACTAAAGAATTTGTTGTCCTTAAGAAAATTCAGCAAATACAATCCAGAAATTTTGAGGGCAAGGGACAACATTTAAAGAGCAAATATCAAATTATATTGAGACAGATGTATTGTTGAGTATATTGGAAAGAAAAAAATACACTGATTTTTCTTACAATTATCATCTGATATCAAAAAAAAACAACAAAGATAGAATGAAGATGGAAAAAAAACAATAAAGATTGAACAAACTCATAAGACAAGTGAAAAATTACTGCATTACTTCTCGGTAGAACTAAAGTGAATGGCTGGCACAGGCAAAAGTTAAAAAGAAAGGAGTTATGAGAAAGCTAGACTCTATAAATTCATTATTAGGTCTCCCTCACCCTGCATTGTTAAGTGTTTAGCCTTTGAGTCCTAATATGTCATTTAGCAACATTTTTTTTCCTTCTGTTAGCAAACACAACTTTTCTGTAACCTTCCTCTAAACTCGCTGTCTATTTACAACTCTATATGGGTATTTTTCTAAGCAGAAGACCTCCTGCTTGCTAACACACTGTGTCATAAAGTTGAGACAAAATACCTAACCTACGAGAGCTTAGCAAGATGGGCTCTATTGTTGAAGTTAAATTGTTCATGCTACAGTGTACAGACAAGTCTCAGTAACAGACCCTAGAACATTCTGTTTTCAGATGACACTCAATATATTTTGCCAAGAAATTACATTTGAAACATCATCCAGCTGCCCCATATCCAATGTTTCTCTCATTCTATTAATTTGAAATGTTATCTCCTCCATGAGAGCAATTATAAATATCACTTAGCAGCAAAGTGCCCCATATTTCTATTTGTCATGACCTATTGATATACCACGTGACATTAAGCTTTTACTCAACCAGACACTTTTCTGCCTACAGCTCTTGAGCTGATATCCTAGAAGACAGCCTTGCACTACAAAATCAGTTACAAAGGGTTTCAGAAACAGAAATATTTCCATAAGATGGAATAAGAAAATCTAATAGCTGAGGTATTCTTTATGTTGTGACATACAACTTTTTAACAGTCAGTAGGATCGTGACACCGAGAAAAAATTCTAAGTTTAGCTTTGGGGCACTTTTAAATACTGTTTAATTTATCAGCAAATTTCAGTGCAAATTAGAATACAGCCCTTTTTAAATCACCATGAAAATCTTCAAGAGTTACAAGAGACAGTAGGGTCTTGGCCTACCTGTCAACCTGTGTCTTAAATACAGTGATTTTTATCATTCTCAATTTCATTTTAATGCCAAAGCAGAAATTTAATTACCCAAATAAAAAGGTGAAAGAAGGAAGAAAGACCAAGAACATGAGTGTCAAGTAAAATAATTGGGATAAAAATAATGTATGGCTTAATTAGTGATTTAACTTTCATGAGTTAAAAAGCACTGCTTAAACACTTACATACAAAGTACAATCTATATCTCACTGAAGTCTACAGAGGAAAAAATCCTCTTCAGCTTTAAAGGACTTTAGATCAGCCCCATAAATGTTAATTTTGCTTTACATAAGTCTGTGGACTAAGGTTTTTCTTCCTTTCAGGGAAAGCTTATCCACTAACGGTGTCTGGCAGCTTTGAGATAGTGTGGATTTTTGCAGGCGCCTGCTTGCCCCAGGCCAGTTCTGTGTTTATATGCCTTCTCCTGAAATGCCTCACTATCTCACAGGAATTACCAAAAGGATGCACAGCATGCCTCCACTCTCAATTATGAAAAGCTTCTCTTCCTAAATGGCATTTATCATCCTTTATAACAGTCTTTCATCTGGCCAAGCATGTGTAGTGCTTTGTAGAAGACAAAGTCTAGGCAGTAATGTGGGCACTCAGGGGGCAGCAGAGTATCAGCAGTCTAAAGATCTCTCTCAGAAGATCTCTCTAATATCCCCAGTCCAAACCATTTCTAAAATACATGGCACAGAAATTATCTTATACAGAAGGAATTTGATCTTTTCATATCATACTTGAACAAAAAGCCTGAAAGAATAAAATCTAATAGTCAAATTCTCATAGTAATCATAGTGAAAATAAAAATAAAGGAAAGAAACATTGCCTTTTTCTCAAATTCTTTAATTAATCATCTCTAGATCTAACCAGCTGCTGGTTCTTCTTAGTCTGTTCTCCAGACAAACAAACTTTCTCTAGAATCACTTTTCTTCTTAACAAAAATATAGTGGCTTTACCTTCAATTTTCCTTTTGACTACACCAGTAGACCTAAAATCCAGGGTAGGCTGACAACTGCAGGACTTTTGCACTTTTGCAAATGCTTGCACACCTGATCCAAAGAGTGGTTTATCTTTAGTTTAACTTAAGTTGTTTTCTGCTCTTCAGAACAAGTTTTTCATGCTTATAGATACTCTTCAGGGGATAATCAATTCAAATAAACCATGTCAGCAAGAAAGCTTTGCTTTTGTTTTCTTATTTTACTGTAATTATATTCATCTATTCTTATAGATTAATACTACGATGATGTGGGCTGCTTAAAGCTCTACATTTCCATTTCCAAAAAAAATTTCAACTTTCATTGTCAACTAGAATACAGAGATTAAAATGCTCAAAACTACACATCATAAAGCTTCTAAAAATGAAAATCTTCATTACATTTATTTTAGCTGTATATACTGTTCTTTTTAATGTTACATCTTACTAAGCGATATCTCATCTTTGTCCTTTTTTTATTTTTCTTTCTCAAAGTACCAATAATAACAGAAGTAAGGAGTGGTCATCACAGTGAATGTTCTGACTAGCTGCCACATGTAGAACTAAGGAGAAGAAAAACTTCCCCTCCACATCATAGTTCCTTGACCTTAACCAATACTTTTAAATTTTAAAGGAAATCAGTCATGGCTAGTTTACAGTCTCATTCTGTACACCTGACAGCACTGCTGTCTGAGTGTGCTTCCTGTACCAGTCTGCCTCCACTAGTGTCGTGAGCTTCTGACTAGAGCAGACTCTCTCAGCTGATCAGATTTCCTTCCATGTATGCTAAAAATACTCTGAGCCTTCTGAATCCCTTTCTAGCATAACTGATGTAACCCAGGCAGAATTGGCATGACTTCAAAATGAAATGTATCTTATACCTTTTTAAACTACATGAAAACATGACACAGAGGGACTTGTAATCAGATTCAGGGGAAAGTGGTGAAGTCAAACTCATGATTCACCCATTTGAATATCTCAATATGGGTAATAAATGAGGCATTTCTGGAGCAACTGAATAATTTGTACATTTTCACAGTAGATCAGGCTCGTTTAGCAGAAACTGGTTTTGTAATTGTGACACATTGATGGAAATTCAGTGACTCAGTGTTCAGTGATTTTAATTTCCACCTTGATGACATCCTGTTGGAATACAGGCAGGCAAATCTTATAAAATAAGCCATGTAGAAACACTTGCTACCTACAGGATTTTATTTTCTCATACTATCAGTGTTTCTTAGCTATATTTCTTGTGCAAACCTGAGTCTCATAATAAAGTACACAGGAATCTTTATTACTTTTAAATCTCAGATTAACTTTGTACTCAAAGTCACTTTGATCACTGATATGTCCTTATGTCAGTAAAGCAGAGAAGGAGAGAATTTAACACTATCATTTTCTAAGGAGAAGAACACCATAACCTTTGAATTAGAATTATAAATATCAGTATTAATTTATATAGACTGTTACCCAAGGAAGGCTAATGCAAATACATTGATAATATAATAAAAGAGGTTAATTGCTTTGCTCCCTTCTGCACACAAAAACCAAAGGAGGATGTGACTGAACAAATTACTTATATGTAAAGCTGGAAAAGAAGTTCCTTTATATGTTTCAAGATAAAAAAATATTATTTAAAAATAAAAACACTAACAGAACACAAATATATTTTTTCCCTGACTGGATTTTTAGAAGGAGATTGTTGAGTAATGAAGTCACTACAAGGATTTGCATTGACATGAGCCATGGAGAAGATCCTGCATATTAAAGAGGAACCAAAACAGCAAGAGTTCATAACATGGCTGACTGTCAAAATCTCTTTATGCCTATGCAGAGGTAAGTTCAAACACAATGCCTTTAGGAAGAGAACTCTCCACTGTGTGACCTCTTTTCACAGAAGGGCATCAGAAAGCAGTTAACTCGTTCTGAAGGGTAGGTATTAATCTAGGAAATAGGGTAGATATTAATCTTAGGAAATAAAAATGAGCATTGAAAGATAGCATAGTATAGTCAGGTTGATTTTCTTCTCTTATCTGTTTTACTTCTTTTTTTTTTAATCTTATGTTTTACCATAGCAATCTTCACCAGTTTCAAATCTGAGGTGTAGATAATTAGTTATTGCATATACTTTTCTCTTCCTCAATTGTCTTAGACAGAGCTAGCTGTTGTGGGGTCATTTCTCAGGCCCTTCTCTGGGAAACTAGGCTGCATAACAACATGAGGTTGAATTGAAACCTACACATACTAATTACTACATGTTAATGAAGCAACTGAAACCTGAAACTATTTTAGAGGGTGTTTGCCCAAAACAGGGCACATGAAGTGACCAAAAATCAGCAATTGCATTAAGCAGTCATGGAAGAACTACAAAGAGGCTTTTGCAGTAAAGGAATCAGGCCAAGGAGAGGTCTGGCTGAAGCAGCAGGGCTGCTGTTGCAGAAGGGATGGTGCCATGGGAGCAGATGCCATCAGAGCTCCGTCTGACACCACACGAGTCGCGCTGGGCTCTGCCCTGCCGGGGGTGCCCTGGGCAGCCTCTGCTCCTGCCTGGTGCTGGGTGATGGGGAAGGACCTGGGCTGCGGGCTAGGAGCTCTCAGAGCAGCTCCACCCTGCAGGGTTTGCAGCCAGAATCTCAGGAGGGGCGAATCTCCTTCCCCTGGGGCTGCTCCAGAGATGCTGCAGGGATTGCCCTTCCTGGGATTAGTGACAGAGGGGAGCTCAGGGACTGGGGGTGTTTATCAGCATTTTCTGAAGGGGTTTCAATGTATGGTTTATGAGTTGCATCACTGACACTGATCTTTGTATAGCTCATTGATTGCCAGTTAATTACATGTCATTAATAAATCAATACACCACTTCATGGTTTAAATGGAATAAATCCCAATTCAGTTCAACAACATGAAAGTACAGTTCTTTCCCCTGTGAAAGCTCATCATTTAGGGACAATCAATTAAGAAATTGATTCCCTAATGTTTTATAATGTTACATTTTAAGATGTATTGTAAATATTTCTTCAGGAAAAAAAGTCTTCACAGCGAACAAAATTTTGCTCAGTTTATACCACTACAATTCAGAGGCTGGTGCCATATGCCTGTGGCTTTGAAATTTCTAGTTAATGTCACCTTCAATACTTTGGAAAGCGGCCCAACTAACTCTATAATGAGAGTATTAGAGTTAAAGCAACAGGTATGACAGTACAGAGATATCTCTTGCTGGTTTTTTTTCATTCACTTTTGGCCAGAGCCTTTGCTAATTTGTTCCTCTTTTTTCCTTTTACTGTGTCTATCTAATTTTAGAAACAGAAAGTGAAGTACACTTTTAAGCAGATTGTGTTTGCCCTTTTCAGAATTTTTTCCTTCATTTACATGAACTCTTCAGATTACATAGCTCTTGATCTTTTGCAGTCACTTGAACAGCAGGTGGGAAAAACAGCTAATCTTAGAGACATATTTTAAAAACTGCACACAGATAAATATGTTCTTTATACATGATTGTTTTATATAATTAAAGCAATGCTACATACAAGGTCTTAATAAAAAATACCTTCATAAAAATCCCCACATGCATATACATACAGTGGGAGGATAGTTGAAAAATGCAACAAGAAAAATGTTTTACTGAAAGGACAAAGTTTATGAATTAAGTCATACATATTTTCAAGATTTCTACAACAAAATTATCTCCTCACTTGATACATAGCTATATGATGAAATCTCATTCAGGAAAAATCCCCAAGTGGCTCGGTTCTGCTGCATAGGAATCTTTTCACGTTCTTTTGTATTAAAACATTTAAATTCTCCTTGAAGTTAGCCTAGGGGTCTATTATAAAATAATTTTTTTTGGAAAAGTAAGTGGGTCTGATTCCAGATACTTACATTTTTTGGGTTTTTTTAAAATCCATTGTACAAATTATTTGTTTCCAGTCCCCTTATAGTTTTTTCTTTCATGAAGGAATGCAGTGAATATTGTTTATACTGTGAGCCTGGATAATTTCTGAATCAAGAAAAATGCAGACATCATAAAAGGTGACTGACAGCAATTTGAAAAAAATAGTTGGCTTAAACCAGACTGAAAGATCCCTCAGGGATAGTCATGTCCCTTGTCTTAAGGCTCATGTAAATCTGAGAGGGCATTCATTAAGTGTCTCTCAAGAACAGGACTGAAGGTTTTCTTCATATGTTTGTGTTTCGTGTGGGATCACATGAGTACAGGCAAACAACAGTATGGTGACACCCAGAGCTGAAAGCTACATGGCTGTTTTGTTTCAGAAAAATGCACACTAGCTCTTCAATGAAGCCACATGTCTTCCACCAAAGCCCAGCTGGTGTATCATTTGTCATGCACAAATGGTACCAAAATGAGGAACAATCTCTTGGTATGTCAGATTCAACATGCACCTCTCCATGCATGTATAGACTTACCCTTTGGTTTAAAATAAGTAAATGAATTACTAAATAAATTTAAAAGTTAGTCTGATGCATCATTGCACTGGGTTGTGGTTTTGTGACTTAGTTTGGATTTTGTAATTTTTTTTTATTTTAATGCCTTTTAGATTAAAACAAAAAAATGAAAAAGGTTGATTCTTAGTCCTCAGCCTGTCAAAGCATAGAGAAACTAGTCCTTACACTTGCACGTTAAGTTTAATGCAAGGTTCACCTGAAGTAAATTGTAAATAAAAAGAGATGTGTTTCAGCAATTCAAGAAACTACTTTCTACAGTAGTTCTGTAGAATTAATTATATAAGGAGAATACAGGTTCCCTGCAACTAAACTTAATTTAAATTATGATGAATACATAACCAGCTGGCATCAATAACCTATGCTGATGAATCTGAACAGTACCACAGTTTCAGACTGAAGCTCTGCCTGGGAAATCAGATGCAAAATGTAATAGCCAGTTTCTTAAGAAATGTCAATACTAGTGTAGAAATATAGGGAATATGAAATATTCGGTTTCATTCTGATGATTGACCAGGAATATTAATGTGACAATTGACCCTGATGTTCAAAGTATCTTGAAATAAGCTGAATTTGTCCAAGCATTCTATTTTAGCCCCATGCCAATGCACCATTTCTGTTATAGTCTGAAAGAAAAATTTTAAAGAAAGCAAATAATCATCTGCTGACAGAAAAATCAACAAAAAGAAATAAAACATTTAACAAATTATCTACACATTTTTCAATTCTTAGAGATATAAAATCATAAATTTAATCTCATTTTAATGTATTTTCATGCAATTGTTATAAAATACTCTCTCCACTACTGCTACATCATGTTGTGGTTTTAAAAGGTGAAGTCCTGGTTTGACAGTGTTTTAAGAACTGAATATGCAGAAAACTTCTTGGCTGAAGAAAGACAAAAGTGCTGTTATATGTGAAACATTAAACTATTTTTCACTTTCTTGCCTGCTGTATAACTGGTATCAGAGATACTATTTCTTACGTCCCATCCGCTTGAAATGGTACAGAATCTTGTTAGTCTGCACTCTTTCCTTTGAAGTAGGATAGTTTCTTTTTGTGGGTACAATTAAAACACTGAACTGTAAATAAGTGATTTCTGTCACAGAGAACATCTTGAAACTTTGTTCTGAGATATCTTCATGGAAATGATAAATCCCTTTAGTCCCTATACTGTGAGAATATGTACCTTCAGAACCAGAACACGTCTAACACCTCTGAAGGGCTGGGACTCATTTCAGAAATCTGGTGAGGGATTCTGGCATTTCAAACAGCTTTCCTCCAGCTGAAAACCCTTGCTATTCATAAAATTGAAAACAAACCTTTACAAAGTCTGTAAAATCACTGGTTTTGAAAAAGCACATTACCTAGAGATTTTTGAGACTTCCAATAAATAATTATCATCATTTATTTTAAAGACAGACATTTTATTAGTACCTCAGTAAGTATGGGAAATTTATGAGTTCTGAGAAGGCCAATTATATAATGTCATTCCTAGCTAGCTGAATACTATTAGAACGTTCTCTGTATATAACATTATAAAAACATACAGCTAGTTTAGTTTCTAGAAAAAAAAACAGAAAAATTTTAAAGTTAAAAAAGATATTGAGATTTTATGTAAACACTAGTGTCCTTGAGAACTTGAAATTAATTTCTTCATTTGTTTGTTAGTTTTTTGTTAATAAGAAGATTGTCTGGAAAATGAAGGCAACTGTAAGGAACAATTTGGTAACAGCTTTGAGGCCACTTGGTGCTGGTATGCCCAGCTCATACTACCAGATGATACACCAGGAGCTAAAAAATATTGTGCTTACCCATAGCCCGAATACATCTCTGCAAGTGTTAAGTATCTGCAGGATCAGCAGACCTAGAATAACCAAATAACCATCTGGTCTCCCTTTTTCTTTTTTTTTTTTTTTTTGTGGTTTTTTTTTTGTTTGTTTGTTTTTTTGTTTTTTTTTTTATATCAAGAAGCCTGCAGTTTCTCCTACAAGAGCTCTTTCTCGTTATGGAGAAATGCTTCTTGTCTCACACTGCAGTGTGACTGTAATTGCATTCCAGCAGTACTGAGAGCAATGGCACAAAGGTATGTACAGTTCTCTATTTGTTTGTTTAGGTATTTCTACCAAAGTCACGTTTCTACCACACTGTTAAAGGTCAGGTTTTGACACAAGGGCTCTTCTATCCTACTGTCCATCACAGTTAATTATAAAGCAGATAAACAAGTCAAAATGCCTGCAGTATAAATGTAAAAGCATTGATTTCCATTTTCTTGTCCTAAACACACACCTTCTTTTGATCCTTTGCTGCATTCTTTCATTGTACATGTTCTGTTAGGTCAACCTCATGGCCAGCAACCCAGTAGAAATCCAAAGTTTTCAGTTAATCAGTCAGTTACTCTACATAATTTTTATGTCACTATTTTAATATATATTTTTTCAAGTAAATTTTACACTAATATTTTCAATAATTTAGGCTGAAAATCTCCTTTAAAATAAATTATTTTAGACTGAGTAATTTTTCTCTGTGTTTATGTTTTTACCATCATAAACTTCACTCAGAATGAAATAATCAAATTGCTGACATTTCACTTTCTAGGTTATTTTACCATGTTCCCTGTTGCAGTTGTCTAAATACTGCTGTAAAGATTATGCACAACAGTGTTAATAGGCAAGCCCTTCTGGGCTTGCTTATTTACAGTGTCAAACAAGAAAAACGCATACACTACCTACACTGATGTGGTGACTACGTCAGTGGACAAGGAAGGGGCTACAGACATCACTTATCTGGACTTCTGTAAAACCTTTGACAAAATTCCCCACAACAGTCTTCTCTATAAACTGGGGAGAGATGGATTCGATGGGTAGACTGATGGAAAAGGAATTGGTTGGACAGTTGTGTCCAGAGGGCAGTGGTCAATGGTTAAGAGTCCCCATCAGTGACAAGGCCTCAGGGGCCTGTACTGGGACCAGTTATTCACTATCTCCAGCAATGACACAGACAGCAGAATCAAGTGCACCTTCACCAAATTTTAAGATGACACTGAGCTGAGTGTGCTGTTGACAGACCTGAAGGGCAGGATGCCATCCAGCAGGACCTGGAAAATCTCAAGAAGCAGGCCCATTGGAACCTCATGAGGTTTAACAAGACCAAGAACATGGTGCTGCACCTGGGTCAGAGCAACCCCAGTATCAGCACAGGTTGGGGATGAACAGATGGAGAACAGCCCTGTGAGAAGGCCCTGGGGGTGCTGGTGGGTGAGAGGCTGGACATGACCCAGCCATGGGCACTCCCAGCCCAGAGAGCCAAACGTGTCCTGGGCTGCATCCAGAGCAGTGTGGGCAGCAGGGGAGGGAGGGGATTCTGTCCCTCTGCTCTGCTCTGCTGAGACCCCACCTGGAACCCTGCATCCAGCTCTGGGGTCCCAGCACAGGCAGGACATGGGAATGAATCTAGAGGAGGGACACCAAGTTGATAAGAGGGATGGAGCACATCTCTTATGAGAATAGTCTAAGAGAATTGTGATTGGTCACCCTTTAAGGGAAAATTTTGGGGTGACCTAATTGTGGCCTTCCAGTACCTGAAGGGAGCCTACGAGAAAGATGAAGAGACTTTGCACAAGAACATGTAGTGACAGGACAAGAAACAGAAAAAGAGTAGGTTTAGATTATATATTAGAAAGTATTTTCTGTGAGAGTTGTGAGGCAGTGGAAGTGGTTGCCTGGAAAAGCTGTGGATGCTCTGTCTCTGGAAATGTTCCAGGGCAGGCTTAGGGACTCTGACAAACACGCTCTAGTGAAAGATATCCCTGTCCATGGTAGTAGGATTGGACCTAGAAGATCTTTAATGTCCCTTGAAACTCAAACCATACCATGGTTCTATGATTCTCCCTATCCACTCCTTAGCCCAAACCCTGGGAAAAGTTCTCTTTGCCTAAAGACATAGTAAGCATTCCTGTCTTCTGAAAGGTCACAATACAACTTCTGGCCACACAGAAACAAATGTGCAATCTTGGATTTTTGTTTTTGCCAACACACAGGAATTTTTCTGAGTCATACAGTACTATATACTGAAGAATTTGCTTCTAAATTTTGAAAATCTATATTTTGTCAACTTATTAAAAAAAAGATAATATAAGAAAAGGCACAAAAATCAGCTCCTTTTCTTGTTGAAACTCTATTCTAAGAAATACTAAGCTTCTATATATATTTTAAAAATATATTTAGAGACTCTTGTGCCATCTCAAGTTTAAATAACTAGAGAAGCATACGCCTGCCCTGTTAGATCATGCTTAAGGAAGGAGGCAATTCTTGTTGTGCAAAACCACCTGGTTTTTATATCTCTCATTTTAGACAGAAAAACTAATTTTGTCAGAGGGGTAAATATTACATAAGTATCTTGCAAACCTCTACTGAATTTCAAAATCAGGGAGAAGTAATTAAGAAAAAAACAAATAAAGAAAAAAAAGTACCCGCACCAAAAAAAAAAACATTTTCAAAAACCACATTTTTAATGTGTTTGAAAAAAAACATCAAAGCCAGTCTTTCCTATAATATTTCAACATTTCCCTTTTAATCAGAAAAAGTATTTTGACAAATCTTTTTTTTTGAAATGAAAAGGAATTGAGCTACTTACTTTGGAGACCCATAAATATTCTAATTGAATTCTAGGACTGCCTAACCCAATGAAAGACCAATATGATGGGAGTCTAGGAAGAAGGAAATTGTTTCCTTAAACATATTTTATCTTCCACACTAGTGTAGTAATTCTGTCCCTTGCCTAGTAGTGACCAATAGATTTTTTAATAATAAACCAGTATGTGGACTATTCCAAACAATGGAGACAAGAAACACAAACTTTTTTAAACATTGCAAAGACAAGCCCAAAACTTTTTGCTATTCATTTTCTCTACTTCTGCTAATCCAAGTTTTGCAGAGAGCTAAACATTACATGTTGACTGACTTGACCTTTGGAAAAATGACCCTCTTAGGTTCTTCAGTTGTAGCAGGCATCTCAGCATGAGGGAAAAAAATGCCACTCTTGCAACATTACTGAGAACTGAATGTTATATAAATATAATTAGGTAATTTGTAGATCTGGTATGCACATATTACTTCATGCCAGTCAAACTTAGATCCAGTTGAACTCCTAACAGCATTCAGAAAACGTGATTAAATATCTGATTTTCCTTTCTCAACTTCCTCAAAAATGTTGGTTTCTATGAAAATTATAAATTTTGTAAGACTGCATAAAACAGAACAATGCTGATTCTGCTTCCCAGGAGGGAATATCATTCTTTAATCTAAGCTCTTCTTTAAGATACAGTTTATTATCCATGGAAGAAAAGATGACAGGATAATAGTCTGAATAAGTAGCAATACCTATTTGCACTCCAAAGAAAGTCTAGAAGACCACTAGACAGCTTCTTGCCAATAATAACCAGGACTTTTGTTAAGTATCAGCTATTCACTTCCAAAGTAGGTCTGATCCGTGAATTAAGCCTATGGGTCTTAAAATGACAAGTCATTGTGTGGCAAGTAGGAAAAAGTTATTTTAGAAGATAGTGTTGCTATTTCAGGGTGAAAGTATTCACTGTAATCAGTTCATGACTTTTTCAGTTTGTCAGAATAAAAGGTTTTTCAGCTAGCACTTGGATCTATTCATGCAATTGAAGAAAAAAAATTCTTGAAAGCTTAGTCTGTTCTCTCCTAGAGATGGTTTCAAGCATTTCCAGGAAAATTGAAGTAGTCCTAACTTTCCCTCTAACATTTGCCATTCCATGTTTAGCTTCTCTTTGGGGAAAAAATAAATAAGCCATTGGTTCAAAAATATTACTTCAAAATATGAAAAAAGGGAATACAGTATCCATCAACTTTTATGTGGATGCCTCAACCCACTATTTCTTAACAACTCAGGAACATCCTAACCTCCCCCCGTGGATGTTGGCAAGTTAGGTTCTGAATGGCTTTCAGCAGCTCTAGGATAGTAACAAAATTACGCTTTTATGTAGCTATGTATTTCAGAAATTGTTTTGCTCATATGGCAGTCCAATATGTAATTAACAAGTGAAACTGAAAAAAAGGAAACACAGAGTCCTTGATGGTATATGATCTTGTGGTTTCATGTATTAGTGTGTTTTATTTATTTGTCTTGAATCCTTTCCATCAAAATATTGTTAACTCAGATAAGTCTAAACAGGATTTGACTCAGTGTACCTGAGGAAAAAATGTGAATTCCGTTCTGGTTTTACTACTTAGAACTTCTATATTTCTGGTGGTATTTTGAGACACCCTTGAGCTCCCTAAGACCTTCTTATAAATAAACCATTGCATTTTAAGTATATATTAAAAGCCAAAATATTAAAGAAGGGAAATTTAAAGTTTTCTTTTTTTCAGAAGAGAGTAATTGCCATTGAAGCCAGCAACTTACTGATCTTCAAATGAAACAGAAGATTTCTGTAATATTACTAACACTGTGGTTGTACTACTTCAAAGGTCAACCTCTTTGCTTTCAGCTACCCCTAGCATTTGAGCAAAAGAGCATGAGAAAACCATAGTGAAGGTTTAAGTGACCCAAAACAAATTTAATTTTAAAGTTTGCTACAGCAGAGACCATTGTCAGAGATAACAGAATCACATGATAGTAAAAGATTTTAAAATCATAGAAAATTCGGGGAGTTAGAAAGAAAGTTAGGCTTGGTAAGCCCTGGGAAAGTGTTAAAAGTAGGCCCTGGGAAATGTTAGGCCTTGTGCTTGCTAGACCTTGTGAAACTGCACCTGTGTAGTCAGTATATGATAAATGATATAATAGTTAGATGTGATTAGATAAAATTATTGTTTAAAGAACCGTGAGAAACTATGTTAGGGGATTTGAGGGGAATCACAAGAAATCCATGCTTGGATGAAATCAATGTATATGATAGAGCAATGTAAGTTTAATAATTAATATACAAATTATATAACGGTAGAGTATAAAATATGTCCACATTGAAACCAAGTCGGGTCAGATTTGGGTCTGTGTACCCCTGATGCCCAGAGCTCTTTAATAAAAGCGCCTCCATATAATCATTCTTTGATTATCTCTTCCTGAACACTAACACATAGAATCAATTAAACAGGAAAAGACCTCTGAGGTCATCAGAGGTCCTTTGACCTTTTAACCTTTGTCCAAACACCACCTTGTCAATTAGACCACGGCACATCCAGTCTTTCCTTAAACACCTTCAGAGACAACTCTCCCTGGGCAGACCATCCCCATGCCCAATCACTCTTTCTGTGAAAAAATATTTCTGAAGTCCAATCTGAACCTCCCCTGGCTCAGCTTTAGACTGTACCCTTTTGTCCTGTCACTGGTTGCCTGAGAGAAGAGACCAACCCCCACCTGGCTAGACGCTCCTTTCAGGTAATTATAGAGAGTGATAAGGTCTCCCCTGAGCCTCCTTTTCTCCAGGCTAAACACCACCTCAGATGCTCCTCATAAGACTTACCCTCTAGACTCTTTCCCAGCTCCATTGCCCTTCTCAGGACGCACTCCAGCACCTCAATGTCTTTGTCATAGTGAGGGGCCCAGAACTGGACACAGCACTCGAGGTGTGGCCTCACACTTGTTCAGTACATGTACAGGGGGACAGTCACTGCCCTGCTCCTGCTGGCCACACTGTTGCTGATACAGGCCAGGATGCCATTGGCCTTCCTGACCACCTGGGCACAGCTGGCTCATGTTCAGCCGCTGTTGACCAGCACCCCCTGGTGTTTTCTCACAAGGAAACTTTCCTGACACTCTGCTCCCAGACTGTAGAGCTGCCTGGGGTTGTTGTGACCCAGGGGCAGGACCTGGCACTTGCCTTTGTTGAACCTCATCTAATTGGTCTCAGCCCATCTATCCAGCCTGTCCAGATTCCTCTGCAGAGCCTTTCTACCCTCCAGCAGATCAACACTCCTGCCCAATCTGAGGTCAGCTGCAAACTGACTGAGGGGGCACTTCAAGCCTCTGAATAAAATTAAAACTGAACAAATAAAATACCCATCTTGATTATACTGTTGCTCAGCCCGGTTAGTGATACATTTACATGTAACAACATTCTTGTGTCTCAGTTTTTTATTGTCACATATAGTGCAAAAGAAATTAATATTATAAAGGATTCCACACTAACTGATGTCACAGTAAATGCAAATGTGTTTGGGCAGCTGCCAGCACCAGCAAACATTATTCAGGGCAAAAGACTATCAACTGGACACAAGGTGAAAGGTTTATGTTTTCAATATATTTCAAAATCAGTTACAGTGAGCTAATTATTATATGGTGCTTTGAGGTTTACTCTTGAAAAATTCAAATTTCTCTTAGGATCTAATAAGTAACAAATAGTACAATACCTACTTTATATGCATAGTATAGAAGCATTAGCAAGGCAGACTGCAATAAAATCAGGGAACTTGAATTTCATTAGCTATTTTAATGTAAGTAAAATATAGAGTTCCGTTAATGTACTAACACTTTATTGTTGTTATTATTGATGATGACAGTGACGACATTAACATGATGACCTCTTTACCCAGTGAGGCTGTATTTTTGCTACTGTCACTGCAATAAATAAATCATTGTCTAAAGCCAAAAAGTGATCTTGAACACAATTTTTTCTGCCAATTCTAACCTCTTGATAAGTGGATATACTTACCAACTTATACATACACATGTGAAGTTCAAGTTCTAAAAGATGTATTTTAATCACAGATATATTTATGTTTGAGTTCTATGCTTTTTTGTTATTCATAATCTAAAGGGCAATATCCATCACGTAGCTGAGAATTTGAAAGAACAATTTTGGCAGCAATTAAATACCTAGAAGCCAGGTAATCCTCTAAGTTTTTTCAGCATTTAAGTTGAACACTGTCTTTCTTTTCAACACTGAAACCTTCACAGCATGTTTATCCAATCTGCAAGACTGCTTAGAAGCATGTCTCACAGGTGAGCATAGTTCTGAATTTATTTCACAGTCAAGAATCATCCTTATTCATAAATGATCTGTGATTCTCAAATCTGTATTTGCTGCACCCTTGGCATGTCAGGGCCAAATCCTTGACCATCCAGCTATGTCTTGCTTTAGAATCATGTCAGTGAAAGGGTAGCAGTGGAAAGCATTGATGATGTTCAGTTTCTAATAGTGAGAAGCACAGCATTTAAAGGCAGTATAAAAACAGTTGCAAAACAGCAACAGGGTGCAAACACATAAATTTCATCTTTCATTGAAAGCCAGGTCCTTCTTTCACAAGAAGTCCCCCTTTTGCACTTTGACCACAGTCAAATCTCTTCAGTAAGTGATATGGATAGCATCCTTGGCTATGGCACTCTCCCTAGAGAGGTTTTAAATCCCGTATCTGGAATATTTCCTGATTTCCTGAGCACTGTAATGCAAGCCTATCATATAACAGAAAATAATATATCCCCTCTTTTCATACCTGTGGGTTTTTGAAAGCAAGTTTGAACATGGAAGGGATTTCAGGTTCTTGATGTGAAATAGACAAAGATCTATAAAACTCCCTTGCTCCACACTTTTCCTGTTGGTTGTCTCAGTCAGAAAAATGCCAACAGCACTGGATTTGCTTAGCAGGTTATTTTAAAATCTGTTCGATTTTAGAGATGCCTAATATACTTGGCATTATTCTACAGAGAGTTTTAGCACTTCAGACCTTCACGATGAGAACAAGATAATTCAAAGTTCAGCTGTTCTACATCTGCTGTTTCTGCAACTTACTGTGCAAATTGCTTAAGATTACATGGTAAATATGAGGCTGAATTTGATATTTAAACTCTGATTCTCAAACCAGTCCTTTAAGTATAAGCCAGTTCTACCCACGTAAAGATTCAGATTGAAAAATATAAAGATGGAGCTAATCTACGTCAGTCAGTATTTGCTTTGAGCGCAGGCGAAAAAAGTTATATTTTCCATTTAGCTATCACTCACATACCTATAAATAAGAGCATAGATAATGCTAAAATAAATAATGCAAAAGAAAAGTCTTAACACAAACACTGCAATGATTCTTTTTTATTATAAGTAAGCAAGGAAAAATATCTCTAGTTTCATAAACTGATACTAGGAATCAGGATTTAATATCTAGAGCCCCTAGACGTCAGTGGAGCTGTATAGGCACAAGAGAGAAAACAAGAATTACAGTAAAGGCAGATTGGTGAGACAGAAAGATGTTTCCTGCACTGTGGTCCAGGGAGCACAATCAACACCCTCTAAAGCCAGTTCTGTCATATCCAGAAGGCCTGTGTCAATCCCCTAGCAGAGACAGGTTACACAGCAATAGTCAGGCCACAATTCTGTCATGCAGCCCAGATCATTTCTTCAATTAGCTAAAGTTAGCATAAAGTCAACATAAATTAGGCACAAGCACTGTACTAAAACCTGCATTCTTACTGCTGCATTCTTACTGTTGAGCTTGCTTCAGTGCTTGCTCTGACAGATGCAGAGCTCCACAGCCAAAGTGAGAGTCAGAGGGGAGGTTCAGGAGGACAAAAGTATTTTTGGTTGCCCAGCATTTACTATCAGACAAGCTGGAAGAGCACACCTGGCACCTCTAGCCCACAAAACACGCTAGCTAAAACAAGCCACTGCTCCTTCCTCTTCAGAGCCAAGCCGAAGAGCCAAACACATGGCACCAGTTCAGCAGGGTACATCAGTTTTGAATAGGAAGGGAGCAAGGAAGCAAGCAGTACAAAAAGAAACCCCTCCTCCAGGCCTGGAAGGCTGCTGGGAAGCCCCTTGCACTCCAGGATTGCAGTTTATCAGAAAGGACTGCCACCAAGTTTCCAGGAAAGCAGGAATGGGAGTGAGTAAAAGTTTACCTGCCCTAAGTACTCCCAAAATATTTCTGCCTCAGAGGTCAGCCTAACTCCCATACAGGCACACCAGTGTGTTTTGCAGCTCCCTATCTGGACAGATATCTATCCCTTTCTGGCAGGAGGAATGGAAACCACCTCTTCCTCTGACTGTGGCAGCAAATTTTAATTTCACCACTCACTTTTCTGATGCAAGCTGAGATCAAGTGTTTGTAAAACATTCTACTGCTGTACTTCACCATTTGAATCAAAGAAAACCAAAAGACAGAGAAACCAAAACCAAATTTGCTGAATGAGACAGCAACCTGAAAGCAGTTGGAGATTCACTGTTATTTTGGGGATACAAAACATGTTCCCATTTCTCAATACACCACTAATTTTCCAATATATGGATCTACAGTTCAGAAATAAGAAGATGGTGTCTTTTCTTTAATGGGAGTTCCTCTTTGAAATGTTACAAAAAAGGAAAGTGAATCTAGTAGCCCACTTAACTCTAAATTGAGGTCTGACCTTTGAAATTTGCATGTAAAATTTGCTTTTAGGCCCATTTACCTGAGTGTTGTTTTTCCTTTAAAGCAAGGGATAAGCCTGTGTACCTGTAAGTCTCTGTCCAGGATGTATATATCTATATAAATACCTGCATAGAGTGAGAGTCACTGAATGTTTCGGGGCAGTGAGGGTTTCACATGGGCATTTGTGCAATCATGAAAGGCCCATGTTTGAGGTCCAGGGTTGGGAACAAATAATGTGCTGCAAAAAGGATCCATGTCTGACTATTCTCCCAGAGAAGATCAGAGATCTGTCTTGATTATTTCTTCCATTTTTCTCCTTGCCATACAGTAAAACTTTCTCACCTGTTCTCGCAACTATCTCTGATCTTTGAATTTCACTGGTTATCTTGTTGGTAGATAGAAAGATGTGACAGCCCAACCTTCACAGGTTTCTTGGTCACTCTTTAAGTTCCATCCTGCAGATAGGATCTCTGGAACAGTGTTCTTTGAAAAGATATCCAAAGAATTTCAGCCTACTAGAGAACATTATTTAAGAAGAAAACGGTTTTGAATATATTTCTCTGTGCTGCAGTACTTTTCACTAGATAAGTGGCCAATGCAAAGAACCATCTTTTCTTTGCTGCTGTTTGAAATTTACAGAGGAAGCAAGTAGACAGATAAAGGTAATCTCCAGCTTTCAGGGGAATGAAAATTGCTTTTAAGAAGCATTTTTTTGAGGAAAAGCATTTAAAAGTTTTTTTCATTATTCTATGTGCATAGTTGTTCTTTGGTTAAATCTGTTTTTAAATTCATAGTTTTGTGTTGTGGTCCTACTTGAATCAAAGATTAATAACTATCAGGATCTTGTTCTTATATCACTTAGGACTCTGCATACTTATACAGAGATAAAAAGTTCACTTCTTAAGATGATGCTTTCTTCTTAGCTTTAAGATATCAGAGCCTCTCATCTATATGGGCACAGCATTCTCCCTATTAATTAACATGGTTAGGGATGACTTGTCAAGGTGGTACAAGTTCCCTATCTCATTACTTAGCAGCCCCATTCTTTAAAGAATAATAATTATCTCCTTTTTACTATACACTTTACAACTATTGAACATGGCTTTCAAAAAGATATTTTAAAGGAGCATTATTTTCAGCTTACGGCTTGTAAACAAATGATCAAAATTCTGAAACTGCTTAACATGAAGTAAATTGAAGTAAAAAAACCCCAAATATTGTCAGATCAGATCTGAAATAGAGTAATTTAGCATGTAAGCAGCAAATCATGTGGAATTTGTTGATATCCAAGTAGAATTATGTTCCTGCCAAGATCAAGATAAATTTAATGTATTCCTTTTTTACAAGGCAACCACCCTTCTTATTAGCTCCTGATATTTTATTCCCTGAAGTCTGCCTTTAAAAGTACTATGCAAGCAGTCCTTTTGTTGTTGGTTTTGGGTTTGGGTTTTTTTTTGTTCCCACTAAGTCAAATCCAAACTTTCTCTTTTGTTGACATACAGTATTTGAGTAGGAAAATATGTAAATGGTAAAAATTATATCCAACATCTGACTCATACATTTAGTCCCACAGGCTTTCTTATGGGTGCAAATGGCAGTGAGGCAAAAAGGAGGGTAGTGGTTAATGGCTGAAAGCCCATATGGAGATCAGAGAGTCTCTCGGGGGCTCGTAGGGGGACCCTTACTGCGTAATATCCTGATGCATGAGCTAGACAGCAGGATGGAGTGCACACCCAGGAAGTTTGCAGAAGATACGAAGCTGAGTGGTGTGGTTTTCATGTGTCAGGGGTCAGATGCCATCCAGAGAGACCTGGAAAAGCTTGAGACTTAGGTACATGGGAATCTCATAAGGTTTTACAAGACCAGGTGCAAGGTGCTGCACCTGGCCTATGGCAACCATTGGTAACAAATGGGGATGAACAGATCAAGAGCAGTCCTGGGGAGAAGGACTTGGAGAAGCTGAGAGATGAGGCTGGACATGACCAAGCCATAGGCACTCCCAGCCCAGAAAGCCAAATGTGTCCTGGGCTGCATCCAAAGCAGTGTCACGGGGGAGACGATTCTCCTCCTCTGCTCCATCCTGATGCGATCTCAACTGGAGTGTTGCATCCAACTCTGGTGCCCTGAAATAAGGAAGGATATGAACCTCTTTGGGTGAGTCTAGAGAAGGCCATGAAGAGGATTCAAGAGGAAGCCTGGAAAAAAGAAATCTCTGGGGAGGTCTTACAGCAGCCTTCCAGTACCTAAAGGAGGCATATAAAAAATGGGGACAAACATTGCAATGGTGTCTGTAGCAGTACAACAAAGGGTAGTGCTTTTAAAGTCTTGGATCAGTGAATTTAGCCTAGTTATAAGGAAGACATTTTTTTATTATATTTGTTATAAAACACTGGAACAGGCTGCCAGAGAAGTGGTAGTTTCCCATTCAAGGAATTAGACAGCGCTCTGAGCAACTTGCCCTGGTTGAAAACTTCCCTCCTCATTGTAATGACCTTCAAAGGTCCCTTCCAACACAAACTATTCTATGATTCCAGCATTCTATCATTCTATGACAGTTCAGTTTGTGATATTAACTATATTCTCCTGTACTTTCTTTGCACCTGGACATTCTCACCACATTCTATTCAAAAATATATGTAAGCATTCACTTTGGGCAGAACTCATGCAAGTGTTCCTCACATGAAAACATCTCTCTGAAACTGGCTAATTTCTACACATAAAGGTGTGGTACATGTTACTCTGGCTGACATAACATGGTAATTTTTTTTGCCAGAATAGCAAGCAAGTTCTTGGCAAAGATTCTGATTGCTAATGTCACCTTTACCTAAGTTTACTCTCCAGATAAGAATTGAAGCAAAAAGCACTTCCCTCAGCCTTTCTGGAAACATTTTGCTTCTAAAGATGAAAGTTTAACAAGATCCTTGATCCTCTGAAAAAAACACAGCATTAGAATACAACAAATTATGTAAATCTGGCTCTATCTAATTATGGCCTCCATTTTGCTCCAAAACTGCACATCTGTATAACAATTGTCAAAGAAAGCAGAAGAAATTAACTTATGAAAAACTACTGTTACATCTTCTGACCAGAAAGATATATCAAGTAAAATTGACAAGGTTCCATTTTAACTATTTTCTGCTCTCATCCCATGATTAGGACTCTGGAATTAACTTTCTGACTCTGAAACAACTCTTGGCACAGTAACTAGGAATTTCTTCCCATGCCCTTCCTTGCAGTTTGTATTATCTCTTTTCTTCTTACAAACAGAATGTCAACGCTGCAAAAGACCTTCATCCATCAATGTCTCTGCTTTCTAGATTTCAAAAGCTCCTGAAGTTAAGGAAAATATTCTCTGCAGGGACTGGGAGTAGCTCACCAACTCTGCAGGAACAAGAACGTAAGCAGCAGTGAATTTATCTGCTGGAAGGGAGTCTGCAAGAGTGATGTTTTATTCTTTTAAACTTTCCTGATGTATTATATGTGTGGATTTCTACACTTTTTTCAGTAATTCAGTAAAATCTTTCCTAGAGGTCATTTCACATGCAAAGATACAAGAATAGAAAAAACTTAAATGCAGAATAGGTTCTAAATTGTAGCATAGTAATTTGAAGTTAGTGATCCTTTGCCTGTAGCACCTCTGAATTGGAAATCGCTGGCTACAGGCATCCCTTTAACAGAATAGAGGCTATTTTCAGAGCCAATTTGCAGTTCCATGGCAGTCATTGAGTCATTCAGCATTGTTCAAATCATTGCTGAGTATGTTTCAGCTTATATGTTTTTCATTTCTAACGAAATATTGGTTACTCTTTTGGCCATTTTTTTATACACACACACATGCACACGTATGCACGTTTTAATACCTGTCCAACTTAAATTGCCACATCTTCAGGATGTATTTTCATTGTTGGCAATGATTTCCTTAATAATGCTTCATCACTGAATGATAGAGAGGGAGATTTATAATTTCTTTTTTTATTGTTTGTGATTAGATGAATTGAACAAAATCTTCACAAGTATCCTGAAACAGCTCCTCTGTGAGTTCTAGCTCTTCTGGGGAAATTTTAACAACCCTGGACCTGGATTCGTAAACATGACATGAATACTGACAGAAGCCATGGCAGCACTGACCAGGAGGTATGAAGAGGACATGCAGAAAAATTATGACCTTGGATTTATGGAGAGCACCTTGGTCAAGTTAGATGAGATGCTGTGAGAGCCTGCCTTGAACTTAATTTGTGAAGGGACCAAGGACAGGTGCTTTATTTTAAAGACCAGCTCTTCAAAACAAAAGGAGAACAGTAGTGTTCCTTTTGATGACCTGTTCTCAAGTTTCTTACAGTTCATCTTTATTTTAAAGTAGTAGTGATTTCATGCCCCCAAATAAAAGTTTTTATTACATGAGATATATATTATCACTCTAAAACAGTTTAAAAGTTTATTTACTATGATTACATTGTGAGAATTAAAAGGCAGTGTTAGTACAGACTTTGTCATTGCATTAAGACTGATACTCTTCATCAGAACTCAAATTTATGTTTATCTTTTTCCAGGTGTGCTATGTGTCAGTTCCAGAAATTTCAGAGATGGGATGCTTGCCAAATTCAAAACAACCTCAACATGCAAAACGGACAGTGTAAACCAGTTTGTGTAGTCCCCCTCAGTTCAGATGAATAAATAGGTCCACCATTTCTATCTCTGCAAAAATGTTAATAATCTAAGAGTCAATTGAACTGAAATGGGGAATTTTTCTTATTGTGAAGTACTCCAACACCATTTATAAACAAACACTTCAACCTGCCAAAACCTGTATGGGGGACATAATGCCAGACGAAGACCAAAGAGAGCAACTCAAATGAAATTATATCCGCAGAATACTGGGAAGGAGACAAAAATTTTTTATGGTGTTAGAAAAATTCACCCTACACTTTTCTTACTGAATCTGTATACTAAGATACTTAATCTGATTTTTAATCCCACTTCTTGCACAAAATGATAGGCAAGAAGCCTAGACATAGGGATATGTTTATTTTTTAAAAAAACAAAATAACAAGCCAAAGCAAACCAAAAGAATAATACCAAAACACAAAAAACCAGAAGCCCCTTCTGCTAAGAATTATTATTTTTTTTAATCTGGCCATAACAGTTCTACTTTCAGTGTTTATGCCATCTATCTGCCCCTTGTCTTCTTTTCTCTTTCAGAGGCTTACTGTTACTGATGATTTGGTGTATTATTCTTTATTGTCTAAAAATCAAAATAGTTCAAACGCTGAAGTATAAAGCTGCATGAAATATGACTGCTTCATACCCCTGAGGGTATAATATCATGAGAGATTCATCTGAAAACAAAGACCAGCAAATATTAGGACTTGCCCCAGGATAAAGTAATATTTGCTACCAATTAGTAGACTTGGTTTGAAATTTTTGCATAATTTTGCCTACAAGCCAAACTGTGGGTTCATATAAGATAGTGTAAGAGGACTATTTTTCCCTTCTAAGGCAATTCAGTATCCTGCTATAAAAGCTTAGAGCTATCTTCAACAGCTAATTCTCCTGTTGCCTCCCAGAAAGACGTGGAGGGAGAGCAACTACACTGGTTTGTCTTTTGTTTGGATGCTTCCCCATGTCCACATAGAGAGACTATGCCATTTCCAGTACTGTTCAGTCTTACTTTTTGTTGCCATCTGGCCACTTACAGTTCTGTGATTTTATTAAATCAGACAGATACAAAAGTATTCAGAAAAATAAAAAGCAAATTAGAATCCTCCTGATATGGTAAATACAGATATTGGCATAATTACTTGCTTCCCTATGAAGAATGAAACTGGATAAGCATTGAGTCATATTTCCAGACACAAAACTCCATTATGTTGGCATGGATGTACCAGTATGATCTCAGGTGATTTTATGGCTGAGTCAAAGCAGAAAAATCTTTATACAAAATCAAGTGTCTACCAAAAATGTAACACAGAGTTCAGATAATAGGAAGCTGGAAGAATCAGGAAAAGAATAATGGATTTGTTTAGGCTGGAAAAGACTGTTAAGGTCAGCAAGTAACCCAGCTCTAGCACTAAACCATGTTCCTAGATGCTATGTCTACACATCTTTTAAATTCCTCTAGGGGTGGTAACAAAAGCACTTCCCTGGGCAGGCCAGTACAGTGCTTAGATACATTCAGACGTTTTACATAAAAATAGTAATATTATCCATCTTCTTTTTTGCCTTGCTTATAACACAACATAGCAAATGCAAATGAGAGACAACAAAGGAAACTGCATATAAAGACAGAAAAAGTAGTCAAAGTATTATATTACATAGTTGTTTTTTTTTAAGCAAACCCTTTACCATCTCATGCAAAACAATTTGTATAGATTCTAAGTCCTCAAGTGTTGTAGAACCAATAACAACTACTCTTTCTTAATTTGCTCTGCTCTTCCCACCATTATAGTTAGGGTTTTTTTCTTATTAAGAATTAAATATAGAAAGAAAAAAGTCATATAGCTTGTTAAACTCTGGGAACCACTAGGTATCTTCATATTTCCTGCCATAATATTCTGAAGTTTGTCAGGCTGAGCCAGGATTAGCTGTTCACTGATACACTTCAGTGCTTTTTTGACATGAGACATTACAGCAATTTCTTCATACTGTTAAGATGGATTGTGCTAGCCCTTAGTATGATGCCATTACATCTTGCCATGTCATTATTCTATTCATAATACTATGATAAGGTACCACAAATGGAATTGCAAAGAAAAATATAGTGAGTTGTTGCTTTTTTTTTTTTTTTCTTCCCTTAGCCTTATGTCCATCCCATACATTCATACACCAAAATATCTGCTTTACAGAAGACAGCAGGTTTGGTTTTATCTAGACTGCATTTCACCTGAAATGCTGCTATGACTAAAGTAGTTTTTATTCTCATCCTACCCTGCCAAAATGCCAGTGACAAGATTTACTGCTGCCTGAGGTCTGTGCCTGAACTAGAGCGCTTTATCCATGGAAATTAAACTATCAGTAAGGAGAACATATTTAAACCAATCTGGTAAACACAGAGGTTAGCAGGGCTTGTGATGATGTATTACCAGACAGTGGCCTGGGCAGGGGGTTGAAGGACTCAAGGTATTCCTAACACAAGTCCTCTAGAAGGCTGCACCCTGCCCAGCTGTACAATCAAGCCAGGACTACTGGGCGGGAGGTGGCACCTTGCCAGAAGTGGTAGGTCAGGTTTCAGGAAAACAGTGACTCTGATCACAGTACCGTGTGATTCCGCCTAAAGTCATCTAAAGGCTCGCAGGCTCAACTAATTCCACCACAACTGATGGTGATAGAGTTTACCAAGAGGGAGGTCAGAGGAGAGAGAGTTATTTTCAGCACCGTGGACATGATTTCTGAGCCTGAGAGAGTTCGCCCTCTCTGACAGAGAGTCGGGGGCTCATCTGTTTCCCAGGGGAAAAGTTCCTGGGAACAGTTTTCTCTCAAGGATTGTTTTATTGTAGATAGATTATATTTCTCAAAACAATAATGAACAGATGTTCTTGGTGTATTCTCTCTTACCCACCAATGGGATGAGAGAGGTGCTGTTCCTTCTACCAGTCAGGGTGACCTGGTCAGAGAAGGATATAAGGGTTGAGAGAACCCCACAATAGAGGCTTTTGCCTCACAAAGAAGCAGCTGGTGTGTTTCTGATTATCTGGGGAACACTCCATACATCCTTCGGTGACACAGCACTACCATACTTCTTCCAGAGCTAGTCATATTTACCACTTCCAAGACTCTGAAATTCACATTTAAAAGAAAATGTAGCCTAAGTGTTGCTGTTTTGGCAAACACCAAATAAATACAATATTGAAATCTTTTTTTTCAAGCAGTCTGCAATGCATGTTGCCTCAAGAAAAGAAAAGGAATTAACTTGACATTTAAATATAGTGGCTAGCAGCTGCCACAATTAGATATGTTTCTAATTTTGTCATTGCAGGCCATACATAGCAGTATTTTTGCAACCCAACAATCTAATTTTATGCAATGGCAGACGAGAATAGATTTTCAGAATGGTAAACATACCTGCATGTCTAATTTGTATGCAAAATTTTCATGGAAGCGTGTACAAGTATAGTAAATAGGCATACAAATTTGAGTATAACTATACATTTATGTAATTCTGGCAAGCAGAGTGTCATAATTATATGAATATTTTTGTAGCAATCACTGTTGTTGCAAGAAGCACAATATGAAATACATAAGCAACTCTCTCCTTTAGTTTTTTTTCTCCGTGACCAAATTGCTTTTCTTGTACTCTCATCTATCAGGATGAAAACATCCTCTTTGTTCAAAACAAAGGTTGCTTATTCAGTGTATTCAACTTTCTGTATATGTTGTGTGCATATGCAATTCAAAAGTTTCTTTTTCTGAAATGTGGGTCATACATTGTAAACTTATTAGTCAGGAAATAATTTGCATAACTCATGATGATTATTGAAGATTTCAAAACACAAAGAACTTACTAAGGCTAATGCTAATTTAGTTGAATCAAAATGTTTTGCTAATACTGAGTTTCATATACATGTTAGTATAAGCTGCCAAATGAGGTTAAAACTTCACTTTTCCCATTTGTCCTTTTCAGAATTTTGTTGTCTTATTAATGAATTCAAAAGTGTCCATAATTTTGATTTCTATTTTTATAAAATAAACTCAACTGCAACGATAAAAATGCTTACATCTAGTTTCCACATTCTGTCTCACATTTTAATGTAATTTAATGAGTTTTAAGGACTAAGTTAGGATAGATACAGATGTTAAGAATAGGAGACAGTCAAATATAAAGAACTTTCAGTCCCACTTTCATGCAGTATGAGGTAAATAAAGTTCCTTTAGCTTCTAATCTTTAGAAATTATTTCAAATCAGTCCATTCTCATCATTCTTTATTCAAATCTGAATGAAAGAGTCAATTTGGCTTAAAAAATGACCAAAACACCTGAATAGAAAGCCTGTGAAAAATGGTGATTCTACATCTTTAATCCTATGAAAGAAATGGGCTGTTGTTTTTTGGGTTGGTTGGGGTATTTTTTTACTTGAGGATGATGGAAAGAATAAAAATACAAATTATACCAAACATCTTTCATAGAAACATATTCTACTTTCATCTGAACCTCCACAAAATACACTGTAAAGAGACAAAAGCTAAAATAAAGAGTAGAGCTTCCATGTATTACATATTTCTACGCACCATTTTAGTTTTTTCCCTGGTTAAAAATTAATGTCCTGGAATTTGATTTTTACTGTCCATTGTCAATTCAATTCCTGTTTCATATGCGAGCCAGAACAGTACCTTCTACTATACACTCAAAGCAGGAGTCACAGATTTGGTTCCCTTTTTCTGCTGCTTAATAAAGGCCATACATCCTCATAAAAGTGTCAGGCTATAGGGTACTGTGCACAGGACAGAGAAGCAGCTTGGCAGCCTAAACAACTGGACCAAAGCAGAGAGCATATTTAAGAAATTGCCCTACAACATTCCAATTGCACTGGGTAATTAGAGCATGAATTTGAAGATGGTCTATTTTATTTCATACTTCTAGAACATTAGATTCTTCCTCTTGACTAGGCCTGATGTGTTAAATGCTGCACCTCATCATCATTACTAGCCATGCTTAAAACATTGCAAGACAAAGTACAACTTTGTGTGTGGACTGAGTTACTGTGGGTCACAGCTTCAAACACTGGTACTGGGGTCTGACTGGAATAAAGTTATGACCATAATTTTATTCAGAACACTCCATATAATGTTGTGTTTTGTTATTGTGGTTTAAACAATGTTGGTAACACATCAGTGTTTTGTCTGTCCCTGTAAAGAGCTCTCAAATTGCTAAATCTATCTCTCCTCGCTACCAACAAAAGTTAACACACCAATCCCAAGTGACTAAGAATATATTCCACACTGTTTGGCATTGTGCTCACCAGTAAAATCTGAGAAAAAGGAGGAGAAAGGCACAACATTCATAGGTACAGCATCTATCTTCTCAAGTAGTGGCTGCATGTGTTGAGGCCCTGTTTTCCAAGGCATGACTGGACATCTGGCCAATGTCAGGAAGTGCTAGGTGAATTTCTCTTTTTGCTTTGGTTTCACATGCAGCATTTCCTTTTCTTATTTATATGTCATAATCTGTCTGTTTATCTTGGTTCATGAGATTTTCCACCTTTGTTCTATTTTTCTCTTCTAGGAAAAGGGGGTGAGAAAGAGGCTGTGTGGATGTTAGAATGCTGCCTGGAGCCAACCCACCAGAGTACCAGGACCAGGCTGGGCTCATGTATAGTTATTTCAGACATGTTAAGATGCAGAAATGTACTCCAGTTAACTTTAGGAGTTAATTTAATGACCTTATAACTCAGCAGCTGAATGAAGATTTCTATGTTCTTTGTTTTCAACTTGAAATACAATTTAAACATCAAATTGCAACACTCACATATTTTTTTGGAGGTAGTTTTAGCAGTGTTATTCTCGCACATTGGTCCTGCAAGGTGAAGAGAGGACAGAACCACAGTGAGGGTGGTGAAACACTGGAACAGGTTGTCTAGAAGGGTGGTAGATGCCCCAGCACTGTAAACATCTGAGCTTAGGTTGGACAGGGCTCTGAGCAGCCAGATCCAGTTGAAGCTGTCCCTAATCATTGCAGGGGGGCCGACCTCTAAATGTTCCTTCTAACCCAAGCCACTCTATGATTCTGTAAGGTCAGCCTTATGTTTTGGATGACAAAGAAGGATGAAATAGAAGAGCTTTGTTCTTTGCTCAGATTGCCTTCAGCAGAGGTGGAAGAATTGTTCTGATTTATATTTGAACAAAATATAACACCCACTGATTTGAAACAATGATGGAGGGGTGGAAACTCGGTACAGTCAGTTATTGGAGCTGATAAAAAAGAAAAAACATTATGATAAAAAGATAGAAGCTAAAGGCAAAATAGATTGAGAAGCCTTGTAAAAAGAAAGGTAGCTTGTTTTATTCTGATTTTTTTTCCCTGTGTTTACTTCTTTTCTCCCCTAAGTTCTCTCTTTTTATTCTTAAATTTGAGCTAATTTTCAAAAAAAAAAAAAATTATGTTTAATTTTTTCATCTGACTTTTTTATTTTTTTTTAAACTGTCAGATTCCACTCACTTGGCACTGGTTTTTGGTTGCATCCCATCATCACAATCTGTACAAGTTACCTCTCTGTGTGTTTTTTTCTCATGTTCTTTATTTTTTGATTTTTTTAAAGATCTATTCTTTTACTTTTATGTGATGCAATTATATCTTGCAAAGCATTTTATGGCCCCCGGGGTGGTCAAGATTAACTACAGTGAAAAGGCTCTCTGTCTTTTTCACATATTATTTTTATTTCTTTGTTTTCCTTGGTGAGGAAATCTACCACCATTTCATTTTGAGTACTGCAAGAACACAATATGTGTTCCTGGAGCCCAAGACATTTCTTAGCAATTATTGGTATAAAAGGGATGTATCATATTACCATCTGTAGGTATGCAATTTACAGCTCTCAAAAGTAATTAAGTAATGACAAATCATACATGTCTACCCTTGTACACGACCAAAGGTTAAGTAACTTTCATGATGCAATTGTGCCACTGTTTTCCTTTATTTTGATTTTAGCTCTTAACTATCTCCATGTTCCATCTTGGTAAAATACAAACCTGAATACAGGACAACTGTACTGAACATTACAAATACGTACAAATATGTAATAATTGCAAATAGGTAAGGAGCAGAATTTTATTTTATTATTTAACTAAAAATTTAAAGCATCTTTTTAATAGTCTCTGTCTATTACAGGCAACTAGTCTTGTTCATGCCTCTCTATAGGTAACTAATTTAGTATCATTGTGTAATTTAGTATCATGATACATTTGAATCTGCTGCTTTTACAATTTTCAGTCAAGGGTGACAGAAAAGCAAACCTTGAGATATACATCTGAATAAACTCTCTTTATCTTAACATACATATATGTTTGAGATTTTTCTTTTATGTTTGCTAAATCATATAATGAAGGAATACAGACCTTGGACAGATTCAAGTGCAGTATTGTAGAAGTCATTGAAAGGTCGAGTGAAACTTTCCTCCTCTTCAGAAAGCAGCAGTCCGGGAAGATTATGTCAAAAAGCTACTAAGATTTTCTAGTTTACATGGTTATTATCACATATCGTTATGCTGTGAAAGCAGGGCCTGTGTACCATGTGAAGTGACAGCTGCTGTGTAAACTTGTTTTTCAGTAGCTAGGGTTTGTTGTTTTTTTAACTCCAGCACTCCTTAAAACTCTCACAAATCAAACCAAATTTAATTTCAAATACTTTAGAAACATAAATTTTGAAAGCTTTTTGAAACAATAAATTTTGGGGGTTTTTCCCCCTCTATGTAGACAACTAAAATTTTTAACTACCAGAATGGAAAACAGTGTTTTTTTCTTCATTGTAAGTTTTTGCTCTAAATACTTTGCATGAATTTTTCCCTCAAAAAATATACGTCTACAAAATTTTTGGAGAAAGTTAAAATTTAACATAATTTTAGTTCAAATCTATTTTGATTTTACCTATAATTTTCCAAGTTTCATTCCTTTATATTGCTTTCTCTTTGGCAATATTTTTTCCTATTTGTAGATGGGAAGTTATATACTTTACTTTTTCTTTATTTTTTCACAGATTTATAACTGTTTTTTTTAAATGAGCACCTCATTTTTTGCCTAATGTCTTCTTGCTGTCAGAAAAAAATAGAGGAGGTGCATCATATCCCAGTCTTGGGTTGGAAATTGACCTCAAATGGAAGGTGGCTATGAAGAGTTCTCTAATGGCAGGGAAACTTCTCAGCTCTATCTAAAAATTGGTGTGTTGTTTTTTGTGGTAAATTATTCCTAGGTAAGGGTTAACTAGCTTTACAGACATGTCCTGATAATCTAAGTGGAAAAATGAACTTGAATATATCCTTTGGATCTTCCTGTTGATACCCAAATTCTTGCTGGTTTACTGCTCACCCAATTTTTGTATCTCAGTAACAAAATGGTCTGCATACATATTAATAAATGGATTAATATCCATATTCAGTAACATTCAGTGAAAATGAAATAAAGCAAATTAGAGTATTAAATTAAAATTAGATTTTATAAAAACCAAGAACTATGATGTTTACTTTAAAAATATTCTGTAATATGTTTATGTACTTTTGTAATATATGTATACAATGTCTGGGGCAAAACTCTGGCTTCGTTTGCATATCATACTTTCTATGATAGTATTACTTGTCAATATCCATATGTTGAAGCAAAATACAAATGTGAACACATAATATTCTATCAGCACATTCCAGCTTTAGACCAGCTCTAAGAATATACCACAATCATGCTGGAGTTAGTAAAATGCCTTTTTACTTGATTTGATAGCTAGTTATCAATACACTGTATTATTTAGATCCTAATACAGTGAATTCTTCTTATCTGTCTTATGTTATATAATTCTTTTGCTTTCACACTCCCAATACTAAATTTCTTCCCTGCCTTTCCACCCAGCCACAGTTGCTGCTACACTGCCCTCACTGTCTATTTTATAAGCTGAAAAACATGTAAATATGCACAGAATTATAGCTATCCCAAACTTTAAGTCAGGTTTACATTTCCAGGAAATAAAGGCTTTGCAAATGTGTCATTTTGAATAGAAGCACAGTTACCACCATCTTGGATAATACACTGAGAATTTAACTGAAAAGCTGTAGACCTAAAATGACAAGCTGTTCCAGCTGATAATCTTCACTACTCAAGGTGTCTCATACTATCCATCAACAGAACAAAGATAAATGGAGTGTGCAATCAAAAATACAGGAAATACTGAGTTTCATCATGCTATGGGAGAAATTGCAGCCAATACTCCACAGCACAATCCAAATCTTTTAGTCTTGTAATGGGTTAAACAACTTGTAGTACTTAGACATCATAAAAATTTCAGCAACAGTCTAGCCACATATTCTTTGTGTTACACTTCTCCAAGTAATATTTAAAAAACATTTTCAGCACTGTGGTATCAAATCTATTATGTACGGCTCCCTTTCATTCACCAATGTCCATTGAGAATGTAAACTTTTTTGCTGTTTCCAGAAAGCACCTGAACAATGAGCAATGTTTGGAATGTAATTATGTTTGTAACTTGGTCCCAGTGGAAAATCAGTTGTAATGGCTTTTAAACAAAAAAATATATTTCTAAAACTGGGAAGAGACATGCATGTGGGAGCAAATGATCTACCATGTTCTAAGTGGAAATGAAAACAGCAAGTCAATTTAATTCTTTATTTGAGTTTTCTGGACTGTACTGATATGCACAACCAAGAGGAGAGCTAAAACTATTTGCAACTGGATTATGCTTGCAGCCTGAAAATGAATATATGTGGTAAAGCTGAAGAAAAAGGAAGGCACAAGGTACCTTCTCACACTCTATCTCTTGCTAAACAGAAACACAGCCTATCAACCTGTAACCAAAGGACCATAGGAAAAGTTCACACGTCTGAGAGGTAAAGAAGTTGAACAGCAGATAAGAAGGCAGAAGTACATGCCTTCAGCTTCCTTACTCTCAGTTTCCACGCTGACTAAGATAAATTACTAGGAACAAAAGATAAAGCAGTCTACCCTGGAGGGCACTGATACAGAAGTAACAAATACTGTGCTGGGAACTCAAGACTAGATGAACTAGTCTGATTACTGCTTCTAGAATAAAATTATCCTAAATTAGAAAGGGATAAACTCTCATCTGAGGGTAGTTATCTCAGTTTAAAGAGTGGATAACAGTATTTGCTTATCAATTACTTTCTGGACCTGGAAGATGATATATTCTGTTTCTGTATTCAAAATCTGATGCAGCCTGAAGCTTTAGGTTTCACTTGACCAAGCCATCATATTTTAGAGCATGTCTCCAGTCTAATGCCTTCAGTTCATGCAGATGTACTTCATCTAGTCGTGATGCACACTGTTAAGCATAGAACACAAAAAATTCTGCCTCAAAACATGGTTAAAAATTCTGGATATGAGGTCTCCCAGAACTAGAGGGAAACACTGTATTTAGCAATAACCAAACTAGTTCAGGGTTCTCTGGGGCAAACCTGCAGTCACTGCAACATAAATGTACCTGAGGTCCGTCATCCCACATGGGCCAACAATATTCACAGAGAATTGGTATATATTCTTGGGAAGCTGCAAAGTTAGCCTGCACTTTGAACATGCTTGCAAATGCTAAATGTTGTTATGATTCTCCCACAGTCATAATGAGGTCTGAGGAAGGATCATCTTTCTCTTACAAAATTAAGTCTTTCATTGTCCTCCTTATAAGTCAGCATGTAAGTTAAACAGACGGACTTTGGGGCCTGATGTTCAAAAAAATTCCTTTGAAACTATCCCTCTATCATCCAAACACCACTTTTTATCTATTTTCGTTTTGTACTATAGCCTCACCTTTCAAGAAATTTTCATTTTTCATCCTGCTCTAACTCAGCAGTTAAAAAACATCTCTGAAAGCACTTCCACCTGAAGGTGTGCTCCTCTAATTTCAGTTGCATCAACTGTCACCACAGTGATTCCTTGAGGACTATAACACATTAAAAAAAGAAAGAAAAATAATCTACTGTCAAACACAGCTAGCTCTCACATCTTGAACATCTGATGACATTTCCACGAGAGAATGCAACTTCCTGCTGGGAAATCAAAAGTACAGCTGTACATTACACACAGGCACCAGGACCCAGAAATAATGTCATGTTACCATCCTAAACATCAAAAAACCTCCCTAAAAAACCCCAGAACCACAGCTCACCAAGAGTGTGTAAGAGTATGTTAGAACTAACTTTCTTTTTCTTTATTGAACTAGTACCTGTGTGGCCCTCCAGTACTCGCACAAAATAGATAGTCTGAATTTTAAAGTCCACCATGTCTAACCTTGTCCCTCCTTCATACTGAATAACCTAAGGGACTCTAAATGAATGTGGCAACGTTGTGTGGGCTAAAGTAGGACTCTGGGGAATAAATTCTGTTGTTTGCACAAGAATCAAACCAAACAAATGGAATTGTTTATGCTGCACTTTTCTTTAAGCTGTATCAGATGCACAACATGAGTCCTAGCACAGCATCTATAATTAATGAGACTGGAATTGTCTTTTAATAGTGCCCTTTTGACATAACAACATTTTAATTGGAAACCAGCAAAGAGAAGACCTGACCAGAATCACCTAGTTAGTGAAGCTGTACAAGGGACAAATTGACTAAGTAGCAATTTTCTGTTGAACGGGCCTGATTTACACCCAGCTTAGATTTGGGATTTAATGCATATTTATGACTCTGCTGTGTCATACTAGAAGCATTTTTTATAAACCGTGGAAGATGCACACTTTTCCTTAAATGTATGATGATGATGAGAAACACTGGATTTTCTTCCAATTTATCAAGAACTTTTCAACAAACCTTGTGGTTAAATGCAGAAAAAAATAAGGGTATTAACTACTACAAACAACAACAGAACAGAAAAAAGACATTTTTCAATTTCTTTTTCAATCTGAGAAAGTTAAGGAGCTGCAGATTCATATCACTAAATGTGATCATTAGGCCAGAATTGAAACATAACTTTCAGAATCAATTCTTGTTCTGTGAAGATAAAACTATGGTTTTACTGTCTCCAAAGCCTTTAATATACTCTCCACCAACACTTTTCAAAGTTTACAACATGGGTAAAAGATCAAAACGAGATCTACACAGAAAAGCTCACATGTATAAAAATTTATGCTGCTTCTCTTGAAATGGTGCACCATGGCAATTACATTCAAGGTAATCTTTAAGGAAATTTGGGGGGAGCTATCCTAGAGATGCTCTGATATTGAAAATAACATAATTTTCTGATATACAGGGCTTTTGTGAACATCCATACTTCTCTGAAAATTTAAATGTCTAGTATTTTAAATTGGGACAGGTTGTTAATAACTGAAAAACAAAACAGAAGACCTGATTCCTTGCACAGAAATAGATGACTTTCTAAATATACAATTGCCAATGGGGGAAAAGAGGTGGGTTTTATTTAAGTTATCCCATGCATAAATGTTATATTTTATTATTTAATTTTAAAAAATACTTGTATTTATCCTAGCAGTACCCCGGCCTGCAGCTTAAAATCATGCAGACAGCTGTGAAGTAAGCGCTTATTTAGGATTCTGACAACGCAACTAATCTAGAAACTAAAATTGCAGTATGACCCAAAATTAATCCAACACTAAGTACCTCCTATATATGAACATGTGAGTATCGTACCTCTCAGATATTTCATGTTCCTAACCTTTCTTCTGGTTACCTATCAAATTCCCCATACCCTGTTGCAAACTAACTCGTTAAAAGATAATTACTTTTTCAACTAGAAGTGCCACGATTTTACAGGAAAACAATTTTATTTTCTTGCAAGACATTCTATTCATATGGCATGGGCACAGGCTGTTCAAGATACACTTGAATTTCAATGATATGGAACTTAAGAGATGTGGGTAACACAATGGTGAGAAATGTTTAGCTATGACAGGATGTGATATGAATTTGCCAAGGAAACAAACATTTACTTTTGCCTTTTCTATGTTTATCATCTTCACAGCTAAGTTCAAAAATAAGCATTATTGCTATAATGTTATAGTAGTTCCCTGATGAAAGAAAGTGTCACACTAACATTGTGACTCCAGCATCATTCAAGGCCTACCTAAAAATCAAGGAAAGTCTGCTGTAATACAATTTTTAATGTCAGATGATGAGTACAAGTGAGTTAAGAAACCTATTTTCTGACTGGAAAAGCATTAATAATGGCGCTTGATTTGTAATACTTTTTTGAAAGGCACCCAGTGAAGTCATGTTAAGTAGTGAACAAATCACAGTTAAATACTGACAAATTTGGTATCTGGAATATGTGGAGTAAAATTCTTGAACCAAAATTCATATCTGGATGAAGATACCCAGCAGAGACAACACCCCTAAGCATTTTCCCCACTAGGAATTTCACTGCTGCCTCATAGACTTCTTATGGTTCATGACATACTTAAAAAAGTGTCGAAATCCTGAGAGTTTTTCATTAAGCTGTACACCCTGCATGTGACTCAATGTCATATTCATGACTAATGGACATGCACTGCTCATGGAGTCTCACAGACTGGACATCACAAAGAGGAGGGCGAAAACCTGTGTGAGGCAAACCCCCTCCATGTACACAAACAAACTGGAGATCACAACTTCAAAGCCTTCACATCGGTTCAAAATGAGATTCAACAACCTCATTCTCTCCTGAAATTTTCAACAAAAAATATTATGGATCATATATGTAACTCTAAAACTGATGTATAATAAAGTGATGAATAGTATCTATTCAGTAACAAGTAAAACTTTATATTCCAAGTGAGTCCAAAACCAAGATGTGATTTCAATATCAATTTAAGCACCTTACAAGGAGCATTTGAGCACCACAGCAGGAGCAACTGCCACAGTCTTCGTGTTAGAAGGGAGTGGTTTTTATATATTTACCTTTTTTCCACTTGTATCCATTACTCAGATGGCTGAAAACTCTACCTGTTTCTCTGGCTTCTACAAATATTGCCTTCAGATTCCATTCCCTCCTTTAAGTTGAAGCAGTATTCAGCCTATTCAGGAAATTCTCAAATAGTTGTGATAAGATTGTCTATTTTTCTTACATAGTCTACCCCAGATCAAATATATTAATTTATACAGATGAAAGTCCCAATTCCTGGATCTTCTCATGCTCTCTGTCTAGAATCAAGGTTAGCTCAGCATAGTATATGAAGTGGTAAACCAAGTTGATTCCTCACTGCTTTCAATGTCAGTATCTGAAACTAGGGTTTTTGAAAGAAGGCTTCAACAAGGTGGATTTAAAAACAATAAATAAATTATTCTGGAAATGGGATAAATTCACTAGATAACAAACAAACATTTAGTTTTAGAGTAGGCAACCTGCCACAGGTTTAAGAGAAAAAAAATAAAATCTAGGCTAGTACAAGGGTAAGTAAGTTATTATTTATTTTGTGAAAGCATATACAAAATTATAAATATTGCATTTATCTGCCTGTATATTTTTGTTTGCTTACCTCTAATTAGTATCCATAAATAATGTATTTACAACAATAAATGCCTGTTTAAATCTTTATTTTCAACATTTTTTAATGATTGTCACATTCTGCAGTTCAGTCAGAACTGTCATGATCACAAACTGCAATATGCCTCCTTAGTGTGCCCTGCAGCATTTTATGAATAATTTCTATGCTCCATCTACTCAAAATCTCTCCTTCCCAAATTACTTTCTCTCTAATTTTATAAATCCATTACACTTCTATGTGCTCTGTTTGCCTCTGTCTTCAATTATAAACAATTTTACAACCAAAGTCTCTGTGAAATTTCATAACATAATAACTTACTGTATATTTTTGCGTATATTAGTCATCATTCTAACTAAAAAACATTAGTGATTTTGATATCTTCACGAGACTGGCCTGACCAAGACAACGAAAAAACATTTCCTAGAATTCATACACAGAATTTGAATGTTTAAGTGCTGCTGTACAGGTGGCACCGTGAAATTTATACACAGGAAACTGGTGCGAGAAAAATTCTGCAACATAACGTGATTATCTGTACTTACCAAACCTGAAAGATTAATCTGAAAAGCTACACAACAGGAAAAGACAGATTTGAAACTATAATCAGCATTTTCTAAAACACTACATACATTTTCAAAAACACCTTGCTCCTTTTTAGGCTGAGATTAATTTCTTTTAGACTGGCAACCTCAACAAGTAAAAGGGACTGAATACAATGTTATCTTTTAAGCATAATGTTGTTTTTAAAACGTATTCTGAGTAATTTAAAGATAATACCTGGAACAGATGTGCAAGACTAATGGTTACATCAGTGCAGTCTGGTCACTAGTATTTTCATTAACTCTCTCAAAAAACATTGTAAACATAATGTCAGAATTTAAATTTTTGCACACATTCTTTGTGTAACTGTGAAATCTAATGCATTTAAAACAGCTCTATCACTTGCATAGCTGGCATGGCTCAAAGGTGTATGTCCTGGTTTTGGCTGGAACCAAGTTAAATTTCTGTCTAGTAGCTGCTACAGTGCTGCTGTTTGGATTCATGTGAGAATAATATTGAGAACACACTGATGTTTTGGTTGTTGCTAAGTAGTGCTTACCCAAAGCCAAAAGCTTTGCAGGTGCACAAGAAACTGAGAGGGATCACAGCCAGGACAGCTGGCCCAAACTGGCCAAAGGGATATTTCCTACCATGTAATATCATGCCCAGTTTATAAACTGGGGGCAGTTGGCTGAGAACTGATGACTGCTGCTGGTCTGGCCCTCGGTCAGTAGGTGGTTAACAATTGTATTGTGCATCATTTGTCTTTACTGGGATTTATTTATCTCTGTTGACTTTCTTTTCAACCCAATATTTTTGTTATTGTTGTAACAATTATTATTAAATTTTTTATTAACTCCATGTAATCTTTGCCCATGGATTTGGATTTTTTTCCTGTTTCTCCTTCCCATCCCACTGTGGCTGGGGGCAATACAGGAGCATCTGTGCAGTTCTTAGCTGCTGGCTGTGGTTTTACCATAGTAGTGAATTTTAATCTGGCAGGGGTAAAAAAAATCAACAGCTTCTTCCTAACGATGCAGTGCCTTGCTCTGGATACTGTATACTAAATACTGTGTCACTCTCTGACTGGTTGCATGGGTCTTATGTAGCATTTGTAGCACCCTGTTCTCAGACACTTTGATTCCAGCATAATCAAGTGAAAGCCGACTGTCTTTTCAAAATATGCAAGCATGCATCAGCCTCTAATTGTCTTGCCTTTCTGTCTTTATCCATATTATATATGGTGATAGATATAGTATATATACCATATATATATTATATATATTATATATATGGCATATATATGGAGAATCCATATTTCACACATTTTTATGTGCTTTTATCCAGGCAGAAACAAAATGAGTGTCTTCAAATGAAGGACATCTCATGCTACAGTACATCCTAACTCCTGGTGACAGCTCAGGGTCAGCATTCAGCAGTAGGTTATAGAGAAATGCTGATTAATAAGTCTTTGCAAGACTGCTTTTGGGTACCTAGGCACAATGACAAATGCCTGTGTTCTAGAACAGATGGTTTAAGACCTTTACAGAAACTCCAGACTGCATTTTCAAAAGCTGAATAAAATTTCCAAATAAGTAAAAGCCTGTTACTGTCTTTAGCACTTCAGACTCCCGTACAGCTTACAAGGGTTTTCAACTCACTAGATTTATTCTGGTAAAGGAACTAGGAAGAGTTATTTCCCACCTAGACAAAAAAAAACGTTTACACAGGACAATGTTGTTAACACACAGAAGTCTACATAGACCAAAAGAAGAAGACTATGTAGACCAAAAAATCTCCATAAACTATATGCAGGCAAATTAAGGTAATTGACTAGGCTTTGAAATATAAGTCTATATAGCACACATTGAAATGCTTAAAAACTAAAAATATATTAAATATATGAAATCCAGAATACTAATATCTATAAAAAAAGAACTTCACTTAAGCTTACAGGAAGTCTTTAAAAAATCTTTACACATGAATTCTAAAGTCATTCCCTGATCTGTTTGTTTCTGCTGGCAAAGGCAATTCCAGTGAGATGTGAGCACTAAAAGGAATTCAGCTGTCTTGTGTCATTCTGAAAGTAAAACAGTACCATTCTGAAATGCAGTACCCTTAAAAAGGGAAAGGCCTTGTTTAAAGCACTCACCATGAAGAGGATCAGTATTGCTGGAAACAAAGAGATCATCTCAAGAGACATAAAGAAATCCTCTTTTAAAATACCAAGTGTTTAAATTATGTTTACTTATCTATGGTCTTAGTTAGACATATCATAATTGTCAGTTCAAGCACCACAGACTTACAGGTTTCTGCTTACACAGTGGTAATATATGAGCACAGATTAATTAATCAACACACCCAGTGAATTCCAGATTTGACCAAATACACTGCTCCTTTCATGTTTCTGCAGTACAAATGTTCTTGGTATTTATCTCAGTAGAAAGGAACAGAATGGACTTATTCCACACAAAGTGTGAAACTACTCACTGTCTTAAAATAGGTGCACCCAAAAAAAAATTTTTTTTAAATTTTTTTTTATAAATACAACATATATTGGTATGCAATTCCAAAATTATATATGCTTTCATGGCAGATGAAATCATTTTCTTAAAACTGAAGGAAACACTTTCAAGTCAAATCAAAATGTTTCATTTCACTTCATCTAAATGGCTATTTATTATTCATCTAATGGGTATTTATTATTTTAAAATAAAAGTGAGATAAATTTTTCAAGAATAACTTATTTTTACTAAGAAAAATGCAAGTATTTAAGTTGAAAATTTCTAAATAAAACTTTCTAAGAGATCAGAATTTGGGAAAAGGATGAACATTCAGATGAGACTGTCTGATGAATATGAAATGTAGTTGCAAAATATTCTAGCTAACCAGAATCTACATTTTTCACCCTTTCCAAGAAAATTCAGTTTTGTACTGCAGCACAACAAAACTAAGATATCAGCCTTTAAATTCTGCCAGTGAAAATCTAGTCCTGTTATTTCCTGCTCATCCACTGCACAACTGAGGTTTTGATTTCCACATCTCCATCTGTGGCCTTCTAGCCATTCCCACAGAGATGGCATCAAGCTTGGAGATCTGCATAGTGAGAAATAAATGGGACACATCAAGCTGTTGCTGCTGTCTGCTGAGAGAATTTCAATCTCCTTCTCTTGTAATACCCAGCCAGGTTCATGGGCTAGGAAAAGGATATTGTTGAGATCTTTGATTGTCCAAAGAAACCCAGAAGAACAAAGAAACTTCTCAAAAATTTTTGTACTGATACATCAGATGTCAACCATTCTTGACAGGAGATGGGATTTCAGTTTTCTTTCCTCCACTGCAGAATACAATGCAAATGTCAACTAGCTCCTTGCGTATTCCTGAAAGAAATGCCATGGTAGAATGCACTTTTGACTTTTTGCTCTCCTTTTTGTTTTTTTTTCCTGGGTTTTACCTACATATCTCAGTCAAGTCCATGAACCAGAAAATGCTTTTCTATACATTCCATTACATTTCTAAATTTTTCTATTTTGTCACATTATGTTTTCTTTGAAAGACACAGTAATCCACTGGGACTTAACAACAGCTGTAATAAATTTCCTGAAATTCCAAGAAATTAACAGCTGCTTCTTATTTCTCTCTCACCTGAAAGTAGTAAAAATACAGATTTAGTCACTGAATGTCTGTTTTCCTGTGGTAGACTGAGAGCATTTGTTTCCTAATAGCACTGAAAATTTTGTAACAGTACAGTCCATGTGATTTTCTCATCTTGGCAGATGCTACCATTTGCTTTATGATATGTCTGCAAGTCTACAGAACTGGCCCATTATTTACCAAATTATCAGGCTACCCATCTTAATATTTTAACACCTTTGGAGTTTCAAGGTCAAAAAATACACACAATTTGCAAACTTTCATTCCGAACCCATATACTCACTACAAAATGCTATAAAGACTGAATGTAACACACTTGGATTAGATAGTGGCTTAGGAGACTTTTGTTAGACCTTTCACAGTCTTTCCAAAGTTTAAGAAAATGCTGAAGGAAAAAGATGAAGCCTGAAGATATTCAAGAACCCTCTTTTTCAGTATACTGCAAACATACTTGTCCCTACATACATTCAGGGTTTGTCCACACACTTCACATCATCAATCCGAAAACAGAACTAAGTAGGCAGTTATGTCCAGAAATGCCATACAATGATGCACTCTAGATCTGAAGGAAGTATTTCAAAGGTTATCCAAGCAAGGAAAGGACTCTTTCCTAATGAACAGTCTTGCACAACACTGATTTTCTTATACAAATATAATAAAGACATTACTGCTCAGTGCTGCAGGGGGACCTCTGCAGTGGCGCTTGCCAGAAGAGTTTGTACAGCAGCAAGCAGATCAATAGTTCTGCAAAGCTCTTCAAAAAACATTTAATGTAAGGATTCTCTATAATTACAACCTCTTTCATATGATTACTGTCAGTAGCTCAAATTAGCCTAAAATGGAGCAGTTTGCCACCTTAACTACTGATCTGCTTAGCCAGCTTCATCCAGAAGTTGTTTGCAAAAAGTAGCTCACAGAAAGACAGCTCTCTTCAAGAGAGAGCTGCTGACACTTCATTTTAGACCTATTCTCATTTAGACCTTTCTCAAGATGTACTTTTGAAAGCATTGTCAAATATTTGTCATCTGCACCTCTACACTTAAAAAAACCAACGTTGTTATATACGGTAATATTTTTAAACTTTACAATGTGGAAAATCAGTTCTGTTGACTTGCAGAAGTCATGTGGAAAGAAAAATCTATTATATCCAATGAAGAATAATTATTGGACTAAATTAATATTCTTTAAATATCAAACTGATTTGCGTCTTGCACACACAGAACACATGCACTGCAAAACCAATTTAATTGTTAAATACTGAAAAAACAAATTAATTGTTAAAATTCTAGAATACCCATCTGTAGTCTGTTACTCAAGGTATCTGAAATATTTTCTCATGACCCTGTCCTTATGATGGACCATCCGTCCAAGTCAGTGTGGTGAATTTGGTTTGATAGACCACCAATAACTTTAAATATGCTGCAGGTCTCAGTAACCAAAGCTATATAACGCTTCTCCTTTGACAGCATCCATATAAGCAACCTATTAAGTCAGTAATTATGCTGATGTTTTGCATTTTTCCATTTCAATGACAGATATTTTGTCATAGAATCATGACATAATTGGTGTATTCCAGGAGAGAAGACAAAAGGAAAATACTGGCTTTCATTTCTTGTCAGCTACAAAACCAACTTGGAGTTAAACATTTTAAGCTTATTAAAATAAATCTGTCATCTAAACCAGTCAACTACATGAAAAGCATATAATTTTACTTTCCACAGTGGACCTGATCTTAACCTAAATTATTTGGATTGTATGGACCCTTTTGGGAATATGCTACTCAAATAATGTATGAGTCTTGAGCACCTCCTAAGAAGTGCCTCACAGACACATTATTTTATAGATCATGAAGCCAAACAATTCAGTCCATCTGTGCAGTACATTTTGTTTTTACTTCTTCAGGATTCCTAAGATTCATAAGCTAATCTATTTTGTCTTTGCCATTGACTTTAAAAAGTTAGACTGTCTCATGTATCAAATGAATAAGTAAATAGTGAAGGAACAAGAGGAAGCACTTCAGATTTCTATTCTAAACTCATTTACATTCTACAGGATGAAAAATGGGAGAGTCATAGACTAACACTTCAGAAATATGTGATGATAGGCCAGCCCCAAAATACACATTTTTTTTTTTGTAAGTAAGAGTATATATTCAACCCAAAATATAAAGACTTTAAAAGTCCTTAGCTTCAAGAAAGATGCTAATCTTACTTATGCTTGTATCTTGCTTTCAAGGTAATTGTCATGTATAAAATATAAGTGGCCTTTACAATATTTTCTTAATTCGTTTTAAGTGAAGGAAAACCCAATAAAGCAAGCCTTGCTGGCCAGCTAATATTATAATATCTTGATTTTTCTTCAACAAGGAAGCTGAAAAAAACTACTATCATGGTTTGAGCCCAGCCCATAGCCAAGCCCCACACAGCTGCTCACTCACTCCCCAACCAGCAGGAGCAGGGAGAGAACTGGAAGAGTAAAAGCCAGAAAAATCATGCGTTGAGATGAAGACAGTTTTATAGGGAAAGGAAAGGCTGCACACACAAGTAAAAGTAAAACAAGGAATTCATTCAGTGCTTCCCATGAGCAGGCAGGTGTTCAGCCATCTCCAGGACAGAAGGGCCCTACCACAAGAAGTGATTTGGGAAGACAAATGCCATCACCCAAAATGTCCCCCCCTTCCTCCTTCTTCCCCCCATTTTACATACTGATATTGATCGTCTGAAATGTCCCCTTGCTCAGTTTGGGTCACTTGTCCAGCTGCGTCTCCTCCCATCCTCCCATGTACCCCTGGCCTCCTTGCCATTGTGACAGTGCAAAAAGCAGAAAAGGCCTTGACTCACTGTAAGTCCTGATCAGAAGAAACAAAATCATCTCTATATTATCAGCCCTGTGTTAGCACAAATCCAAAACACAGCCCATGCAAGACACTATGAGGAAAATTAACTCTTCCACAAGTGAAACCAGTACAATACTCCATGTTCTATATAAGAGCTTTAAATAAAAATTAAGGCATATTAGAAGAAAAGAATGCATTTGGGAGGTGTCTTTCTAATCACACAATTGTTTTTAAGTTACTATATGATATAGATGCTGGTACTGTTTGGAGATTAAGTAAGATAATTTTTTTAAGATGGTGAAGATAGTAATAAAAAAAAAAAAGAGCACTAATGACATTAAATTTATTATCTAAAGTGGAAGACAAAAAGCTACAATGATCTATGCTGTCAGCCTTTCCACCAGGACAATATGTTCCTGTGAATATGTGATTCCCAGGCTGCTTAATGAAAAGCATCAGGTGAGTACGTTGAAAATTCTAATTAAGTTTATACAATGGCCAAGAAACAATACAGGAACTTATTAATAACATGACAATTACAATTTCTCCTGGAAAGTGTCTGCAACAAGCTGAGGAGTAAGCTGTCTAAAGCAGATGAAGAGGAAAATATGAGCTACATTTGAAAAATAAGTGTGCAGTGTATTGGCAGTAATTTGATTCTGATAATTATTCCTGATAAACCAAATAAGAACTTGTTGATGACTTTCTTTAGACAACGTGTTTTGGGAAAACTGATATCTGAACAGATATAATGATCTCTGCTTTAATATGTCCTCTGTATAAGAGGCCTCTTATTTCTCTCCCAAAGACTTCAGAGGAAAATATTCATACAAGGAAAATATTTTATGGGGATGTGGGGGAACACAAACAAAATGAATACAAACAAAACAAAACAAAAAGTCCCAGAAAACTCCACAAAAACACTCCCAATTGTTTAGGGGGTTTAATAAGATTTTATACTGTTTATGAGCTTAAACCACATTTATACAAAATCTGCAGGAGCAATGAAAGAGCTGAAGGACAAAGAGACCATTATGTTGTTTCCTAGACTGGAAATTGGAATTGCATTGGAATGGCAGTTGGATTCTTATATAATGTGCTTTACATGTTTTTAGGCTTCAAACTTGAATCTCCAAGTCAAATATATTAGATTTCACAGAGCTTCTGGGTGAAGATATTTCTTCTTTGCCACCTCCTAAAAACTTTTATTCTTTCCATAAAATCAAGCATACAAATAAGCTTCTTCCTGTGATTCTACACCTCACTATATACAGTAGCACTCCAGATTTATGTGCAGAATATTGAGCACATCATGAGACATTGAGTCTTCTTTGCATCTTCTTTGCATCATATGTACTGTGACTGAAGCCTGATGGACTCTGATCAAAAGAGTTTGCTATGCTTCATGCTGTGGGAAGGACTCTCAAATACCTCTTAACATTACTCCCCACCCCAGCCCAATCCTATTCACTGCAGCAAAGTTCAAAATCAGGGTCTTTCATGCAGTCCCCAAATAACATCACTATTGACCACAATAACACTTGCAATTTGAAAAGAGCAATACAGTAGCTAGTTGAGTTAACAGGGAGTATTTTGACATTTCTTTGCTTATTGGCAGAATTTGTAAAAAAATGAAATAAGATTTTTATTTTTTCCCCTGTTAATATATTATGAATAAGGAGCCTGAAAATTAAGGGAAGATCTCCAAGGAAGCTTTTAGTGACACACAACAGGGATCAGAGCAGACATTGCTGGAGTACCAGACAGGGTGTGAATGCACATGCCAATGCATGAAAATTCAAAATTCGGTGTTATCATGACACAAGCTGAAGATCATTAGCAGATGGTACATCTAATTAACACAGCAGAACAAGAGAGAAGTGTTGAAATGGGGTTTTTAGCACTGTCAAAAAATTTCTAACAGTAAATATTCTCCCTTGTTCCACAGAAGAGACTGAGATTCAATTCTTAAAAGTAAGTATAGTGAAAACTACATAAAATACAAAAATCTGCTTTGCAAATTATCTAGGACATTAATAGATCACTACTCTAAAATTACAAATAAAAATTTAAAAAGACAAAATTTAAAAAGTCTCAAAACTGGGGGCCACAATAAAGGTTTTTCCTTTCTCCAGTTTAAACAATTCCACATGCAGAAACTTGGAGAGGTATGTTTAAGAAGGTACATTCTACACAGCATGCACAATGTAAATGTCAAATCAGTACCTTGAATTTCATCCACAAACTCACAAATAGGTTTTGAAGGTCATGAAAGTCTAGTATTTTTCCCTTCAGATTGGGTTTTTGGCTTAAAACTGGGACAGAGCAGTCAATGACTGTGAGGGTCTCAGTTGCAACCCAAATTTACTTTTTATTTATAAGCAATAGAAAAGGGGCAACACTTTTAGCTACACCAACTCTTTGAGAAGAAACACAACAGATTTTTTTTGCTAACATTTCTAAAGTCAGTGTAAGAAAGGGAAAAAAAATCTCACAAGGCGTAGCTGCCTTTTAATCAAAATCAGTGCAATTTTGAAACATCGTATTCATGTCACTAGGTGATAAAAGTAACTTGTCTAAAAACATAGGATGCATTTGTGGTCTGTATTCTTATGAATATGATAAGCATAAAAAATAATGTTATGCTGTCAAATGCTGTTTAAAAAAGGATTCTTGCTGACTTGGTTAAACAGAAGCCAACAAAAGCAGGAAATGAGGAAAAGGACAGGCATATATTTGTGTGTCCAAAGAACACCAGCAAAGCTGGTAGGGAGTCTGGAGAGTGAGTCTTACGATGAGTGGCTGAGGGAGCTGGGATTGTTTAATCTGGAGAAAAACAGACTCAAGGGAGTCCTTATTGCTATCTACAACCACATGAAAGAAGATTGCAGTGAGGTGGGGGCCTGTCTTTTCTCCCAAGTAAGAAGGGACGGTTTGAGATGAAATGACTCAAGTTGCACCATGGGAGGTTTAGATTAGAGTTAGATATTTGCAAAAAATTTTTTCACCAAAATAGTTATCAAGCAGTGCAACAGGCTGCCAGGGAAGCTTTGAAATCACCATCCCTGCAGGTAATTAAAAGGCATGCAGATGTTGCACTTGGGAACGCAGTTAAGGATGAACTTGGCGGTGTTAGGTTAATGGTTGGACTCAATGATCTTAAGAGTCTGTTCCAACCTAAATGATATTGTGAATCTATGGCATGCTTTAAATTAAAGGGTCATGGCTAGCTTCAATCTTCCTTGGGAAAAAATAGTAAACAACCAGAGTTTGGATATTACTCACATTTTTCAAGAAAGTAGCTCTCTGAAAAACATGCATGTGACCATTTTAATAATTCAGATGTATTTTTCAAACAGAAAATTTAGTCAAAAAATGAAACTTGTTTACACATGATAGAAAAGACAGCTGACATCGGAATGATTTTTCTTGGTATTAGAATTACATTAAGTACTAATGGCTTCTTATTAAATATGGGTTAGTATGAAAATGAAGAGCTGAATTTGCAAAAGTTTGAGGACCTTTGAGTGTGAAACACTGGCTTATCCCATTACAAATTCAGCAGTTGCCTGTTCTGAAACTAAGATCCTGATCAAAATATTTCAAAGTTTGAAAGGATTCTGTACCTAGGTTTTTTTCTCAGAACCTTTCACATGTTGAGGACACTCTTTTGTTTAATTAGAGTTGATATTAAAATCCAAGCAAAGTTTTTCTTACATTTTTTATCCTATTCTTAACCTCTCCAACTCACCATGTGAAACATCAGTAAAAAAATGGAAGGAAAATATTCTGTCTTTAGAGGACTTAATTTGTCTAAGAGTTACAAGATTGAATCTTTTAAACTAAATGAGAATTGTGGTCTTTATGCATCCAAGATCTTTGTGTGTGACTTGAAGCCATTATCAAATTCTGCATCAATAGATACCACTTAAGTTATACCAAAGTGTGCATAGATGAACATTTTTACTTTCCTTTTCTCTCACCAGTGTAAACCAGAGCTTAAGTCAGCTGAAGTTGGGCTAAGTTAAATCACAGAGTACGAATATAAGTTGAGAACCAGGCCACTGATATTTGAAGACAGATACAGTCACATAGTATCAATTTTTTTACTGAAACCAGTGTTCCTGCAGGGCCAAATGACCAAGAATCTCATTAATTCTCAAGAAAAAGGAGTCAGTTACTATGGTAACACAGCCAGAACTGGCTTTTTTACTTGAAGAAATTAATTTTTTCAAAACTACTATAAATATCTCTGCAAATGAAAGGAGAGGATTGGAAAAAGTGGGGTCAAACCTGAAAGCATCAGAGACCAAGATTTTAAGCAGAACAAAATTAAGATATTGCAAGATAATGTGACAGATTTACAGAAAAAGTAGGAAATCCTGGAATACTATTGGAGAAATAATATGTAGCCAGCGAAGAGAAATTGCGTACAAGATGTTAAATCTGATTAAATGTGTCAGTGGAGGGTGAGGGGAGAAACTCATTCAGGGCAAAATAAACTCCATTTTTAACGTAACAGAGAACTGGAGAATATGCCTGTGAGAAAGGCATCATTTCACTTCATATTTCTCATCTGACAGAAGCCTTCTTATGCATGGTACAACATGTGTTTAAGATCTCTAAATACATTTCTCTGGGAGCTGTGCCCTGTGCAAAGCAAAGAACAGCTGCACTGTGAGGGGATTAAGGTCTGGCTTACTATTTTGCCCATAACTGGGCTGAATTCCTTAGTGGATTAAAAGTTCCTAAATTTTATCCTAATAAAAAGTAACCTAAGTGGATTAAAAGAACCTAAAAGTTCTCCTCTTGTATTTTATGTTTCACTTTAGATAAGGAAAATTAATCCAGATGAAAAGTGAGGTAGGACACTATGAGATCCACAACAGGGTGCTTTCTGAGCACTGTATAAGTGATGGTGTGTCCTCATTTCATTTTTCCTTCTCATGTTTTATTTTTGGAATTAAACTAGATTATTTTCACATTTAGCCTGGTGAATTGCACCCCTGCTGCAATTGAATAAAAATTAATTTGGGCTTGTACAATGTTAGGCAAAAGCTCAGGCATCTGGTTTTATGGAGAGACGAGAGGCTTTTCTACCTCCTCCATCATCAGAACCAGTCAGGGAAGTGAGCCTGTATGACATGATGAGGTCATTTCAATGCTCAGCTACAGCCTTTGTCTCTGCAATGTTTCTGGTAATGCTTAGACTTTGCCATCTACTTAGAATAGGATAAGAAACAAAGAGGAAATAAACACATTATTAAATGTTAAAGTTAATGCATTTGTGAGGGTAAATCCATCTAAACCTCCACAACATTTGAAAGTTTGAATATGACTTGTGCCACTAAAATGCTGTGCAATTAGCAACAGCAGTATTGAAAGGTCTTTCATTTTTTCACATTTCCTGTAGCAGCTCTTTTGCACAAAAAAAATCAGGACATTTTAAACAAGAAAAGATGTAAACTGAACTTGAAAATAAAGAAAAGTGAAGGAGGTGTAGACTGGCCTGGAATTATTTTGTCAGTAGCAATTAAGGTGGAGAAATATGTGGATAAATTCCAGGTTTTACATTTTGTGAATTAAAAATAAAAAATATAAATTAAATGAAGAGAAATCAATAAAACTAAAAGAGAGGCATTAAAAATATATTTGAGAAACAAGCTCAGCAAATAAATCTGTCATCAATAACTTGAAAAGCTTGACCATGAAGAGAAGTTAGTTCATTTCATTGATTAATTAATTCTGAGAGTATAAATACTTGGTGCAAGCAAATTCCATGTGAAAGCCTAGCTGTCTCATAAACGCATCAGAAAAAAAAAAAGTAGACATATAGATTTTCTACATTTCTGTTCAAAAGCATGCTCCAAATCCCACAGAGATCATCACAGCCTTTCTGGGATTCTCTTCACTTCAAATTGGATCCTTTAGATCTCTTTCTGCCTTTTACTTAGCTCTATGTGGAGCACAATGAAAAATAAGAAAAGTAAAACTCCATTTAAACGAGTTGCTCACATGATGTTAATGATGAAAATTTGGCCGAGTATACCTGTCCTACTGTCAATTTCTCTTTTCATACTACAGTTTAATAGTTTTGACTCAGAAATTACTCTTTTGGTTCATATTGAAATGTCTCATCTGCCTTCCTGCTCATATGATAATATTTGGGAAGAGGCATGTTCTATCTCCTGAATTCAAATAAAATTTTAAAATGGTCAGCATTTTAGTTGCAATTGTTCTCAAGGTGATTTAAATAAATGGGAAAGGCAGAACTCAAATTTCATAAGATGCATGGTTAAACTAGGTAATCAGCTCTTACAAGGCATATAAAGCCTCCAGGAATCAAACATTTTCTAATCTCTAAAGAATATTGTTCTCCTATTAATTTTACATGTCATTGCATGAAAGGGTGAGCTAAATAATACAATTCTTGTAAGATATAAAATAAATCACTGCTTGCCAATACGCATAATGCAGATACAGTGAACTATGCTGTCATTATTTTTCTACCGTCACTTTAATGCTGAAAAAAAAGCTCTGAGCACATACACAGAAGTCAGGAAGTTCCCACAGAAATGCTTTGTGTCCAAGTTCAGTAATTCTTCATTCCTTCTTGCACATCCATTAGAATAATTCCTAAACTCTTGACTTCTTGCTCTTTTTGAAAAGAAATGCATAATTTTTGCTCTGCCTGAGAATATCTAGTACAATACATACATGAAATAACAAGAGATGCCACAGTTCTCCAGGGGTGCCATATTAAACTCATGAACAATACTTTTATGCATAATGAACCCTGAAAGAGGCAAAAGCCTCTTGCTCAGTCACTTATGAGATTGTTGAAAAGGACTACAATGAAAATCATACAGCTTATATTTATGGCTTATTTCATCAGGGAAGGCAAAAAAAGAAAGTCCTCTTGAAAATTTTAGCAGGAAACTAATTGTAATTTTATGCCCGGCTTTTGGTAACTGTAAGATGGATCATTAGCTGATGTAAATTACTTTCACTATTCATTATAAGCTTTCTTGAAAATATAAAGGTCCTAGCTTAGAGATAAACGTGCCAATTTGGCAAAAAATTCTCCAAGAATTTTTAGTATATACTGTATACACGCAGAAACTTAAGTGACTTTTCATCATCTAAATGCTAAGGAATACTCCCACAGGAGCAGAGAGCCTTGTAGAAAGTTACAGCCACTGAGCAGGAAGCACAGTGGTAGTCAGGCAATAGGCTGGACAAGCCAAGACTCCAGGCTTAAAATTAAGCAAAATATTGTAAACTGCTGGTAGCTAAACATGGAAAAAGGGCCACGTCTCACTTTGCATGTAGGGAGTAAGAAAAATAAACACCTACTAGAGAAACTAACATTTTTCCATAGTTTCTGAGCTCTGTGAGGAAGAATAGTGGAAAATGTGTTGCTCGATCTTGGTGTTTTCAGGGCTGAGTTCTTCTGGGATACTCTCTCAACAGAGAGTTTTGTTTATCTCAGTTCTGTTTCAGGAATGATACTCCAAAGGCTCATTAGGCTCTTGTTTCTCTTGTTTATTAGTATGTTAGCAAAAGGCTTGGCAGGTCTTCTCCAGATTTCTGCTCAAGTTCAACCCATCATCGCCTGGCTCAAGTTGGCCCAAAAGGCACAAAATGGCCTCAAACTACACAACTCTTTTATCTTTATACTTATTCTCACCCAATTAACTACAGACACATAAATTATTTTTCTTAGTGACCCAATGATTTAACACCTGTGTGCTGCATTGAGGTATTCTCTGTCCAATCACTTACTACTACCCAAAAACCTCTAGGGGAAGAAGATGAAGAAGATGAAGAAGGAAAAGAGACGACACTCTAAACTCTCCATCTTGTCTTCTGTTCTCTAAACTAGCTTAAACTCTAAACTTTAACTTTTTCACCCAATGACTTAAGAAAACTCTCTAATCTACACACTTAGACTTTTAGTTTTTCTGTTTAACAATTGTTTTCATGGTGTTATATGAAATTCAGTGTTTTCTTGGATGTCAGAGCCAGGTATCAGAGATACGGGCATGCACTCTGTGCCTCAGACTCCAACAAAATGGAATAAGATGTTGTCATATGAAAAGCAGAGATTTCCTCTTCCCTTAGTATTTAATTGGTCTGTTAGTACCTCAGGAAAGCCGAGCTCCTTATGCCCAACCCATCTGTCAGCATCCTGTTAGGGGGAATCTTCACTGAGCAGTCCTGTTGGATCGGAGGGTAGTTCAGCTGACTCAGGGATGGATACACACCAAAAGTGTAAGGAAGACCCCTCAGAGGGTCTTCTCACTTCATGAACACTCGGTGGGTCTTCCTTTTTTTTGGGTATGTCACCTGCAGCCAGTGAATGGTGTGGATGACTCACACCAAGGGTTTACACTGCTAATAGAATAACACTATTAAAAGAATATCATGACAGGTTAAGGTTTGAGGATTGACTGACTGCAAAAATATATTCAAAGCAACATACAGATAAGCTCTAATGCCCAGTGGAAATATTCAGCACATGCAGAGTAAGATTCTAATCCAATAAGCATCTCTTTGGTAGAGAAGACGGCTCAGCCTGACCTTATTCGTTACAATGAACTCTTTCCTAACTTTCCCCCATTCTCAACTTTTATACTGTTACTTTATGTTTAGGTGGAGCTTGAGTGGCTCTAATCATGTATACCTTTGCTACTGATTGGTGTCAAATTCTCTCACTTCAGTTCTAATGCATGGTCAAAAAAAAAGTGCAGAGTGCATATCCAGTGAGGGATACCTTGGAATACTCGTACCTTGGAATACTCGTACCTTGGAAGTGAGTACTTTGGTGATGGTGTTGGCTCAGCAGCAGGACATCTTCTCCTATCTCCTCTTCCTGTGCAGATTCTCAAACACAAGGTGCCATTGAGTTCTCCTCCCTGCAAGGATTACAACAGAGCCTGTCTGCAGTGTCTCCACACCACTCTGACCTCTGTTCCACCCCCTTTAGGAGGTGCTATGGTTGCAGATTGTGGTTGCAGGTGGAATAGGTTTCAGACATGCCAACCACATTCCATCCAGGGAGCAGAAATTGTATTTTACACTGTAATTTTTAAGAATGTGAATATAAGTTCTCGCTTTCCTCTGATTTTACCTTGAGTCATCTTTCTATGGGATGTCAACAAAGAATGACAATTAAAAGTTCAGAAAGTACACAAAGGAAAAAAAATTAAAACCAAGACGATATAGTATTCCTTTCTTCTGCTTTATTCTCACTTTAGCTTATCATCAGTCTTGCCCTGTTTCTCCTCTATCTTCATCACCTTTCCTTTCACCATCTCCCCTTGAAGGAGCTTCTCTAATCTTCACTCTGATTTAGATCTAGCTAAATCCTGGCTTTAGCATATGCATGCACATGTGTATAAAATCTGCTGGGTTTTCTATTCCCCCTGCAGTGGATATTTAATTCACTAAAGAAATCCACAAAACTAAGTTTTCATTTGACGTACAATTTTATTTCAAATTCAGTAACAGTACTGTATCATACAGATTCATGTACATTCTTCTAAAAGACTCTCTTGAGGCTTCAATGCCTTTCTGATGTCCTGTGCATTTACATGGATAACTTTATTCACCTACATGTTTATGGAGTCAGTAATTTACTAATCACATTTTTAAAAATTGACCAGAGTGTTGGAAGAGCACTGAAAACAATGTGGGATTGTTCAGATATTTGGAATATAACCCTACATATCTCAGATGGATAAATAATTTTATGAGTTTGGTAGAACTATTTGTGTAAATGGTTCAGTTAATCTTAGTGTAGTTACAATCCCTGTGAAGTGTAAGTGAGCTGTTACTGGCATGAAAAGGCAGAACAGTTGCTTCAGCAGAAATGCCAAGAGTTTGTTTTGAATGCTTCAGTCACCTCTCCCTTTTTGTGCATGTTTGAAGGGGTTTTTGACCATGCTTCGCTAGAAGATGAACTGTAATCACAACAGTATTGTTAACAAGCAACTTTGCACATGCAAGATAAGTGATTAGAATTGCCACCCTCACAAACGCAAGGGTGATCACCTGGACCGATTCCATGCTTAGGCAGCCAATGCTTGTGCAGCCAAAATAAAAATGTATTGTTTTGCATTTGTAGCTCTGTTTATTCTTACAGACCATCTGAAAATCAAAATAAACACTTGTATTCCTTAATCATCTCCTCAAGAATCCTAGTTTGCAGTTACAATAAGTTGCTTGTCAGCATTAAATGCTGGGACTGGAATTCAGTAGTTATCATGATGCATTTTCAATTTCTTTAATGTATCTTTTCTTTCTGCCTTTCATGAATTCATTATGCGTAGGCTGATCTATACATAAGCATTGCTTGGGGATTGTCACTCTATTCAAAATATGAAATGGAATACAAACATTTGTTCTTCCTTAGATATCTTCACAAAGTGTGTTACGCATTAAGAATTATACAGTTATAAAATTTAAAAGTTGAAGATATTGAGAATGAAAACTATCCCATAATCAAGCAGATGTACAAAAGCTTTGGTAACTATTTCCTTTCTCAAGCAAAGGGGTCCATCACCAATATGCAGTGTTACAGTGGTACAGGAGAACCAGATTAAGTCTCAGCAAAATCTTACTGCAAAATGCATGAGCTGAAGGTTGAAGACTAAGTCAAAGAAAGGCAGGAGATCACCCTATTTGCACTCCCACTTGGGAGTGCAAAGCAGGCTGTTCTACCAAAGGTTTGGATGAAATACATCGCACTGTTAGTTCCACCCACAGTAACGCCTCCTTATTTAAAAAGATAGTGTGTTTGTCTTCCATCATAAAATCTTTTACAAGCAGACATTTTTTGTTTTAACAGAAGATATAACTTTATAAAAATATAACTTTAACAGAAAATATTCCATCTTCCTTTTAGTTCATCACCCCTAAAACTCACTTTAGGATGGTTAAAGTAATTGCTGTTATCTATTTCATTTCTCAGCCTCCTCAAAGTTGCCCTCAGCTCTACCACTCCAATGAAATTTTCTCAGAAAATTCACACTTCATTTTAAGGACAAGATCACTATTCACTATCACAAGATCAATACTAAGTACCACATTTTCCATAGACCAAAGAGAGGTAAATCAGGCTGACACTCTCAGATCATTTTCACTATGTCTCAAGTCCGTAAAATGAAGTTCCACTGCAAAAGTCAAATTTAGGACACTTAAGAAAGCACAGCCTGGTTGATTTCGGCAGGTATTTTACCAAGCTTAGGTCTATAGTGGTTTGCTCCTTACTTTTAAGTATTTTATTTGAAAACAAGGATTATTATTTTTTCAGTGAATTACTTGTCTCTTTTGTAACAAACACTTATTTTCAAATCTTGTATAGAATGTAGCACAAAGAGAAAAGAGAAAGGCATCTTCTCCAAGTGTGGAGTCTTCCCAAAGAAGTTGCTAAAATTCAGTGAGTCAGTTCTTCAGAAAATACATTCAGAGGTCTTCCTACACCCAGGGCCCATGTTATCCTCGATCAGAGTTCAAAGCCTCCCATGAGCAAAATCTCCAAGTTGGACTCAGCTGCAGACACGAACTGGGGGAGCATCTCAGTCTTTTTTTAAAGAGTTTGAAGAGCCCTGCCTAGTGAATGTAAGAGAACAATTAAATGCTGTCACAGTGGTCACAGCAGAATTCTTGACTATATATAAATAAGTTGTTGGGTAGGGAAAGCAGGTCACAATTTTTGTTCCATCTGCAACATTTTCACAGACCTTTCAAGACAAGTTATTGTAACTGACACAAGGATCTAGAAATCTCTTCACACAAGCCTAAACTGCAGCAAATTTTAAAAGATGAGGAGAGGGAGGTGAACAGTCAATGGACCATGCAAGATCTTCTCTCTGTAACATGCAGTTCAACAAGAACTTTGCCATATTGAGCTGATGAATCTGACAGCAGCATTTGTCTTAGCAAACATTCTTCTTAATACCCTGGATCATTCAGCCATGAAAAAGCACACACAGACTATAATTTAAAGAATATTGGCCTAATCTGCGTGGCTCACTAGCTGAGAAAAATTCAGCCTGCGTGTCCTTTCTGAACCAGAAAAAAAGGAATGAAAAAATAAAGACAGAGCATCTGTGTCCTGCAATCACAAGATTACTACGGTAGGAGACTGAGACCTTGTGCTTTGAGCACTGCTCTGTTAGAAGCATGACAACATCTTGGGAATGTGCTCACTGAAACTCACTACAACAGGCAGTGTGTGGTCTTTGAAAATAACTTTAGGAAGTCCTGTAACTAGAGGACTGGTAGATAGATCTATATTATGAATACACAAAAAAAGGCAAACCATCAATAATTTTCCGTCACGTGAAGAACTATCCTGTGCCTTTCTAAGAATGTAATAGGGCTTGTTTACAACTTTCTGGGGAAAAAATGCACTGTTAGAGATGTTTTTAAGGGGAAAAAAGAAATCACAGGAATATTTAGACTATATCAGATCTCCATCAGATCTCTAGCAGTTCATAAATACCATCAGCAGTATTTTGCTCCCCCACAAGGAAAGCAAATAGTTTATTACAATTCCAAGGACAGTGATTATGCCAATAACAAAGTCTAAAACTATCTCCAGATCTCTTCTCCTATAATCTTCTGTTGGACCCTAAAGTTGTTCACTTACAAGTGCTTAGAATTGTCAAAGATATTTTCTTTGGAAATTTTGGGGTTTTTTTCCAGAGTCATCTTTTGAAATTATTGCTCTTTTGCCAAAGCAGAAATTTAAAAACAGCAAAAAATATAGGAATAAAACAAATACACAAAAAAGGTATTCTGGATTGTATAACAAAATCCCCAAGTGACAGTGCATTTTTCCGCATTTATACATTGTATTGAGCTTTGGTGAATTAAAGTGTATCCCCACTTAGATCTCTGCAGTGTAGAGCTGAATGAAATACCACATTCATTTGGCAAGCAGACGCTGGGAGGATGGCCTCAACACAGTTCATAATTCACTGTATGTCTAAATATTTTGAGTAACCAATGTTTTATTTTAGCATAAACTAGTAACTGCTCTTGCGACAAGATCCTTGGCTTAAAATCCTATCAGAGCAAGTAGATAAGAAAGCCCCAAAAAAATAAAACCAAGGTAATATTATTTTCTTTTTAAATGTCTATTTCTTTGGTAGGGTAAAGTTGGTTTTTTTCATTTTCCTTTTCATGTGTTTCAAATGGAAGCAGGGACTTGGAAAGTCAGCTGGGATTTAGACACTGCAGACCCCATATAGTTCTGGCTCCACTTAACAGCTGGCCTTAGCACTTTCATCAGTATCAGGGCACTGCATGTCTGTATCTGTGAATAGTATCTCTGAGTACTATTCATTAATAATGTGCAAATGTATTTTGACAAAATGAAAGAACCATTAAGAAGCACATGGGATGACAATTATAAATAGGGTGAACTGAACTGCAGCTTTAATGGAAATAAATTTATTGGTGGCTGGATTTGACATCCTACAGTTTGGAGGCACAAAAGTTAGCCAGAGCTCTCAATCTTTGACATGTTCAAATAAAGAAGTTAAACAAGCAGTGTCATTTTATTTACAGTCTCAAATAACTGAAGATTTATGTAATGTTCATTATAAGTTTTTAAACCTTTAAAACAACTTCATAATCTATCAATTGGTAACCAGCCATGGAGCATTCTTCTGAGGGGGGGGAGCACTAAGAGCAGGCAAGTTCTTCTAAACCTCTCCCACTGGCAGGGGCCAAGATCCAGCATTCACCCCTGTCCAGCTCCTGCTGACTTGTTGAGCAGAGTACATATTTGAAATACACCACGGGGGAAGGACTCTCTGGGCAAAATGATGCAGTCTGAGGCACAGACCAACATGTAGGTAGAAAGGATGCAGGCTACATCAGGCTGTTGTTAAAACCAAACTGTGATAAAAAGAGAAGACATACATTTATTAATCAGACACATTCAATCTGAAACAGGATGATAGATCACTCTGATTTTCAGCTCAGTTCTGATTCCATTACATCACTTTTTATTGATTTGGAAAGGTGTGGCAGGTGTTTAAGGCTGATGGAGGGCAGAGATATTAATAGAAAGGCTTGTATCTGGGCAGGCCTCTTTACATAACCCTGTAAATACCATCTGTGCTGCAAAACACCCTTCCTTTACATTATACACTCACTTCTGTTATATCACTGTGTCAAACACTTCAGTATGCCCCAAAACTTCATAAAAAACATCCTACAGAAAGAACAGCAAATCAACAGAAAACATCCTAGCCTCTCTATTTACTACACAGAGAGAGCATGAGACTACCTGGGAAACCAGAAAAGGAAGTGTGAAACAATACACAGTGTTCAGCGATTTTCTTCAATGGTCCCTACAGCAACCAGCTACACTGCTGTGCACAAAGGCGAAGCTCTGCACTTGTTTGTGTACTTCAAATACCCTGTCACTGTTACATCACAGCATCTGATGAATTTCTATTCAAGCAAGCATTATATTATTACCTGCTGTGCCAGCAATCACAGAGGTTGCACTTGCTACAAAGCTGTAAGAAGACAGGCACTGCTGGCCACAGACTTTCTTCCTAAGGACCCTGCCCTCTTACTTTGGCTCTGCAGCTATCAAGCTATCAAGCAGGTAGGCAGGTGTTGCAGAACACTAGATTTGGCTACTCACAAGTGACAAGATTTTCCCAAGCATCTAGGGCCAGGCATCCAGAACTTGAAGAGGTACAGAACAGGGGAGGGGAGGGGAGGCAAGGCATAAATAAAAGGAATATTCAAAGAAAGTAGTGCTACTAAAAGTCATAGAACTTCCATAGACTATGTTAGCACATAGCCACTCCATTATTTTAAAAGTTCATATTCACATAATGTATTCCTACCTTAATCATAAAAAAAAGCTATGCAGGTGCTTAAGCAAAACATCAAATGAATGGATTTTCATCCAAAAAGTGTCCTCTACCAGTTGGCCAAGATAGGAACACACGCCTGTCACCCATTTTTTCTAATCTTCTTTTGAATTTCTTTCTGTAATTTCTAGTATAAAAGAAATAAAATGTGTTCATATGTTAGCATAATACCTATTAAACTACAACTGGGAAATCTATTCTTCTAAACTGAAGATTGTGAAGGCCTGGCCTGTATGTTATCCATGTAATAATCTTTCAGATCAAGTGGAAGATCAAAGGAAAAAAAATGGTGAGCAGAAAATGATCCATATAGTTAAAATTAAAAATTGCCAGAGGCTTAAGGTTAGTATCACTCTTAATCCAAAACCTTTTCTAAAATCAGATCCTTGATCTGTTATTGTTATAGCACTGTTTGTTCTAACACACCAGAATTTCCCTTCTTTTAATTCTACATCTCTCCTCATGCAAGGCTTATAGCCACTAAAGTGAAAACATTCTCTTAACCAGTAGAAAACAGATAGGAATACAAAAAGAGAGGACACATTTAGCAGAACTGTAATCTGAGTGAGAGACTGCGTTGAGCAAAGCTTCCTTAATAAAGTACAACTGAACCATGGTTTACATCAGCTTTCAAAAACAAATATACCAAGATTAAGCACTAGGCAACATCAATGAGCATTAAGAGGTTTGGGGTAGTTTGAAGGGGTTTTTTGTTATTCTTATTGCTGTTTTTCATGGCAATCCTGAAGCTCAGGAATAATTGTTTTAGAATTGACTCTTGCTCAGCCTGTATTCATCTTACAAATCAGGCCAGGCTTGAACCAGAAATCAAAATCAGGAATAGCAGTGCTTAATCATATCAAATCATGCTGAGGGACTGAAAGATCTAGGTCCTGGTGTGTGTTCAAATAGTAATCACCATGCTGTGTTAAACAACAAAGCAGTAGGACAGTAGCATTGATTGTTATGAGCATGGACTTTGCATTCAAGGATTGTACTTGAGTGGTAATGCTGCTGTACTAAAACACTATTGTCACAGAGGAGGGAACACCACATGGATTTAGATGTCATAGAATATCTTATTTCAAATTTGAAGTCCATTGACCATGAAAATCACCACCACAAAAGGAATTCATCAATGCAAGTCAAACACCTCCAAATCCACCCTATCTAGGTCATTAGCAGGAAGCAGTATCCAGCTGCTACAGACTGTCATCTAGTTTTGTGTAATCACCATGATTACATAATGCCTAGATGGGAAATTAGAAAATTGTTGCCACCATCTAAATTTTATAGATCTTCCTTCATTGAGGGGAAGCCATCTTGCCAGCTTTGACTTACTACAAAGACCAACACAATCCAATTTACAAAGTTTTCATTTTTCCACAGTTCAGTAATATAATGCAGTATCACTGCATAAATATGGAACTTTGATTTCTAGTCATTAAGATACATAAGTAAGTTATGATCCTCTTAATTCTCTTTCAATTTATTGAGAAATGCTTCAGGACACATATATATGTTACAGATGCCTTCCAACAACAGAGGATTTTTTTCTTAATTTCTTCAATGGATTTTTTTGGTCTGTCTTTAATGTATCTATTTCAAAATAGTTTCTATTTTAATATATCAAATCCTCTCTGATTTTGATCAAATATTTGAGGGTAATTTTTGATAATGTGAATAATACAATATCTTTCAAAACAAAACACAATGATCTTTGAGTATTCAAACTGGTTTTGACCCTATCAAGAAGAAGAATCACAAAAGCTTCAGAAAAAAATATTTTCCTTTAAATTGTCAATCTTTCTTTAAAAGTTTACTATGAGCAATATTTGCAATTTTAAAAAAAGCCTTTCATAAAAAAACCCTGACACTTGGAAATAAAAACTTTCCTTTCATGAAAACCTCAGGCTTTTCCTTACCCACAATACTTCTGTAGGGTGCAAGGCAAATGAAATTAACATTTCTTTTGATTTAATGAAGTATTTGTTATCAGTAGTTTCTCTTTGTTTAAACTTTTATTTTATTGATTTTTAAACAGAAAGACTATACAATTCTTGATGCATGACAGCATGAAATCCCACGAGAGAACATTTCAAAAGGAATTCAACAATACGCACCAGTTATGTCAAAAAAAGTCATCCAGAAAGCAATGCCTGTGGGGAAAGTCCTCTACCACTGGGTAATAAAGACATCTGTCAAAACTTGTACTGTAATCAGGACTGGATGTATATGCATGCACAGAACAATAAAAGCCCATAGATACATAGGATGAAAGAAGTAAATATCATTTAAACAACTTTCTTAGGAATAATTATTCAAAGAGGACAGCAGAGCTAACAAGCCCAAGAAAAGAAATGCCATCCTACTTGGTGCAAGCCTGGCTCAGAGATGCGTTTTTGTTATTCTCTCCGCAATAGAGAAGAAGGAAGGGAAAAATCTGAAAAATCCTAGCTCACCCTTTCCAATTTCTGAGCATCATTAATCTCCTTTGCCCTGCTGGGTGTTTCTTACCTATTTTCTAGCAAGAGTTGCAGTTAATATTTATCCTGTGCATATGAAAGCTATAGATAACTGACCCTGGAAGGTTAGTTAACTCCAGCTTTCACTGAGTCTCTCCATGGTTACCTATGCTTAGAACACTGTTTCTCTGCTCCTGACAGTAATCTAGATAGCCTGTGTTTCTGAAGATAAAGTATATTCACCCGAGATCTTTACATCCGATCAGACATTAGTTCTGTGGCTTACCACCCTTGACACTGGGCTTGCTTCTGCAAAACATTTTCCTTTTATCTGTCATAAGTACTGTGTAGGATGTTACAAGAAAAAATATGGCAAATGTCCTACTGGATACACACAATGTTCTTGAGTTTTCATAAGTGTCTGTTACTTTAGCTCTGACTTCTTCTAAACATTCCATGCAACCATGACATTTCTTTCAGATACATTAGCATGAGTTGTGTTCCTAGTACTCAAAGCTTTTCCTGTACTTGGTTGTTTTTCTAGAGGTTTTCCTGTCTCTGAAAGAACTGTTTTCCCTCACAGCCATCTCTCTTATTTTCAACACTTTTTGATGCATGTTCATAATTATACTTTTCTTATGCACATCTCAGAAAATAACAATGATTTGACAGGCAGCTGAAATGCTTCATGGCTCACTCAGGGTCATGTGATATATGATTAATACTGCATTTCACCCTGCCTGCATGTAAATTACTGAAGGAAGTAAATTCATTCCTAACAGAGTATTAGACACCTGGTGAGTTTTATTTTGCCTGTAACATTTTCAGGAAGTTGCAAAAGATTCACATTCTTTGCTAAGTTATCAATATTCAATTCAGACTTTTCAGTATTGCTATGTTCCTCTGTCTTCCTTATTCTGTGCTGCAAGCCAGTGGCTTTTCTAGAAGAAATACATGTTCAGTATTAATAGGGATTATGTATAATCTATGTATAATCATTTTTTCCCAACTGATTTTCACTCCTTACTTATAAATGGACCACTAAACTCTCCTTCCTCACCTTCAAGGATCACTAATACAGCCAGAAGAAAAATACAAGTGTATTAACTTGGATATAATCTCCAAGTCTACATCTTCACCCCAAAATTAAAGTCATTAAGAAAATTAAAGCCCTAGATTGGACATAACATTTCTAAAAGTCTAATTATTGGAAGTTTAACATTAAATGGATGTCAATTATTTTTTTTCCCTTGAACTTCATTTTAAATCAAATATTTTAATTATAACACCTTCCTAAGGAAAACAATTCAATTACTCTTATATTCTTTGAACTGAATATAAGGTCATGCTAAATGCCCAGTCATAAGGAAAAGAAACATCTTATTTTTTTTCATTATATCTTCAAAATACATAACAGCCATTAAATTAACACACATGAGACAGCCCAGCTAATGACCTTGGCTAAATTATTAAGTTCTATTCTTAGAATTTGGAGATGTAACTTCCTTATTTGGTCATCCTGAGGAATAATCTTGTTTAGAGATGCTGAGCAATGCAAGATGAATTCAGTTGCCTCTATGTCAGCCCTTGTACTTTGCCTCGGCTCTGCCTTTCTATTTTTCTCCCTTTCTGCTCCATAAAACACATCAAGTCTTAATTCATGGGCTTCATAAATTCAAAAAGGGTTTCTTTGATCAGATGGAAAGCCTTAAGGAAACATAACATACCATTTGTACTGAACATAGGACCCTTTCTCTTCTATCACTTGTGGAAACATTTGTGGCCCTCTCTCTTTCATCATTTCTGATTAGTCAGGTGGATGCCAAGATCTGTAAGATTCAGATACAGAAAATACATCTGGCATTTTGGCAGACTTCAGAAGCATCATTCATAATCTTGCACTTGCCTCTGACTATGTCACCTGCTCAGGTTGTCCTTTCTCAGAGTTTTTAACATCCTTACATTACATCCTTAAGATCCTTAACTGCTTTTCCAGATCACTTTTTACTCTTGAAGTGTGAGTTTATACCACCTGCATTCAGGTGCTTCTTTGATATAAATCAGTGTACAAAGGCATTTGACACATACTGAATGGATGATCTCTACCCCACATGACGGAATTTTTACTTGTCAAAGTATGTTCTCTTTTTCCCACTTTTATCCTTCCTCAATGTCTTTTCTTGGTATGATGGAATGAAACATCAAGACATACAATGTACATGGAATTTTTTCATGAATATATCACAGAACCTTCAGATATATACATACAACTTCAAGTTATCTTGAAGTGTATATATATATATATATACATATATAATAATATATATATACATAATATATATACATCTATACTATAATGAAGTATATTTCTCCTCTTTTCTGTAACTTTGCCTCTTAACCTACTTATGAAAAGAAGACTGTCATATTGCTAATAAATTTTAGAAGACAACAACTCACAATGCACTTTCTAATTTTACTCCACAGAAAAATGGTATTTCCAAGACCAGGATTACTTATAATTGAACAACTCTGCCCAGGTGAATTTATTGTGTGAAAGAAAATCATAAAGAATTCAATAAGAACTATAATGCCATTGGTAATTATTGTACAATATCTAAAATATACACCCTACCTACCGGAAGTGTGTGCATTCTCATCAGTTTGTCAAATATTCTTTTACAAGACAGAGGAGAAGCTAGCTTGAGTACTTCTTTTCTAGTCTGGAATTTGTAATTGGTCAAAATGTTTGCCAGTTGTTGACATGGGTTAATTTCTGAGCAACATTTAAAACTTCTGTAAGAAATTTAAGTTTCACTGAAAGGTTACAGCTGATCATACTCCAACTGATCTTATCCTGTTCCTTTTGACGTTTTTCAAGGCCTGAGATAAAACAGTCTACTAAAAAAAATGGGACTTATTTGCATTCTGTTATCTGCTGTTGAAGCATTGGTAAGAATTTATGAGTATCTAATATATTCAATTCATTAAGAAAATGTGAAGAATTCAGTGACCTGATCATTCGCATTTTCCCTCTCTTGTTTGTCCTATTTTCTTCCTAAAAATATAAAAACCTTCAAATTAAAAGATGTTTTTCTTGAGGGGAAGAAAAATTAACAGACTGTTTCACAGAATTTTCCCTATAGTTGAAAATAATATATTTTCCATGCAGTGAACACTGCAGAAGAAATGGAACTGGTGCAAGATATTTTGAAGCTATAACTGCCCCAGGCAGTACCTTTCCAAATGATAGCACTTCTTGACATTCACCTGGCATTGAGCAAAAATTATTGCAGTCAATATCTAAACACTAAATGTTACTTTGACCTAATTTTCTATGTTGCGTATAGAAAGACAAGGTGATAAAGTGATAGGTTCCATTAAAAAGGCACCCTGCATGTGTTGTTTGGGGTTGTTTTTTTCATGAATACACTCTTTTCTGGTATTGCCTATGACAAAGTCATTTTGACAGAGCTATAGGACTTTCTTTCACCTAATTTCCTTTGGCAGACCAAGGCAGTTTTTAGCATGGTGATTGATCTCTTGGTTATCTGGACATTCTCATTTTAAACTGCTGTTGAAGAGACTTGAATAATTTACACTTCCTGCCATGAACTTGGCAGCTTTTTTCAATAGCTGCTGATTTATTGCACCAAGCAGTGTGACAGTTTTCTAGTCTGTATAAATGCAAAGTGCAGTTACAAAGAGTAGTACATGTAGTGGTGAATTACAAACTTCACTCTTGTCATTAAGAGCTTTTAAAGGCTTTTCTAAGCAGGCAGAAATTCTCTTAACACTCAGATCATTCTGAATTGATCCCTAGCCAGCCAATTAAGAAAAAAAAAAAAAAATAAAAGGAATTTAACATTAAACTAACCTAAACAAAATGTTACCAATAACCCTGAGCAGTCAGCTGCAGTATTTTTCTTCAAGGATGATGTCAATTAATATCTGTATTCATGCATTATACCATGAGAAACCTCAAATATTTCATCTTAGGTTATCCAAGAGTTTTCTTGGCAAGAGAAGTATCAGGCACACCTGCTGTTTGCCTAAAGTTTGCAGTCAACAGTCCAAAAAGCATCCAGCAGCAGAGGATGGAAAGAAGGAATAAGGGATGAGCAAATCAGCAGAGGTGAATGCAGCTGTCTTACACTCAGTTGGTAGAATGATGTCAAAGAAATGCTTGAGTGTAGGGCTTTGTTACTATTCTTTAGCTGCCTGTCTCACTCCATAACTGTCCTTGCAGCAGCTTCCTTTCACTGCTTGATGTAGTGAAGTAGTGTTGCTTAAGTCATACTTAAGTTTTATGAGTCTACTGCATATGTCAAAATTATGTCATAGACTGGCCCTACTCAAAAGTACCATGCAGAACTAATGTCTTTCCTTCTCCACAGGAGAGCTATGTTTCCACAGATCAACTTTACTGATTTTCAAAGAACCAGTGCTTGTTTGACTATGTACAACCAAGTGAAGTTTCATTGATTTTTTTTTTTTCTCTCCTTGAAGTATTGCAGGAATAAAAAAGAAAATTGTCCAGTATCAGTAGCATTATGCTGCTTGGTTTAAACGTGTATGATCACAAGGTATTATTGTACAGAACACATCTTTGATTTAGACTACATCATTCCTCTTTACATTTCAATCCCATTTTTTTCCATTAAAGCATATTATACAACAAGAAAAGTATAATATTATCTGTTCTTCATATGCCTACAAATACATCAGTAATTCACAGTATTTCAGATTTAAATGCTCACAAGTTACAACCCATCAAATTCAGAACACTCATGACAATGTGAAGCAATGAAGTCTAATTATCCTTACACAGTGATATCAGGAAAAGAAAAATTAACTTCGCTCTCTCAGCAAAGCTGTTTGGCAGGTCAGCATCATCTGCCATACAGCACCACTCAGCCTCTTAAACTTGTGAGGCTTCCACACTCAACATGCTCCTTCTTCACCTTCGTTAGGCAGGCAATTCCCAAATTTTTGCTCTTCCCAAAGCACCCCATGCCTCTGAGAAGAGAAAAAAAATTCTAAAGTGTGCAGCTTTTAACTCATGAGTAATCAAAAGATGGTCTAATTTTCTCCAAGTGAGTGTTATCTTTTTTAGTTCAGACTATAAAGGTTTCAGAAGCATGATGTAATTTTAAAGATTTTTAAGATTAAAATTTGGTCCCAATACAAAATTTCAAATTCCTTACAGCATGTTATAAGAAAGAAAGCACTAACTTTGTAGAGAATCTCAGTCTCAAAATTCAGACAATATTTCAGAAAGCAGAGTACAACTAGCAAAATTTTATGGAATTTCTATGAGACTCCTCTGTAGCCGTGGGCACATTATCATGGCCCCTGGTGTTTGACAAAGAGCCTCTCCCACATGTGAAATACAGCTGCACACTTGGTGTATAACTATTGCTACACAACCAAATTAATATTTATATTTTAACTGCTCTGGCTCTGCTGGTAAATACAGCAATAGTTGGAACCAGAAATTCTTTATAGTAATAGCCTCTCTAATTAATATCTCCTAAGAATTCAGAAGGTTTGAGAACTGTTTCAGTCACACCTTCTAAAACACCTATTTTCTCATATTTCTAGAAATGCATTTTAAATCCCAAATTTTAAATCTACTTAAAAGTGTTCTTTTCTGTATTCTGTTACTCAGCCCCTGTCTAGTCTTTTTTCTTATTTCCCCTGATCTCTCTTTGTCCTCAGTTCTCTTTAAAGATAACACTTTTTTGCCCCCTGTGTTCTGTCTGTCATTTATATTTCTTCCTGGCCTTAATTGCTGGGTTTGTCTCCCTCATCAACTTCTTTTCTGTGCAGCTTTAAGATTTCTCCTTTTATGTTGCTCTTCAGTGCTGGCAGCTTCACACTAGTTTCAGAAATATGAAGAAACCCAACACCTGGGCCTGAATGCTCATGATCCTCACCTCTTTGCACTGCCTTGCAGACACAAAAAAAGTTATATAGCTGGTTGAAAACAAAATTCCTTTTTCAGAAATCTACAAGTACTGGATGACAGAGGTCTCTCAAAGTCTGACAGAGATGCTAAGGTGACCACAAGCTGTCACAGACAAAGATGTATCTTTCAGGTGCCATGTTTTTCAGTAGAGCTCATGGAAAATAGATTAAAATCCGAAATAAAAACATAATCATAGACAGACATAAAGCAAACCATCTATTGTACAAATGACCTGAATATGACTAAATTTTCTTGCTAAAGATGTTGGGGTTTTTTTGAGGTTCACTGTTAAAATATTTTTAACCTGGCTGTACTGTCCTCACTACTGTACTAAAACAATAAAAAAGGCAACAATAAAATGTATGGCACACAGGAGTCTTGGGTCAGCAACAGTCTGGTTATTTTCATGTACTTTGGATTTACCGTGATTTAAGGAGGGATTAGAGGGTGGTAACTCCTAAACTCCTACCATAGATTTTATCTAAATATGAGGAATAAAATATGTTTTAATAGTGTCCCCAAGAGTACCTCAGAGGCTCAGGCTCCAAAGGTTTGCTGATTCCAGAGCTATGCTGGTTAAGGCACTTTATGTAGTCTCACTTTTTACTGAAAGTGAATCACAGACAAGTGGATCACAAAAGATCCATTCAGGATTCAGGCTTTAAAAACAGACAGAGGAATTTTGTCCAAATACACAAAAAGAAGATCGAGTGGAATACAATATACAGATAAAGTGACGATGGACTCAGAGTTTATTATTTTTATTTTTTTTTAGCACATCCACTTATCCACCTACATATACACTTTACGTCAACATATAAGCAGTCTGTCTACTTCAGTGCATTTCTGATGTATCCAGGAGGAATCAGGCTTCAAATGCATGAAGAATTTCTGGTACTTTTAATTTGGTCTTGCTATTTCCAGCATTTTAACTCTCCCTATGGAGAGCTGATTTTTTAATGTAAGAAGACTAAGGCAGTCCCTACTGATTTGAATAACTACAGGGTTACAGCCTAATGGAATCTGGGAGAGACTCGTGAATGGTCAGTATCTCATCATAACAGGGTCTAACTTTACAATGAGGTCAGGCTACTCAGGACTTTTTCCTGTTAACTTTTTAACATCTTTCAGAACAAACTGCCCAAAATCACTGGGAAACATGTTCCACTGAATAGTCACACTTACTGTGGAATTTTTCATCTTATCCTGTCCCAGGCAGCTATTGAGAGTCTGGAATTCTCTTCAATATCCTCTGCCATCTGGTATTTGTACTCACTGATAAGATAACCCCTAAGTGATCTCACTTCTCTTCTTCAGGCTAAATATCCCCAGCTCTTTCAATTTCCCCTTGTATGACAGGTGTTCCTGTGCCTGCAAGCTTCACTGGACTCATTCCACCAAAGCCACAAATCTCTTGCACTGAAGAACCCAGATCTGGAAGCAGCACCCAGATGTGGTCTCACAGGTGCTGAGAGTAAGTGTCACTGCTCTTCAAACTGCTGGTAACATTTTTCCTAACTCATCTCATGTTTTCAGTCTTTTTCTGACACATTGCTCATGACCAACTCGTTCATCAGGTTTTCCATGCTATTTTCTGCCAGCCTGCTTTCCATCTTGTTGTCCCCCAGCATGTACTGGTGCATTGTCTTCTTGTTCCCTTATTTTCTTTACCTTTATGAATTTCATGATGTTCTGGTCTCCAGACTGGCAAAGTCCCTCTGACTAGCAGCACACCCAACTGGCATAAGAAACACTCTTCCCTGCTTTGTATCATCTGTAAATGTGCTGAATGCCCTCTGTACCAGAATCCAGGTCATTGAGGATGTTAAAGTATATTGGCCCTGAGGTTGGACCCTGTTGTACACCACTAGTGACTAGTTCTCATCGGGAATTCATGCCACTGACCACAACTCTTTCAGCCCAGCAATTCAGCTATTTTTTAATTCCATTCCCTGTGAATTAACATTATGGCCTGTACTTCTCAGTCTGTCTGTGAAAGTATTATGGCAGACGGTGTTGAAAACCTTGTTGAAGTCAGCATAACCAACATCCACTGCTCTCCCCTCATCAATCAAGCCACTTATTTTAGAATAGAAGTTCATCATTTTGGTTAAACATAAATCCTTGATAACTATTTCTGCTCAGTTTCTTGTCCTTGATGTGTTTTGAAATGGTTTCTAAGAGAGCTTCCACCATTACCCTCCAAGGGATCAAGGTGAGGCTGACTGGTCTACAGTTCCATGGATCCCACTTCTGTGCCTTCTTAAAGATAGGAGTGACTCTCATGGGCACACCATGTCAGGTCCCATGGACCTGTGCATATTTTGTTTATTTAAATATTCCCTAACCTGATCCTCCTGTTCTATGCAGAGTCTTACATGCTCCATACAGTCCTGGGATTCCTAAATGCTGCTCTTAACAGAGCGGTTAAGTAGGCATTAATTCCTTCAGCTTTTTCTGTGTCCTTTATAATGAGATCACCTGCCCTATTCAGCAGCAGATCAACATTTTCCATGGTCTCCTGTTTTCAGATAAACTTTGGAAAACTTTTCTTGCTACCCTCCACATCTCTTGGCAGATTTATTTCCAGGTGAGTTTTGCTTTCCTAACCAATTCTCAGGATGTTCACACTGCTTGTCTATATTCTTCCCAGGATTTTTTTCTTGTTTTACTCCTCTTGTACACTTAATTTTTGCATCTGAGTTTTGTCACTATCTTCTTGTCTATCTTTTTGCTTCATTTTGTGTTCATTGGGTTCAACTCCTCTGAAGCTTGAAAGGTGATATTTGAAAGCCAACCAATTCTTTTAGAGGTGTCTTCTCTCCAGGTACATATATTCCATGGGTTTATTTGCAGAAGATTCAGGCTAAAGTCTGCTCCCCTGAAGTTCAAGGTTATGGTTCTGTTTTGTTTACTGCTCTCTGGAACACTGCAATCTCATGGTCACTACAGCTAAGGCTTCCCCTGAACATTCACAAAGAAATTCTTCCTTATTTGTCAAAAACAGGTCCAGCAGTAAGTCACTGCTCATCAGGTTCTCAGTCACATGTTTGGAAGCTTTTCTTAAATGCATTTCAAAACCCTTGGTGATCTGTCCTTCTATGTTGAGCTTCTAGCAGATATTGTAGTCCATGATGTTCTGATGCAAGTCGTATGAATGTGAAGCTAAATCTAGTAGTCTGAAAATGGTCTTATCTACTTGCTTTCCCTGACCAGTCAGTCCATAGTAGACACACCAAAATTATTCCTGTTCATCAGCCTGTTAATCATGACTGATAAGCTCTGAGTTAATTCATCATGATTCCAAGGCAGAGCTTCATGCATTCCCACTTTTCTCATATAAAATGCAGCTCTTTCTGCCTTCCTACCCTCCTTTCCAGTCTCTAAGAAACCTGTTTCTAAAGAATCTGTTGCAGCACTTCAATTATAAGCTATCCCACCATATGCCTGTGATTCCAATGAGTTCATAGCCCTGCAACAGCACAGAAACCTCTAATTTCTCCTATTTCTTCCTCATGCTGCATTCATTAGTGTACAGGCACTCAGCTATGCCCATCTCCTAGAAAGAATATGAGACCTTACCCAAAAATTTTGTCTTGTACAACTGGCCATATGCATGTGGGATGTGGGATGTGGATGTGGGATGACCCCACTTCAACACTCTTTTGCTAATTACAAATGATCATATCATCCTATATCCTTTGCATGCTTAAGACAGTCTATCCCTTCCCCACTTGACTTTTGGTCATTCTTTTTCTCACCATCATTTCTAGCTTAAAGCTCTTTGAATGTGAGATTTCACTTTCCTGGATGTCAGGAAAACAGGCTTTTCAGGGATCTGCTTCAAAGACTACCACGAGATAAAGCCAAGGAAGCCAGTTAAAGCACACAGATCACATCCTTCAAACTCATAAGTAATGCATCCCAGAAAAGTGGAAGTCAGGGAAAAAATTGCAGGTGACATGAGTGAATGAAAAAGGAGCTCCTGGACAAGCAAACACAAGAACAAGTAGCCTGGGATCACATTATGGAAACTGTTAGAATCAAACCCCTTATTAAAGGACATCAAGGACAGCAAGTCCTGTCACTCTATGCCCTTGTAAATAGTCCTTTATATCTTTCTTGTAGGTTCACTTCTGGAAGGCTACAATAAGGTCAGAGAAACCTTCTCCTCTCCAGCCTGAAACACAACTGTCTCAGCCTTTCCTCATAGGACAGGTGCTCCATCCCTCTGGTCATCCTGGTGTCCCTCCTCTGGACTCGCTCCAACAGTTCCATGTCCTTCCTGTGCTGGGACCCCAGAGCTGGATGCAGGGTTCCAGGTGGGCTCTCACCAGAGCAGAGCAGAGGGGCAGAATCCCCTCCCTCCCCTGCTGCCCACACTGCTCTGGATGCAGCCCAGGACATGTTTGGCTCTCTAGGCTGGGAGTGCCCATGGCTGGGTCATGTCCAGCCTCTCACCCACCAGCACCCCCAGGGCCTTCTCACTGGGCTGTTCTCCATCTGTTCATCCCCAGCCTGCGTTGATACTGGGGGTTGCTCTGACCCAGGTGCAGCACCATGTTCTTGGTCTTGTTAAACCTCATGAGATTCATAAAGACCTATTCTCCAGCTTGTCCAGGTCCCTCTGGATGGTATCCCATCCTTCAGATGTGTCAACTGCACCACTCAGCTTCATTCCACCTGCAAATTTGCTAAGGGTGCATTCAATTTAATTGTTTATGTCACTGATGAAGATATTAAAGAGCAGGGACATCCTCATCTCTGATGTCCACTGGGACTCTGAGCCACTGACCACCATTCTGTGGATACGAATACCCAACCAGCTTCTTATCCATCTAACAGCACAATTGAATCATTAGCTCTCCAATTTAGAGAAAATAATGTTGTGGGGAACAGTGTGAAAGGCTTAAAAAGTCCAGATAAATGTCATCTGTAACCCTTCCTTCTCTGCTGATGTAGTAATTAAATAATATATTTCAAAACTGTATGTATCTTAATAACATATGTATCAAGACTGTTTAAATTTAAAATATCTTTTTTAATTATATGAATACTTTCATATGCTCTATCATCTTGTTTGCACAGGTGCCACGCTACTAAGTATGTACACCAGTATAAAAATTTCCCATAATGTGATTTTTAAACTCACATCAATAAAAACCAGAAAAAATTCTGTTCAACTTAAACTGATCCGCTTATGCCCCAAAGCATAAGAATTAATCATTCTCATTTTACTCTAGAGTGGAATTGCAGATGCTTTTCTTATTAATATAATTGGGTTTTTTTCCCTTTTTTTTTTTTTTATTCTTCACACTCTCATTTTCTCTACTAATTGTTCTCTTCAAGGAAATCCTGACTGGTACTGCTGCAAAAGTAGACAGCGTTTTCTTAGAAACTTAGTATTGTTTTTCTTCTACTGCATCTGCCTGTTCTTGTGAAAGTGGACAAATCATTTCTCAAACATCCCATAAATATCAGATTAAATATAAATATATCTGATATATAAATATATCAGATATAAATAGAGGCTGGTAACTATTAAGAAAGAAAAAATTAAAATCAGTGTAATTAAAGAAAATAACTGGAGATTTTTCAAATAGGATTTTTAAGACATTTAATCATGAGAGGTCATCAGAAATTCTCCTCTTATAGCTAAGTACTGTAAGTAGCTGACCCAGGACCTCAATATCTGTAAAACTGTGATGGAAAATATCCTGAACTAGAGGGAGAAAAAAATCTTTAGAATAACTAAAGAAAATGTTACTACATTCTTTAATGCAATAGCACACATCAACGTTATTACACTCTCCTCTTAACACTGATTGAACTGCACCTAAGTATCTATTCATTTTCAATTGAGATTAAAAAGAAATTATAAAATAATTTTTGGAGAAATAGAATGAATGTGACCTTTTCCTGACTGAGCTGGAAACTAGAAAGCATGTCAGCTCCTCTTCATTATTTCCAGAAAGGAAAATCATTGTCTTTGGGAAACTAATTTAAAGAGGGCATGTCACAGAATAGAAATAGGAGTCTCTCATTTTTTAGCATACCTTTCTTTCAACAGAAATAATATAATCTTATTTCTTTATAGAAACAACAAAAAAGATGAACTTCAAAAAGCTGGAATATTGCAGATTAAAAACCATTTTCTATTACTATCATACTTAGAGTGCAGCAAGCTAAATTCATCTACTGACTTCTACAGAAGCATTTTAAGCAAACACTTGGTCTTCAAATAACTCCATACTAAAAACCTATAGTAAAAACCATAATTCACACTCTTATCTCAGTCATCTTATTTTTCTTAGTCCTCCACCATCTATCAAATATTTATTCTCTCTAATGCAGAAAGCATATTTTCTGTGTTGATAAACTGCAGCTCACTAAGTACTTCTTTTTTACAACAACTTCCAATTTCTAGACCAGTAATGTAACAGCAGGACTACTTAACCTCTTAGAAATAGAAGCTGGAGGGGAAAAAAAAAAAGTTAAAATGGTTGTTTTGAAGAGAACATTTTTGAACTCTCAATCCATATCAAAGTTTTATGTAAGCCGAGTTCCCAAAAAACGTCTAGGACTGATAGAAATAAATAACTCCACTATTTGTCATTGGGCTGTTACAGAAATACCTTCTCAAAAAATATGATGGAAGGAGACAGTTACCTACTTGACATCAATGAGAGCTGTCTAAAACATGCTAATCAGAAGTATTTCAAGCCCAAAAAAGGTCTACTCAGGCATTGGTGATAATAAGCATGTAGGGTTAAGAGCCCTCACCATGGCACACTTTATGGAAATTCATTGCTCTGATTGAAAATCTGTTTCAACAGATGTAGGGCATACCCAGATGCCAAAATAGACTCTTAGCAGTGTACACCAGTCACATAGTTCTTTGAACAAAAACAATATAGTGACAATGAAAAGATAACCATCTGATTTTGAAGGCAAAAATTGCAAACCATGATATGCGTGATAAGTGGAAAGAACAGATAAAGAACCTGAAGCTTATAAGGATTTAGGATGAGACATACAAATACACTTAGTGTCTGAAGTTGCTTTTTCACAAATTACCTACAAAATTTTCACAGAGGGGCACAGATCTCACCCAACCTTTGGGGGAAAAGCAATATTAAAAAGCAAAACTTGTGAAGTTTTTAAAAAATCTAACATATATGAGGAAGCCTGTACCACTAGGCCACAATTCTTGCGCTAACAATAAAAAAAAATTAAAAAAAAAAAAACAGGCCCTGAGAAAATAAATAAAGACAAGGAAAATATACAAACAAACAACAACAAAAAAAACCACACTATAAACTCACATTTGAACTGAAAAACACATTTTAATTCTCTGTCAGAGGGAAAAGAAGATGAAGGCAAACTGTAGCAGCAGATAAAGAGACCTGTGCAAGTAGGAGTGTGTTACACAATTTCTAGCAACCAATATTGCTAATTCCACCCATAGACTGACAAAGATTTTTAAGGCTAAACAGAAAACCTGATGGGGTGAATGTGTATACAGGATATGAAAAGCGTCAAAGTTTAGGAGATTTCCTAAGTGGAATTCCAAGCATGTGGTGGGCCTAAGACAGGATTGACAGGAGACTCAGGGTAGATTGACAGTGTGGGGTGGGAGGGTCTCATTTGGACCAAACCATCAACTTAGGTAATAACAGAACAGACCATTAACAAGAAACACACTGCAACACACTACAAGACCAGACCAGAATGAGAATGCTTAAAAGGTAATATTCGTGGAAAAAAGATAAATAAGATTTGGCATTTGAAAATAAATTAATAAAAAAATTCACATTTGAAAAAAATACTCCTGTACCAATGAAAAGAAAAATGATCAGTTTCATCATTATCATGAGGAAACATTGCAGCTTTCTGGGAAAGCTATTCAGGCCTATATGCTAATCCTACACAAGTCTGTCAAAAAGAAATTTGTGCCAAGATGTGGATACTCACTAAAAAACTAATTAAAAACTTTAGCATGGCGAATTGCATATTTGATCTCCACACCATAGAGTGTGGAAATAGTGCCAGAGAGGAATAGAACAGATATTCTTTTCATCCTTTGAACATTACTGACACAGGAAAAACAGCAGGAGTAGACAAGGGCATAGAGTGATTCTGCAGTTTCTGTTGTCCACCCATTTCAATTGTCATGTCCAGGCTGGAGTTAATGCAAATGGTACAATGAAATCATAGCTGATTAACAGCCCAAGTTTTAATTCCTGTAAGACAGTTTGTTCAATCCAGGATTCTCATTACAAAGAATGTTATCAATACAGAAAAGTATGAAAGAATTTATGCATTTTAATATAATAAATACTGAGCACTCACAAAATAAAAACACATTTAAAGTTCAATTTGAATTCTGTAGAAAACTTATATATCTTCAAATATAGAGTAGACTCTTACTAGTATTACGATTGATTGTCAAGGTTGAATCAAATCCAGTTCAGAATCTCAAAATATGTTTGTTATGGTAGAACAGATGAATGGTAAGGTACTATATGTAATCCAAGTCCTTCCAGTTGAAGAGTTAATTATTAAGGTAAATTGTATTTAAATACACATTAAAATAAATATATCTTTCTAAATACAAATATACATAAACTTATAATACACACACACAATATTGGCAGTTTCAAGCCCAAAAAATCAATAATCTCAAGACATAGATGCACCAATAAAAGAAAACAAAGGGTAATGATATTGATACCATTGTGGTTTTGCCTTTTATTCTTTTATATGCTTCCTGTATTCTTCACACATATATTTGTAGCTCTGTAGTCTATTGTATTAGTGACTAGTTTTTCCCAGCACTTTTCCATGGCTTTTCTTTCAGCAGAAAGACAAAACAAATTCCAGAGCTCCAAGCCCTGGGAGGTACACAGCTCTGTGCTACCTTGGTTCTTCCTGGGAACCAAGGCTGAGAACAACTTTTCCAGGTACATTCTCCTGGACAAGGTACAGCTAGTGCTGAAGGGGGGTCTCCAGAGAAGGGGCTTGACCTGGGGGGGGATTGCATCACCACTTGTCCTCCTAATTGGTACTTTTTATCAATTATGCTAATTTCCTAAAAGCCATAAAAATGTACTCAGCCCTGGAGGGGTGAAATTTATGGGCATCTTTCCATAACTGCTTCTGAAGGCCTTCAAATAAAGATCCTTTCTTATATTACCTCCTTACTAAAATTATCTCTAGTTTCATTTCCAGGTTTACTCTTCCCCAGGAATGCTCCAGTACTACTTAAATTTTGAGGTCCCTGCTACAGACTTATATAGTAAAACCAAATTAGTTTTTATAATCTTTATTAAATCCAAGATAATATAAAAAATAAGTAAATTGTAAAACTGAAGTCAAAAATGCATTTTCTGTGTTTTAATACAAAGATACAGACCAGGTTTGGAAGATACTAGATTAAAGGTCTTGATCATTCAAATTGTACCCATACCTAATTTTTGGCCTGACCTTGGAGTGAGGTATGGCAGTGGAACCAGTTAGTGCCATTAATAGAAGGATACGAAATGGTTGCAGTTCTAAAATTTACTTCACCTCATTTATTCTCTAAGCCATCAGGAGAGGAATTTCTTTTTTCATCACTGGATGTCGTTCTGAGTCCCTCTGGGTTGAAAGCCCAAGGCAGGCTATCTGTGGGGATGTTGGATACTGGGAAATCTTCAAAATCACTAATGAGTTGAACAAGTGACACAAACCTTCCTCTATTCTTCATATTAAAAAATAAAAAATAAGAAATATTTCAGTGAGCAATATGTCTTGCATATGTACAAAGAAAGATACACCAAATAAGAGAAAAAACTATGAATAATAATTATCTCCTCTCCATAGTTTGTCAGTAGAGGCTGAAATTCATCACCAGTATGTTATAATTGGATCGATTCATTTTTAAATCCTACAAAAAAGTCTTTTCAGTCCCTTCAAACAAATTCCGTGCTTACAGTGCAGTTATCTTCTCTTACTTTAAATTTGTAGAGGTGCAACAATAAGATAATTCATTTAATGCTTTGTGGCAGAAGCAATGGATTGCATTCTGAATTATACCCTAGGATAATACTTAAGCAGGAGATGAGAGAAACCTATTAGAAAAGCACAGTACTGGTATTACTATGCATTCTTGAAATAAATGTCCATGAAAGAAAGATGCATACTGCTTGATGTACACTGTGAGCTAAATCTATTGGGAATGGGACCCCCCATAAACAGTTTTACAATGTAAAATGCTAAATAAGCCATACAAAAAAGCAACTTAATAATTAAACTACTTCTGTACATTTTCAGGGTTAAATTCCTCTGATGGCATACAAGCCTCTTATTATTTAAAAGTCTGTTTAGTGGTGCCGCAAAATACTTTCTTCTACAAGGTGAAATTTATTCAATTACTTTCTTATTTAGTGAGGTCTGAATGCCATTTTAGGCATTAAACCAGTTTGTCTTAAACATTTCAATATTTAAGGACCCTCTCTCCTATGCTGTGCACCATTTGTTTTCAGTACTTTTTGTATTGCAATGTCTTTGGTATCTCCTAGCCCTTTCTCAAGGAACATTTATGTATAACACAGACTTTTTGGAGGAAAATGTGGATAGAGACATGATATTGGACCATGCTCTTGTCACTACAGCCACAATCAGACTCCCTCCTAGGCCTCAGAATCGATCAAATCTATCTCTAATGCTCCAAGAATCACAGGCTGGCACTCAGCTGTAAGCCCAAATAAAGTATTGGCATGATGTCATCATCCTCTCTGCTTAAATAATTTTTCAACTGGAAGTGTCCTATATATGTACCAGATTATTTCACCATCTGTAGTTACAACAGAAACAGTTGCATATTCTTTGCTTTAAAGCAAACTGAAAAGTGCTGGGAGTCTCTACAAATTATAAAGTACCATTTAAACAAAGATTTCTTACCTTGGAACAAGCATCTTAAGTATTACTCTCATGTGTCTAAATACAATTTTAAATCTTTAAATCACAATTTTAAGACATGTCTGGCATGGTTTATATTGCTAATTTAATCAAATAAAATTCACCAAACCTCATGTCTACTTAAACTTTTCTTTAATTTCATTTAGGACAGGAAAGACAGCATTCCAGAAATATTGTACTGTCTGGTTTGTTTTATATTAAGTATTTTTAAATATTTTGGAAATTTATTAATTAATTATAAAAATGTTACAACAAATTTGTTTTAGCATACTGGTTACTTTAGCATGAATAAACATTAACAGTCAAATGAAAAACACTTCAGTAAACTCACAGTGGAGTTCATTGAAAAGACTCAGCCTATGTCTTTAATCCTGCCTGAAATTGTATCAAGTACAAATTTCAGGAGAATGTTTTAATCTGAGCTCAATGCAGCTTCCAGCACAGCAATGTTTTGGTAGTTCTACAGCTAACAGAGACTGCTACTTGTCCCCATTTAAAAAAAAATACAGAAAAATATATATAGTGGCTTTCAGCTGGGACTTCTGAAAACTAGCCACAGTTCCTAAAGACATTTGCACAGGTTTTATCTTGGATTAAGGAAAAAAACTAGCATGACTGCTGCAAACCACAGGTGCTTGACTTTCATGACTAATGAGTTAATCACAGCTTACTGGTCACCCACTGTTATAGCTTAATTTTTATCTCCAACAGCATTTTATAATTTTACAAAATCTATAGCGATTACCTACAGATTTTAAAATTTGTTCCTTTGATTAAATTAGTTGCAATCCAGTCTAGTGCCTTCCGTGAGATGAACTTCCCTCTAAATGTTTTTTTGACAGTTGATGATTCTTGTGTTTCTAAAGGGAATTAAAAAAAATAAAATGTAAGATCCATTATCATCTTTAGCCTGGGCATCTGAGGTCTCAGAATTAATCAGAATTTTTGAACCCTGGAATTTAGATGTAACACACTTCTGGGTTTAGCTGTAAAGCACAATTATATTAAAATCCCTTCATTAGTTTGTAGCTAGAAAGACGAGTGTGTGTCCTCTATTGCCCAGTAACATATTGATAGGAGCTGAGAAACAGGGTGAGTTTTTCTGTCTGCACTTAGACCCTTTTAAAGTAGACCAAGTGTGGAAACTTTTTGCTGTGTTTTTTTTTTTTCCTTTTTCTGACTTATGATGTAGTGTTATTCAGACACTTTAGATAAGGTATTTTAGAAAGTGTGAGTAATACATGCTTTAGAATCCCATTACAATTACAGTGCAGAGTTCTGCAATGTCCTCATTCCTAGTAAGGACTGCCATTATAAAGAAATGGAAGTATGTATTTTCCATTAAAGACAAGATCAGGGCTCCTTTCCTTCCTTCCCTGTCCCCATTTCAATACAAAAGGTTAAAACAGTGTATGGAAAAGGTAAATTTTTGGGGGACTTCCTCTTTGCTCTTAACTTTCTTTTTAACTCTTAGGGAAAGATTAAAGCAATACTGAAAGATCCCTACAAGCTTTATCATCTAAGTGAACTTGAACTTGGGCTGAACTGGACTTCAAGAATTGACAAATTCTTAGCCAGGTCACTAATTACCACATTAATTATTTTCATTCACACAATTCCATATTAGCAAAATCAAACATTACCATCTTAAAAGTTAGCATGTGACAGTAGGATTTCTCTCACATGGCTATTCAAAAATCCATTTTAAGATGCTTGAAGTAAAACTTGGCTTAAATCATTACCTAAATCAGAGGGTTAGCTGCTATTTGCATGGAAGTGTATGTAGCTCCCTAGGTCTCTGGCTTTATCTTTAAAGGTATTTCTAACACTCTAAAATATTTGCATTCTGTAAGACTGATTCTACCAGCTCTATGTATCTGAAGAAAATCTCTTCCAAAAGACTGTAGCCCATTTTCACAGGATCACAGAGTCACAGAATGGTTGGGGTTGGACCTCATCTAGTCCAACCATGCTGCTAAGGCAAGCCCACCCAAAGAAGGTTGCACAGAATCACATCCTTGTGGATTTTGAACCTCTCAAGAGAAGGAAACTCCACAGCCTTTCTGAATAACCCGTTCCAGTGCTCAATCATCCTCAAAGTAAAGAAGTTTCTCCCCATATTGAAATGAAACTTCTTTAATTTTAGTTTGTCCCCATTGTCACAAGCCATCCTGCCACTGGCCACCATGAAAAAGATTCTGTCCCCATCTCCTTGACATCTGCCCTGAAGATATTTGCATGCATATATGCAAATTTTTGTGCATGCACGTAAATTTTCTTCTTACGTAAGTCTGAGAAAGGATTTTCCCATCAGGAAAAGGAATATCATTAAATAATTAAACTATCATACTAACAGTGGGGATGAGGGGAATGAATGGCCTTATCAGGTATAAAATGTTCTGACAGTAACTAACTCCCCATTTTCCTCACTTCAGTAACAGCTTTCATTGACAACTTTGCCAAAATTTGTTGAAAGAAATATAATACAATAGTCTAATAAAAGAGCCTGTTTTCTTTTATCTCCTGCGCCCACAGACCCTCAGTCTTTGAAACTGACAGTGATCTCACAGAAATGGACCACTTTCCTCCTCCCAAAAAGCAGAAAGAAATAGAAGTTTGTGATGGTTGGGTTCAAGAGTTAAACCATAAGAGCAGGACATTAGCTCACACTGCAACAAGCAAGAATGAAGTTTTTATGAGAAAAAAGAGATTAAAAAAAAACCCATACAAACCTAGAAGTCAAGCTGAATTTCAGATTTGGAGACCAGATTCGAAGAAATACAAAATCCTGATATAGCTGGATAGAGTCTGATGGAAAATTCTGTTATTTTAGCTCTTTCATACTGTCCTGAAACATACTGAATTTGGTTTTCAGCACTGAAAAGCTTGAAGTGCAATTTTAGTAATTATCAAATGGAAAGGCAACAGAAGTGACTGTTTGGATATTCATTCAAAACATGTCCTTTATGTAACACACATTTGGTCCAATTCAAGCATTAGCAAAAAATAATCTGAATGTTCTGATGCAGCCTAAAAACTGATTGAGATTTTGCATATGGGTGGGTGTACAAAAATAAAATTGCACATGTTCAGCCATAACCAGGGGAGACTGGACTCATAAAATAATAATAAAAAAAAAATTTACTTATTTATTTAAATAAATAAGTAAATAAATATGAAGTTTTGTGAGTGTTTTTTGTTTTTTGGTTTTTTTGTTTGGGTTCTTGTTGTTGTTGTTTATTTGGGTTTTTTAAATTAGGAACTTTTTTTAGTATGGGGATAATTGCTGTTTAAAAATTCTGACAGGGAATTCATCAGCTCCAAACATCATTTATAAATGTAATAATATATAGTATATATATAATAATATAATAATATATCAATATATATATATATATAATATATAATAATATATCAAGAAGTCCATATCCTTCTTTAAGGATATAAAGGAAATGCAAAGACAGAAGTAAAATGCATGACATGGGAAAGAGTGGGAACAGTCACTTCACAGTACTTAATTTATATGGCACCAGAAAAACACAGAGCCTAATTTAGTGGGCCAGAAGTAATGCTATGGTTTTCCATTAAGTGGTTAAAAGCATTTAAAGTATTCTGTTGTGCTTCTAAGCATGTTTGTTTTCCCTACAGAAAGTTTTAGAGTTTGCACATTCCTTGTACACTAGAAATAATAAAGCAAAGTGTTTTATGCATGTCAGACTAATTAGTAATACACTCCCCCTTACAAGACCACTTTACCTGCCATGCTTTACCTACGCTATTGAAAAAAACCCAAACTCACAGTTTACCTAAACCCATGAAGCACAATGGGGCTCTAATTCTCTCCCTCCATCTCTTCCATATTCTCTGGAAGTGGGAAAGAAGGGAATGTCCAAAGTGACTCTTCCTGAGAGAAAATAAATGGAAATATTATCCCTGACACTTGATGATAATTCTCCTATAAAATTCCCCAAATAAGTTAAATAATTTAAAACATTTAAGACAAAAATATCACATCAGTCTTTAAGGTCAGCAGTTTAAGAAGGACATTTGACAAAGCACCCAAAGTTGTGATCTTCAGTTCACACTCTCAGTACAATGAGAGTAAGTAAGGAGGAAAATGAAGGAAAATGAAGGGAAGGGAAGGAAAATGAAGGCAAGGCAAGGCAACAGAACAGAAGATAGTTATTGGTTTCAATGTTTTATTTTCCTTTACAAAAAAAAAAAATCTTTTCCTTTCTCCTTTCTCCGTCTCTCTCCTGTTCCCTCAAAATTCTGGGAGCATATTCATCCTATTCCCCTGTTAGTGCTCTTGGACCATCTAGTCCAGCCCATCAATTCTTTCAGGAGTTGGGGTGTGAAATTATCTATGTAGGAGGAAAAATGAGAGGTGGGATAAAAAAGAGGAAAGTGCAGTGAGCAGACACCACTGCAGTCTACACTAGAACATATTTCAAACAGCTGGAGAAACAAATTCATAATCACCTTGCAAATTTTAAAACACTTACTGTTTGCAAAACCAGTAATAAAAAAAATTTCTATCAGAGCTGTTCCAAAGCAAGAGTACATAATATTTAGTTGTAGGGTATGAAACTACTTCTGCCTTTTACACACATAATAGGATACAGACTGTAATTGCATGACAACACATTATTTCTCAAATAGTATAAAATGTATTTCTTGACAGTATAATCTTAAATAGTCTATATTTTTCTCTGGAATTTTAATGCACCTATCATGTTGTACTGAATACTACTATATGCAATCTGGACTTGGAGCCCATTAAAGTAATTTAGACAAAAGGTACACTGTAAACAATTCTTACACAACATAAAGCTGAGTAAAATAACAAGAGTAGCAGTGGAAGTGTTTTGATATATGTACAGTTTTTAGGCTCATTTTAACTGCAAGTTGCTTAACTACCTATTGAACTTAATAAATATTTTGCTGCCTGGTGACAAGGAATACACACTAAATTAGTAGATTGTATAGAATAGCAAGTTTATCACAGATGGAGACAAATTCTGTCTTTTACTAAGATTCATTTAGCAAAGAAAATGAGAGAGGCCACCAGTGACCACCCCTGATTCCTAAATTCCCCTCAATCTTTCCTATGCTCATGTTAGACCTGCCTTTTATGTGAAATAAGAGCCTGTGGCTAACCAGATTTGCCACACTACTAATCATCTAAAACTTCAATGTGTAGCCCACGTTTATTACCTAGGCTCTAGTCAGTGAAGAAAAAGAGCGCTCTTCAGCAGACAATTTATCCAATTTTGAAATGGGGTTCTAAAAGAGATGAGATGAACTACATTCAGAGGAGTCTAACTTATTACATGGTCTGCAGAAGGAGTTGGGTCAAATTAATCTGTTGAAAAGCCCCAGTTTCAGTCTGATTCAGGTGACACTAATACCAGGTTAAATGATCACTGGCACTTGTCTGCCTGTCATAAACCTTTAGGGGGCCATCCCAACACCACCATCCACCACAGTGTTTCCAACCCGGAAGTTGTCATTGGACTTATATCTCTAAGCACCTGTGAAAAACATCACTCTGCTATTACAGCTGAATAGATAAAAATTAATTCTACAGGCATATACTGAGTGACATCAGGGCATTAGCAATGGCAGTAAAGCATTCAAATAAAGATTATACAAAAGGAGTGTATTTAAATTCTCAATGAATATGGCTCATCTGATCAAGCCCTCTCATGTCCTAGTATGAAAATCCTTCATTCAGTTTTCTAACTCTGTCTCCACAGAGTACACTCATTGAGTATCACACACCTTGTACACACATACATCTTTAGCTTTGTGAAAATACAAAAGAGTGTCTGCTCTCACTATCTACAGTATGAACTATCTTTCAAGTTGTGACAAAATGCTTCCTAATGTCTCATCTTTGAAGGTTATAGCTTTTCTTAAAACTTCTTTTCACTTTGATGTGTATTATGTTTTCACGCATTCTTCTCTTTCATCAGTTGAAAGATTAAAAGGGTCAGGCTGAGACCCACATATTGTCATCACTGCATTGTGTCCAGTGTAAATGGCTGAATCCTATCTCAAATCTCTCCAAATTTGGATTCTCTGTGAAGTTTTAATTCAAGCGGGCTATCTAACTTCTCCCCACCCCTTTTTGTCTCAATTTTTCATGTACATAACCACAGTTTGTAGACTCCTCATTCTTTTCCTCAGCAGCCAGCTGCCATATATACTATAAATGTATTCACAGGTGTTCCACCTGTAAATTAATGGTTTCCCTACTGTAGCATTTGCCACTGGCAACTCAAAATTTGTCCAGCAATGCCATTCTGACATCAAATCCCAGATGTCCACCACAAGTTAACCGTGGTATTACTTATCATGTATATGTTATCTACTCGTATTCGTTGCAAACTCACAATTACAACAGCTCTCAAATATAAACTTGCAGTTTGTTCTGCAAGATCTCAACATTATAGAAGCATATAATCATAAAATAATAGTTTTAAGATCACTTATGCAAGAAGACAGTTTTAAAATCATTCAGCTCAAGAATGTCCACATGCTTAATTTCTCATAGGTCTTCTCTCAATACTGGCATTGCTCACAGGACTTGTGATCTAGATACCAATAACTGATGGTATCCTTTGAAATTAAGGTTGTCTCTACCACAGAACATAAATAATTTTTACACTTTCAGATTTATACAATCTACAGTGGGATTTGAGGAAAATAGATGCTCACAGGGGAGATTTTTGGCACTTACTTGAGTTCTGAGCTTATTTTAAGTGCAGACTAACTGCCATCATAGATACTTTTACCAGCATATAGAAGGAAACTGTGATAGAGCCCCCAGACACTTTGATCATACTTGGAAATTCTTGTAACCTCATTATCAACTGATATTTTGTGTTAGCTATTGAGTTGCATATTACAAAAACAAACAAACAAAAAAGTTAAAAACTATTATTTGATAGAGTACATTCAACAGGGCTAGATCAGTTCTTGGTTTTGTTCATTGCATATTGAATCAAAAGAACAGAAGTAATGAATCCTTACATGCTTTTTACCTTGCTTCCATGACTCAACACCTCAAATTCAGTGAAGAGAGATTCTTTGGAAACAGGTGATAAAAAAGAGAGCTTTTTTTGGTACCCTGAGCCACATCCTCTTTTTCTACATGCCATTCAGAGAGGAAGTGGTACCTTGAAACCAGCTTTCTTTGAAAACTTTCTTCTTTGGACACAAGTGAAGATGTTTTTGCTGTCTTGAACAGATTAGTCCCCTGATATTTCTGTTTGATTCCCTGACACTATCATAACATCTTGATAAAGGTGAAGACACAATCCTACTGTTGGTTTGCAGTTTTACAGTATAAAGTAAAAGTTAAACTGGGAAACACTGATATCATAGTTCTATTTATAAGATTGTTTATCACAGAAGATAATCTGTGTTACAAATATCCCCCTTACAAACATCACCCTTAATTGTGATGATACAAGATAAAGCTTTATACTGAAGATTTAAACAACTATAAACAAGGCAGTGAAGGATCTGTTATTTTGCAGATATCAGATATACTCACATTTTCATCTTAACATGTTACCTGTTTTTTGTCTTAATTTATGTTCTTAGACTCCTTGGCATTTAAGTTTTTTTAACAAGTACAGTACAAGATAAGCACTTGTAACAACTCCCTTTTTATTTGATGGGAATAAGTGTATTTCTGAAAAACACCTTATGGCTCAAATAAATAAACAAATAGATACTAATGTGATTTTAAAAAATAGATATTAACAGGAATAAATCCAACCTATGCACTTTGTATTAGTTTAAGGCTACTCCTTGCAGCCATAGTATATTATCATGCAATGTGCCCTTTTTACAATTAATAAATTAATTAACCTGGAGAAAGAGGGGAGCACTTGAGATTCTCACTCAATAGCTGTGCAAGAAAAATACTTTCTAATATTTCCAATATTTTCTGATGTTTCTAATGTTTTCTGTGGAAAAGAGGTGATGCCAATCACCTCTTAGGTCAAACAAGCCTCCCCTGAAAGCTTGAGGAAGGAACGTGCCCTTATGAAGGATAAAAATTTTGCCTTAAGAAGAAAAGGATTATCCAGGAATTTAGGACTTAATTTACACAAACTGAAACACTCTGTTTTTCCCTATTCTGCTTCTTAGTTTGTGGATCCCCCTACAATCCATAAGGAGGAACAGATATTTCTGAGCAGCCAATTTCTCCCTCCACAACAGCACACACTTCTATTACTGTTGTCAGCCAGTATCTTTAGAAGTCCATGGGAAAGAAAAGTAATGACAGCATTCAGGGGAAGAAAAACATGATAACTCAGTTGTGGGATATATTAACTTCCTCTCAGTATGTAAGTGAAAAGAATCATGATCCATCCCATGTCATGGCCCCTCAAATTCTTGGTGCTGGAATTCTGACACATCCTGAACACAGTGACTGACATAAAAGATTTGTCTTCAGCACTCACAAATGCACTAAAAGCACATCTTGTCATTACAGATAAAATGACATCTCTAAGCTTTATCATATTATGTGAAAAACACTTTCAGATCCACCAAGACAAGGATCAGATTGCCTATTATTTAATAGATTTTTATCTAGTGCAACCACAACAAGTAGTTTACACAGAAACACGGTATCAGGGGAAAATAAATATGTATTTCTTTAATAAGATTTGTCAAGAGAAAATGAAGAGAATATGTTGATCCAATTATCAACTGGACTGAACAATTTATTTCAAAAAAGTCACTGGGTCTAGAATCCTTATGTATCCAATAGTCTGATAATCTAGCTTTTCTTATTTCAATTTTGTGATCAGATTTATTTGGAAGAGAAAGGGAGATTGGCCATCTCACAGCCAACAGGAAGAGAAAGTTGCTGATTAAGTCCCAAAAATTTCCATTTCTGCAAAAGATAATATTCTAACCAGAGCAAGAAAAAAATATCAGCTAGAAAGACCTAACCTTATTTTGCTTAATGCATTTATTCTCTATTGAAGTATATAATACTGCAAAACAAACTAGTTTATGAGATTATTTCTTCAAAATAATGTCACAATCATTGTTATAACTTTGGGTGAGAAAGGTAAATTTCAGAATCACAGGATAGGCTGTGATTTAGATGGGGTCCACAAGGATCACCAAGTTCAACTTCTGGTCCTGTAGAGCACCTTTCTCAAGAGTTCCACGTGCCTGAGAACATTGTCCAAATATTTCTTAAACTCTGTCATGCTGGTGCTGTGACCACTTCCCTGGGGAGCCTCTTCTATTATCCAATCTCCCTCTGGGGGAAGAACTTCTTCTTCCTAGCATTCAATTTCAATATCCCCTGACACAGCTTCAGGTAATTCCCTCAGGTCCTGTCATTGGTCACCAGAGAGAACATATCAGTGCCTGTCCCTTCTCTTCCCCTGATGAGGAAGTGTAGACTGCAATGAAGTCTGTCCTCAGTCTCCCCCAGGCTGGACAGACCAAATGACCTCAGCCCCTCCTCATACGGCTTCTCCTCAAGGCCCTTCACTGTCCTTTGGATACTTTCTAATAGTTTAATGTCTTTCTTATGTTGTGGCACCCAAAACTGCCCCCAGCACTGGAGGTGAGGCTGCCCCAGCTCAGAGCAGAGCAGGACAATCCCCTCCCTTGCCAGGCTGGTGATGTTGTGCATGATACCCCCTAGGACAGGGCTGTCCCTCCTGGCTGCCAGGGCACTGCTGGCTCATGATCAACTCACCATTGAGCAGGACCCTCAGGTTCCTTTGTTGTCACTGCTCTCTAGCATCTCATTTCCCAATCTGTATATTCATCCAGGGATCCAGCAGTTTGCCTTGTTGGACTTCATATGATTGATGATTGCCCAGTCCTCTAATGAAGAATGAAAAGCCCATAAAATAAATTTTTAATTTAAAAACTGTTGTTTTTTTCATATATATAGATATAGATAAATACAGATATAGATGTAGATGATATAGGTATACATATATATAGATAGATTATATAGATCAGATATATATCAGGAGCATATTACATGATATTTTGACATGTTATAAAATCCCTTTATGCAGTCAGAGAGTGAAACAGATACCTCCCAGTGTAGTTAAGTTCAATTCTGTTCCTTCCCCTTATTCAATCATTTCTAATTACAATATTAAATAATGAAAATTAATTAATTAAAATATTTCAATCTTTTCATTCCAAACTTCCATATAATCATAGTTAACACTTCCATAACCCACGTGTGTGAAAAATGTTCACACTTTCATTTTTCACTTTATCATGAGTTTAATTGGATGGAGTCTCAAATGTGTTGTCCTCTACAATTTGCATGTTGAAATATGCTTGTTAAATAATAATAGATATAGCTTCCCATTAATCAAAAAGGAGTCATTGTTCCAGCCACACTGTCCATGCGCACCAATCACTATGTGAATACCTGAAGTGTCAGGGAAACATCAAAGATTCATGAAATACAACAAACCTGGCTGTTTATCTTCATTGTGTACCTGGAAATATGATTTTAGAACCTTTGTGATACAAGAAAAGGTTTCTATAGTTTTTCCAGTTTTTTCTAGTTTTTCCAGGAAACTAGAAAGAATTGATATATCTCTGGAAAAGGGAATAAGTAATTTTAAAAAATATTAGCAAACACTGAAATTACACCCATAACAGCAATAGATTTCTAAAAGATTTCTAAAAGAAGAGGTTTTATAAGATTTATGGTATACCTGAATACAAGATCTATTCAAGGCATATTATCCCATTGCTCTCTAAAAGTCTGAAAGACTGCTTTGAGTCTTTCTACAAGTGGAGAGAATAAAAAAAATATTATGAAACAAAAAAAAAAAAAAATAACCCACCAGAGCCAAAAAAAACCCACCAACAGAATGGACCACTTTTCTCTAGGAATTTCCTTTAGAATCCAGCACAAAACAAACCTGAAAATGTTAGCTCAGTTCAAGACAGAACTTATGCCTACCCAAAAGTATCATTTAGCTACATCAGAGCCACCAAGTAGAACAAGGCAATCTCATGTGCATACTCCAGAGTCATCATTAGTATTATTTTTCTTTTATTAAATGCTTGTCTGCAGTAAAATGTCACTTTGCTGAGAGGAATGCCAGCTTTTCCTAGGACTTGGTGTTTCAAAATGCCTGCAAGCAAAATCAAGTCAAAGAAAATAGGGAATGATGATCTTTTGTCTTGTGCCTCCAGCACAAGTTCTTGTCACAGACAGTGAGCTGGTAGGATTCCCATACACTAATTCCCTCAGAGATGGCTGCTGGATAATACACTCTTACAGGGCAGCATGTCAACAAACATTTTAACTCTCCTGGAAAAGTCATGGTGGTTGTGTGCTGCAAGACAGAAAATGCCAGTCTGGATCAACTGGGATGCACAACTTCAGACAATTTGTGTGAGGCAATTTTACATATTCCCCTAAATTTGTCCTGGTTGACAAACTTAATCTCTTTTTACAACAAGGTAACCCACCCAGCTGATCAATGGAGGCCAACTGATGTAATATTTTGGACGTTGGTAAGGCTTCTGGTACCGTCTCTCTCAGAATCCTTCTGGACAAAATGTCCAGCCCACAACTGGATTAACACATCCTGTGATGGGTGAGCAGCTGGCTCATGTGTAGGTCAAAAAGGATTGTAGTGAACGGGGTGACATCTGAATGGGGACCTGTCATTGGTGGGGTTCCACAGGGCCCCACCCTAGGGCCAATGGTCTTCAATACCTTTATAAATGACTCTGATGTCAGACTTGAGTAAAGGCTAAGTGTGTTGATGACACAAAATTGAGAGGAGCTCTTGACTCCCTCAGAGGCAGAGAATCCCTGCAGAAAGACCTAAACAAAGCAGAGGGCTGGGAAATCACTGACTATACAAAGTTTAACAAAGACACGTGCTGGACTCCGCACCTGGGATGGGTCAGTTCTGGACATACAGACAGGCTGGGGAATGAGATGCTGGAAAGTAGTGTGTGGAAGGGACATGGGGATACAGGTCAATGGAAAGTCTACAACTTTCTCATGAGGGGAAGTGGAGAAACAGGCACTTTTCTCTCTGGTGACCAGTGACAGGACCTGAGGGAATGGCATGAAACAGTGCTGGGGGCATTAGGTTGGATACCAGGGAAGGGATTTTCACCCTGAAGGTGTTTGGTCACTGCAACAGGTTTCCCAGGGAAGTGGTCAAGGCACTAAATCTGCCAGACTTCAACAGCAGTTCAAATAATGCTCTCAGGCACATGACATGATTTTCAGATTTGTCCTGTACAAGACCAGGAGCTGAACTCGGTGATTTTTGCAGGTCCCTTAAAATTCAGGATATTCTATGATTCTATGACTTTTTATACTCCTTCAGAATTTAATGTGGGAACTTTACTATTGGGAATAAAGTTGAAGTTCCAAAACTTGCTGCTTCCTCCTCCCAGTGGGAAGTCGGCCACAAAGGTGGGGCAATACACTCCTGTGAGAACTGTATTAAAAATGGGATATTAACTCAGATGAAAGAGACAAGGCAATTCAGTGCCTTGTCTGAGAGATCTGTGGAGTACCCAATACAGTTTAAAGCCTCTGTTCATTCTGTCCTCCCTTCATGAATTATGAATCCCAAGGGATATACGTGCACCCACTAACATATGAAGGGGCAACCTGTACCCTGCACCAACATCAGTGGATCTAGTTTTCTATGGGTTACCCCACAGAGACTAGTAAATATTTCTTCATATTGCAGTTTACTAAAAAACTTTTAAGATATTAACATCACCCCAAGGAAGTTATGATGTATGGAGAGAACACATACACATCTAGAGGGAAAATTGAACACTAAATTTGAAATTCTTATTGAAAACAGTCTTACAGTTGCTTTACCAGGATGAGTAGCAGATATAAATAATATTTTGATAACAAAATGTGGCATATATCCTTCCTTAACTAATATTATTCTGCATATCTGAGTAGCAGTTTTACAAGCTAAAAATTTGCTGTAAAATAATTTTTGTTGCAAAATCATGACCCCTCCTAGTAAAAAATTTACAAAATTCATAATAGCACTGCAGCAAGAGCTGTCAGGTCAGTTTGTTTACAGGCTCTGTGAAGCTCTTCTCAGGTCTGATTTGCAAATATCTGCAACTATATATAAATGTGCTTTAGGATTTTTTTTATTCCACTATAACACACCTATACTAGATTAAACACATTGAATTGATATACCTGGAACTTTCTATTAGAGGGAATGCTCCAGAAAATAAGAAAATAAGGTTTCTGTGTTCAGAGAAGGATGGTGTTCTTGCATTTTGGTTTGAATGTTTTTTACTTCTGACTACCAGAAAAGACACAAATATATTTAAAGAAAATTTTCTTCTAAGGAAAAGGCATCAACTTGAAAAATCTAAAAAAATTTCTGAAAGCTCTTACTGTAGGGAAAAAAAAAATCTCAGTGTGAGTTATACTATTACAACAACAAGTATTAGGAAATCTATAGCAAGATTATTTTAATTTCCATGTTAGTTTGAGAGATATTACTGATGCTTAAAGAGGCTGCTTGGAACAGAGGCTAGACAGTGTTAAAAGAATAAAGTAGATGTTTATTAAAAGCCTTCCAAGGATACACCTTGGACAGTACAAGAGCCTGGCTGTGGCTCTGCCCAAGATGGACACAACATGGATGACTGGTCATGAGTTTTCACACTTTTTTAAGTTTTTGTCCATTCACATATTGAGTTTAATTGTCCAGTTTGAGCTCCAGGTTAGGAAGTCCCATCCTCCCAGATTGCTCTCCTCAATTCACTGCTGCTTATGCTTTTTGGGCCCGAAGCTGCAAAGGTGTCCTTGGTTCTGAGGCTGGAAAAGGATTGTTTGGTCTGATTACCCTGTGAGGAGAACTTGCTAACACTTCATATAAAGTTCAGAGTTACCTACTAATGCAGTACAGGATCTGGAAAATGTGAAAGCTAAAGCTTAACTGACTGGGTTAAGGTCCATGCTGTTGCTGGCTATACTGACTACCACTGGTACACTTCCAAAATGTCTAGGGCAAGCAGAGCCTAGACACAAACACATAACATTCCATGCATTTCCAGCAAAAACATGGGGAGACAAACTGCTTTTGGACACTCCATTCAAACATCATCTCAAAAATATCCTAGCAATGCTGTGGTGCTGTCTCAGAGATGCAAACAAGAAGGAGATCCATCTGCTTCTAAATTTTGAGGCATGATTTACCACATCACTTTTTGTGTGCATTAAGTCTGGATTCTGGAATTTAAAACATGTGTTTCTACACAGTAACTGTGACAGCAAGAAAAATATTTTTTTAAAAGGAACTTGTGAATGTCATAACACCACAATTGTTATTGTATTGTAATATTGTTGTGCTATTGTACATGCTGCTGGCAGAGAGGAGGCTGGAATGGCCTCTGTCTTGGACAGCCACAGGGGCTGCTGTCAGCAACATGCCAGCTGACAGGTTTTAGTTGCAGCAGTGCCTGGAGACCTCCCCATGGAGGTCACTGTTCATTGCCTTACTGATTGTATTTCATTTGATTACTAAGGCCCACTTTCTCTTCATTGTCTCCTGTTGTCTAGCCCACTTATACACCCTGGTGTGGGCTGCATATAGCACTTGCCTGGAAGCCTTCAAGGCCGGGTTGAATGGAAGGGCAGCCTGGTCTAGTGGAAGGTGTCCCTGCCTATGGCAAGAGGATTAGAAACAGGTGATTTTTAGGTGTTTTCCAGCTCAAGCCATTCTATGACTGTGATTCTCACAGCACCCACACAGCAAAAAGCCTCTTGAATGTCAAGGGGAAGTCAAACCAGAGGGACTCTGAGAAAAAAGGTGTGGTTCAAGTGCACCAGTAAATAAATGTAAAACACTGAAACACCTTATGAAGAGCACAGAGCTGCTCATTGCTGCTGGCCTGGCACGGTGGGACCACAGGCTTCCACAGTGGGTAGGGCCCCACACTGCAGCCTGACAGCAGTCCCTGATGGCCAGCCCAGCCCACCTAGGACATCATGGCCCAGGCCAAGCTCCCCAGCATGGCCTGACCCAGGGCTGGGGGGAGCCCAGCTGCCAGTCCACCCTGTGTCTCATGGCCTGGACCTGTATGCCCACAGTATGTCCTGCCTGGCAAGCCCCTTGGGTGGTCAGCTGCCTGGACCTACCCCCTCCCAGTTCCAGACACAAGGATCCAAACACAAAGAAAACTGATAATAAACTTAGACTTTTTAGTCCTCTCTAGTTTTTTGTACACCCATGTGTTTGGAAAGTTTTGCCTGCTATCCATAAAATCATCATTACAGTATACATCAAGCAGCTTTTCCAAAGAGTTAAGCATTCACACTCCTTTATGATAACAATCACATATAGTTGGAAAATTAAGACACTTTTTTATTCAATTCTTCAGCTTTGTAGTCTTCCACTGTATGTGTGCCAATATGGTAACTTACCCTCTCAACCTTTTTAGCCAAGTCATGCCACACAGGAAAGAGCATCTGAAACGTCCATTGAAGAGCTGGAAATTGAATACAGGCAGCAAACAACAATGATGACAAATTTGTCTTTTTGTTTATAAGTTGTAGTATACTGTTGTTTTCAAATACACATTTCAGTGCTGAATATATTAACATTTACTTAAGCAGGAGTCAGAAGTGAAAATCATTAGTACCCTCTACTGGTTTACTTTATAGCAGCAGGTAATCTGTCTGTCCTTGTCCTAGTGGCTTCTGTACAACTCATCTTCTTAATAGGATCTATGGCTAATTAAGAGAGATAATTATTCCTGAATAATTTACAGGAAAAAAAAAAAAATAGGTGGAATTATAAAAATAAATTAAAAGTTGGGCACAGTCTGATAGGTGGATTACTCAAAGCAAAGCCCAGCCTGGAGTCTGTTGCAAAGTCATACCAATCCAGCTGGTCATACCAAGAGAAAAGCTGACCACAGTCTCTCTGCTGCTTTAGAGGAATAATGTGGCTGGACTTTTAAACTCCCTGCTATCCAGCCTTAAAAAAACATTTAAACACTACGATCATTGTGATTTTCCCATTGACTGTCCATTAGCTTTGCTTGCTTTCTACAAAAACCAGTCTTGACCACGTAGAGATAAGGCTATCGATGCAATAGATAGAGGTGTGCAGAAAGCAGAGCCCCTAAAGTCACTGCTTGTATTGTAAAAACTACCTGCCAGCCAGCCAACTCACACCAAACCTTCTGGGTGAACACATTTTCCAGCTCAATCCCTGCTTCAAGGCCCTAAATTAAAGAGTAGTGGCCTTTATTCTGTGGGCCAGGGTGCTGCATCAAGGTACAGAGAAGCACCTTTGAATCAGAATGTCACAACAGGAAATAAAGGACTGAAGAGAGCAGTGCTAAAAGCTGGTGGGGAAGATACACTGAGCATTTTGTGCTACATTTTCACAGGCTGGAGCATAAGCAATCTCTGTTCTCTCCATTATTGACTACAGAGGAAAAGAGTTTTCCAACTAACTAAATTACTTCTGGATGGTTTAACATATCTGTGATGATAATCAAAAGGAAAGATTACACAACAGCCATCACTCCGTAACAAGAAATCACAACTTGTTATGATCCACTGAGCTCCTTTGAAATTTCCTGCTTGAGCCTTTTTCTAAGATGTCATTCACTCCTGGGAATGCAAGCAAGCCAGATCAACAAAAGATTAAGTGATTGAGAACGAACACAGAAAAAAAAAATTTAACTCCTAACATCCTTCAGCCTTCAGAGGTAGGTAGAGTAATTTTTTCACACAAGTGTTTAGAGAGGGTACAGAGAGGAGAATGAGAATGATCCAGTTTATTTAATATCTTAGCAAAAAGCTAGTGTGCAGTACCTGCTGCTGACAAAGTGCAGGGTAATGTCATAGGAAATACTAATATGAAACAATATTTTTAGCTTGTTGAGATCTTTCCATTTCCAAAGTAAGGCAGCAAAATTTTTAGTTTGTTAGAGAAACAGGCTTTAGGAGACAAGAAGTGCATTACAGTCCAGGCAAGAGGAGATGCCTTCTATCTTTCTAGTCTGTGCATTTTATTTTAGAAACAAACCTTAAGCCTGAGTAGATCACAGATGTATTTCTGTTTTATTGTTATGATTGTGTATTATTTATGTTAATGACAAAAGTACCTAAAGTTTCCAAAGATAGTCAGCACACATATTTCTAGATACTGGGTAAGCACATTTAACCTAAGGCAAACTGACAAGCCTTAATAATTCATGATGAGTTCATATTTTGATACAAAAATAGTATCAATATCCACTGTTTCAGAAATATCAGAGGATGCTTTTAGCAAAACTCTGAACTACACCCTAATCTTGTGCTAAACTGGTCTCTTAGTCAAGAGCTACTCTCCCTGCCTCAGATGGAATTGCATTATCTAGGTACTGGAGGGTAGACAGACATGAAGAAGGAATTCTATATTGGATGTGTGCTTGTCTATTCAGACACCCCACAATCTAATGAGAGCTGAACTGCAAAGTTTTACTTAAGAGTAAGCAGGGGAAAAGAGATCTGAATGTAACTTGAAACAAGGAATTATTTTTTTTTAGTAGAGAACACATCTTTCATTAACCTGTTATGACCTAAGACTCTTTCTGAATACAATTTACATCTGCATATTTAGTTTGCTTCTGTGAGTCTGCAACTGCATTTCACATCATTTTGAAGTCCATGAAATAGATCAATAAAATAAATTATTTTCTGAACGTCAAGAACTATAGTGACAGCTCTGTCATCTAAAAAGCTGTGGTCACTATTTAAGAATGCAAAATTCTGCCTGTTTTTTACAAGTATTAAAGAAACTGTTTTCTTAGGGATTTTGCAGTGGTGACCATGGCTTCCTTTATCATCTATTATGCATGTGATTAAGTGCCTTGCTTACTGGTAAGTTACAGAAGGTGAAAAAATGAGAGAAAACAGATACAAAAACATGATTGGGGACAGATTTTGAGCTTGCAGCATGAGTTACAGAAAGTAATTTTAAGTTGTGGAATACTATTCTCATTTAAACATTAGATTTAAAGAATCCCAATTTAAAGAAATTCCAGTTTTAAATTCTTCCAACCTGCAGAGACATGTCTCATCTTCAGGAATATCTTCCAGTCATTACAACTGAAAAAATGTAATTAGAGGTATAAAATCCATAAAACTCATCAGCGAGGGGACTCCACCATTTGCAAGCCTTGCTATACCCACTAAACCACCTCCTCATCAAGTAAAATTTCAGCATGCCAAAACAAGTGGCTATGCATGATACCACCTACAACCTAATGTCATTGTTCTAACAGGCATCTTAATTCATGATGAACACTACAGGTGTTCCTCCACTGTGCTTATTTTGATATAAAGCTGTTTTTAGGGTGTGAATCTGAATTCAACCTTCTACAAAAGGCTGAGATTGACAAGACTTTTTGGAAGGAAGCTCTCCCTGCCACAATCCAGCAGGCCAGAGCATAAATCTGATCCAACTATTGGCCTGGTTTGGATCAAGATCTTGTATAAGTTTTCCACACCTCTGGACTGTGCCTGAATTTCACAGTAATATGGACTTCTTGTTTCTCTATTTCCCTGTTTCTCCACCTGAGGTTATTTTGCTTCACACAGCTAATGAGAATTTCCTAGGAAAATTGGTAGGAAGAGGAAGAGATAATACAGCTGTTAGAGCACTCATTAAGTTAGTCTAACCCTCAGCTCCATAAAATATTCATAGAAAATTAAATAACTTCACAGAAGGAAAAACACAAGCCTGGAATATCTAATAAAAGTGTGCTTTATTAGATCTCTTCTCCAGATCAGAAAATAAAGGCACTTTAGAATCTAGCCCATTAAATGTTCTATCCACTAGTTTAAACAAAATAACTTACGTATTTTGGTTTTTTTCTCATTACATGGGATTGACCCCAGCTTTAGGATAGGGTTTACCACTGAGTAGCATTAGATGTTTCCTTCTATTTTGGGCTTAACTAGCTAATTAACTGTGTAGAACAGGAATCACACTTTTATTCGCCTCCTTGGCATTCTCTGCTGATTAGGTAAGACAGCTCTTTACTTATATCGCTGGAGACTTGTCCAGGTACTGGGAATTGTGTCTAAATAACATGTAAAGACTTAATGATCTTAACGTCAGTGTCATAACTCAAATTATAATTATAAAAATAACATAAAAATTGTAATTAAAATAAATTTTAATTCCTGAACATATTCAGTTGGAAAATATTTGTAGGTCAAATATGTTTCAGCACAGTATTTAAGAAGATTATGTGAGATCAAATCAAGGAAGAGTAAATATCACAGCAGTCAAAATTTTTTATAGTTCTGCACAAATGAAGAAGTTGCATCCCACGTTGCTAAAATAGTTGTAATTAACCTTGAATCCAAATTTTAAAAAGGTGACCATTTAATTTATGTAGCTTTTCATATGCAAAATATTGTGCAAACCCTTTATGATGAGGTGCAAATTTGGAATCAGGCCTTTAGGCAAAGTCCTGAAGAGAGGTACATTTCAGTTTATATAAAAATGAATTTGAGGTAGAACTGAACAAATTCAATGTGAGACTACCATCCAAGCTGCTTAGTTAAAACTTAGTTAAAACTGTAAAACTTGTGGATTCAGTTATACATCTTCTTGCACACCAGAGTAGGAATTTCACACTCAAAGGTTCTCCCATTTTTGTCATGATAGCAGTTAAGAATGAACTTGCCTAGAAAAACAGATTTAGAAAGTGTGCGAACCTTTTGTTGACAGGCTGTATTCTGTTTGATAAACAAATCAAAGGTTATATACCCCAGTGATCCCACTTCACACACCATGTTGAGAGAACAAACCACCCTATAGTCCCAATATAAAGGATCCACACTGCATTACAAATATTTGAGATATGTGATTATTCTGACTCAAGCCATTTTTTATGGGTGCAAAAGGCAAATTGTTTGTGAGAGAAGGACTGGGGACAATATCATTGAGAATCAATCAAGAGAATTTGTCACCTGACTGTGGTGATCGCAAACCAGATCTGAGGAGCTTAAATCCAAGGTTCAGAACCAATGACAGAGAAGGGCACTTGGCTAGAGGAAATATTTGAGGCAGAAAATGAGAACATGAAGAAACGTGCGAACAGTTTAAATGCCTCTGTTCAAATAAGAAGCAGTGCAGCACAAGTTCAGCTGTTAAACCACTGCTTTTGCATAACATGAAGAATTCAGACAGCAGCTCACTGACACCCTGCCAGCACCAGCTGGGCATAAAAGCAGAAAGAAAATGAGTGATTGCACAACTGCAATCTTACTGAAACATAAGAGGGCAGCCTCTATGGCTACCTGGCAGCAAAGTTGCACAAAAGCAGGTAGAATTCTGAAAAACTGATAATTTAGGACCTGAGCATTCAGTATCTGGCTAGAAGATTGAGTTAAAAATAAATAAATACAATAAAAAGTAAAATCTTGTAGAACACATTTAATCTGCATTTCAGGTATTGGTGATAAGGTTTGGAAAAACCAGCTAATTACCCTGTATAAAGTGCATGTTTTGACTTTGCATGTTGCAGGAGCTGGTTGCATGTACTGACTTTGGAAACAGTCCTTTCATTCCACTAGGCCCCACAGAGACATCTAGCTGCATGCATCGGCATTCATTCCTCTCTAAGCATTACTAAATCCAGGGAATTATACTTGCATGCTCAATAAAGGGCTGAACATGTTCCATAAAGAGCATAGTGAAGAGATAGAATAGTGAATAGTGAAGATAGAATGAGTTCTCATGCAGGTGGCATTACCTATATTACTTGCACAGTACAAGTGGCAGTGACAGGTAGGGTACAAAGAAATTGACTTGGTATCCAGGATAAACACCACATCTTTTTACTTGCAAATTGAAAGTGTTAGATATGGGAATCAGGAGTAAACAAGAAATTTCAGCTGTGTTTTTTAGGAGTAGATTTGTTCTTTAGTTTTATTTTTTTTCAATATTTTCTTCTCTCATATATCTAGCCTGCCTTAAATGCACAAAATATATCTGCATAAGAAAGATCTCCAATAGGAGATGTCGCTTTGCACCTGATTATTTTTTCTCATGTCTGCAATTTTCTGATCACTTTGAGGCATTTTGGCAAGCAAAAGTGAGAACAGTAAAACTTTCTACATTCTATGTAGCATTTAAAATAGAAAGGTCTGGAGTCTTTCTCAGGCTGGTTTTCATCTTTCTCTTCTGATGTTCTGCCTCAAAGAGATGTTCTGCCTAGGTCTTACTCAGTCACATTAATTCAAAATTCATTCTCTCCCTATGGGAGATTTTCCAACCCCTGATCATGTGTTTTTTGCTTTAGGTCAACAAGCAGGCTTGACAGAGTTGAAAGGTCAGTGTCATCCTTGGCATATACAGTCACTGCACCAGCACATCTGCCAGTGTTGACAACAGCACTTAGACGAGCTAAACTTGTCTACAAGACCTTTTTGACAAATCATCCCAAGAGCTGCCATCTTGTCAAGACAACCTTTTGCAATATTTAATAAACCAAGCCTTCGTTTCCATAATATGGAGAAAAGCTAATCAGTTAATCCTCACTCATGGAGATATTCTATGCCTCCTTACACTAATGTGAGAAACTCAAGGCAAAAAATTTTCCATTTATGGGGTAATGTAAGCATAATGGAATGGATCACCAAACATTTCATTTTCCTTTCTCATAACACTCAATTACAGCCATAAGGCTTGCAAGGTCCATGCATGCAAACCTCATTGAACAAGGCCAAGTGTAGGATACTGCACTTGGTTGGGGCAATTCTCAGCACAAAGGGAAGAAGGGAAGAAAGGGTGGAGAAAGGATTGAGAGCAGCCCTGTGAGAAGGCCCTGGGGGTGCTGGTGGGTGAGAGGTTGGACATGACCCAGCCATGGGCACTCCCAGCCCAGAGAGCCAAACGTGTCCTGGGCTGCATCCAAAGCAGTGTGGGCAGCAGGGGAGGGAGGGGATTCTGTCCCTCTGCTCTGCTCTGGTGAGAGCCCACCTGGAACCCTGCATCCAGCTCTGGGGTACCAGCATAGGAGAGACGTGGAACTGTTGGAGTGAGTCCAGAGGAAGGACACAAAAGAGATCAGAGGAAGCACCCCTCCCATGGAGACCTGCTGGAAGAGAGATGAGGTTGTTCAGCCAGAAGAAAGGAAGACTCCTGGGAAAGACAGCAGCCTTTCAGTACCTAAAAGGGGTCTATAAGAGAGCTGGAGTAGGGTGTTTTATAAAGGCATGGAGCAAAACAACAAAGCATAATGACTTGAAACTGAAAGAAATTAAATTTAGCTCAAATGTTAGGAAGCAATTATTTACTGTGAGAGTGGTGAAACACTAGCACAGGTTACCCAGGAAAGCTGTCCCCTGCTCATGGCAGGAGGGTTGAACTAGATGATCTTTAAGGTCCATTTCAACCCAAAATATTCTATAATTTTATAGTCAGGAATGAAAAAAGGGACTGAGTCAATCTGATATTTTATCTTCTTTTAAGCAGCCAGACTTCTAACTATAAAAAAAACAATACTGCTAGCAGCAGTGTGGTCAGGAGCAACAAGACTTTGTCAGGCATCCAGCACCCACCCAGTCTTGGAAGATGATGGCAGGCCATTAACTTGGCAGCTCTGCACTCTTCTGCCCACCCTCTGGCAGGCATTTCCTCCATGACGGTGCTAAACCCAGTTGCTGTCATAATGACAAACTGGTCTTTATTCCCTTACCATGTCAGCTAACAAATCACAGAATGAAACTTTGGTAGCTGAAGTCTCCAAACCCAAAGAGTAATTATCATATTTTTCACAGAATGAGCTGTCAGAGCATTACCAACCCAGATGCTACTGGATTCCAAATTGCTTAGTGTATAATCTAAACTATATTGTTTGTGAAATACCTGCAGTACATTCTGCAGTACCTGTATTACATATGACAGCATAACATTCGTCATGGACTGTAGAGCTCCAGGTTTGCTGAGGTTTAAATTTTGTATACATGATAAGTTCTTTGCCAAAACAGAAACACAGTCAAATGTGGAGCTGTTTTGGAATGCTTTTGCTGTTTTTCTTGAGGAAATACAAATGGGTGTTGCAGACCAAAATACCTCTTAATGCAAGATGGATTGAGTAATCAAAGCAGTAGCACCTGGGTCCAGAACAGGCAGCTGGTCAGAGCATCTACGTGGACTTGGCAGGACAGGGTATGAATTCCTGGCCTTGGTCAAGAAGAGCAGGGTAACACCTGGGTTTCTCATATGCTACATTAGTCCTCTCTTTCAGACATCTTTTCTTCTATTTTTCTGCAGAAAAATAAATCTTGGAAGACCAAGTTTTTATTTCAGTGTAAATTGTCTATAATCCCAGATTTCAAGATTTTATGGAGTAAGAAAACTCTTTACTCTCTAGGTTTTGTAGAAGATGATATACTTTCCCTGGGGTAGTATGAAAGTGTTTCAGTCTTAGGGGGAAAAAAAAATGGTTTGGGATGTTTTGTAGGATCAAAATATTGTTTTATATTGGCTAGAGAACTCCCTGATTTATTTGTCTTAATTTCCTTAATTTCACACTGATTAGTCAGTCTTTTCAATGCTTCATCTCAAGACTGGAGTTTAGAGAATAATTTGTAGTTCCTTTCAAGGTGGCAAGTGTCCCAAGGAGTGATAGTTGACTTCACTGGAAATAAAATAATTTTAATTATTCAAAACAATTCCACTCAGTTTCAACCACTCCAGATTTTCAAACTGTTCCATAGACATGCTTTTTTATGCAGAAAGTAAATATATTATTTGTATGTGCATAACTTTGGCTCAGAGTACAAACCCCAGGGATAGGACGTAGATCTGAATACACAGGTTACAAAAAATAATTTAATTTCTAAGCTTTTAAGGCTGTATTAGCTCCATATTAATTTTTTCTGCACTTCTGCTTCTCCAGATGTGGAAGCATAGGAAACACTCCAGGAGGAGTTTTGATGCCACCTGTCAGTATTAAGTGCTTTGAGCTGCAGCCACAAACTCTACTCCACAGGTAAAAGTCTGAAAACCTCTGTTTGTGGGTTTCAGGCACAAGAAAAAGTGGGTTTAGACTGGACAGTGCCAAGATATTCTGCAGTATACATTTCTGCTAAGGCTCAGCACAGCACAAGAAATGAAACCCAAGCAAGATAATATGTAGGGTGAACACAGTGAGATGTAAGAGATGCAACTGTCAGCTGCTTAATGAGGTTGTTCCATGTACACTGATATGAAGGAATAAAACTCTATCTGAGCAGAACAGGCAGACTGCACACCAAATACTTGGCTGCATAATCAGCTGTCTTGGTAGTCTAGTGGCCAGAAGTCAAATCCCAAAATAAAATATGAGTAGAATATTACCAACAGATCACTAATGTTCAAGCATCAAATAATGGAAACTGAGGACTGTTTGGAAATGCAATATACTTAAAGACAGAAGATCACAGACTCATTCACAAACCATGGAAGAATGGCAGGCTATATCTGCAGCTGTGCTGCATGTATCTACAGGCCTATCTTATAGTGAAGAACTATTCAAATATTTCAGTTCTCCCAAGAACACTGGTATTTGTGCTGTATAGTGTGATAAAAGCTTCATTTCTTACATGGGGAATAGACAATTTTTTACAAATTCTATGGATGCTAACTCTGAAGCAGGCAGCATAGTGCCTGTGGAAATTGCAGGCCACATAGCTTTCTCGGTCTTGCCTGAGAAAGTGGCCTGAGAAATCATGTGGAGGAATTAAAACAATCCTCAGAGACAGAAAACAGCCTTGCAGGTGCTGTTTGTCTGTTCCTTGTTTTCTGGCAAGAGAAAGTTGAGGGGTGGTGAGCCCCACTGACCAATGATGGTGATGTGTTAGTTTACTAGCCAGTAAGAGTTTCTTTTCTGTACCTTTTCACGTATCGGTCTGTAAAAAAGACCTGAAGCAATAAACTGAGAGAAATTCTCCTGATCGACTCCCTAGAGAGTCTGTGTCGTTCTTCTCACCGTTCCTAATAGAGTGACAAAATTCCAAATATACCGAACAGATTTCTAGGAAAACATTTCCCTGATAGCAATTCATTTGCCCATTCTGAACTGTGAGATTTGAATTCAAAAGTTTTTCTGCTCTGTCCAGCAGAGAAATAGACAGACCTTTCCAAACTTTTATTTAAAAAAGAATAAGAACATCTCACATTCCAGCATCTAGAGCAATCATGTGTCCTTTAGGATACTCCCATTTAAATTTGGTTATCTTTGCTGGTTTCAGCTGGGGTACAGTTAATTTTCTGCTGAGTGGCTAGCACGGGGTTGGTTTGGATTTGTGTTGAACACAGGGTTGATAACACAGAGATGTTTTTGTTATTGCTGAGCAGGGCTCACACAGAGCCAAGGCCTTTTCTGCTTTTCACACTGCTATGCTGGGGAGGAAGTTGGAGTGCAAAGGAGGCTGAGAGGAGACGCAGCCAGGACAGGTGACCCCAGATGACCAAGGGGATATTCTAGATCACAGGGCATCATGTGCAGGATATGAGTGGGCGAAGAAGGAGAAAGGGGTGGACATTTGGTGTGATGGTGTTTATCTTCCCAAGTAGCCATTACATGTGATGGAGCCTTGCTTTCCTGGAGATGGCTGAACACCTCCCAACCCACAGGAAGCAGGGAATTAATTCCCTGTTTTGCTTTCATTGTGTGCACAGCTTTTGCTTCCTGTATATAAGTGTATTTATCTCAGCCCGTGAGTTTTCTGTCCTTTACCCTTCTGATTCTCTCCCCAGCCTTGCTTGTGGGTGAGTGAGTGAGTGAGTGAGTGAGTGAGTGAGTGAGTGAGTGAGTGAGTGACTGAGTGACTGACTGACTGACTGGATGGGGCTGGGTTGCTGGCTGGGGTTAAATCATGGCTACTTCAAATTTTCTCACATACTTTCTATCATGGAGTGAGTTTCATTTAATATTTTCTTGTTAGAAGCACTTCAGTTTCTTCAGAGAGTTATTTAATTGAGGTGAGAGTTGAACTTGAATGCTGCATATAAAATACTGTTGCCTCTTTTTTTGTGATTTTAATACAAGACTACGTTCAATGGACTTCCTTTCTGAAAGTGTAGTCACACCTGCTAAAGCCCCATGAAAATGCATTTTGTCAAAAATACTCATAACCAACTCACACTTTCACTAATGTGTGCCTCACAAAGGTGTCTGAGATGCACAGTGGGAGCAAGACTTGACATGGAGAGACAATAATGGAGGAAAAAGAGACTCCAAGATATTCAGCAAGGTATTCTGATTCCTTTAAAGCAATTCCGTCTTTTCTATTTTCCACTTAAAAGATGGGGTCAAAAATATGGAGACATTTCTCCCTTCAGTATCTTGCAGACATACTTAGGTTTTTCTGATTGCTTCTTCTTCAAGAGGTAAAGAAATATGGAAGGGTCCTCTGGGAATGAGTCTCTCTATTCCCTAATGAAAGATAACTATATGAAGGTTTTCACTTACAGAGAGGCTTATATAAGGTATTTCACGGTGATTTTGAAAAGTCATGCTAAGAAATAACAATCCATGTGGTATTGGAGACCCACAGCCCCAGAAAAGAAGCAAAAAGGGATTCCCACAGGTTTTTTCCTGATTAGGGTCAAAACCCTAGAAATAAGTTAGTTATCTAAATCTCTTACACACACTGCTGAAGTGCAGATGATTTCCTTAGAAATAGTCCATGCTCATTCCCTCAAGTCTTCTTCAAGCTCTAAATTTAGAATCTTTTGCAACTGTAATACCATCTTTAAATAAAACTGGAAATCCCAAAAAGAAAATTTGAGGGCCAGGAGAGGGAGCTTTAGCATACGTCAAACAGCTCATAAGAGACATCAGGAACAAATGTGTGATTATGCTGGAATTTACAACAAAATATTCCCAAAATGAAAAAAAGTGTTTTCGAGGGACTATAAAAAGGGTCATAAAAGGCCAGTAAAAGTTCTTCATTCTTTAGAGATGCCTGTGATTTTGTATTTTCCAATAAAACTGTGTTGACCAGTACTTTTGTCAGAAAACATGCATCAAAAATTAGTGCATGGAAAATATTCTCCTATTTTTTCCTCCTCAGGATTCAAATTCCTGCACTTAAATTTTATTTTTTCAGTTTATTTTAAGGCTGTTTTAAGGCTGATTCTAGAAAGTCTATTTTGGCTGAAAGACATCTGTTTCCATACCCTATGGATGATTCTGACTGTAAAAAGAAAAGAGACTGAAGTGAGAGAGACATTTCATTCTTGACTGCACAAATAAGAAAATAGGGCAAATAGGACAAGAGACTTGCGTGGATGAGCAAGGAACTCCAGTCACTACTCAGGCATTAAGCAGCAAATACACAGGGAATGGACACACTCAGGCCACTTGGCATGAATGTAGAGAATGCGCAAAGTGGAAATGAGACAAGGAATGTGGAATTTAATCTAGCCAAGGATGTCAAAGGCGACAAGGAACACATCAAACACATCAGCAGCAAAAGGAAAATAAAAGATAATGTGAGCCCATTACTAAATGGAAAGGGAACCCTGGTATCAGAGGACACAGAGAAGGCAAAGCTCCTAAATGCCTTCTTTGCCTCACTGACAGGAAGGAAGGAAGTGCAGAAATGTGGAAGGGAAGGAGGAAGGAAGGGAGGAAGGGAGGAAGTGGCGGAAGGAAGTGGCGGAAGGAAGGAAGTGGCGGAAGGAAGGAAGGAAGGAAGTGGCGGAAGGGAGGAAGTGGCGGAAGGGAGGAAGTGGCGGAAGGGAGGAAGGGAGGAAGGGAGGAAGGGAGGAAGGGAGGAAGGGAGGAAGGGAGGAAGGGAGGAAGGGAGGAAGGGAGGAAGGGAGGAAGGGAGGAAGGGAGGAAGGGAGGAAGGGAGGAAGGAAGGAAGGAAGGAAGGAAGGAAGGAAGGAAGGAAGGAAGGAAGGAAGGAAGGAAGGAAGGAAGGAAGGAAGGAAGGAAGGAAGGAAGGAAGGAAGGAAGGAAGGAAGGAAGGAAGGAAGGAAGGAAGGAAGGAAGGAAGGAAGGAAGGAAGGAAGGAAGGAAGGAAGGAAGGAAGGAAGGAAGGAAGGAAGGAAGGAAGGAAGGAAGGAAGGAAGGAAGGAAGGAAGGAAGGAAGGAAGGAAGGAAGGAAGGAAGGAAGGAAGGAAGGAAGGAAGGAAGGAGAGTTGCCTAAGGCGTGCAAGAAAGCAAATGGCACCCTTGTCTTCAAAAATTACAAGAAGGAGCCACAGATACTACCAGTCAGTCAGTCTCACTTCAGCCCCTAGAAAGGAGGCAGAGCACCTCATTCTGGAGGCCGTCTCTGTCCACATGGGTGACAAGAAGGTGATCAGTAGCAATCAGCATGGATTCACCAAAGGTAAGTCATGTTTGACTAACCTGATTGTCTTCTAAATGAAACAGCTACTCGGGTGGATGAGCCTGGGTGTGGAGAGCCTTGGATATTGTCTACCTTGACTTCAGTAAGGCTTTCAACACTGTCTCCCACAACATCCTCAGAGGTACACTCAGGAAGTTTTGGCTGGATGAGTGGACAGGGAAGTGGATGGCAGATCACAGAGGGTTGTAACTAGTGTCACAGGATCTAGTTAGAGGTCTGTCATTAGTGGTGTCCCCCAGGGTTCCATAGTGGGATCCATTCATTGTTTACTTATTCTTCAGTGACTTGGATGAAGGGACAGAGTAACATCTCAGCAAGTATCCTGTTGACACAAAGCTGGGAGCAGTAGCAGATATCCCAGAGGGCTGTGCAGCCCTTCAGAGGGACCTTGACAGGGAGGGAGATGGGCAGAGAGGAATTATTTGAAACTCAACAAAGGTAAAAGCAGGGTCCTGCACCTGGGGGGGAACAACCCCAGGCACTATCAGAGGCTGGGGTGACCTGCTGGGAAGCAGCTCTGTGGAGAAGGACCTGGGGTCCTGCTGGACAACAAGCTGTCCAAGAGCCAGCAGTGTGTCCTGGGGGCCAAGAAGGCCAATGGTGGCCTGGGGTCCATTGCCAGGAGATCAAGGGAGGTGATCCTGACCCTCTACTTAGCCCTGGTGAAGCCCACCTGGAGTGCTGTTGTACTCCAATTCTGGCCTTCTCAGTACAAGAGAGAGATGTGGAGCTTCTGGAGGGGGTCCAGTGCAGGGCTACAAGGATAAATGATTAAATTAGGGAGCATGTCTCTTTTGAGGAAAGATGGAGAGAGCTGGGCCTGTTCAGCTGTGAGAAAAGACAACTGAGAGGAGACCTGATCAATGTTAGTATCTGAAGGAAGGATGCCAAGAGAATGGAGGTGCCAAGAGAATGGAGCCAGGCTCTGCCCAGTGGTGCTGAGCAATAGGATGAGAGAGAGTGGGCAGAAACTGATGCACAGGAAGTTCTATCTGAAACATGGAAGAGCGTTACTGCTTGTTACCAAGTACCAGAAAAGATTGTCCAGAGAGGGTGTGGAGTCTCCCTTACTGGAGATGTTCAAGAACCATCTGGACACAGTCCTGTGCCACGTGCTCTAGGATGACTCTGCTTGAGCATGGAGATTGGATCAGATCTGTGGTCCCTTTCAATGTGACCCATTCTGTGATTGTTGTAATCTCAACAAAACCCAGTTCCAGGATATCAGGTTGAAAGCCAAAGGTGATATGAGACCAAACCATGAGAACCAATGGTATTTCCAAGTGAAGGGAAGTGTTCAACAACAATGTGCCTAAGGAAATTCACAATGGGGAAAAAAAAGGTAGATGTGTTTTTCATAATTATTAAAGTTAAAACACTAATTAGAAGTCTTTCAAATTTTCTTACTAATAGGAGTATTAAGAATTAAGGTTGATCTCCTGTTTTTTTCCTTCTGATGAGAGATAAATGCTGACTGCTTTTCTCAAGGTCTTACTTAGCTGCCAGAAATGAAATTCATGGAAAGTATTCATACACACATTACGGATATGAAAGCAGGCCCTGCTAACAACTCCTTGGAGGAGGTGTCTCCAGAGACCTAAGTGATCATGATCTATCCCTTACATATATATCTGGCTGACATTGTGCTCATAGATGGCAGTGGTGGGATAGATGTTGCTGGGGAAGCTGGCCAGTTACAATACAATCAGCGAGAAAAACACTTGATCTTGCAGATGTCAATTGCAAGAGAAACTAGATCAAGCCCAAAATGCAGGATTTTTCTTAATCACTTCACAAACCAGCTCCAACTGCTTTCCAAACTCATGGGCCTCCAGAAAGAGACACTAATCAAAATTACACTTCTGGCTTGAATGGTTAGAAAGACAGGATGCTCATCTTCTGGGGGGAAAAAAAAAGGCAAACCACCTCCCTCTAGATTTGTATGTGTTCTCAGAAAAATACCATCAAATTCACTCAGCAGAAAGGAATAAACCAGTTTTGTTGTTTCTCACAGCTACTGTAAAATCTTATTCCTCTAGAAACCAGACGCAAAATAACCAATACAAAAAACCGCTGCAGTCTGGAAAATACTGTAGGTTGATGGTTTGGTGGGACATTTATACACAGGTGTATCATTTCTTGTTCAAGGATAAAACAGGCAGTAAAGAAGTACAGTTTGAAAAGCTTGCAAATGACTGTGTAATGCACTGGTCACTCTGGAAGACATTATGTTTGGGCCTGGAAAAATCTCAAACATCCCAATGTCATTCTTACTGTCAGTCAAATTACCACTCTCTATATGCAGACAGCAAGAGCTATTTACTCTGTTTAATTGTGTAGTTAATACCATATGAAAAGCATCAAATCTAACTTGGAAAACAGATGGAAAATATTTATATGCTTTGTATTTATCATTTATATCAGTGGCTGACTGTTTCATGATTTTATGATAACATACTAAAATAATAACTATGATAAATGTAAGTCTTACTGTTAGCACTACTATTAGCAGTGTCAGAGAATTTCCATTATTTTTATTATCTTTTCAGTTAACTTGTCTCACATTATTTTGAAGATCCCAGGTTAAGCAGAAAAGCACAAAGAATAATTAAGTCTCCTAATCTTTGATGATACTCAGGATGAACAAAGCAGACCTTAATGTAGACAGAAAGAGCTATTGTGCAGCTTCTGTCATCCTAAAGATTTACAAAAATACCTCAGATATCTTGAAAATACTCCCAGAATAACTATACAGTATATTATTGAACACAATTTCTAAATTCAACAGAATTTCTCTTGACTAGAGAAAAGAAAGGGATATTTTTCCTATCTAAATGAGAAAATTGCAAGAGACAAAGGGACAGGTTATTCTCTAAATTTTGTCTTAAAATTCACATCACTGTGATCAAATTAATTCCTGATTTCACTGAAATCTCAGGAGGGATGAAAGTGGTGAATGTGGCAGTTTTAAAAGCTATCTTCCAATAAAAATATTTACAAAATTAATCTTCCCTTTAACAAATATTGCACCTAAGACAAGATCAAAAGCAAAACAATTGCTACTTTTGCATTGCAAAATCAGAGAATTATTCATGGCTATAATAAAATCCAAAATGCATCAATACTGACAAATTTATGAAAAATATTTCAAGATTAATTCCACGTTGCTCTCATTTTACTACATTGCATGCATTAGAAGGAACAATATAATACTTTCATCTGGAACAGATAAAGGTGTACACTGACAGGCAGGATTCCTAAAATATTCACACCTTCACTCAAGTTACATACTGTGAGAGTTTATGAGTTCAATAAAATATTGTTTGCATGAAATTTATACTTAAGTAAATAATTAGGTAAATAGGTGTGAACTCTGGTATTTGATTTCAAGTGTGAATGCAGGCCTGAATTTTTCCAGGCACAGTAAAGAGCCAACCCTCAAAAGCAAGCCATGAAAGGTAACAGGTAGTTTGTAAACATTAATTTCACATCTTCCAGAGTTACACAGTAACAAACTTAATCTGGATTATGGAAAGTAGAGAATATCTCCTAAATTGCTCCCAGATAAATCAGTTCCATCAGCACCACTAACATCCACAAAACGAATATTAACTTAAAGCAAGTGCTTCTGAAATTTCAGTTTCCACAAAAACCCTTAACTAGTTACAGGAAATCTTTGGCAGAGCAATAGTGCCAGGAAAAAACAAAAACAAGCAAACAAAAACAAAACCAAAAACAAACACCATAAAAACAATATAAACCATTTTCAGTCATAAATTAATTTACTTTTGATCATTTCAGTACATTCAGCAAATAAATTTCAAGCAGTAATACAGGTGCAAACAACTAATATGAAGTAAGGCCCTTCCAGGCCTTCAAAAAATTTTGCTGACAAAGTCAGCATTTTCAGAAGAGATAAAGAGGGGTTTCCATCCTTATCAATGTATAATTACATCTTTACCCTACCTATGTGGAAAAAAATTTCCACCATTTGTTCTTTCAGAATTTTACCTCAGGACAGTCAGGAAGCCCAGGTCCTCAGATATGACTTGTCACAACGGAAAAGCTATGAATATACTAATGTTTTATTAACTTTGGGTTTGTGTAATACAAGGATATCAGCCCCTAAAATAGGATGCCTTTGCCACAGAATCCAACCCAGAAACCAGACTTCAATCAATGCAAAGGATCTTATGAATTCATCAATTTTCTACCCTTGAGGGAAGCCAGAGAGGAATAACTCCTCCTCTCAGGAACTGCTATCATCTCTCACACAGGACCAAACCAAAATGTTACCCAGGAGAGAATTTGTTGCCTGGTGCTTCCCCTGCTTCCCACACACTAGGTGGACACAGCTTCAAGAGAAGCTGTTCCTGCACACTGCAGGCTTGTGCTCATTCCTTCATCAGAACTCTGACATGACCACAGCAAAGGTGCTGAAGACCCCGTCCCTTACCTTTAATAATGATAACAGGTTCACCTGGGCTCATGTGGCGTGCCCTCCACACTCTCAACCTGCTGACACAGACTTTTTAATTAAGCTGTGGTAAAAAGATTGCACAGCTCAGTAAAATACATCCTGTCCACACACAGCCCAGATGATAGGCTCTCTTCTTTATCCTGTATTTACACTATGTGGAAATGTATTTTTGAAAGTGTAATCAATACCAGTCCTTTAGAATTTAGCTCTAATAGGGAGTATTGTAGTGAAAAAAAAAATCAGAAGATAATGGCATATTTAATCTTATCTCAGAAAAGCAGAATAGTGGTTTTATTAATGAGAAATATTAGAGCAGGAGGGCAGAAGGAACTACTGAAAGTTACTGCTATGATCCTACGTTCTATGCCATGGCCTAAGGGCTCGCTTTAATTAAAGAACATAAAAAAACCCCTAAATCTCAAACAAATTGAACAGGAAATACCCTGTACTGGCTACTGTGTTGTTCCGTTACTTTATTGCTATTGGTGACAGTTTTAATTTTAAATCTGAATACATCTAATTTCAACTCCCAAAACTTGGGGTTTCTTATATATTCTCACATATTTCTTAGAAGATATCTGTCCTTTCTCAGATATCTGCAAATCACAATTCATTCTCTTTCTCTTTTGCCACCCAAATATTTCCTGTAGTCTCTCAATTTACAGCAAACTTTTTCCTTTCTTGACTCTTCACTGAATTTTCTCAGACTTGGCAACTTCTGCTTTGAATTTTGCACATTCAAAAATGATCCAGTATTCTGAAAAAAGTTGCTCTAAAGCTAAATACAAAAGTAGCCTGTCTTCTGGTTTTCTTTTTATGTGTCTCTGATACACTCTGCAGTTTAGTTCAAATAATTAGGGAAATGCAATCAAAGTTGTTAGTAATAATATGATGCAGAATCCGAATGCAGTGTTCTTCAGGGGCATTATTAAAATTATGGTTTACACTCTAGCCAATAACTTGTTCATTTTCAAGTATCACAGATTACAGTGAAATGAAAAAAAATGTAATCCCAGTACTTTGAACTCCTAGTGTCTGGTTTGGTTTTGGATTTGGTTTTGTTTTTTTGGGGGGGAATGGGGGTCTGAAGTTTATTGCAGTTTTGTGGAATTACTCTTACTAAGAAAAGAATGCAGCTATTCTCAAAAGATCTCTATTATTAACATATCACTCACAACCTTTATAAGATAGTCTGGTGCACTGTAATAGTAATGAAGAAAAACCTGCTGTATTGCATGCATGTGTGCTCAGCTGCAAGTGAGAAATATGAGAAATAAAACAATCCTTAGAAATGCAAAAGCACAGAGGAAGTATTAAACAATCTGAGATGTTGAAGAGATTGTAAATAAATAAAATGGAAAATGGTTAGTCATATCTGAAGACATCATTGAAAATTTCCAATAATTTATTAGCTGGTAAGTTTTCTGCCTCAAGCCAAGAAAATTAAATTTTCTAAGTCTCATATTTTCATGTTGAAAACCAGAAGAACAAGAAGAAAAATATTATTTCTTTACCAGGTACAGCAAACAGTTTAACTGCAGAGGGGAGGCAAAGGAAACTTTTTAAATAAGATTTGATATAACTAAAATCTACTCAGGAACTGATCGGGTGCAGTTAAGCGAGTGTGAAATGATAAGACCATCTGAACCAATTATATTTCACAGAATTGACAGCCACTAACATAATTTTGAACATTGGAACCAGTTTGCTCATATAACTAATGCCTACTGTTGAGGTCTGTATTTCAATAAAGCAAATGTGCAAATGGCATGGTTCCTGTTAGAAAAGAGTCTTCCATCAAGTTAAATAGCTGCACAACAAAATCCAGATAGCTATCATTCAACATCATTTTTGCATCTGTCTAAATTCTTGTTGCAGTAAACAAGACAAAAAGTGTTAGAGGTTCAGAAATTACCAGGATTTCTCATTTTTATTCCATTTGCTAGCCTTTCCAAGACAATGTCTATGATAAACAACATCATTAATAATCATCATCATCATTACAGTTAAAAAAACCCTGAAAAAATCCAGAAATATTATAGAAATAGAACTATACTATAACGTGGACTTCTCTGAGAACAGCATCTATATAGGACACACTCTCTAGGCAATTTTGATAATTTATTAATTAGGAGATACCTTATTGCCACACTGCTATTCCTTTTTTTTTTTTAAGAAACCCAGATGAACACCCACATAATAGTAGAGAACTACAATTGGTGTCAAAACAGTAATAGACATTTGTCATTAATAAATTAGCAGCATTCAATATTTAATTACCATAATTCTACGTATTTTGTTGTTCCTGTTGGCCCAGCTCTTTGCCAAAATTGAGCATGTCATTTTTGCTAAGATACTTCCAGCAAAGTCCTCATTCTTTCAGCAGCCTCTCAAAACAAAATCTTTTCATGACCTCCCTGATTAGCTCCCATGTCACCATTTCAGAGAAGGTGCTGCCTTAGGGACCTGGCAGAGGAGAAAAAATAGAAATTCAGCATACTAATTTAGCATTAGTAATCTTTTTTGCAGCTGCAATGATCTGGAGAGAAGTAAATTACAAGGTATTGGGTATCAAAGGTGACTAGATTTGCTATTTTCTGATGATATAAAACTCCTGTAGCCTGTAATAGCAAATTTTGCCCAGCACACCACTTCAAGAGTGTAATTTAGCAACACATTGTTTAGGCTTGATCTTTTTTGTGGTCTGTTCCATGAGATCAGACAGTTTTAACTTCAAAAAACCTGGAGTATGTGTCTCAGTTTTAAGTGCTGCTACAGTTTGAGATCATTAGCATAGATTTTTTAGACGTACTCAGAAAAAAAAATAATAACAAACCCCAGCATCTAAAAATAAAGAAAATTTTTACCTCAGGTATCCTGGTGTCAGAAAAAATCTTTGTAATTATTATAAATTAAGCCAATTTTTAATATTAGAAAATAGAGTTATATTATTTTAGTAAGAAAGCTTTTCTATCACTGCAGTAAAAATCTTCCCTCCTTAACGCTTATGCCGGAAGAAAAGCATACTTTTCACAATTTGAGCTCCAGCTTGCTCCCTTTGTTTCTCAGTGAGCATTACCCAAAAATTTATCCAGCACAGAAAGACATCTACTCACTTAACAGTTTCCTGAAGAAAACGTTTCATTAACCTTTTAAAAGGAGCAGTTTCTCCTAAGCGAGAAGGCATGTTTCAGATAAAAGGACAGAGAGAGCCCATAATCGAAAGAGTTTTCATATTAAAGATTGGTTGGCAGGCATCAATAGCATGAAAACCCAAGAAATATAGAAGTAATTAAAAACCAAAACCTCAGCCTTCTTGCTAGCATCCCAATTGTAGCCAAACTCCACTAGACAAATTGCTGGCTGCAAGCCACCTTTTATTTTCAGATAAAAGCTTGCTATATCTAATGTACGGTTGTGCTTTTCACATATCTATTCCCTTTAAAGGTAGCAATTTTCTCAAAGCAGGGGAATATTCATGTGTAGAGGAGTCCTTTAGTAGCTGACTCCAGTCACTGTGCCCCAGATCTCCCCCTGTACTCAGGGGGTGCTGGGCCACCACTTTGGGCCAGCAAAGAATTGCACTCTGTGGAATGATTTGCTCTCTATGCTGAACTTATTCCATGCTGAAGCTGACCTCAAGACATTCTCCTTCTGAACCTCTGCTTTCTAAAGGTCTCTGTTTAAATGATTCTTTCTTTTCCTCTTAACAGTTTCGTCTTCGCCAAGGCCTTGTTCTTTACTTATTTCTGAAGTTACCAGATGGCAGCATTAACTAAAGTAAGAAAAGAGAACACAAGGCCTGAATGTACACAGGACTATTTGCATACTGAACAAATGGCAAACAACATGTTTCCAAAAGTCTTACAGACATAACAATCTCAAAACTCTTCATGCAATAAATGTACACAAAATAATTTCTGTCACTAGCATTATTTCTTTTCCACAATCCTCTCAGAATTGAAAGCAGGGGTTTATTTTGCCTTTTTATTCCCCAGTCTGGCCTTTTCCAGGATAAAATATATGACTTTACAGTGCAAAACACTGAGAGTGGTTTCTGGATTTTTTTAAATTCATTTGTGAATTCATTTGAAGTGCTTCATTCACTTACATTTTTTTCATATTACAAAATAATCGATTCTGACCACTGAGCTTCATACATGTGTGAGACTCCATCTACTTGCAAGTAAGAGACCTAGTAGCACTAAAAGAGTGCAGTGAATAATGGCAGTGGGTGTATCTGGTGCATGAGCAGAGAAATGTAGTCAGCTTGTTCTGCTGTTGGTAGCCATCCTCAACACCCTAAATTCTTGAGCAGTTTTAATTGTTTGTCTCCCTTGATTAATAGTTGAAGGAGACATGAAGTTATGCTTTAGAAAACAAAGGATAGTGGACAGACAGGAAATAATACAATTTTAAGACATCTGAATGTGAGGAAAAGGCACTTGAAATAAGTGCAATGAAGGACATCTACACTGAAGTTTCAAAGAGGTGACAACACTGTCCAGGCTATTTGCAGATCATTATATAAGCTTCATTTTTAACATCCTTCATCGTCTGAGGTAAGTGAAAGACATTTAAAATCAAAATTAAAAACTCTGAATTGGAGAAACAAAAGAAATCCTATAAGCAAAGGTTATTACTTTAGAAACTATTTCTGTCCACTGCCCTTCCTATTTTCTTGCTAATCTGCACAGGAGCCTGAGAGGAGAAATATTCAGAAGTACCCAGCCCCACTGAAATCCAATTTCTTTTTCTATTTTTAAAATTAAAGGTCTTGAGTCAAACCATGATGTATTATGCAATGAATCTGTAACAGGAAGAGCTGTATAACATTGCCAGCTAGTGGTCACTTGACTTCAGAGCACAATAATTCAATTCTAGCACAGTTTAAATATTTTTGAAATGCAATAAAACCTTTTATAGTTGTAGCTTAAGAAGATGACAAATAAATTGCAAACATATTTCAGTACCTTAGCCATCAGAACATAAAATTCTGCATGAAGGTAACATTTAGCTCATGAATATGCTATTCCTTCATTTATGTTTCATTTTCCACTTGAAAAGTACATGAAATTTTTAAGTTCATACCAGCACTGATTCCAATGGTGCAGGTAACATATCTTCATTAAGGTTGTTTAACTTTACTATATAATCTCTAAGCTGTATCTTCTAACACCTGGATAATAATATGCTGGGTTTTTTTTACAATTGTTGCTGCTGTAGACTGTTTATTCATTAGAAGTGAGCTTTCACAAAGGCACAGACATCAGCAAAACAAACATGTAATGGATACAAAAGAGACTAAGAAAATTCCAGAACCTGCATTTATAATAACACATGCATTTATAATAATTGCACTTACAATATTAATGATGCATCTTTCTGAATTCTCTCTGCAGTCTAAGGTCTGGATTCAAGCAAGTTGTTTGATGAACATATAAAGGGGCATGAACACCAAGTAATGCATGATACACAGTATAAGAGAGAAAAGGAGGAGAGAAAGAATGGATCCTAACATAAATGTCATGTCCTGCAAAAACATATACACTTAAATGTTTCTATAGATAGCTTCACTAGCTACACTACAAAAATTAAGTCAGTTGGCATTTGTGTGTCAGTATGTAAAGGTCATAGAGCAGAATATACATTTGGGAAGCCAACATTTCCTTCAGGCTAACATAAGAAAAAATGGAAAATTTAGGGAATTATAAAAGAAATTAAAAGCAAGCAGATGATGATGATGTAAACAGCTATCACCAAAGAGTTCATGTTAAGTCATTGTTGGCCTTAATATGTTATATGTTTGTCATCATTTGCAGCCAGTTTTAAAATTGCACTTTTCACACTTGGATCAGAATTGGGAGCAATCATCCCCTTGCAAGAAATCTGTGTTAATTCATCCTGCCCTGCAGACAGATCTGTTGTGTGGATTTCATTTCTGAGCTGGCTGTGGTTATGGAGCCCACACAGTTCAGAATGAGAGCGCACCATGCTCATGCTGGCAGTGTGCACCAGCAGGACCAGTCTGGTTTTGCCTGTAAAGGACTGGGCAAATATATCCTAAAATCAATCTGTTTAAGGTCCTTCCAGCCTCACGGCACCATTCTGCAAAGATTTACATGCCCATTTAATTTTATTCTGACTTCAGCAGGACTAGTCATGGATCGGTACAAGCATAGCAGGCAGCTTTGCAAATGACTCTGAGAGTCGGGGTAATTCCAAGGTGTGACCTGAGATACTGAGTCTGAGGGCCAAGTCTACAGTTGTCTGGAAAATTGTGCTGCCATTAAAATTCATGTGAGGACTATCCCTAGAGGAAAAGATCTGGCAACAAAGGCAGAGACCTACCAAGGAGGCCTTACTCAGAATCTTTTAAAATTATCCACTACTTACAGTGGAAGACCTAATTTAGAAGATGTCTTTAGAAAGAGGATAGAAGGCAGATTTCACCTTTTAATCTCAAAGAGGGGTTTAAAAAGGCAAAAGGAAATTTGTTCCCTTTAGACCAAATCCACACCAGCTACTTCAGAGCAGTTTTGAAGCCCTTCTGTTAACTGACCCTACTGAACAGTTTGCTTTCACAGGATGGTTTTCCTGTACACTGGACAAGTGCCTTGGGCATTGCAATTAGTCTCTGTTTCACAACAAAGTCCAGCGAGCCTTTAAACATTTCATCTTTAGATATCTGCAATCTACCTGTGTGGTGGAGACTTTTGGCATAGGGGATCAAGCTAGATGAAACTCAGAGCAAATCCCCTGAACAGCAAATGTATAAAAAAACCGAAGTCCAGAACCAGCTTCCAAATACCAATCCATTTCTAATGTACCATATAATGAAGATATAAAAATAGGTACTGAGTAAACAAAGCTCTTTTTACATTGTAAGTCACAATTAACAGAACACAGGTCTTCAAAGACACAGGCATGATTTGTTAACGAATTATTTAATCAGCCTCGGGAGTGCCAGGTACTCTGCATCCCAGGTTTCTGATGGCACAAGCAGACTTCCTGTCAGGCACTGAAGTTAATAACTCTAGATGGGCTGTAGTCATCCCAACAAGTGTCCAGGGATTACTTAGATTTTCCTAGCCAACATAATGCACTGCAGAGCTCATCCAGTTCAAGTTCTCAGATTCTCCTTCAATACTTCCAAAAGTCCCCACCTGCTGGGAAATGCATGTTTTCACACTATATATTCAGGCTCTTCTATCAGTGACTGGCACACATCCTCCTCCAGCCAAAGGATGCTCTGAAGCTCCAGCTTCCCCTGAGTCACAGCTGGCAGCCTTGGTAGTGGTATGATGCAGTTCTATACGTCACGGTTTTTTCCCCCATTTCCAGTGAGAGGAAGTTTATGGTTTTGCTTTCTTGCCAAAAAGGTATTGGCAGCACTTTTTCAGCTAACTTGATAGTTTCTGAGCAGCTTGTGTAGGAGCACTTTAAGGCTGACAGTCTTACAGTTCCAATGCTGTCCATGACTGCAAAAGTACATTTATCACCTCTTGGATCAGTCTATGCTGTGCCACCACTGGGCAATTTTTACAATGTTTTATATAATCCCCTCCACAAGCTTCAACTCTCTACAGCACAAAAACTTTGACCAGCCAAAGCCTCATTAATCTCTACTTCCACTTTTCCCTCTCTGTCCCACATAAACCACTACCTGATCAGGCATTTATTCTCCTCCTTCCAGCAATTACTACCTTCAATACACATACATATGCTTTATTTTTTTTTTAAATACTTAGAATTTCTGTTCATGTATGCTTCACTTTTGTGCAGAAAGCAGCATTTCTAAATTTTCTGTAATGCAATTGCACAGCTAGATCATCTGACCAAGATAAAGGAAAGACACTAAAACCAAACTTTGTAGCATTGCCACCAATGCAAGAAATGATCCTCAGATAGACTTGCTTCTTGGTAGCACCACTTGCCTTTGTCAACACAAAGAAAAGTGCTCTCCAGTTGCTACCACTCTACTAAAATGCCATCAGTCATGGCAAGGCTTTTGACTCACTCCTATATTTCTGAGAAGTTAATGTAGCAAAATTTAATGCCAGATGTTACAGAAGAGGGAAGTGATTTCATTAAACAAAATTGTCTCAAATACACTGTGCATGCAGTTGCATTCTGTGAAGTACCAAGGTATGGTTTCACTTTTTCTTTTACAGGTTGGGGGTGAACAGATGGAGAACAGCCCTGTGAGAAGGCCCTGGGGGTGCTGGTGGGTGAGAGGCTGGACATGACCCAGCCATGGGCACTCCCAGCCCAGAGAGCCAAACGTGTCCTGGGCTGCATCCAGAGCAGTGTGGGCAGCAGGGGAGGGAGGGGATTCTGTCCCTCTGCTCTGTTCTGGTGAGAGCCCACCTGGAACCCTGCATCCAGCTCTGGGGCCTCCAACAGGACAGGACGGCTCTCGCAGGAAGGACATTGACCTACCTTTAGAGTAAGGCAGAGGAGGCCATCAAGTTGATCAGAGGGATGGAGCACCTCTCCTAGGAGGAAAGGCCAAGAGAATTGGGATTGTTCAACATGGAGAGGAGAAGGCTTCAGGGTACTCAGTCACAGCCTTTCAGTACCTAAAGGAAGCCTTACAAGGAAGGTGGAAAGTGACTATTTGCAAGGGCATGCAGTGACAGGACAAGGGGGAATGCCTGCAAACTGAAAGACTGCAGGTTTTGATTAGACACTAGGAAGAAATTCCAGGGGAATGGTAAGCACTGGAACAGGTTGTCCACAGAAGATGTGGATGCCCCATCCTTGAAGTGCTCAAGGCAAGGTTGGATGAAGCACTGAGCAACCTGGCCCAGTACAAGTGTCCCTGCCCATGGTAGGCAAGTTGGAATTTGATGACCTTTAATGTCCCACTCAAGTCATTCCATGATTCTAGAGTTCTCTGACATCTAAGCAGTCTGGCCAGAATCACTTGGGCTTACCATGAAGGACAAACACTGCTGTCTATGCAACTCTCAAACATCTTGATTTTTTTGGATTGACTACTGCACACTGTGTCATGTGCTTTGCATAATCTTTTAATTTGGACAGTGCTGGAGCAAAATTCCCAAGACTTGTGGTTCTTTTCATTTCCTCTATGAATATTTTATGGCTCCAGGTCTCTCAATCTGACAGCAAAGTTTATTGTAAGTTTTTCCTTCTTGCTATCTGTGTTGCGTCTGTACAGCCTGGCTTTTGGGAGAGCAGGGGCCACAGAAGCGGCATCTTTGAGAAGCTGCAGTAATGTCCAACAGAGCCAGTTCCCTGTGGCTCCAAAGACAAATGTGCTGTTGGCCAAGGCTGGCCCTATTACAAATGGTGCTAAAGCCTCTGTGATAACATATTTAGGAAGAAATCAAACCACAGGTGGTGTCACAGTTTTAGCTGTGAGCAGAAAGAGCAGGGTAAGAACAACTCTGCAGACAGAGGTCAGTGCAGGAGGAGAGGCAGGAGCTGCTCCAGGCACCAGAGCTGAGATTCCCCTGCAGCCCCTGGTGCAGATCGTAGCGAGGCAGCCGTGCCCCTGCAGCCCGTGGAGGTTCGTGGGGATGCAGAGATCCACCTGCAGCATGTGGAGGAGCCCAGTGCCAGCAGGTGGATGCTATGGGAAGCTGTGACCCTGTGAGAGAACTGTGGAGAGAGCAGCTCTGCTCCCATGCTGGAGCCATCTCTCCTTGAAGGACTGCACCCCATGGAAGAGTGACCCAGGCTGCAGCAGCTCTGGGAGGACTGCTGCCCGTGGGATGGACTCACACTGCAGCAGGTCACACAGAGCTGGTGCTCCTGAGAGGGACTGACATCAGAGAAGTTCATGGAGAGCTGTCTGCCATGGGAGAGACCCCACAGTGCAGCTGGGGAACGACTCCTCTCCCAGCCATGGATAAACCAAGGCTGAGGAATTGACCATAATCCCCATTCCCTGTCAATCTGCACCACTGGGACAGGAGGTAGAGCTTGGGAAGGAAGGAAGGAAACAGTGGGGGAAAGGTGTTTTCAAGGGCTTTTTTTACTTCTCATTATCATAATTATTATGATTGTTTTAGCAATAAATTCACTTTATATCTCTAAGCTGAACCTGTTTTGCCCTGATGGTATTTGATAAGTGATTTCTCCTGGTCCTTATCTCAATCCATGAACCCTTTGTTACATTCCTCTCCCCCATCCAGCTGCAGAGGGGAGTAAGTGAGGAGCTTTTGTGGCTGCCTGGCATCCAGCCAGCATCAACCCATGACACTATCAAGGAATATGAATGAAAAACTATATACACCATTCTGAAGCAATTAACACATACCATACCCTTGCTTGGCTGTTTCTAAGGTTTTCACACATTCTTCCGTTAACACCTCAGTCACACCAGTCTTAATATTTTTGGTATAAACCTCTATACATTCTCTAAGTTAATTATCTTTGTTTCCACTTGTTTTTCAATAATTTAGCCATCTAAACTCACAGAGGCATGACTCCTACTGTGTCTCGCTACTTTCAATTGCAAGTTTATTTAACACAACAGCTGACTCTGGCCAAAGGTATCCTAGTATTTGCCACATTTAATTACAAAACTGGAGTGTTTTCTACTTTCCATCACCTGTTTCAGCAAACACATTCCTACTGCACAGAGGGCGAGTATTTTTGGAAATTATTTAATTAAATTTTTTTTCAGGTTAATGAAACTCGGCTTAACCTGTACACAAACAGAAGACAAGTGTTCAAGATTACTAAAATTTTTGCAAGACTTGAAGAACAGAGACTATACAAGATTGTGCATGAATAGGCGAGGATTTTTTTGTCTATCCACAGGATAATGCAACTGATCTCAGATTTCACAACTGGCGCTTTCAAAGAGACAAGAAGGACTTTTCACTTCCTCAGTATGTCTGTCCTGGGGGGGTGTCTTATTTAGCATTAGAACCACAGTTTGCGTCCAGTTGGTAAAGCTTTTTGTGGTCCTTGGAGTTTAAGAGTGATGCCAGATATAATTTTATCAGATAGTTCAGTATCTTTTTGACATAACACAGGTGTTGTATTGTCTAAAAGAACTGACAAGGTCTCAGACTAACATCCAAGAAGTGTGTATGATGTTTTACCCAACCATTTGAAGCTCAGTGCCTTAAGGCACTTTCTAACTCAAAACACCTCTCTGGGGTTTGTGGATGGATGTACTACTTCCTCAGCTAAGATTTTCTTCTATGACTAATTTCTCTTAGGAGTAAAGTGGTACTATCTTTTTACAAAGACACCTGCACCTTACAGTACTCTTGAGACCATAATGTGAAAGCTAATGCTGTGAAAACAAAAGTCAAGATTTTCTGATATTTTTTACTATTAGCAGTAAGCTTTCTAAACATCTGCAACTAGCAGTGACAGACACTTTCAGTCTCTCCTGCCAGTGGGACTATCATCACAACCTTAGCCAGTAAAAAAACAATGCAGTCAAAGTCTTAAGTGATCAGCACATTCAGTGCTCTAAATAGGACCATTGTGTCAGCCTTTCCTTAGACTTTTAGGTCTTTTTTTATGTGGGACAAAAGCCACACAAGAAAACATCAAACCAACCTTCCCTTGATAACAAGCATCTCAACACTCCAATAAAAGCATGGGTATTTTCTGCTAAACGCTGTCACGTACCAGCTGCTACAAACCTCCTCAAAAGCTGCATGGGCCGAAAAGAATTGTCATCTAAGGACAAAAATAATATTGCAGCATGAAAAAATAAATAGAAGACATTTTGCAGCACTGTAGCTAAGAAAGTGTATCCTTGGAATCAGTTGCAAGATGGACACCCGAGACTTGTGGCAGTTGGAGGCTTCCAACTTTAAAGAACAAGTTGTCTGTGGGGTTAAGTTTCCCTCTGTTTCCTGTAAGTCTGTGGTACATGGGTTATCAGAGGAAAATGGGTATGTGAGATGGGGTTGAATTCTGTTCTTTGAAGGCCATTTCTCAGTTTTCAGAGATCAAGTTTGCTGTGCAGGTTTTCTTAACAGCTTTTGATTCATAGGTTAAAATTCAAAAATCTAGGTATATTTCAGATAAAACCTTCGCCAAAATCATTGATCAATGTCATGTCAAAAATATTTATTTTCAAAGCTAGGTCTTCAAGGAAAACGCTTTTTATCAAAATGATATTAACAAAACTTTCTGCAACCAGTGCTAATCTTTCATGTAGCTTTAACCTTGCTCACCTCATGAGGTTTTTTATCAGGTTTGAAAATTCAGCTGGTTAGAAAGTCATGCTGTCCTCTTTCCTTCTCTTTCTTCAGTAATACCATGCCATCTCAAATGCACTTTTAGTACACTTAATTACCTTATTTGCACGCTGTTCTAGGTAGGTTGGCATTTCTGGTAATCATGTTAGAAATACAATAACATAAGCTGAAACTCTTAGGTTGAGTCTGTTGTCTTTGCAATTAGAGAATGATAAACGTCTTATTTTAAAAGAACATTTTAAAAGTACACATGGAATCTTTACTGTTCCATTTTTATTGCTCTTTATCGAAATATGACTACATTCAACACTGAATAAAACCAAATAGATTCAATTCAAATATATTTACCATGGGCTCCTTCCACAAACTTGGAGATAAGCTCTTACTTTTGTGTATTTCGTAGTAAAGTAAAAGACCTCAACCAACTGCTTGAGGCAACTGTGCAGAACTTTTTAATATGATTGCTACATGGTGGTTTGATGTATTTTTCCCCCTAGAGATGGAAGAAATAGGGCAAATGAGTTGTTTTTACTACCTTCAGTTATTACCTGGAGTCATGAGTTGTTTTTCCTTTTGACAGACGCTGTAATGTCAAGGTGGCACCAGCCCACTCTTGGCGAAGCTCTATCCTAGGAAAGTGTTTTGCTCATAATAGGCTGCCTGACAGTCTGACCTTTATCACATTTTTCTTTCCTGTCACCTTCAGGAAGGGCAGCTGTGGTGCTGTTGACGTATTTCATACACAGACAAATAATTTCAGAATTATTTGGAACACTAAAAATTAAGTTCTTCTCTTGATCTTGCAACATCTTCTGGTGTTTATGTTTTGTACTAAAAATAAAAAAAAATCTGAGTTTATTTTTGGTTGTTTGGTTCCAGGATCATTAAGAGTTTCTAGTGCTCTGTATTTCCCACAGTGCTCTCCCAAACATGCCTTCATGTCTGAAAAATGAAAGCTAACTCGTTCCTAGGGAAAGCTTACTTCTTGAGGAAAAATGGAAAACTATTGTCCAAGAAGATTAAATCCTTAACCGTTCAGTTAAAGTCACAAATTATCAGCTCTGCAGGCAGTTTTTTACCTCTAAGGACTGCACAGAGGCCTGCAACATCTCTCTGAGGTCAAAATGCATGCCTGACAAGGATATGCAGAATGCAATTAGCTTTAGGTGGCACAGTCTAGTTAATATCTATATTTCTCAATCTTCTTTTTCAGTTCTATTTTTCTTTCAATGCTAAAAAATATATAATGTATACCTTTTGAATGTATCTTTAAATATTGTACTTAAAACATGCTACTATTCTACTTAAATACATGTTTCACACTTTCTGGAACCACTAGCTGCACTGAATTAACACTCCCAATGCATTTAAGCATGAACCCAAAGCATAATAGGACTAGGTAGCTGGGCAAGTTTGAAGTTATGTTTCGGCTATTTATAAGCCAGCTACAGATGATGCCAATAACAAAAGAATACATTTTGTTTATTATGCAGGCATAAAGAAGCAAGACAGCAAGAAAAAGCTGCTTTTAGGCTTTATGCAACATGGAAGGATGCTTAGACCTACATGTTTAATTTTTTCCTTCAGTGCTTAAAACTGAAGTCTTAAAATTCAGTCTATTACTAGAGCAATTTTGTCATGTTTTGGTTCTTTTTCCCCCTTCACTCTTTTTCAGAGGATGTTTGAGTCACTGCACTGAGAAATGGCATCAAGTTAGCAAAAATGGTATCTGTATATGATAAAGCAGACACCCCCATATATGATTACATTTCTCTTGCAAAAGAGAACGCATCAGGACTTTTAAAAAAGACTGCAGTATTTTGCTGCAAAGTGTAAAATACGCTTAAAAATACTCATCAAACCTGGGAGGAGGAAAAGGGAAAAAACAGTAATTGTCTATAAAATAAAAACTTCCTATAAAACAGATTTTCTGAACAAAACAATGCAACAACTGCAAAGTTTTCAAGATCAACACTTTTCACATGTGTGGAAAAGTAATTCGTCATGAATGATGTTGACTGACTGTTATTCAACACCAGCTTTCCTTGCATCATTAAATAAGGGCCAGCTGAGCAGATTTTTGCCTACATTCAGATGAGCAGAACTAGCAGCACAATTTTCTTTACAGCCTGTTTCTTACACAATTATATTGACACATAAGCATTAAGGTATACATCAGGCATCAGTTAAGGGACCCTTCAGACACCAGCAGTTTTCTGAAACCCATAAGCCTAAGTTCTCACTGGGGCATGCAATCAGAAGTGGCCATTTTTTCATGTCAACAGAAAAAAGAACTATAAAAAATATTGACTTCCAAACTGCTAACAAGTAATGCAGTCGATTGCACTTAAATCACACAGCTCTGTAATTCTCTGAGACTCAGCTCATGATGCAGCATTTACTTTCAAATTAAGGAAGGATTTTAAAACATTTGCTCTAAGGTGCTAGTGCTGAACATGCAATACATAAAGACGCTTTTATAGCAACAGAAAACAGACTGCAAGGGCAGCAGAGTGGCAATGCTAGGCCTGGGACTGCACCCGGAATCATGCCCAACATCTTCCATTCTCTTACTGCAGTGTTCTTTTAGGAAATAGAGCAAGACTATTCTTTTGAGGCAATGGGAGAAGACAAACAGCACCTCCCTTGCTGTAAGACTTGCTCAAGAGAAATTACCTAGGAAATAAAAAACTGATTTAATTTAGTTCTTTACACATGCTGGATTCAAGATTTTACTCTTAGATCCATCTCACCGGCAAGCTCCTGAAGTGGAACCATGGGACAGCATGCCACTAAACAGAGGACTAGAAGTCATGCTCAGTTTCCTCAGTCACGTAAAAAATAGGCTATTCTGCTGATCCATTCATCCTGGTTTACCAGGCTGACTTTTTCAGGTTGACCAGGAAGTATCTCAGCTTAGCCAACTGAGCTTGGAAGATCCTGTAAGTGAAAGCTTTTGGACCACAACAGAAAAGTATGACCAAAATTTTTAAACAACTTTTTAAATCAAATTCTCTTCTTGTTAGGAGATATATTGATGCTAGTATATATAACAGATTGCTTAACATGGTTGTTAAAACAATCTAAGTCATAGGTTTATTTATGACAGATTTTATTATGATCTTCTAGGATATTATATGCAAAATTACATTTTTTACATTGGACTTCTGGAGGGCAGACTTTGGCCTATTTAGGAGACTTATTCAGAGAGTTCCCTGGGAAGCAGCCCTTAGAAACAAAGGAGCTCAGGAAAGCTGGGTGTGCTTCAGAACAGAGATCTTGAGGGCACAGGAACAGACTGTCCCTGTGTGCCAAAAGACAAGTCAACAAGGTAAACATCCAGCCTGGATGGGCAAGGAGGTTTTGGAGGAACTGTCCTGGGTTGATTATGATGTTAAGTTGTATCCCCCTTCGTCCACCTAACCCAGACACAGATTTTGTATTCTTAAAATTCCATCTGAGAGTAAAAGTGAGTGGAAAAGAAGCACCAAGTCTGTTATCAGAGACTGTACTGGCTCCCCCCGCATCGGGAGTTTTGACTACAGCACAGACAGACAACGAGACACAGATCGCCTTGGCTTTCCAGCTAGCCAGAGCAGAGAGGTCTTCCTGGGCTGTTTTCTTTCCCTTTTCTTTTGAAATGGATCAAACCTGCTCTGGACTGGGGACTCGGGGGAGCACCGGGAGCTTGCACTCGTGGACTACCGGGAGCCCAGCCTGGGCAGCGGCATTTTCCAGCACCAGAGGGACTGATAACAGAGCGAACACCCACAGGAAAGAGACCCTCTGAATTTTGTCATCTCTTCTGAACGGCGAGAGATTTTGTAATTTATATCATTCATTTTTGTACTGGGTAGTGCTGTGCCTGTGAAATAAACAGGTTTTTTCCACTTCTCTCAGAGAAATCTCTTCCCGAACCAGTTGGGGGGTGGGAGAAAAGGGCCACATGGGTTTGCTTCCTGGGGGGGGGGCCCATTGGAGGTTTTCTCCCAAATTTGCCCTAAACCAGGACAAATACAGGAACTTAGGAATAAAAAGAGGATGTATCATCTTTGGAAGGAGGGTCAGGTCTCTCAGGAAGTATTTAAGGGGGCTGCTAGAGCATGTAGGAAAAAAATTAAGGAGGGCAAAGCTCAGTTTGAACTTAAAATGGTGGCTTCTGTAAAGGATAATAAAAAATGTTTCTACAAATATATTAATGGTAAAAGGAAGGGTAAGACCAACCTTTGTTTTTTATTAGATTCAGAAGGGAACTTAGTAACTGCAGATGGGGAGAAGGCAGAAGTGCTCAATGCCTTCTTTGCCTCAGTTTTTAGTGGGAAAACAACTTGCCTTCTGGACAGCTGTCCTCTTGGGTTGGTTGATGGTGTCAGGGAGCAGAATGGTCCCCCTGTGATCCAGGAGGAGGCAGTCAGAGAACTGCTGAGATGTTTGGATATTGATAAATCTATGGGCCCAGATGGGATCCATCCTAGGGTGATGAGGGAGATGGCAGATGAGCTTGTGAAGCTGCTCTCCATCATTTACCAACAGTCCTGGCTCACTGGTGAGGTTCCAAATGACTGGAAGCTGGCCAATGTGACACCCATTCACAGAAAGGGTGGAAAGGAGGATCCTGGTAATTTTAGGCCAGTCAGCCTGACCTCAGTACCCAGTAAGGTAATGGAGCTGTTTATACTGAGTGCCATCACACAGCACACACAGGATGGCCAGGGTATCAGACCCAGCCAGCATGGGTTTAGGAGGGGTAGGTCATGTTTGGCCAACCTGATCTTTTTGATGACCCTTTTTTGATGGTCAACCCTTTATGACCAGGTGACCCAGCTGGTGGATGCAGGAAAAGCTGTGGATGTTGTCTGTTTGGACTTCAGCAAGGCTTTGACACTGTCTCCCACAGCACACTCCTGGAACAGCTGGCAGCCCTCGGCTTGGGCAGGAGCACTCGGTGCTGGGTTAGGAACTGGCTGGATGGCCGGGCCCAGAGAGTGGTGGTGAACGGTGCTGCATCCAACTGGGGGCTGGGCACCAGTGGTGTCCCTCAGGGGTCTGTGCTGGGGCCAGTTCTACTCAGTATTTCTATTGATGACATGGATGAGGGAATTGAATCTTTCATTAGTAAATTTGCAGAGGACACTAAGCTAGGAGTGTATGCTGATCTGTTGGAAGGGAGGAGAGCTCTGCAGAGAGACCTGGAACAGTTGGATGGATGGGCAGAGTCCAACAAGATGAAGTTTAATAAGTCCAAGCCCAAATGTAGGCCAGGTGCTACATTTTGACCACAATAACCCCCTGCAATGTTACAGGCTGGGGACGCTGTGGCTGGACAGTGCCCAGGCAGAAAGGGACCTGGGGGTACTGGGGACAGCCAGCTGGACATGAGCCAGCAGTGTGCCCTGGTGGCCAAGAAGGCCAATGGCATCCTGGCCTGTACCAGGACTGGTGTGGCCAGCAGGAGCAGGGAGATCATTCTCCCCCTGAACTTGGCACTGGTGAGGCTGTGTGATGAGGCACCTCGAGTGCTGTGTCCAGTTCTGGGCCCTCAGTTTGGGAAGGACGTTGAGACGCTTGAGCGCATCCAGAGGAGGCAACGAGGCTGGTGAGGGGCTTGGAACACAAGTCCTGTGGGGAATGGCTGAGGGAGCTGGGGTTGTTTAGCCTGGAGAAAAGGAGACTCAGGGGTGACCTTATCACTCTCTACAACTTCCTGAAAGGTGTTTGTAGTCAGGTGGGGGTTGGTCTCTTTCTCCAGGCAGCAACTGACAGAACGAGAGGACACAGCCTTAAGCTGCACCAAGGGAAATACAGGCTGCATATTAGGAAAAAGTTTTTTACAGAAAGAGTGATAAAATACTGGAATGGTCTGCCCAGGGAGGTGGTGGAGTCACCATCCCTGGATGTGTTTCAAAACAGACTGGGTGTGGCACTTGGTGCCATGGTTCAGTTGAGGTGTTAGGGCTTGGTTGGACTCGATGATCTTGAAGGTCTCTTCCAACATAGTTATTCTGTGAATTCTGTGAAATACCGTAGCATCATATTTTCAAGATAAATGCATGGCCATGGCAGAGCAAAATCTCTGAGGACAGAGGAAGTTTCCCAAGTATACTTTTCCAGAGCTTTGTACAGTTATTCATCACGTCTTTCCCTGCTTTTACTTTGGGGGGGGGCAAAAAGACTGTCTGATTTCTTCTGAAAAGAATTTTAAAAAAAAAACAAACAAGGAAAGTAAATTGCATCAGAACAACTAAAACTTTGTTTCTCTGGATCAGAAGCACAGCTAAACACAGAGACCAGCAGCTGCCCCAAAAAAAGCATGTCCATTATCACCCTGAGGAAGCGAGGCTCTGTCTCACTCTTACTGCATATTCTCACATTGCAATAAAACATGCTCTGGAGTAATGGTCCCCTCTCTGGAGTACCTCAGGCGTACAAGGAGAAAAGTATTAATTATTGTCTGCTATCTAAAATAAAGGTATTTTATTTACCACAGAAGAGTATTCAGAAAAAAATTACAACTTTACTAATACATAACATGTCTTGGCACTGCAATCTCATCTGGTGTTTATCCAGATGGTCGCACTTAAGGTAGGCAGTACACAGGGTATCCTTGAGGAAGACTGGGTGCCTCACAAGGGTAGGAGGGAGCTGACAGTAACACCCTCGCTCATTCTTTCACTTTCAGTCTAAGTGAAACATTGAGTGACACACTGACATTTAGATGTGCCCAGTTAAGCAGATCTGTGGACTGTATTACCTATTTGCATCTAAACTAACGCTCACAAAATGACCCAGTCTCTCAAAAAGGTTCTGGGAAAAAAGCCTTGCAGATTGAAGGAAATACAAATGATACAAGCACTAACAGACTGGTCATAGAGGTGATACTTCTGCTCCTAGTGCAAGTCCTTCATCAACCACTTTGCATGGTGATATCACTGACAATGTAGTCAGATTTGAGAAAAAGTTGGCCAAAAAAATTGAAAAACTGTCAAGGTTAGTATTAGAAATACAAATGTACAAGTGTTATTGTTAACAATGAACCTCTTTTTGAGTGTATATTGTACCTTTAGGCATTAGCTAACAATAGTATGGAGCTAAAAGGATTAACAGGGCATTAACAAACTAGCCATCCAGAACATAAAGAACAACCTTTACAAGTTTTGTCAGCAATATGTTTAAAGTCCTGTGATATTCAATCCAGTATTTCACAAACTTCACAGAAAACATTGCTGAAGGTTTGAAGAAACAAATACTAGAGCAAGCTATTGGTTGTGGGAAATTTGAAACTACAAGTGTTCCTAAACCTGTCTCAGTTTATGGTACTTGCTAATTTTTTTTACATGATAAAGTACATAAAGAGCGACTTTCTTGTCAATCCCTAATAAAAAGATGTAATGGACAAGGTAGCTGCTCAACAGTAGATCATTCCTTTATTAAAAATTCTGTTTAGTGAAAAAAAAACTGGGTAAACATAACCACTTGATGAAGTGGCTGCTTTGAACAGAATAAAAAAGGGATCTAAGGATAAGGTTCCAGTAAGAGTGAAATTCATTCACTGATCACTCATGTGCAAGCTAATGCAGCAAACATACTGGAGATAAAAGCACACAATGTTCTTTGTGTCCATTGTCATCAATGTGGTTAGCTTTATAAAAACAAGATCTTTCAATATTAGAATATTTACAATACTTTGGAAATGGATGGGGAGTTACCATGAAAGTCTTTTATACTACAGGGGTTCACTGTTTATCCCATGCCAAAATCACATTTTTCTTTCAGAAAGAAAAACAATTGTTCCACATGTCCTGACTTTTTCTGTGATGAAAAGGACCTGCCAGTACTATGCTAAAATTTTTGAAAAATAATTTAATTTTTAACAACAATAATTTAATAATTTAACAACATTTAATGTGTGCCTTCAAGATAAAGATGTTTTTCTAACAATGAGCAAGAAATCTTTTCTTTTTAAAATAAACTTACTGTAGGGAGGGAGCATTTAAAAAACAGAAGTTTGGAAATGTTCCCATCATCATGCCATTTTGTTGCAAAAAGAAATGTAGAAGTGTCATCAATAAAACCCTCCAATACCTGTACACTTGTACAGGGAAGTAACTTTCTAACCTGTTTTAAAAAATCTTCCAGAGGTAAGTTTTTCAATACATTTGTTAAACACACAAAAATTCAAGACCTTTCAATTCATTTTCAAATCCAACTGACTGACATCAGGGAAAATGGAAGCATCCTAGTTGAGTGTTAAGCTGAATAACATCATCTGCATAAGTAGTGGGCAGGACTGAAAAACAAGCATCATGATTAGTAAGCACGATCTTCAACACTTTCCATTTGGAACAGTATCTTTGTGAGGTATCTTTTCAGTGATGACAGATATTAAAGAGATATTAAATACATATTAAAGTTTAAAATCAAGATGAATTTAACTTAGAACCAAATCTTTGAAACTCTACCACAGTGTTGATTGAAAATTTCTAAAAACAATGAGGCATCAGGTATTTCTAAGCATCACTTACCAATTTTCTACTGGGAACAGAAAAGTAGTTTACACTACTCACAAAAATACTTGAAATTTGTTTATCTAATCTATGGCTTACCTTTTTACATTTTTATTGTGTACTTAATTAGCAGAGTAGTACGTGTAGTAATTTATATACAGTAAGGGTGCATGCTTACAGTATTTTTTTTGCATCCATCTCTGGATTTCCCATCAAAGGAAACCAGCTGTTGGAGCGAGGAAGCTACAAAGATGATCTGATGACTGGAGCACCTCTCCTGTGAAGACAAGCTGAGAGAGCTGGAGTTGTTTAGCCAGCAGAAAAGAATGCTCTAGGGTGAACCCTTCAATATATAAAAAAGACTTGTAGGAAAGAAGGTGGCACTTCAGCAGGGCATGTAGTGACAGGACAAAGGGTAAGAGTATTAAAATTAAAAGGGTGAAGTTTAGATTGGACATAGGCAAGAAAATGTCTACAGTAAGGGTAGTGAGGCACTGTCACAGACTGCCCAGAGAAGCTGTGGATGCCCCATTCCTGGAAGTCCTGGAAATGTTCAAGGTCGGGTTGGACAGGGTGGCTCTGAGCAATCTGTTCTAGTGAAGTGAAAGCTGTCTGTGTCTCATGATCTTTTAAAGGTCCCTTCCAACCATTCTGTGATTCTAAGATTCTACTTCAAAAATCTGATCCATTGCTGGGATAAAACTGCAGTTTAATTTATTATTAAAATTATTTCATTTTTAATATATTTTATTATTTGCAGCAATAAACTTGACAACTGCTACTTCTAACACTAACATACTGTATTTTATTCCATATATTAAGTATAAGACATTCTAAGCTGGGATCATGAAAAACCCACCCAACCACAGTCTGGCTTGCAGCAAAAAAAGACTATCAGAAGCCCACACTTGAATTACAAGAATTTAAAAGAAAAACAGCCAAAAACCTAAGCCGCCTCAGAAAAAGCATATTAATTCTGCAGTCATGTTCAGATCAGAAATTATTCTCAGGGATTTTTTTATACTTTCATGCTCCACTTCTCTACCCCCCACTACTCTAGCTCATGGATGTCATGTCAGATACCAAAGGAATTTCTAGGCAAAGCATGCTTTTCACCACTCCTGATGACACAAACACAACACAACAGAACCGGGATTCAGGAATGTCAGGTACTGTCATCCAACATGAGGATAAAGCCGCTTCTGTTCTGAAGCAGCAAAGGCACGACAATGAACTTAGAAGAACACTTACGAAATCTAGAAAGCTTAATATTCGTATTTATTATGCATTAGGAAGTTTATTAACTTAAAAATCAATCTGCACAGTGCAAAAGGTTTCTTATCTGTGCTCAATGTGGAACAAGTTTCAAAATACATATTTTTAAAATTTGTTCAGTCAATACACAATCCTTTTAAAAAACTGTATAACTGTCTGTACCCTCATTACATTTATAAATACATGATTTACACAGCACCCCATCTGGAAAAACTAAAACTCCTTACAAATATCTACATATATTGCATACATATAAAACATTCATAGGAGTATTTCATCAAAGTTGGGTTTAATAGTCCATTTACATTGCAGCAAAATACATATAAATCTCTCTTCTTCATAAAATGTCTCTAAAAATTAGCACATTTTTTACAATTCATAACTCCTTTGAAGCATCTTTTAAGAAAAAAAATATATGGATATATCCATGATATTCAGCAGGTAAGACAGTGATATGAAGGCTGAATATGATTAATAACTGAACACTAAGAAGCAGTTAAGGCAGTGGTGAAAGGAATTAATAGGAAAAATTAGTTTATATGGCAGATAAAGTGACAAAATGCAGTACATACATATACATCTTGATGTAAAGTACTCTGGCACCCACTCAGAAGTGTCTGTATTTCTGACACTGCTTGCTTTAAAATTAAAATTTTATTTTTTATAATCAAAATGTTATTGGGACCCGGTTCTTGGGTGCCATCTGGACTTGCTTTAACTGCACAAAACTGAATATTCTAGAATGTGGGTTTAGGGTTTCTGTATAACCTTCATTTATGGGTAACTACTGTCACGTGTGACCACACACATTCAGAATTCTGCCATCTCAGTTTCATCACTGCTTTCTGGTAACTACTAGACTACCTGTTAGTAAATAATATTTGAGAATTTCATTGATAACTACTATTTCAGGTACCAAAACTATATAGACATCAGTGCCTCCCATATCATGACTACATGTGGCATAGATGCAGACAAAAAGGCATAAGAAATGCAAAACAACCTATTATAGTGATGGCAGAAATTGTTTTGGCTGAAACTTGTTTATTTCGCATTATCTCACAATTTTAGGAGCTAAACATTCAAACCCTTAAAAAAATTCTCTTTCTATATTCAGGCTTCTACCCAATATCAAAATTTGACACGGCACTTGCAGTCCAGTATTGGGTAGAATCACACCAGCTTGTGACCTGCTGCTCTAAATAACCACTTCTGCAAGCATGACACCCACCTCAAGTATCAAACAGCAAGTGACCGCCTGTCACAGTTGCCTTCCTCTCAAAGGCAAGATGCTCTGTACCTCCCACCAAGCTTCCAGAGACACAATTCAGTGCATGAATTTCTTCCATAGGCCCCTCAGAATTTAGCCTTCATACACTGCTATCCTGCAGCAATGGTTCAGTGTCCTCTTCATTACTTTGGTCTAGGTTGTTACTCAGACTACTGCTGTTGCTGTTGCTGTTGCTGTGTTTTTTGGTACTGCTGACTTTTCTGTTCTCAGGAATAAATAAGGCGACTAGAAAAGCCAGAAGAACAATGCACGCTCCAACCAGGAAGGGGGGACCAGGAATGATCGCACTCTACAGGAAAACAAGAATAATAAAAAATTCATGTTTCAGACATTGACTTCTGCATTATGAACTACACCACTAAGGCAGGAAATCATGAGAGACATATTTATGGCAACTATAAAATTTTTGCAAACAGGTTCATATATACATTGTAGAGTGAATTTTCTGCATCTAAAATCCCCACAAATTCCTTCCCTGATCTCCACACTGATCTAAAAACCAAAACCACATAAAATCCTCAATTGACAGTATGATTGCCTAGCAAACAAAACAGATGTTGACTTGATGCTTTTTTGTAATTTTGTTTTTTGCTTTAGGCAACATGCCTGTTAAATCAACAAGACTCCTCTCAACATTAATAGAATAAGGTTTTAACATCCAGAAGCACAAATACTCAATAAATCTTAGCTTCGCTTTTCCATGGCTCAGATACTGTAGGATCAAGTTAGCCAAATAAACAAGCATCCCAAAAAAACAATATGTGAGTGAGCAAAATAACAGTAAGACCATTCTCACTGCTGAGACATGTTATACATGCACGATAACTTAGCATTTGGAGTTATTCTCTCTTGCTTCTAAGCTGTTTATCTGAAAATTCAAAAACAAAACTTACCCACATTTCATAGCCCCAACTAAAAACAAACACCAGAAAGGTTTTAAGATAAATTTTAAATCAGCCAAGTTTGATGACAAACCTCTACAAAAGAAGTGTCAACAATCCAGCTTCTCTTTTTAATCTTTAACTTTTCTGTAACTGTGTAAACTGCTAGATAAAAATCAGAAGACAAAACTTGTCAATTCAGTGTACTTTTATTCTACCAAATGAAATGTAGGAAGCTATTCTCAAATGACATGGGAAAGTAGCTGAGCATAAGTATAGAGCAACAGGGTATTTCTCTTGCCTCAATTTTTGTTACAATCAGAGGCCTAAATTTTCACCTGATGGTCTGTAAACATGAAGTATATAAATATATCAAAAATGTACCTTGATGATATTAAATCTTCAAGAGGTACTACATACACAAATACTTAAAGAAGAAATTAACTTCCACAAATTAATGCACCATCATTTGTAGTAGAACAGCTAATTCGTCTGATCAGCTTTTGAGCATTACATGATTGTGGTTTCACTGAGAGGAATAAAAATCTTTCAAAAGCTGCCCTTTGTCATTGCATTGCTAAGTGTTATTATTATCCTCCAACACAGCCCACAGCTCCACTGTTTGCTGTAAGAACTCAAACTTTAGTTCCAGTAAACTTACATCTTGAAGTTACCTGGTACTATCACAATACTGAAACCAATGCTGCTACTACTGTAAATCTAAATACTTACTATCACATTTAAATTAGGAGCTATCTCAATAATTTAATAAAACTGAAAAGTGAGAATTAAGTAGTTTAAGAATAAGATGAAGATTTTAAATCAACAAAAAAAGAGACAGATTTCTGGCCCTATGAGTTCTATGCAGCAAACGGCACACCAAATTTTGAACTAACCTGATCACTAAGATTCTGCTTTGTCTTTTTTTCAGAAGCGTTATCAGTTAGCAATTCATTGAGTTCCACATGGAAGAGAAAGAAAATAAAGCCATACAGGGCTGGTCCCAGGCCATTGCACAGTCCTCTTACTCCAGTTATTATTCCTTGGACAACACCTAATGAGGAAAAGAAAAAAAAAAAAGTAGCATCTTTTTTCTAAGCAAGGAAGAAATGCTCAGAGCCAAGAGCTCTCTGAGTCTATTTTAGTAATTGTTCCAAAATAGAGCATATCATAATTATTTCTACATTCTAAGATGTAAGAAGTGCATTGAACACAAATCTGTCAGATTAAAATAATCTTCTGCATCATCACAAGTTCTGTCACTATACTAGAAGAATTATGATTTTTATTATTGTATATTCTTTCATTATTATGATAATGAAGTTTATGTATGTTTAATTTTTTTATATTAGAGTTCTTCCACTCTCACCCAAAGCCTAGAATAAAGATAGTAAAGCCAGCAGAGCTTAAATGTGGTTCACACTCAATTTATTTTCAAGTGAAATTCACAGTGATGTACCTAAGTGGTAAGAAATGTGATTGGGAAAATGTGCACAAATTGTGACCAGTATTTATTTAAATACCAAGTAACTTACTCAGGGCAGTAAATTAAGTGTACAGCACTAAATGAACAATACTTGACTGGCTGCAGTTTTACCCCATATTCTTTTTAAAGCTTGACTAATCAAAGTGCTATTTCTGTTTCAACTTCATTAAGTGATTGTGATAACAGTGCAAGAAGTGTTATGATGACATTAACTTCACATAGTAAGAGTCTAAAAAATGCTATTTTACACTTTTAATAATATGCATCATTCTTAATGCAGTAATTTGTACAGTGAGAGGAAAAGAAAACATGCAAAAAGATAGCTGTCCAAGTTTTTAATTCATAGGCTGATAATATGAAAGTTTAAAATCTTTATGCCACTAGGTGGCAAAACCTCAGTCTTGGAAGCCTTAGCTATTAACACCAGTTTCCTCTTTGTGAAATCAAAGTCCAATGGCTTCTGTCAGCTTAACTAAAGTAGTCATTTCCTGAGGTAAACAAAAAACAAGTCTTTAAAAATCTTTAAAATGTCTCGAAAAAAAATGGGGGAGAGGGGAATAATTACAAAAACCCATGTAAAATACTATCTTTTGCATCTTTCAACAGTAATCCACCTCCTGGAACAGAATCTTTGTACTTCTCAGATTAACTGCATTTACCTAACTTCAGGTTGTACAATGGCCAACTATAACTGATACTTGAAATTTATATGTACAGCATTTTTTAAAAGAGAATACTAAATTCAGTTCTTCTTACTAGCCTTTTTCATTTGTGGTAACTTCTCATTTTGCTTTAGAGGAGAACTAATTTCTGACTGTACATTGCTTGTCAGATCAAAACCAGTACATTTCGTGTTTTCTCAGATTAACTGGTTACTTTGGTGTTTTCTATGCCTTGAAAATCTGAACTATTGCATCAAATAGGGCCAACTTTTCTACAAAAAAAATAAAGCTTCTTTCCTACATTTATTCCAATCTGGTAAAATGCGCAATTAAAAAGATAGTATTGTTACATTAATCCTCACCGTCTACTTAGAGAATACAACACATATAAAAGGAAGAGAAAAAAAGAGAAAGTTTTTGTTGCCTTCATAGTACTTTTACAGAAAGATAAGAAGTAGCTCATCAGAAATCACATATTTTACAATGCAACTATGATAAATTTGTGCACTTCCTTTGTCTCTACATAGATTGGCAGACTTCCATAGGTACTACCAAGTGAAGACTCACAAAGATAACTTGAAAAGTACACCTAAATAACTCTTCTGCTTCCCAGACAAAAAAGTAATAATGATGCATAAACAGCAATTGACCCAATACTAACCTTGTTGATCTGCCTCCGCATTTCGTGAAACCAGAGCACTAATTGCTGGGAATGTAATGCTTGACATCGCTGCTATAGCTCCTGCTGCCCACATCATCCTGTGTTAAATACATAATTCAAATTAAAAATGAGACTGCCCTTATAATTACTCCCCATGCTCCCAAGAGGACTATAAGGGCACCCTTATTTAACACTTAATTCTCTTTCAAAATGTTCTTATTAAAATACCTAAAGACTGGAAGTTATCTGGTTATCTTCCTTCTCCTCTCCCATATATTATTCTGAACTTGTTGGAACAGAAGCACATTTGATTTGATTCTATCCTAGCAGAGAAAAAGAGGGGAATGGGACTGAAGTGGGCTTTTCTCTCCAAACACAGTACAAAGGAACAATTTCCCAGGGTGTCCCAGTGACCCAATTCTCTAGCTTCTGCAACTGACTAGGAAGTACTCTGATAAACAACAAACACTCCTCCCTCTCAGTAGGACACACTTCCTAAAGAAGTTGTTCTAGTTTATGGGTGCTCACTGTCTCTACTTAAAGACAGTTTTTCCAACAGAAAAAACTTTAGATAGTTTCTAAGACTGATTATAGTCGGAGTTAGAGAATATGTTAGGAAAACAAAAACAAGCATAGGTCCAATATCTAATGGTTAAAATAGATCTAGTGGAATTACTAGAGAGAACATGCTACTTACTAGCTTGTGAATTTAAGAAAGAATTTTAACCACATTCACAGACTTAATACTCAGTGGAACAAAATGCTGCAAAGACTCACTTTCCAAAAGGGCTGTATGTACAGGAAATTTTATCATTCCTACATATGCAAAATACAGACCACATTTTGGTACTGTAATGAAAATGGGAATGCTTAATTCACAGAACATGTGAATACCCATGACAACAGAATTAAACAGTAGAATTTTTTTGGGAAAAAAAAACCTTTCAGTTCCTTGACAAGTGTATACATACCAAAATGTATGCTTACCAAGACTGAGATCCGAAGCCATACCAAGCCAGCTGAAAGATCTGAAAGCCAAGGCCAAGGAGAACTGTGTTTTTGTTCCCTATAGATCTCATCAAGACACTGAGGAACACAGTCTGCAAGAGAAATTGGTTCAACCAAAAGTTGTTTTTTTAAAAAGTCAGACTTGCTAAAGTAATTTCTCCCATGCAAAGGAATTCAGAAGACCTTTCATATGATGAGGAAATTCATACCATTTGTCCTCTTACTTCTCCTGAATTAAGCCCCAAATACAAATAAGTCATTTCAGTATTTAATGTACAGATACTCTTAACTCTTAAAGAGTTACTATGTTGGGACAATGAGAAGCATATGTATTGCCTTCTCTATGTACATTAGATGACAGTGTCTATTTCTAATGCAAACAGGCTTCCATTTTCACCTCTACAAACCTATTTTTATTACAGAATAAAGCATTCCACAAAATAAAAGTTGTTACCAAGCAAAGACAGTGCAGACTGGACACGACTTGAATTTACCACTATCTACATATACTAGAGAAAAAAGACAAGAAGACTTTTAGCTCAGAAGAAAGTAAACTCCTTCGGTTAGCTGAACTGTTTTGCAAATTTACATTTAAATTTACAAGTTTACAGCAAGTCTGCTGCTTTGTCACCTTCATCACATACACTGAAATTTGACCAATTCCTAGGCACCATTAATAATGTTTTCTACTGACTCTACACCACTGACATGACCTTTTCATTTGTACATGGAAGCTAATCCTAACCAGAGATCAATATTTCTATGTTAGAAGTGTTACTGCTGAGGGGGAGGGAGATCCCAATTCAGGTACAACAACAAGACGCTCATGGCAAGAAGCAGACACTTAGTAATGCAAACGGACAACTTGACTCAGTTAACGGACCACATATTTTTCTTTAACAGGAGAAACACTGAGGTAGAAATATTATAAAAGAAAGGCCTTATAAAATCAGGCCTTGCTCTGATGAATTACCAGCTAGCCTGTAAATTCCCAGAAGAAAAAAATTAAAGGAATGAAAAGTCAGTTAAAGATGGGTTTTCTTACTATTCTAGTAAGAAAAATAAGTTTACACCTGCATAAACAATAGATCTGTCCCATGACAATCAGTGAAGAAAATATGTAAACAATCCAAAAATAAAGAGATTTGAGAGAGAGAGAGAATACCAGTTACTAACCAGTGAATTAAGTAGCAAGAAAACTACTAGCCAATCGGAGTAAAACCCAGTCTTTGAAAACTCTATAAAAATGAGTGATGTAAATAAAGAACTAGCTTTTCCTAGATGAAGTAACTGAGTCTCATTTGCTTTATTTCAACACAGCAATGCTTCAGTAAAAATACAGACAAAATCAACCAGGACCGCAGAGCAGAATATACTTCCTCTCCTGTCTTCTGTCTCTTCCTGATTGTACTGAGTCTGGCTGAGATGGATTAATTTTCCCACTGCAGCTTTCATAGGTCCATGGGTAGCTGGAAAGGTGTTGTTAACACACCAGTGCTTCAGCTACTGCTGGCAGAGTATCAGTGCTGTCTCTCAACATCCCCCCCATGGTAGACTGGGAATGCGTAAGATCCTGGGAGAGGACAAAACTTGGCCAGCTGACCCAAACTGACCAAAGGGATAACTCATCCCATATGGTATCAGCTCAGATATAAATTCAAGGGAAAGAAGGAGGAATGGGGAACTTGTTATTTACAATGTTTGCCTTCCAGAGCAACTGCTATGTGTGCAGAAGCCTCACTGCACAGGAAGTGAGCTGATGGGAAGCAGAAAATAAACCTTTTTTTCCCTCTGTTTGTGCATGCCTAAACTTTTGCTTTTCCTTTAACAAAATTGGCTCATCTCCACCTAAGAATTGTTTTTCACCTTAATTTTTCTACCCTGTCTGGCTGGGGAGTGCTGGAGCAGCTTGGTGGGCACTTGGCATCCAGCCAAAGACAACTTAACCCTAGCTTTCTTGTTTCTCATTTTTAGTTTGAATGCTTCACAGAAAAAAATACAGTAATTTTACCTTCAGGTATTCAGTTAATTCTCGAGATATCCAAAATGCCAATACAAATCAGTATTTATGAAGCAAAGATTATTTCACTAAGCTGTACTTTTCAAAGAGCTCAAAAATCAATATATTTTCCTCATTTTAACACTGAAAATTATCAACCAGAAGGGAAGCCATCCTAGAGATTTTCAGCAAAATTACTGGTCTTCATAGAGGATGACTGCTAAATGTGAGTGCACACAATAGCCTCTGAACAAACCAGAGCACAAAGATTAAAATAATGACTTGAATTGCTAATGAAGGCCACAACTGACACCAGTAAAACTGGTAAACATTGATGAATGTGTTGTTTACATCAAAAGAGTAAGACCTTCATTCTGCTAAGAATGGCAGCAAGGTTACAACATACTCTATATATGCCATTCCTCCTCTTGTTATCAGAACAGGAAGACAAACTGTATCCATAAATACACCAAAGATTAAATCATAAAAACTCTTTGATCTACAAAAGACAAAAAGGATTTGTTGAAAAATCATCTCACTGTTGCAAATTAAGAAATATGACAAGAAGATACCAAGGCCTTGCAGCTCCTCAGCCTCCAAGCTGAGCCTAAGTAACCCTGGAAAGACTGCTTGTATGCAAGCTTGATAGCACAAGCCAATTGAACAGGTGAACGTAGCATGACTTATTTAAAATAAGGCATTTCCATTTCAGAATGCCTTGCATTTAGTAAAAAAATTCCTGCATAATTTTAATGATTTTAAGTCAGAGTTTCAATGAATTTACTGATCCAAGTTGAGCAGATTTTATTTTTCTGACGTCCAGACCCAGTATTTCTAAGGAAAGGTGATACAAAGCAAGAAACTTACATGGACTATATTATGAATGCAACATTTAGTGAATGCAAGACACATTGGCATGTTAGAGCATGTGCAAAGTTTTTAGACTAGCTTAAATGAAGCAATATAAGGAATAAAGCTTACCTGAGCTATTATGGACAGAATGCCCACCACAGCTATAAATGCTGCAATGCTAGCAGATCCAAAGCCTATAACCTGTAGAAAAGCAGAAACTGCATAAAACAAATGCCAAACACAATCCAGGGCAATTAGTAGCAGCAACTATCTTCTCAATGAAAACACTCATCCCTACTTATACTCTAGATTTATACAGGATCCATACAGGAAGTGTCCACTTTCAAGAATAATCCTTAACTTGACTCTTTGCCAAGAAAAGTATAAAGGAAAAAAAAAAAACAAAAACCTGCCTTAAAAAGAGGATACAGAGGAAGTCATGTAGCTGGAAACGTAAGTTCTCTATCCCTCCCACAAACAAAATGGGTCTGACAGGAAAAATCCCACCTCAAGCCAGAAACTGATGTACGGAATGAGAGCAAAGGCCTGCTTGAGGTAAACACGCACTTAAGACATTGCAGGGTTTATGCACCAGGAGTCAAGGGTTATGCAGTTTTTGGCTTAACAAAGCACCCTGCCTTTAATTTTAAAGCTTTACTTTGTCAGAAAACAGGTGCCTGAGCAAAGTCTGTAACAAGAAAGAGGTCACAGGGAATACTTATTTAAACATCCTTAGTAACATGTGAAGACACCAACATTTACCTGTCTCAAGTACAGAAAGAAACTAGAATACTGGCCAGCCTCAGGCAGATACGAGAGCAACACTGTAATGCAGATTGGGAGAACTGTAGGATCTTTCCTAACCTTCTTCAGAGACTAAAACAAAATAACAAAGCAGGTATTGAAACATTTGTACAAACTCTAATGAAAGCATAAAGAAAGAAGATATATTCCCTTTTTTTGTGCATGCATACAAATCAAAACAATTACACATGGATACTGTTAAGCTGAACCATAAGTCACAAACAATACAATTCTTTGATAAAGTTTCCATTAATATTTTTGAAGCTGTTCAGTGCCAAGTAAGAACAATTCCCCAAAATCAGCATTATATGAGGGAAATACCTAATGTCTTCTAATGGATCTCCATAATAATAATTTGTTTTGAAAGATACTAGCAAGTAATACACATTTCTTACACTTGTTCACCCATTATATTAATTATTTTAAGGAACAAATAAATTGTGGAAGACTATTTCTGCAGATGCAGCCTTTCAAGCATGCCATTCATCTCTCAAAATTCACAAGCAGTTCCCAGCAGGTCAGATCTCATGAAGAAAAATCACTCCTTCCTTTCTTAAGATACCAGGGTGTAACAAAAATGTAACTTTAAGTGTAAGTAAACAAGTTACTACAAAGACTGCACGGTACGTTTTAGCCATTACTATATATACCTATTAAAAAAAAAAAAAAAAAAAAATCAGGCTTTATAGATCCATTCCCTATTAGAAAGAGATCACATATAACCAAAAGTGGAAATCAAGAGTAGGGAGAGATATTGCCCTGGTAGGGAGAGATACAAAATGAGTATATAAAACCTTAAAATATTGGCTTTTGAGGTGTAAGAATTCAGCATTTCTCTCTGCAATAAAACAGACTACCTAAGTTAGAAAATTAAAGCACTGCCCTTTGGATGTCACACCAAATATTATTTTCAAATCTAGAATTATTTAATCCACAAAGTTTGGTTTGATTTTGGTTTTTAAATGTAGTTAGATCTCCATGGGCAAGAGCAGAGAACAGAGACTATGGTATACTGAATAGTGAAGCTACCAGTAAGACTGAAGACTTCTCAAACTTACAAACTGCAATTAATAATTATTAATCACCAAATAGTTAATAATTACTTATTGAAGCACATCTTACTGCAAAAGGATCTGCCTGTTCCCATGATATAGAAGATCCCCATGAAGCAGGTCTTATTTTTTCCGGCAGAGATTCTGGTACAGCTAGCAGGATGAAGCAGATGTCCACAACAGCCACCAACGTGGCCACCATTACAACCACACTGTCCCCATAGCTGGCAGACAGGTATGCTCCAATGGCAGGACTAGTTACCAAACTTGCTGCAAAGGTGGCAGATACCTATGCACAACAACAGTTTACAAACTCATCAAAGTGGTTATTCTCCCATTACAGAAAAATTAAGTAACTTGCTTACCACCACCACTCCTCCCCAGAAGTGTGATTTTAAAAAAACACCAGTAAAAATTCAAGTAAAAAACCCAAACCAAACTAAAAAGTACATTAACAACATACCATTTACAACAGTAAATATGGGTCTTAAATACAGTTTCTACAGCCTCCTTAACAGCGCACCATACTAGACAGGATTTGCAATCCAAGATGATCAGGTTTGGCTCTTACTTTCAAATGGACTAAAATCTTTATTTTGTTTTCTAATTACGAAGTGGCTTGACTGAAAAAGTTATCAGTACATTTAAATGCCTGCCTAAAAGAAGTTCAAAATTATAGATGTCTATCAATACACCTCCAAAACCTAATACAGATATTAGGAAAGCAAACTAAGCAGGAACTGTATTACCACTGAAAGGACTAGTTTGTACTAACTAAATTATTTTCCTTGTGTTTTGATCATTAAGAAAGGTCATGTCTAAGTTCTTAAAAATAGTGTTTTATACATTTTCATCCTTACTCACCATTCTGACATTAGAAAAGGCCATTCTGTACCAAGAAGTCATATGAACTAGAAGTGCAACTTACAGGTGCTGGAAAACCATTGCTAGACTAAATTACTTGCACTGTCTTTAACATTTAATGTTTTGTTTGCAAAACTTAAAGACATTCTTTCTTACACATGCCCTCTATGCAAGTTGTCAAATATTAATTCTGTTCCCATAAGCACACAGCACTCTGTTCACTGCCTGAACTCTAACAGTGTCTTGAGCCATGGTTCCTTCCTTTATCAACCTCTTCATATTAATCAGGAAACAAGCTGTTCATCAAAATGCAAATTCAATACAAAGGTAATAATCTGACCTTTTCCCCCAAACTAAGCATATCTTACCAGTCCGTAGGCTGTAGTTCTTTCATGTTCTTGTGTTACATCAGCTACATAGGCAAATATTACAGAAAAGGTAACAGAAAAGATTCCAGATACTGAAATCATAGCGAAGTACCACCTAATAATTTAAAAGCAACAATTAGAAAGTGTGAGCTATGATCTCTTGCTTTTTTCTTACTAATAAGCAAGTTTGTTTAAGCCTAAGAGGAGAGCTCCTTGAGAACTAACACAGAACTTTACTGGAGATGAATGAATGACTGTGCAGTCTCACTTAAATACTAGAAAACAGCATTTTAATTTTTTTTTTATATTCTTCTGTTTACTTCAGCCTAAAGGAAGTACTTGATGACATGGTACCTATAGAATTTTAAACTCTCAAGTTCAAGTAATGAAAAATGAACTATCTTAGAAGTAATTTCATCAGCCTGTTAAGGAATCATATATATAATAAACATATATATATATATAATATGATATTTATCATATATATATATATGTATATATATATATATATATAATGCTGTGGAAGCTGAATTCTGAATGCATTCAGAGTGCACAAAAAATTCTTTTGTAATTCTTCCAAGTTTCAAAATTAATGTAAATGCAACTGAAGTCTTAACTGAGCAGTAATGACTTGGTTTCATAGTCCTACTCAAAGAGGTAAAATATCTCACTTGCAACAACTAGACTTTTCTTTAGCAAATAAATGCTCAGGTTTATTCAGCTTTAAAAACATATTTATTACTTTCAATGACCAAGGGAAAACTTAACAGCTGATCTTAAAGCAGAGTTAGACAGGATTATCAAATCAAAATGCTTTAGTTGTATGAATATAGTTCACATTCCATTATTTCTGCTTTTAGGATACACAGTTTGAATACATCTTGAACAGAAAAGCTCCAGAACAATGCAGTTGTGCCTTGAAAGGAAATCTGCTTTCTTCTTATTTTCATCTTATTGTCCCTCTCCCATTTCCCCAAACATTTCCTCTGAATATCTGCTCTCCTGACAAGCTTGCTACTGCAGCTTGCAGCACTTACCATGGGCTTATTCGCATTAATGGAATTGGGACACAGGTGAAGAAAACTGTAAGAAGAAGAAAAGATTTTCTTCCCCAAGCATCTGAGAGAGCACCTATTAGTGGAGCACTGAGAAATGATAAAAAACCCTGTAACAGAAGAAAAACAATTAATATGTGTGTATCTACATTTCCAAGGCTCACTTTAATTACAATATAAAAAAGGAATAAAATTGAAAATTTATTTGAAACTGAACACAGTTGTAGATAACTGAAAATTTACACACTTTGTTCTACAGTCTAATTTTCTGTGATTTTGATATTTCATGTTTCAAATCTATTAAACCTGAGTGAATAAAAAAAAAAAATACGTTTTTCAAGATCCATTTGATTCAATATAGAAGTAATACAAACAGCAAAATCTTCTTTAAAATCTCCAAAATACAGTCAAGTTATACACAGGACATTATCTTAGCCTCTATAAAGAGGCTCAGTGCTATATTTCAAACCCAGGTTGCCCTCTAATTTGGACTGTCCTAGGAGAGACCTTTGGGTAACATTACTGCTCTCTGAAACAAATATAACAGTTTAAATTAAATTAAACATTTACTGCTCTATACTACATACTCATCCTGTACAGTACATCTGTACAGTGCAAGAACTATGAAGATCATTTGAGCAAGCCTGGCAACTTGAGATCATGGGACACCATAATGAGATCCCCGTGGTGAAGGTCAGACTCAGTGTACAGTGTTCAGTAAAAAAAAAAAAATTGACTAAGGATCAAATACTAGATTTTCCAGAATTTCATAAAGTCCTAGAATCTAGGCCTCAAATCCATTTTATTACACAGGAGAATTAAAATAAGTAAAGGATTTCACGGGTTTGTTAACTGAGGAACAGCTCCTCCTAATTAGTACATTCTTCATTTATCAATCCACAGCAAGTCAAAACATACTGAAATACCTTGGAAGTTTGCTCCAGCTAACTTTAGCCTACCTCTCTTATTCAAATATTGTCACAAGTTTAACATATGCATACAGACTGCTATACTAAGTAACTGTTCTGCCAAATCCTTACAAACAAACCTGATTTTCAACGTTTTCAGTAAGTAGATTGAGAGCAAAAGCTGTAAAGCCAGACTACCAGATCGTTGGAAACTTAGATGTCTTTAACTCAGTTGAAATTAGTGTTTCTGCTCCTTAGAATCAGCTTTCAGTGCAACATAAATTAACATGTTTTGCTATGAAAAATACTTCACATGTTTCACAAGCAAAATTTTAAAGAAAAAAGACACGGAAGTACAAGCTCTTTCTAGTCTTTGATCGCTCATTTATTAGACCTGTTAGAGCAATCCAGACATTCATTACATTACTGCACTTTTCTACAGATACGCTCTGTACAAAATCTATGCGAATCCTCTATTTACTACTTTTAATACACACTTAGATTGCACTGTGAGTGAAAAACTTAAAACAGGAAGAGGAACATGAACTTTGTTTTGTATGAGAACAATGAGAAGATAACTTCCTCTTTCAGTCTGAGACAAACCAACATCCTGAGTGCACTGTGCTCTGCCAATCCACCATGAAAGACAGCAAGTCTATCCTACAGATGTTACGTTCTTACAACTAAAAGCAATGCTTTAGATTTGTTATGGGATATAAAGAAAAATAATTTCTGAGTGCTATAAATTATCTTAGTTCTAAGTTACAGCAAGGGCTTTGCAGTGTCTCAGTACAACAGTTATCAAAACAGTTATCAAAGAGAACTTTTCATTATTTATGCTAGAAAACTCTTTCAAGCTTTTTTGTGGCCACAATCAGCATAACGCCTGTGTGAATACAGTGGTCTAAGTAAGCTATAAGCTGCCCTGAACATCACAGAATGTTCTAGAGTGGATTATAAAAAAAAAAAAAAAGACCAGGAAATATAACAAACCTGATGAAAATTAGCTCTTATGCCACATTTTACATTTTAAGACAAAATCACAGTGATTGAGTGCTTCATTTTCTATCACAATGGTATCATTATGATTGCATTAATTTGTCTCTGATATAAATCATTTAACATTAGGAAGTAGACAATAAAAACCTAGCTTTATTCTCAGACAGATCCTTATCAAAATTACAATAGCTACAAGTGGTATCTATTCAAATGAGAAGAACTGAAATTTCTGAGAAAGATTCCACTTGTCTCAAGATGCTGACACTTCTGCAGTAAAACTTAAATTCAGCCCAAGAAACAACTACTACAGTAAAAAAATGGTTTAAGAATTAACTAAATTCTCAGTGGTTTGTATGTTCTTATGGAAAATGCAGGTGAGACAAGTCAAAATATGAGAACACACAGGATATTCAGGTCAGAGATTTAAAAAACATCTTACCTTAACACCCTGAATAAGACCATTCATTAAAAATGTATGATGGGGAAATGTTTCATGTAAGACCTAACAGGGGGGAAAAAAGCAGTTTTTAATAAGGAGAGACAGGAGAGAGTTGATTCCAAGTTTAAAATTGATTTATAAAACAGGATAGCTCTATGAGAACTTGTTAAAACTATCCCAAAATAAAAACAAAAGGGAAAAACCAAACCAAAACAACACCAAAAAAAAAAAAAACAAACCAAAAACCCTGGAATGACCAGAACAAAAGTATCTTCTACCTCTTTTTTGTCTTCACTAGAAAATATAAACAAGATTTAATATCAATTTATCAGCATAAATTCATAGGAATTTACTACTGGCAAAGACTGTAATGCAGAGATAATTACTTTGGGACACTTTGCTTAAAAAGAGGATCAGTGTAACCAAAAACCACCTCCATGCAGTAAAAATGACAAAATTTTTATGTAGTTAATTCTACAAAAAGATTGACTCAAACACTGTCAATATTTAGGAGTGAAAATGGAATTCAGCTAACTTACATTGACAAGGAAAAAACAGCGCTATACTCACAACTGACCACACAGCAGCTATTAAATAGCAAGATGGTTAGAAACATTTTAAATTACTAAGTATATGCTTACAAATACCAGCAAGAGTTTTGAGTGCTTAAATATAGCTACAAATTCATGTAAGGTGATTTACCAGCAGTCTTAATTCAAGGGCAAGAATGTTAATCTATGCTAAACAGATTTGCCATAAATATGCAAGAGAGTTTAGGGGGCCTCACAGGTATTACCATGTTGGCTAAAAAAACTTATTGTGATGTTCAAATTGCCACCAATTACAGAAGTTACTTTGTGTACACTGAGAAAGTGTCACTGAAAAGTATAAGCATTATTTTTTTAGAAAGACTGAGATTCTCAGATCATAGGTTTAATCAAAGTGGTGGTTCTCTTACTAATTACTGGGCAGATAATTCTCCTTATTTACATCACTTTTCACTTCTGGTATCATCTTTTGGTTAGGTATTTAAAACACTTTTTCACCTGTTAGAAAACTGATGTTATGAAATGAGGAAAAAAAAGGCCAGGATTCAAATTACAGATCTGAAATTAGAAGTCTTCTAACTTAAAGAAAACAACAAAATGAAACAAAAATATGAAACTCAGAGTTAAATCTAATTACTTGTGAATTGTTTTCCAGTGTTTTTTTTCTGAGTGGCAACCACCGCTGATATTAAGTTTGAGTTTCTTTATATTCATTTATTGCTTTATAGACAAGAGAAATGCAAGTTGACAAACTGCTAGAGCAAACTGCTTTACTCAAGTTCTACCAATAGATACATATTCAAAATATATATATATATATTGAAGAGAGAACATATCATTAAGTAATTAATACTGCTTATGGTAATTTACTAACATTGGTTTAAAGTCTATAAATAAAAATAATGTCCATAAGCTTTGGGCAATGTTTGACTAGAATAGCCTTTGTGTGTTTTATAAACACTAAATCTTTTCGTCTCCAAGTACAGTGTCATGTAACAAACAGTACAGCTTTGCTGAGAGATGTCAAAATAAGTGAAATAGCAATTTAAAAAATGAACTTTAAATAATCTCACCTATCAAAAATACACATAATTTCTTTCCATAGAATGCAACATTTTAATTAAATTGAAAGTTGACAATGACCAACAGAATCATGAAAAAACCCACACAAAATTGAGTAACCATGAGCTTTGATCAACAGACCAGACATTTCCATTTCTACCCCTCCTACCTGACAAACCTGCTTGAGCAGAAGTGGATAGCTGTCAATCCAAAGGTTGAACCTTGCTCATAAGATATCTCTACACTTCTTGTACTGCTGCCTCATAAGCAGGCCAATATAAGCTACCACAGGTACATCACAAGACAGATACTAAGTATAAACCAGACCTGAATTTATAAAAACCTAACAGCAGACATTCAGTGTTTGCAAAGATGATTACAAATAAAAAAGATCAACTATGGACCTATTCCAACTGGAGTATACTACCGGGCAACTACTGAAGAACCCACCTAATACACAGTTGTATTAGAATTGGTGGGGGTTTGCAGATCTGTAAGAATTATGATTTGCACACTTATCCTTTTAAATGAGAAGTGTCAAACTTGGTTAAGTTGAAATTGAGCACTTTGGTTAAGAAAAAAAAGCAAAGAGAAATAAAAGATAAGAAAGATGACCCAGCAAGCTTCCCCATATTTTGACACTGGTAATGCAGGATGACAGGACAGTTATTTTGTGAGACAACTGCTTTGTGGAAATCTGTTAACTGTTTATGCAAACTTTTTTTTTAACTGTTATTTACTTTATTAAATTAAGAAGTTCAGTGATTGTGTTTAGAAAATTTAGGCCAACACATTCCATGAGTTATGTACATTATCTTATTTGGTGTTTGGAGAAGGAAAAAAATTAACTCTTTCAACCACACAAAATTTTGCTTGCCATGTATTCAAAGTGGTCTCAAGTATTAGGCAATGAAAAGCTGGACTAGTAGACCTCCTGCGATTGCTTACAGGCAGGCCCCACTAAAACAAATGAGATCCATATCTTCAAATGAATGCTTCATATCCTATTACCAAACACTCAAATTAACTGTTGATCTGGAAAATAACCAAAGCAGATTAAATATGTATGAAATCCATTTCTTACATGAATGGCTCTGCATTTTACTCTATGTTACATGCTGACAGAACAGTTGGCCCACAGGAGTATACGTAGTTAATGAAGGGTTGCACAGTTTATTCAATTGTTACAATTGGAAGACTAATTGAACTATGAAGTCTTGAAAAAGCCAGAATTTCTAGAGATACTTCAATCAATAGACTAAACTGGTGTTACTCTAAAAGACAAATAAGAGTTAAAGAAGAGTACAGCAGACTTTATCTATTCTTCTTTATCCTCTAGTCTTTCAGCAGTCCAGATCTCAGCTGCTAAGACTTCTGGAATTCAGGTAATGAGATATGCATTTATGTAAAGCAAATTAAACCTCAAATCCCTAGAAATTAGAAAATATGTCAATACCAAGATAACAGCTGAGGAACTGTGATGAACTGATGCTTACCGTTAGCATTGGAGTTGTCAAGAGCCCCCAGGCAAAGAATTCTAGAAATATGACCACCACCGCATGGTATACACTCGGCCGACCAATACCTTGTTGCTAAGAAAGAAAAACAAATGCAGTGGTTGTACACATTCAGTTCATTACATGTGCAAATATCTCTTGCAAACATGTTTTGAGCATAACCACTTTTCAGCATGACCTACTAACCAAGCCCTTGGGAACAACAATAAGCCAAACAAGGGAGGAGAAATTGTTCTGTATTACAAAACAATTAAAGATCTCTAGGGAACTTGAAACAGTTTGTTCCCCAGAACACCTGCTGACTGAAAAGAATTGTTGGCCCTATTCCTGACATTACCCTGCACTGCTTTCACCTCCAACATGCCTTTAGGCTTTCTGCCCCTCGAGCATTAGTGACAAACTGTATGCTTCTTCCTCCATAAGTGACATAAAGACACATCCACTTTATTAAGATCACAGCATTGTTTCAACAAAACTATGGTAATGTTTTTATGCTCAGAGGAGCAACAATTTTTGTATTTGAAAATGCCTAAGTATGAGAAAATAAGGAGCTGCTTATGTCATCTGTACAAATACTTTCTGTTAATTGCTGATCAACTGATTCTATACTTGTGTCTGCAAATACAGACTGCTGCCTGAGAAACTATTCTACTGGTCAACAAGTAATTCCAGAAAGAATTAGCAAACTATCAAAGTGCTCATGATTCTGTGAAACTGCTGCCATTCAAGATCAAAGGATTTGATCCCAAATGAGATTAATGAAATGGGCAGAACCCTTGGGAAAGGCGTATTTAACAAGAACTGCTGCTTGCTTGCTTTCTTCCCAAAAGAGATTTAAGCAGACGTGCTGAACAATCTAGTGGCCTTCACAGCAGTGAGAGCAATGGTTGACAAGGGGGGACTGACAGATATAATTTAGATGGACTTCCGTAAAGACTTCAACACAGCTCCATATGACACCCTTATCTCCAAAGAGGAAACACATGGATTTGAAGTGTGAACTATTTAGTGGATAAAGAACTGGCTGGATGGATGCAGCCAGAGAGTTGTGCTCAATGGCTCTGTGTCCAGGTGGAGGCTGGTGACAAGTGGTGTCCCTCACGGCTCTAATCTGGGACCAGTGCTCTTCAGTGTCTTCACTGATGACACAGGCAGAGAAATTGAGTGCAGCTTCAACAAGACTGCAGATGACACAAAGCTGTGCAGTACAGCTGACACAATGGAAGGACAGGCTGTCATCCACAGAGAAGGGGACAAGCTTGAGAATTGGGCCCACTAGTATCTCATGAAGTCTAACAGGTCTGGGTGCAAGGAGCTGCACCTGGGTCAGGGCAATCCAGACATGAGCACAGACAGAAGAAGAGAACAGCCCTGAGAAGGACTTGTGGGTTCTTGTGGATGAAAAGTTGGACATAAGACAGCAATGTGCACTCACATCCTAGAAGACCAATCACATCCTGGGCTGCATTAAATGAGGAGTCGCCAGCAAGTGAAGGGAGGAGATTTTTGTCCCTCTATTCTGTCCTCAGGAGACCTCATCTGTAACACTGTGTCCAGCTCTGGAGCCATCAGCACAGGAAGGACATGAACCTATTATAGTGGGTCCAGAGGAGACCGTTAAGTTATCAGAAGGCTAGAACATCTCTCCTTTGAAGACAGGCTGGGAGTGCTGGAGTTGTTCAGCCTCCAAGAAGAGAAGAGAAGGCTCCAGGGAGACCTCTGTGGCCTCTCACTGCTTGAAGGGGTCTTTTGGAAAAGAATGACTTTTAAAAAAGGAAGAGTGACTTTTTACATGGGCAGAATATGATAGGAGAAGGGGAATGTTTTTAAATGATAAAAGGAGAGATTTAGATTAGGTATTAGGAAGAAAGTCCTTACTTAATAAATGGTGAGGCACTGCATCAAGTTGCCTAGAGAAGTTGTGAACATTCCATACTTGGAAGTGTTAAAGGCTACCTAGATGAGGCCCTGAGCAACTTATCTAGTGGGTGGAATCTTCTCCACTGGTGAAGAAATTACATTATTTTCAAGGTTCCTTCCAACCAAAAGCATTCAGTAATGTTTTTATTTCTGACTACCCCTTGGCATAGTAACTTTTACATAGTTTTTGTGTTCTTGCCCATCTCCTAACAACTATCCTGCAGAAGATTTTTTTCAGTGTTTCCAGCCAATCCACCATTGCACTCCAAGAGAAGAGTGCAATTTAATAATGCAGAATTCTGCTGAAGGGACACTATCCAGTGATAAATATCAACCTGACTCATTTCAGCAAGTGGAGAGCAGGGTGAACATGAAACTCAGGATCTCCCACTGAACATGAAAGAAGTCAGCCTAGGATGAAGGTAGAGTACAGACACCTTTGGTGTTTCTCCCCTGCTCAAAAAACTTTCACCCAGAATGGTAGAAATCACATGTTTTGAAAATCCTTGCATTACAAGATTCATTTAAGCTGTCTATAGAAAAAGAAGTGAAGAAATTCCTATTGTTTAAACAGTAAATGCATAGATCTGTAAGAATTTTTAGATCTGTCAGTTTATCAAAACCTGTAGCAACATCCTAGTGTATCCTAGCTAATAAGATTAAATTCATTTCCTACATTGCAGCTTGCTTCAAAGCATGAAGATTTGAAGAAAACAGTTCTCTTTCTCCTGGGAAACAATATAATATCATAGATCAAAGATTATCTCTGGAAGGCTAACAACTTTCAAGTATTATTAACATTTCTCCGTACATTACCAGGCAAGTTTTAATTTCAAAATAGCAAAGATTCCAAAGGCTATGGGAGTAAAAAAAAAAAAAAAACCCACCAAAAAAAATTTCCTTCATATAAGAATCCTGTAAGTACTTCTATACAAGATAATATAGTAACAATTTCATCGATTATTTTTTTTGCCAAGATGCCTGTTGGTCAGACTAGCACTTAACACTAATTATACGGAAATCTGAAGACTCCTTTCACAGCAGTTTCCTCTGAAAAAAAGCAGATTTTACAGTAGAGTAAGTAAGGGACTCCCCAGACCTTCCCCTACCTCTACTTCCCTCATAACTTTATATCACTAAGTGTGTTGCTGCATCATAAATATCTGGTCTGCATTTAGCAAACATTTCTAATGCCATAAAAAATGAAGTTTTGTAGTTTTGTTAATAATGTTTTTATTACACGCAAATTTGATCTGAGATTTATATGGTTTAGCAGAAAGATGATGTTCATACATACTCAAAGACATGCATGGAGATTAAAATAGTCTGCAAATAATTTCTGGCAGTATCATGCAGCTTAAAGTTAGCTGCACTGAACTACTAAAAAAACCAGAAAACACCACAGCCTTTTGGATTTATGCCACGACCTGGAAAACTAAAATTCAGATCTTGAACGGAACATGTACCTGTTAAAACTAAGACAGGTTTGAAGCATTCTATGTCAAATATACTAACACTACCAATCTGTGATCCACACTGACTGTAGCTGACGATTTTCAGTTTTCTTTACAATGTCCTAAATCCCTAGATTAATTAAAAATCTTGTGCTAAAGGCTGCTTTGGAAAACAAAGATCATGAAACCAGGACAACTCACTGACATTATCATATGGACTGATAAAGACAGTTAATTCTGAATGTTCATCTTTACTGTACTTCCCAAAAATTCCATCACAGAAGCTTCCAATTTTTAATCAAGCATCACCTATTTTTTAAGAAAAAAAAAAATAATTTATGATTGATCATGTATACAGTCTGGTCCACAGAATAAAAAAAGCAATGAAAACCCTTTACTTGGCTCAAAATCAGGGAGTCTTCTAAAAACACTTCACACTTGCCTTTATCATAAAGCTGTATCAGAACTACTGGGCAAGTTTCATTTCTGCATTGAGAAAATAACCTGCAACAAAACTCCATGCAATTTACACATTTACTTTGAGTATGCAAAAAATGTTTATAAACCTTGAAACACAAGGACCTTTAGGTTTCTTGAATAAACAATATGGGAACAACTTACCAAATTCCTTATGATTAAAAAGATTTTAAAAGGATTTCACAAATAGTGCAGATATGGTCAACATACAAGTTGCTTGCCTCATTCACTGCCCTCAAAAGTGGAGTGCCATAAGTAAGTGCCCTCAGGAAAGCCTTAAAATTGTTATTGGCTTATGTCCTACTCACATGGATCATCTTCATGTGACAGACCTGTGTGTGGGCTGAGAAACTATGTATCGACCTTGTAACTGTCTTCAAATGCAGCTGTTTGTCAAGGTTTTATACTTGCACAATCATTAATGAGCAAAACATTACTTAATCTCAAACGCATAACAATACAAGTTTGAGGCCATCATTGTAAAATCTGAAGTCCTAAGAATTCTAGCAAAACATCTGTTATTTTTACATCCCCAGTATTACACTTTTGCTCCTTCAATGCCTCTTTTCACTGCCCAATTCTTAAAAAAAAAAGAAAACAAAACAAAAAAACCCACATTTTTTCTTCTGCCTTTCTTGGAGTCAGAATAAATCCAGAAGTTAATCTGAAGGAAAAAAACTGGGGCAACTACTGTGAGGCAGTAGATTTTTATTTTTTTTAAAGCAAAACAGCTGTTGAATATTAATAAATCCAAGAAAGAATGTCAAATGATAAATCCAGCTGGTAATAATCGCTCATAGAAAAGGAGGGAAACACATTCTAGTATTAGTATGAATACCTTATCCAAGACATTCTGAAGAACAGCTAGTACAATTCACCCTAAAATATTCCACAGCAAAATGCAATCTTATAGCCAGGCCCAGGTCTGCAGAGCAAACCAAGAGCAGGCAGTATTTCTTATTCATACAGTTCTTAGGTAACTATTTATCTGTTAATTCAAATCTATAATGTAATAATCAAAATTGTTTGAATGCCTGAAAAAGCACCTTAACATCAACTTCAAGCATGCCTGTTTATTTCTTTAAAGAAATATGCTTTTTTGAGAACAAAATCACTTCTCACTGTTCGAATCCTCAAGTCCTCCAGAGCACCTTTTCAAAATTTTCCTATATTGATGAGGGCCACACAGTCCTGATAGGCAAATCAAGCAAAAGATTCAATTGGATAAATACAGCAGGCTTTTTTTTGTCCCATAAGGGTGAAGCAGCAGAGCAGGACATGGTTTGTTTCAATATCCTACTGGAACAGCCCTAGGCAACCTGCACAGGCCTCACAGCTGATCCTGTCCTGAAGAGGAAGGTATCTCCCTGAAGTACCTTTCCAGTCACATAATCCTATTATCTTTCAGGCAGATAACAACCAAACTCAAAATGAACCCTCTGAACTGACACACCACAGGAACTCGCCTTTGTCCCCCTACACCATCCTGTGGGAAATTCCTTCCCACCAGACACTAGGGTATCTTAGGAGAGCCTGCTAGTTCCTTGTTCTACTTGCAGTACAGACATACCTTTGCAAAGAGCACTCACTGTCCTACATGTAAAACAACATTAAAATGAATTTGTATGAATTTTATTACTTCTTATTTTAAGTGCCTACAGAAAAATTTTCCCCTGCAAAAATTAACTGATTAAAAGTAATTTTTTATACTACCACCTGCACTGCAGTCCACTACATCAACTCTGATATTTCCAAGAAAAAAAAGAACTGAATTAACGGAATCAGTACACTGATGCTCCAAGAAACATGCTTTCATGTATGAATCATTCAGATCTTGGAGTTCATGACAAATTATAAAATTCATTCCCTTTACACATTTATCTTCACTATTTCATTAGTTCATAGTTTCATTTTCTTCACTATTTCATTAGTTTCCAAAAAAATATGACCATTTCAAATGCCAACTTTTCCTGGTATGTCTCACTACAGGACTATTTAATCATTATAGCTTATTCTTGCACAAGTATCATACCACCAATCCATCTCTCTTCATGCAACATTCTCTTTCTTCCACACATATTACCCAGGTAGCTCTCTGGGGATACTGCATTTTTATCTCTTTCTAGTGACTATTTTAATTTTCAAACAGAAGCATTTTGGATCCATCTTAATTCCAGCTGCTGACCACAAATGCTGTTTATTGGAACTGGCAAAAATTCAGTGTAAAAATACTTAGAACACAAGTGAAAGTGCTTTCCACTCCAGTACAGCATTTTACATATGCCTTGTGAGCTGCAATATAAATCATAACTAATTCAGATTATACATTGTCCAAACTTGTATTTCAGTTGCTAAACAAACACCTTAAGCAGATCTGTATCTGGACTGGAAGATCATGACACTTTCTCAACAGAAAGCTAGGCTGAATCATATTGCCCAGGCCTAGAGTATCAGAACAACAATTCATTCAAAATGGAAAAGCCTGGAAATTTTGCAAGGAGAAATTGAGCCTTAAAAAGTTCCTGGAGCTCTCCAAAGCAATTGTACAAAGAAGGAAAAATCACATCAATAACCCTCCTGAAAATTCAGTAAACATACTCAAAGATGTTCACTAAAGGCTCTTAAAGCAAGCAAACTCCTCACAGGAACTGAAAAGAAAGTAAACAAACAAACCAACCCACACACACATACATACACATACACACACACACAAAAAAAAAAAGAAATTAAAAAACAACCCAAAAAAGCCCCCAAAACACACACAAAAATAACCCCCAGGACAACTTAAACAAATAAACCCACTGCAATATGTTCATGCAGAACAGCAACATTACCAGATGACTCCTACTCCTCTGTCCTAGTACCTATGTTGTTTAACATATTCAGAAGTGAGCTGTAAAAAAGGATGAAAGTGAAATGACAAAGTTCATTGATGACAAAACGCAACTCACTTTGGAAGAGTTATAGGGCAACAGTAAAGAACAACAAAAGTTCATGGAATCTGTAGAACAAATGAAACAGTAGATTGAAATTAATGTATATAAATTTAAATATACATTATGCAAACAAGAAGAAACTATTTTAATTCCACATATAGGATGACTACAACACAGGAATGTGATCCTGGCAAGAAAGAGTTACATGAAAGAAATTAGTCTAGCATTCAGCAGTGGCTTACTAAAGCGCATTCAAAAGAACTTTTCCTATTAGGAAAAAGATTATCACTATATTACTGCATTAACATGTGATGTGCCTGCCTTACTAATCCTCTTCTTCTGATGTTCTGACCATTTTTATTAGCTCTACATAAAGATCCTCTTCTTATCCCATGACTGTTTCATTCAGAAGCTTTAAGCAATACGCATTGTTGCATACAGAAGCACAAGAGGCCCACAGAAATAAAAATAACACTACCAAAGGTACAGAGGAATGCTGAAGCAGCTTCTTCAAAACCACAATAAAAATATCTGCAGAAAGATACAAATAGGATTCATTGAACAGGGAATGACATGAAGGGTATTAAGAAAAATTTGCCACTACCTCCTTATACTAAAACACAAGAAAATAAGTGGCACTTCACACAATCTATTCTTGAGGTCTAAAATGTCTTGCCATATTGTATTTCCTGCTGGGAACACATTCCTGTTTAAGCATAGACTGGACAAGTTTAGAAGCAGGCATCTTCTAAGGCATGCAAAGCATGAAGACCATTTCTGGTTCAGTCTTCATGACTGAAGCCATTGAGGTAGGAAGACAAGCCAAGAAAACAATGCCGTATATCCTGCTATATTCTGAAAGCACCAGTCTGTACAGTAACTCACTACTTAATACAGAAATAACATATAAGCAGCAAGTTGGAAGCCAATTTATCTAAGTTTTCCTTGTGAAACTCAGAAATACGTAGAACACTGAGAAACTCCTCTAAAAACCCCTGGCTGCTTAGTTAATACATGCTTCTCCATGGGGCAGATAGTTACTACACCTCCTTGTCCAGTAGGCTAGGTTTGGATCTTCATAACTAATTACATAGCTATGACTTGATAATTTTTACTGCCCTAGTCTATAGTATGTCTCTGTCTCTCTGTTTCTTAAAATGCTAATCCACCACAGTCTTTTGGAACACAACATCATCCACACTGATAGAACCTGGGGCATCAGTGAAAGTAGATTTGTAACAGCAGGAGTGCCCTCTCAGCAAAAATATAAACCAGAGTGATTTGCTTCTAAACAGAACAGCTGAACATTCCTGCTAACAGTTCAGACTTAATATCAGTTTAACAGGATGGGAAGATTCAGGATGACATTGGCAGTCTTGAGAAGGCAATATTGTTCATCTTTAATTATTCAGATTTAACAATAAAAATACCCTATGTGGAGAGAAAACACAAAGGATTAAACACCCAAACTAACAAATGAACAATGTTTTTGCCACCAGCAGTACAATTTAAATTCTAAAAGCAAGAAATTTAAGAAGCCAGCTTACTGAATTCACTAACCTGACCTGTTTCACTAAAGTCTCGTAACACTAAATCATGCAGTCTTAGTTTTACTGTGCTGTATCTTTATGGAGTATAAAAAAGAAAAATCCTAACACTGAGGACAAGAACATGTAATTTTTGGGTACATACAGTTGTGCTTCACTGTGTAGCATAGTTTAAATAATAAAGGCTGTTAAACTTCCAAAATCTACAGCTCAGAATGTTACTATTATCTTTCCAAAATATATAAACATCTTTGGCTTCATAATAGCTGAGGTGTTTTACAGTGTCCAAAAACATGAAACTAACATCTGATTAATTCCATTCTCTATTTAGGACTTCTCCCACAAAAGCACTTGAATTAGACAGTATGACACTGTATTTTGCTGAAAACGTTCCTTAGTGTGACATTTTACCGACAATAGGTTGCACAGAAATGAAGTGCATAGTGCAAATATTCTGAATGCCATGCTAAGTTTTTACTACCAGTATTCATATTCATGCATTCAGATGTAACAAGACTGCACAACAGCTAACAAAATGTCCCATGGTATCATTTACTTAAATTTCTGAGGCTCATTTAAGTGACGGTAATAAAGCCAAGAAAAATTATTTCATTCCACTGGAATTCAGTTAAACATACTATTGTTCTTATTAATTTTGAGGCAGTAATTCTATTCATAAGAAGTCATTTGTTTAGCATTTGTATTTCCGCTCTTTGATTCGGTGAAGCCAATGCATTCAACAAGGTGAAGTTAGTTACAGCTACATCAAAAACCAGAATCTTCTTACATCCAAGCTGGAGGGGTAAAAAGATAAAGCCTTGCACAACCTGACAGACTTGGTCATACTCTTCCACTTTTCCTTACTGATCTGATGTGAGGAAAGAGTAAAAATAAAAATGAAAAATTAAGACATTCTTTGCAGACCAAGGAAGCAGCTCACAAAAAATTCACTTCTGCATTTATTTATTCAGCAGCAGTCCAAGCAACAACTTTCCTCTTCCAAATGTCAGGGGTATCCCACTGATATCAAACAGATCTCTGCAACTACATCTAAAGCTATGATCTGGCCCCTCATATTTTGTTATGAATAAGCTCTTTCAATAAAGTCTAGGCAGAGAGAGTTGTAGCAATATGACAACCACGTGAGAATCACAGGGAGGTGCAGGAACTGCAATTACAAAACAGACTGCTCCGTCAGGAACAGATGCAGACCCTAACTAATGATATAACTGCACTTATGAGATAAGGCTATAGCCCCATGCCATTCTGTCTTGTACGAGATGCTTCCGAGGAATACAAAGTCCTCCAAGGCCACGACTAAGAGGGAAGGGACAAAAAAAAAAACTCAGAAACACAAAGCTCAGATCATTTTACAAAATTAAGGATTTATGTCACTTTGAAGCTAAATTTTCAAACTTATAGAACAGCATATATTAAGTACTTAAAAGCACTTTTTTAACACTTGATCCAACTTTACCAAACATTACATCTGTTAATAAAAAAAACAGGTTAGCACCTCTGTCAGTTATGGATTTAATTTCCATTTGAGTTTTACTTTTCAAAATTAGAGAAAGAAAACAGTTTTTTGATTTCTTTTTAAATTTCCCTACATATACCTTCCATTTCTTAGCCTCTGTTCATACATCAAAAAATTCAACTGTTTTACTTCTATATAATGAGATCAATTCTCTGTATCTTTCACCATATCTTCTGAGTTGATAAAACTGAAACCTTCTGTTTCTTAACTAAAACATTAACTTTTCAAAACTCTTTCAGAGATATTTTTGTAGTCTGACTTCAGATTGGGTTACTGCATCCCACATACACTAGACCCTTTAATGGGAACTGCTGTACACAAACCTGGAACAGCAATTCTACCATACAGCAGATATCAGCTGAAGAGTCCATCCAATCTGCATTTTGGAGGGCATAACCATTTCTGAAAGACAACCAAAAGGCTCAAATATGGAAGTGATACGCTATAAGAAGTGTGAAGCAGTCATTTTGGAACTAACTTACGTAAAAAAATTACTTTACTAATTAATTCCATAGAACAACATTTTTCTACATCTTTAAAGTACCTTTAAATCTTCATCAAATACAAGTAAGGTAGAAAGAATGTATGTGCATCAAACAAATGGTTTCAAGATTTTTTTTTAAATATTCTTCATCTCTAGCCATGATATCACATTAATGCTACACTGCTAATGTTCAGCTAAAAATACTTCTTCACCTTCACATAAAACAGCGCACTATCTCTGATAACAGAGATGCTTATCTGTGGGTGGACATGTAACACACAAAGGAGATGCTGGCTCCCTGACACAAACCTAGCATTGTTTTAGAACTTTTGGCATATGCAGTGCTTTCAGCATACCCAATGTTGTGAGTAAACTAATATTAAATTATTCAGGTACACATGAAGATAAATATACCCCAAGAAAATTTATTACCACCATGCAATTCAGACACAAAAAAAAAAAAAAAAAAATTATTTCAGCTTGCCAGAAAAGATTCAGTGCAGTAAGGCATTGCCTTGTTTTGCACCTGCACCCCTTCAAAAATTGTCAGTGCTAGGATCACCCATTTCATTACTTTGTTCTTCTACTGGGTTCTTCTACTCCATCTTGACCTCTGGGCTAACTCGAACAACACAGGATGGGTTATACCGCCTCAGCCAGTATCCTGCCTGAAACAAGTCACCTGTCATCTACCGCAGAAAGCTCAAGGGATGCGACCTCTGATCTGGTTTTAAGGCACCTTCTGAGCACACTGACGTACTGAGGGAAAGGATTAAGACTTTTTCTGCAGAAAGCAATTATGCACCGCTACCACATTTATAAAAGTAACTTTGCAGCGAGCGAGCGTACGGATCACTCACTCCCTTCCAGCTCCTTTTTTTGCACAACACGATCTCACTGCTTACTGTGAACAGACGAAACAGAAAGCACAGCAACTTATAAAAACTGCATACGGTAACCCCGTGGGTTAGGTTCAACAAGGAGCACCTCCAAGAGCTCCTAAGGAAAACTTAAGTTTTACCCTCCTGGCACCTAGGATTCATATAGTTTAAAAGAAAACTTATTTACAGCCACCTGCTCACAGGTGCGGTTACTAAGGTTACTCCGCCCCGGACAAACTCGAACATACCGGGGTTGTCAGGGACGGGCAGGGCAGGGCAGGGCAGGGCCGACTCGAAGAACCCGCCGCACCCCAACTTCCCTACGGCACCCGGGGCAGGACACTCCAGGAAACATCTCGGCGGGCAGCTGAGGAGGAGCAACCCCTCACGGGCGGGCCGGGCACTGATACCCACGGGCAGCCCGGCCCAGCCCGCAACGCACGGCCGCCCTCAGGGCTGGCAGGATCCGCACGCAGCCGCAGCCGCCACCTCCACGGAGCCCCCGCTCCCATCCGGCACTCACCATACCACAGCCGCCCGCCGTCAGGCCGATCCTCTTCACCAGCATGATGCAGCCGCCCCACCTGGCGCCGCCGCCGCCCTCCCACGCCCGCTGCAACCGCCACAACGGAGGCAGCGGCGGCTCCTCCTCCTCCTCCTTTGCCGCCCGGTCCCGGGCTGGCGGCGGCGGCGGCTCCGGCTCCGGCTCGGGGCTCATGTCGCTCCCACCATGACCGCTCCCGGAGCGGCCGGGCCGGACCGGGCCGCCGGCGGCTGCAGCGGCCGCCTCCGCCGGGCTCATGTGACTGCGCGGCCCCGCCCTCCTCGCGCCGAACCGCCCCCACCCCTGTGGCGGGTTCCAGCGTGGGGCGCGCGTGGTAGCAGTCTTCCCTCCGGGAATCGGGGGTCATGGAGGTTGGAAAGGGCTTTTGGGGTCATCGAGTCTAACCTACGACCGAACACCATCTTATTACCTAGACCATGGCACTGAGTGCCACACACAGTCTTTCCTTAAAGACCTTCAGGGTTAGTGACTCCACCACGTCCCTGGGGAGCCCATTTCAATGTCTAGTCACCCCTTCTGTGAAGAATTCTTCCTAATGTCTAACCTTTCCTAATGTAAACCTTTACCGGCACACATAAGCCTGTGTCCTCTTGTCCTGCCAGGGAAAGAGGACGACCTCCACCTGGCTACGCCCTCCTGTCAGGTGATTATTTAGACTGATAAGGTCTCTCATTCTCCTTTTCTCCAGACTAAACACCCCCACCTCCCTCAGCCATTACTTGTGCTCCAGACTCTTCACCAGCTGTGTTGCTCTTCTCTGGACATGCTCCATCACTTCAACATGCTTGAATTGTTGGGCCCAGAACTGGACACAGGATTCAAGGTGCGGCCTTACCAGTGCTGAGTACAGGGGACAGTCATTGTCCTGGTCCTGCTGGACACACTACTACTGATCCACAAGGTGAATGTCCTCCAGACTAGCATTCTGTGTGTCTCAGGTAAACCTTCCTGAAGCCCTTGGTACTTTGTCATCCAGCAGGCTCAGTTTTCTCTCACTGAAGTACTGCAAGACCAGCTGGTTGTTGTTAGCAGTGCCCTAGGTTCATCACTAGGAGCAGAACTGGTTATCTCCAATGCACTAGGTGTGCACTGTTAAACAGGGTGCTTTGAGGCAGCATGGTGCTGACAGTGAAGGTTGTAGCTACTGCCAGACCCTGGAACATCAATACAGCCAAACAGTCAGCCATCCTGGACTAAGCTGTCAACCCAGGAGCTCAAAACATCCCCGCATGGCCAGCACCATGAAACTTATATATCCTGTAGAAGGATATGAAGTACCACATTCTTCCATCTGGATCTGCTACAGGAGTCAAACTGCTGCTTTTCCTCAACTTGTTCCTCAACTGTTCTCTGCTAAGTACAAGGATCAGAATTTTCAGTTTGCTAGAACAATAAAGATTAATTTAAAATGCTGTTAGTTGTATGTCTGTTTTGTCAGTGTATAACAAACTATATATCTCCTAAATATAGTGCATTGTGAAATTGGTCTTCTGTGCTTCATTATCCAGTAATTTAACAAACGTGCTTTTCTATTGAAGTAGTGTGCATTGACTTAAAAGCTTTTATTTATATGAATGTCTTTTAAAGCACTATTTTGTTTAAAGACATCACCATTTTAGGAGGAACACTGGTTACTGTAAACTAAATGGATACGCCAAATTATATTCCTTATTATATAGGGATTAGCAGATTAATATATATTCCTTACATTTCCTTGCCAGCCCAAGCCAATTTGTATAGAATTTCATGGTTGCTTTCCACTTTTTTTTGTTCCAGTAGCCTAGAAGCTCTTACAAAACGTTTCATTTCTTCAAAAAAAGTCACCATGAAATATTGTAATATTTTTGCACTTTTCAAGACTTAACCATTTTTCTACTAACTTGAAAGGCAAGGGACTTTACCCTATACAGTTTCCAGTGTTTGGTTTTGTTGATGGTTTGTTTTGTTTGTTTTTTTTAGTTAACAGGCTTCCAAAGGATGAGAATGTTTTTTATTCAGATTCCTCAGTCAGAAAGGTATGAATTTAAGCTTGATGTATCAGCCAGAAACCTGTCTACCACTTGAAGTTCATGTAAAATGTATTACTTTAATTCATCATTGTATTTTGAAAATTCCACCATTAAAATATTTATGTATATTTTATGTAAATATTTTTAAATAATATATAATAAAATATAAGTAATAAAACTGAAGTGTTTAATCCACTTCATATACAAATCAATATCAAATGATCATCTGTAATGGCTATGGATATGGGCTCAACAGACCACTACTTTATGTCCTTGTTGCATACAGAATTTAAAGTTAGAACAATTTTGTTGACATGCTGAGCTACATATAGGAACTGGTTATCCAAATAAGTGGAAACAAAACAAAGGAATAAATACTCAGTTTATGAAGTGATGTCACTAGTACAGTTCCTCTCACTTCTGTGCTCTTTGCTTTTCAGAGTATTCTTAGCAATATTTTTAAGCTATCTGGAGGGGATATTAATAGCAAAGATACAGAGTTTATTAGAGAATGCTATTCAGCTTAATCAAAACTATAAAGAGTTGTAAAAATACAATGAACTTAAATGACTTGAAATGTCAGCTGAAAGTGTTGGTAAGTGAAGATAGGGCAAAAGAATTCTAATTAGTCATTTGGCTTGTAGATTTCTAAGTTAGCTATTTCTACTTTAAAAAGATACTAGAAACTGTATAGATAGCTTCTTGAGAGAATTCTTATATCTGACAGTAGCTAGTCAGCTGCTTAGAGATAATAAAAATATTCTCTGAGATTTAAAACTGTACTTTATCTCAGCTTAGGTACCTGCAAGATTTTTTTATTTCAATCCATTTTTTGTAGTTAATGAAGTTAAGTTGCCCATTTTATTGAAGAAAAAGTATAAAATATTGACAAAATATTCATGGTAAGAATACGAACCAGATCTAATGTTTTTTTTTTCACATGGTTTAGTGAGGTTTTGTGAAGTGTAACAACCTGCAGCACTGTTTGAAGAAAATATTTCTGGGCAAAATAACTAAGTCCAGGATTAACAAAATTATCTAAAGGTGAATCATATGCTGATCTCAATAAATCATGGCCAAGAATATCCCAAGGAGGATGCCCTTGGGATGGCTGGATGCCTGAGGTGCTGTCTCTGCATCCATCCATGCCATGCCTCCCTGTGCTGCTCTCTCAGACAGGCACTGTTGGTGCTCAGAGCATCCATCTCCAGGCTCTGGCACGTCACATAGCCAGGCACTGCTGCTTTCATGGACCACAGGTGCCAACAAACACCCTGCACATAGTCCTGAGTGCCCTTCTGAACAGGGAACATTACTGCTGTCATGCCAGGGCATTAATGCCAGGGGGCTGGCTGCCACTGAGGGCTCTTGCCAAGGAGTGGTGGATGTGGTGTATGGCCAGCATTGGTGTGTATGGTGCTGCTGGCCTGAGCTGAATGATACTCTGTGGGACAGCTGGGCCAGGCCTGCCCTTTCTGGGCATGTGTCTGGGATGTGTCTGGGCATGAGTCATGTCTCTTGGATGTGTCTGAGTCATCCTTTGTGTCCATGTGACCACCCATGGCAAGAATATGCTGTGATGGTTGCTATTTCCTCTCTGTGGGACACTGAACTGAACTGAGACCCCTGGATAATGACTCAAAACATTCCCCATTTGTGGAGAACAGGGAGTTTTGTTGAAGCCTAGCTTGAAGATGGAAGAGTTTAGCTTTTGACTGTGTAGTGGCTAACCCCTGATGTGATAAGGCAGAGAGTGACTGATCGGCTATGAGTGAGATAGGAAATAATCCTGTGAAGACAGGGTGGTGCCTTTTGTCATGCTAAATTGTCCTCCCTTGCACAAACCACCATCCCCCCACTGCCCCCTGCACCTCCCCTTTGTTTCCCCTCCCTTCCTCTCTCTCCCACCACCCCCACCTCCACCTCCCCAAGTACCGGGGACATTCATACGTGGCCTGAGGGTCATGTGGATGATGGGTCATAACGGGCCATAATTGACTCAGCTGCCCTGGCGGTGGGCAACTGTATTGTCTTGGACCCTACGTTGTCTTGGGCAGCTATGTTTTCTCAGAAGGTGTCAAGGACACCCAAAGTGTCCAGTGATCCACAAAATGACATCATCCAATGTGAAGCTCCCTGTCCTGGGGGAGGTACCTGGACACATGGGTGTTCCCACCTGAACCTGACTATAAACCAAATAGATTTTGTGTTCAGCAGATTTTCCTGGGGATTTTTGCCCACCAGTTCTTTGGTACTTCTCCCATCACCCAACAGATCAATTTTGCAACTACCACTTTGACTGAGATTGCTCAGCAACCAAGTCTGTTTCGTTTTTATATTGTAATGCTTCCTTGTTGTTATATTACTAGAGATAATACTAACCAAAACTGCTACATACCTGTTTTCCTTTGCAACCAAACTATTCTGTAATAAACCCTACATGTGTATATTTACAAACACCAACTATTCAGTGGTATTTCACCCCAAAGGATCTTTTAACAAGAACTTGGGTCGCCCTTGCCTTCTGCAGTGCTTTTTACTCTCTACTAATGCTGCTGTGCCCTCATCATCTTCATGTAGAAACAGGTCTTGGCCACTGTGGCCTTCCAACGCATCTCAGGATACCTGGCTTTTGCTGTAGGTAGTCTCCCCACCTCTTCAAGAACACTGGGCATTTTTGGTTCTCTTCAGACATCTCATAGGACAGCTCTTTGTCAATATTGCATTCCCAGTCCTCCTCCTCAGCCAGGCCCCTGGCTCACTAGATACATGGGCTTCAACATGCTCCATCACCTTCTGCAGGCTCTGGATGCCCTCTGTCCCCTCCAGGCCTGTCAGCTCTGGCTGCCTGAGGTTGAAAAATGTATTCACTTGGTAGATGAGAAAGGAGAGAGGGAGGAATTCTTGACGAGTTCTTCTACATGTTCTTTACATTGAGGCTGGAAGAGTAGCCTGCCCAGAGAGGTCACAGAGTCTCCCACTCCAGAGTGGGATTCCAAATCCGCTTGTACACCTCTGTAACCTTCTCTAGGTGACCCTGCCTTTTCAGGGCAGTTGGACTAGATGACCTCCAGAGATAATTTCCAACTGTTCTGTGATTCTGTGATTTATATTTGCCTAGTTCCCACCAGCAGATATATGCTGGGGACCTGATAGTGATGACCACTGGTTCAGGAGATGATGGGACTACAGCCATGTGGCACCACAGCTGGCCCAAGGAAGTAAAAGCGTTCCCCTTTCCCATGCCATCCCATCTTGTCCTTGGCACTCACCTTCAGTTCAATGACAGACCTGAAGACCATGTCAGGGAGGCAAGCTGGTCCTCGGCTTCCTGCAGCAGGAGTTCCTTCTCCAGAATGTCCAGCTGCCATTGTAGGGTAACTTTGCTCCACTGAGCCCTCTGCCTGGGCCAGGCCCAGCTGCTCCTCTACAGAGCCTTCATCTCCAGGCTTGGCAGTCTTCTGGGAGGCTGGAAATTCATATCCTCCAAAAGAATTTCTAGTTCTGTCTTCAGCATCCACTGCCACAGACTTGCCAGGGGCATCCAGTGAGAATGCTGACTCCTGAAGGAACTGCTCTCCTGAGAGTGGGCACTCCAGGGCTCTGCATTCCTTCAATGCCCTCACAAGCCAGGTCAAGGAGCTCGAGCATCACAGTGGGCTCTGGGCATTACAGAGCCCTGGCAGCTGACCCCAGCAGTCACTCCCAGTGCAGGTGTTCTGTGGCACTATACCCCAGACATGATGTCTGATAAGGAGTTGCTACAGCACCCAATCCATCAAAACCACCAAAATTCCATATTTGTCATTTTCATAGTATGGGAGATAATGCCATCTTGAATAGGAAATCATGCTGCCAGTTACTTTTAGAAGTATAGAGGATCAAAATGAACATGACCTTTTGCAGTGGAGTACAGCAGCTGTGCGACTTGACTGCTGGGAAATTTGGCTGCTGCTATCTTACTTTATCAAGGGTTTTACCAACCTTATTTGGAGCACCTTTTAAAAAGGTTGGAGTTTTTGCAATGAAAACCTGCATTCTTACGTGTGTTAATCATGAAGAACATTAGTTTTAGGCACTGAATGGTTTTGGTTTCTGAAAAAATTTAACATATATGTAGCCACATAAGTGAGCAGACAAGAAATAGAAGTCTACAGACCTTGCACTTTTCAAAGAAAGAGAGGAAAGCTGATTTACACAGTACAACTGTGGTCATAGCCAAGTTGAAGAAGCTGAGTATGGCCTGTCTGAGCATGTCCAATTTCTCTGGCATTCAGTGGGAGCTATGTGCCTATGTGTATGGGGACATAAAGTTGCACTGGATTCACTGCAATTGTTTGAGCAAGGTTAAAAGGAGATTCAGCTCAAATATTCTCAACTTAAAAGTAGTATTTTTTGGAGGTAGAAATTGGTAGCTGTTGTGTAGAGCACAATGCTTTATATATAGAAAGAAATATGATTTCTTATTATTTCAAAGATTCTAAAATTTAATTGGTGTTATGTCATGTATAATATTCATGGAAGAGTTTACAGAAGGTTAGTACCTGCATTTGGACACTTGCTTATCACATGTCTTCCCTCTTATTTTATTACAGAAAAGAGAGAGAAATCTCTCCTGAAATTCAGTTTTTACATTTATACAGGAAACTGTTTGCAATATTTTAGTCTTCTGGTTTCAGAGATCTTATGGTGTTACACAGGGATTAAAATAAAGTTGCTGCCTTCAACCTGTGAAACATCCTAGCAAGAACAGAGAGAATAAAGCAAGGGCAGCACAAGCACCAGGTCAGACTGACCTCTCTCCTCCTGACACGAACAGTAGAACAGCATTTTACTCACTCAATAAGAATAGTAGGACAGAATAACCTTTACTCTTATCAAGGAGCTCAGAACACAACTGCTTATCTTTGGAGAAATAAATAAAGGATGTAACTTAGGGAAACAGAAGTCATGCAAATGCTAGCAGGATGCCAGCTCAGCTCTGTAAGTGTGACAAAGTAGAAATTATGCAAAGCAAAGATATTAAAAGCAGGGGGTAGAGGAGCAGCCACCTAAAAAGGATGCTGGATGTTGAAGACAGATCCCAGAGAATCATATAAGGACTTCCAATAACAGGTGTGACTATGTCAAATAAAGTCAAGGAGGTGAGGATATCTAATGAATATGTAATCAGTGTATATACTAAGATCTCTGCTCATCTCTTCTCGAATGGAGGAAGGATCCCCCAGGTGAGCAACGTGCTGCACTAAAGGATTTTTGCTTTCTAGCACTCAAAACTTTGTTAGAAAGTTTCTATTTGGCTGATTTCGCTATCACTGGGAAACTCCTTGTGGGTGAGTGAGATGATGGTGCTATGGCAGCTGGGTGAGCTGTGCTGCTTCATCCCATCCCATCCCATCCCATCCCATCCCATCCCATCCCATCCCATCCCATCCCATCCCATCCCATCCCATCCCATCCCATCCCATCCCATCCCATCCCATCCCATCCCATCCCATCCCATCCCATCCCATCCCATCCCATCCATCCCAAGAGGCTGTGCATGGCTCTTACTGCCATTTGGGGTGTCCTGTAAGATGAGCTTATAGTCAGCGAGGGCACAGCCAGTGAACTCTAGCAGACTGGAAGCTGACATGTCTGTGTGTGTGGTTTGCTCTCAGGTGAGATTTTTCGGGTACTTATTTTTTATTTTTTTAAATATTGCAGAATAGTCATAAATATACCAATTCATAGTTGCATTATTAGGAACCTAAGAACTGAATGGATTCATCAAGGGGGAAATTATGCTTGACCAAATATGATAGCCTCCTATGATGACGTGGCAGATGGGTTGGCGAGTGGAAAGCAGTGGATGTAGTCTGCCGTGGCTTCAGCAAAGGTTTTTACAGTGTCTCCTACAACATCCTCATAGGTAAGATCAGAAAATGTGGGTTAGATAAATGGATAGTGAGGTGGATCAAGAACTGGCTAAATGGCATAGCGCAGAAGATCGTGACCAGTGGAATTCAATCCAGTTGGAGATCTGCAGTCAGTGGTTCTCCCCTGGGATCAATACTGAGTCCTGTATTACCCAACTTGTTTATCAATAATCTGGAAAAGGGGGTAGCGTGTATGCTCAGCAAGTTTGATGATACAAATCTGGAGAAGTGGCGCAACTCAAGGTTATGCTCAAGTTAGATTGGAGTGTTGGGTGGAGAGACACCTGATGAGGTTCAACAAGTGCAAGTGTAGAGTCCTGTTCCTGGGGAGCATTAACCCCAAGTGCCAACATCTCTGCAGAAGAGAACAGCTCTGCAGAAAAGGCTATCTGCAGGAAAAGGACTTGGAACAGCTCTGCAGAAAGGAACTTGGGAGTCTTGGTGGATCACAACTTGACTATGACCTGGCTGTGTACAGACTTTATTTGGCAAAACTGGTTGTATAACAAAAAGAGAGAGAGGAAGAAGGAGAGAGATAGTCCAAGTAGAAGATAGTTACCACCATGGATGTGGGATCATCCTATTAGTCATTCAGTGCCCTGAGCTTCTTCTGGTGCTGGGTACCCACACCCTGGCTCACTCCCTGAGTAATTTTTATATAGTATCTTATTTGCACAAGAAACGAAGGTGGCTTTCAGTTCCTCATTAGTAGGAGTAATTGTCAGTTCCTCATTAGCAGGAAAGGGAGAGGAGAAATGGCTTTGGCTATCATTCATGTTCAAGTCTTAATTCAGTGGTCATTGAGGTCTACTCTGGCAGTTATATAGCATACAAGAGTAGAACAGTTGCAGTGAAGTGTCAGTTTCTGTCCTGCCTAGGCAAAGGGAAAACTGAAACTATTTTGCTGTTTATGTTTTGTAGGGACTTCTACTGTTTTCTTCAACAAGTTTCACAATCCAGTGTTTAAGACATATACTACAAATGTCATTAATTCTTTCCTTACTGCAGGCCAAGGGAGGTGATCCTGCCCCTCTGCTTGTCCTTGATGAGACCACATCTGGAGTGCCACGTCTAGTTCTGGGCTCATCAGTACAAGAGAGACACAGAGACACTGGAGACAGTCCAGTGGAGGCTACAAAGATGATTTAGGGTCTGGAGCATCTCTGTAATGAGAAGAGACTTTAGGAGCTGGGATTCTTTAGTCTACAGAAGACTGAGAGGACATCTCATTAATGCATGCAAATATCTCAGAGGGTGTCAGGAGGATGGTGCCAGTTTTAGCAGTGTCCAGTGACAGAACATGGAACAATGGCCTTAGACGAAAACACAAGTTTTATCTCAACATGAGGAAGAAATTCTTTACATTGAATCTGGCAGAGTACTTGGAACAAGCTGCCCACAAGGTTGTATTCTCCCTCTAGAGACATTCCAGTCCAAGGAATACTTGGACATATTCTTCTGTAACCTTCTCAAGGTTACCCTGCCTTTACAGGGCAGTTGGACTAAATGACCTTCAAAGGTCACTTACAATCCTTACAATTCTGTGATTCTGAATGCTCAGAAGTGCTTGAAAATTGAAATAGACGTTTTTAAAATATTAGTAAGTAGCCAGATGAGAAAGAAGATGAAAATACTACGGTATGTCATGAATCCATGAAGTCTTTATGATTTTTAAGGATAGCTTTTATGCTATCTTTATGTATCCCCATCTCAAAAATGAAGTAATTAACAAAAGAGTCAGGGAATGGCTTTAGTATATGAGAGGTAACAGAGGGAAGGGATGGTTACAATAGCAGTTTTAAAATCCTGACTAGCACAGAGAAAGTGCTAAAATTGCTCTATATTCTGTTAGGCAGGAAAAGGAGGCATTAATTGGAATCATCAAGAAACATGTTCAAAACCAACAAAAGCAATTGTTTTTCCAGGCAAATTGTAACTAAATCATTAAACTAATTTCTACAGGATATTTTGGTTAAAAAACTACAAGTGGTTTAAAAGATAATTACACGTGTTTATGGAATGAAACCCTTAATAATAATATGTAATAATAATTAATAATAATAATAAATAATATTAACACTTAATAAGCTCTTAATAAAGAGCTATTAACCAGAACAAAGTCTTCCGAGCTGTTGGCTTCACATGGGGGAGGGGAGTTTGTCAGGAACCCTCTGCTGTGATTGTGCTTTCCGCTATTTGCATAAGTATACACTGTCTCCAAACAAGGATAGCTGGGAGTCTGGTTGTAGCTCTACATATCTGCTCTTCAGTTTTAAGTCCTAAGCCTGAACAATCTTACAGACTCAGAGCCTTTGAAACAGGAACCACAATTGCACTGTCTGACCAACTTTCCAAGTATGCAGTGGTTGATCTGAAAAAAGTAAAACTGCCCCATTTGTTTCATAGGATGTGCTCTTTTGAAAATTGGTGATAAATTGTATGTCAGTGCTGATAACCATAATTACTGATTGAATAAATACCAAAGGTTACAGAATCATTTGAGTGCAGAAGATGATATTGTTTGGGTCAACAGAGTTTGTGAAAGTGATCCCTGCAGCTGGTGAGGCTGCTCTGTCTTGGCAGGGTGCTGATGAAGATAGCCTTACTCAGTGAGCTGTCAATAAAACAACAGGAAGGCTTCTGTCCATGGCACAATAGTGTGTACAAGAAGTGGGCCAGCTTGTTCTGCAGTGCAGGCACTTTCCATGGTTTCTGCCTTGAGTCTGAGCTGTAGGTTACAGTAATGTGATGAACTATAAGTATTAGGGACCAGAAACACCCTCCACTCTCTGCCTTCTCAATACATCATGCTTCCCAGTGTGAAGACCTTAGAACCAATGAGCTGTCCTTACTCTTCAATTCCTCTGTGTCATTAAAGACAGGGAGCAAAATCAGTGGTATATGTTCATACTGCAATTTAGTTGTGAATGCTGCAAGAATTCATTACTGTTTTGCTCAAATTCATCATAGGCTAGTCCCAAACATTCACTAAGGTACAATTACATTCTTTTAAGCTCTTGGGTCCCCTTGTGGTTTATTAATTTCAGTGAGGGAGGACGACTTTGAGGGAAACTCATGCGAGTGAGGTACTCCGGGGACCACTGACCAACACTATTTCTGCATTGTACTTTTCTACTTATAATCAAATATCTCATAAACTGTGTTTTTTCCAAAGTGTTTCTTTTAGAGCTCATCCAAGTTATAGAGTAGACAGCTTTCTTCCTGTGTCAGCCCTTTGTAATTGATGAGGTAATCATACAAGCAGCAAAGACAAAATTCTTTAAGGAGAAATCTAGTGTAGATAAAACCTGGGAATCTCCCACTTTCATTTGATAGTCTTTACTAACACAAAATACTCAGAGTAATGAAAAGATCAAATCCTACCAGCTATTAAAAAGAAGTCCCACTAGATGGGGTTATAGTTTCAAAGGAAGAATATTTTCTCATCTGTTTTGAGGAGAAGCATTTGTTTTGCTTCTTATTTGTTCAAATTGGCAACATAATCCTGTGAAGTTAGATTGTCCTTTTGTTTTCAATTCACTAGTAGATTTTTTTTGACCATTTTGACCATTCCTCCATTCAGCACAAATTGTATCTTTATCTGAGTAAATTATTGATGTGTTTGGGAAGTGTTGCCACTGTTCATAGATTTCAGTGGCTGAAATTTGGTCTTTTCTGTCCCTAGCACTACTTCATTACTATTTTATATGCTGCTATGCAGCAGTTACAGAAGAAAAAAACTAGCACAGATTGTCTTGATTTGGCATTAGTAATGTCATTGGTGCCATAATCTATGAACTGTTTGAGGTTTTGTTTATTTATTAATTTTTTGTGAGAACTGGTTAGCACAGGGATGCTGGGTAGGACTGGATTTGAATTCTCCTGAAATCCATACTGTGTATAAGTATATGTAAGTAATAATTATTCTAATAATTGTTCTTAGATTCTTGTTACTATTCAGTTTTAAAAGAAATTTCTCAAATGAGAATTCATCAAATATAGTAATAACAAAGATAAAAAGTGCATGAACAAAAATCCAGTGAAAACAAACTGAGAGTAAAAGACAAAACTAATTTTTGACGTTATCTGGTTTGATTATTTAAAAACTTACATTAATATTCTTGTACCATATATTTGTTGTTGTTATGCTTAGAACACTTTAATTCCCATGTCAATTTAATTAATATTTATAGGAATGCCTTGCATTTTGCACTTTAAGAATGATGATAGGAATCTCAAGGGTCATTCTTGTTCTAATGAATTTAATTGAATAAGATTAGTACTAAATCATTTCTATCTACAATTTTTAATACAAAAGATGACAAATGAAATTTAAAACCACGGGAAGGGAAAAAAAAAGGGGGGGTAGAACTAGGCAAGGATAGGAATGCAGGGAAATTAAGAGTAATCTAGTGTTAATATCAAATTTTGAGAACTCCAGTGAGGGATATTGGAAAATCAGGCACCTTTAAAAATTATCTAAAAGTTATCAAAACTCTGGTTTTGGAAGTGATTTAATATCTCCCTTCCTTTGCCATAGTATGAGTTTTAATTTAGTTCAGATTCTGAGAATGGAATTTCTGACTTTATATTGAACCTGTAGTTCGTCAATGATTACGATAGAAGTGTAAACAACAGGTGCGACAAATGAGAAGACTATAGGATGAAGGAAAAGAAAAAACAACAAAGCATGAGGATTTTTACTTCACTTTTGACTCACTGACTCTCATTATTTAAACTTAATCTTTTTTTCCAGCAAAATAGATTTCTAGCTTGGGAGCTGTCAGGAGTGCTGTCATTTACTGTGTGAAACCAAAAAAAGCATAATGAATATACAGTGACAATTTGTTTTCTTCCAAGTTCTTTAGGTGAAGTAATTGAGTTCATTAACATAATTCTGAACATTCTTGCTGAACTTAAAAAAAAAATTCTCCAGATAATTCAATGACATTAGTAAGTGGAAAGTGGATTACGGGCTATTAGAGATTGTTGAACACTGAGATACATTATGTTGATTTATATGGTGCTTGCCAGATATCTTCCAATTTCATGTATACATTACACTATAATTCAGCTCTGATGAAACTTTTGTTTGTGCTGTTAGTTTACTTCGTGAATAAGAAGTTGAGCTTTTGCTTAAGCATAACATTTTTTTCTTCTCTGTGCTTTCATCTTAGAATTAACTAGAAGTCCCTTTTGCACAGTGTTTTTTTAGATTGTGCATTTAGTACAATTATAGCAAAACTAAGGCATTTAGTGTTGTGGTTTGTTAAAAATCTAGTTTTGTATCCAAAAATTCACCTGCTCTTTCCATTACTCAATTTCACTTGCATCACAAAATGTGTATATACACACATCCAGAATAAATGTATAAGGTGTTTGTAGGGTAGTTTCTGTCTTTTTTGAATGAGGAATCCCATAGCTACGTACTATTTTACTTTATTGGTTGCAGCAGAATAGATTTACTGGCCTTCAGGGAAACTCAGTTCAGGAAAAATAGCTTACTGAGTCAGAAAATTTGTGTTTAAAAACTTTTTTTCAATCTGTGAAAGAAAAATGAATGTGGATGCTGGAGAGTTGCTTCTGTCCACAGCTCTAGAGACCTTGTAGCAGCCTGTAAGACCATGATGCTTTCCATCACAGGATAGTAGATAAGATGTAGAGACACGGGAAAAGATGTTTCTTTATATTTAGGTAAATATCTCTGCAGAAAGTTGCAACACTCCTTGGCTGAGTGGCAAAGAAAAAAGAGGGCAGAAGATCTCTCAAGTTCCTGTCTAGGGCTTCAGCTGTCAAAGACAGGAGAGCCACTAAATGAAGCAACCACCCTATGATGCTGCCAGCAGCCCCTGCTGCTGAGCCCATGGCTCTCCCAGTTTCATGCCAAAACTGCCCATTACATGCCTCCATGATGACCAAGAGACACCAGTCTTGGGGGTAGTGTGCTGCTGCCGCCAGTGTTCCACCCACTCTGACAAGGCCACTACCTCACTAGAGCTTATGCCAGCAGCTCAGCCCCAGGGAAAGAAAAGTACAGAGGTCTCTTTCCTGAGGATTTAGAGAGCTTGACCTCATTGTGGGAGCACTACAGGGCAGGGGTTGGTGCCTTCTTATCTGTAGATTACTGGCAACTGTACAGCTCAGTAACAGAGGAGTGAGAAGGCAGAACTGTGCTGTGGTCTGGTGGCTTCGCTCACTGCAGTCCAAAGCAGCCACCCTCCATTACCGTGGGCAGCTCCTGCCCACTTACGCTTCCTTTCTGTATTTCACCTGGCAGCTCTCCTGCCAGACTGGACTGGGACAGCCCTTTTCATGCCAATCCTGGGCTGTCATTGTCAGCAGCTGCTACCACCTGTCTTCTGCATGAAATGGCACCACCACCACATCTCTTGGGCAGGTGCCAGAAAAGGGAAGCTGCCTTCTGGGACAACACCAGAGCAGGCACACTGATTTAGTTCTGCAACACTATGACATGGCTGTTACTTTCCCCATGTCCAGGTAGAAGGAATTAAATAATTTATATTCCAGAAAATGGTAATGCTGGAAATGGAAAATAATTAGCTGTAGTGGCAATTTGAAGAGCAGCACATTCAACAAAGTTTGAAAGGTAATTAAAAGCATTGGGTCCTACTCAGTGCACTACATTAAATATTTGTGATACCTGATACTAAGATTTACCTATCTGAAGTCTAAATTTTGGAAGAAAAAGGCTCTTTTGTATTGACTAAAGGCAATATTTCACACCCTTGGAATTAAAAACATGTAAAATCACAACCTATTCATCAAGAGTGGTTGACACTACTGATAATTTTTTGGCTGCAGCATATCAGTCATTCCTTACTTTTTGACAGGAGTTTTGGAAGCAAATTTCAATTTTATTAGTGTTAATTAGCCATAAGAGTGATACACATGAGTATTTAAAAGTTTTATAATGGGTTTGCTTCAGATTTATCGGTACAATAATGAAGAGGTACTCTCCATCATTTCTAGCAATACTTTTCAAGTAGATTATATGAAAATACCATGGCCAGTTGTCATTCAAGATCAATGTTTTATTCTTTGTGAATTGAAAAAGGTGATATGCATTTATTACCCCTTCTTTTTGTAGCAGTACATCAAAGAGTAGACATTAATTTAGGTTTTCTGCTCAAAGTAGTCTTGGGATACTTCTTTACAAGGCTCTTTATTTTTAAGTACGTGAAAATACTTGAGCTAGTTCAAATTTAGGTAAATGTCATATTGCTGGGTCATGTCCAATCTCTTACCCACCAGCACCCCCCAGGTCCTTCTCCCTAGGGCTGCTCTCCATCTGTTCATCCCCAGCCTGTACAGGGGGTTGCCCTGACCCAGGTGTAGCTTCTTGAACCTGGTCTTGCTAAACCTTGTGAGGTTCTCATGGACCTACTTCTCGAACTTCTCCATGTCCCTCTGGATGGATGGCATCCCATTCCTCAGGAGTGGCAACTGTACCACACAGCCTAGTGTCATCTGCAAATTTGCTGAGGGTGGACTTGATCCTCCTGTCTCTGTCACATTATCCTATTAAAACATTAATAATTCCAACCATCCTTTCATTGATTTAATTAAAATAGTAGTTACTTTTTGCAAAGTCACAAATAATTCATTTAATCATAAAACGCAAGGATTAACTGAATATTCATATTATTAATGAACAAATCAGATAAATGAATCACATTGATTCAGATCATAATACACAGTCTGCCAGGACTGTGGGACAGTATTGAAAATTAGCCCACTATAATAGTCTCAGACTAATCAATGAGGAGGATTAAGGGAACCAGGAAACCTATTCGTATATCAAAACGGTATATGCTTTCAGTCTGAAGGGGGATATTGGCATCAAGGAGAATGCATAGAGGGGCCACATGGGAAATCTTGCTGGCTCATAGCAGTACTCAAAAAAAAATACTGAGCCACTATTTATAGGTTCAGAAAGTCATTTAGCTGATTTCTAATGGGAAATGAGTTAGAAGAAAGTTCTTCTAGGTTCTTGTTTAAAAGAGAGATGGTGTTTGACCTTTATCAACACAGATAACTACTTCATTTAAGCTGAGCTAAATCACTTCAAATTAATTTACTGGCTACATGTGGGGGCTGGAAATCAAAGCTCAACCATAACTGTAGTGGGTGTTGCTTACTCACTTTATATTATAACAATCATTCAACCCCAAATAGCTGCAGTTTAACAGTTTGCAGGAGCTTGTACAATGTAAAAGATAAACTGAAGGATATAGGACAGTCAATTTGAAGTAAATGAAAAATGCCAAGGTGGCAGAACATACTTACTTAAGCCTGAATTTGTTCAAGAAACAGAAAATGTGAATATCAAAATTCAATGTATACAGCTGCATACCAGATATTTTCCCTATTGAAATTTCAGCTGGCATTACCTTTAGCCACTTAACTAGATCTTTGGATGATACTACTGTTCCTCTGCTTCTCTGCTGTGAAGCAAAAGTTTCTTCAACTCATATTAAGTAGTAGAAAAGCCATTCTTAATGTTTTGACTCATCTATATCCCAGACCGTTCATATCGCATATGTTGCCAATTAGTAAGAAGAATTATGTTCTCACCTTTTATCCATTTTACTAAATTATAAAATATTGACTAAAACAGACATTTATTTTTTTTTTAAAAGGCCTAGAGGCTGGAGTATTTACAGCATTTCACTTTGAATGACAGATTCATATATCCCCAGGCACTGTAAAGCAGTGTTTGGTAACTTTCCACAAGAGGAATGGTCATAGCAGCTAATGCTGCTCACCCCTTGACCTCAATTTCCCTGGTAATGTCCCATTCAGAAAATATCTAGCTCCAGTTCTCAGTTTCTAGTGCAGAATCATATAAATACCTTGCAACAGTACATCGTCAGCTTTTCTTTTTTTTTTTTTAACAAGATTTTCAATACCATTCTTTAAATTACTGATTATTTTGAAATCCCTCTTTCACTTGGAAGAAAATGGCTCTCAAAATACTCACCAGACAAAAACTATCACTAGTAGATAGTTGTTAACAAAGTAGCATTTTAAAGAATCAATGTAATTAATGTAAATTAATGGGTAAACTCACAGCACACACATCAAGTACAGCAATGTAAGTTCCAGGTACAGGGAAATTGTGAATTCTAGTGGTATAACCTATTATAACACTTTCTGAGAAACTTAGTAGCTGAGAATATACGCTTCCAGTACAGACAATGTTAAGGTTGAGTGGAGTCAGTTATTTCCCTTGAAGCTGCATTTGCACCTGTATCAGATATCAGAATTCCTCCTTATCTGAATATTTGCTTCTCTTTCACATTCTTTTGGAGTTTTTTGTAATTTTGAATATGTAGTCTTGGATCTTGTCTTCTGAGTTTCAGAAAGGACAAAAACAAAAGCAGTTACAGAACTGCTGAAGTATGTGTATATTTTAGAATCTGTTCAGAAGCACTTTCCTTTCTGCATTAGTCCTCTCTGATTTTGCACAGGTATAATGAAAGAGAAAGGAAAAGCAGGCATTTTGCACATGTTCCCCATTCCCACTTGTAGTTCACAGAGTCATGTAATAAATACTCCAGCATCTCAGGTTTATTCCATACTGCTTCCTCTTCAAATGACAAATTAATAACAATAATGCTTTTTTTTCCGGTAATAAAACTGCTGTTTCAAGGGTTTTTTTCAAAGTTTTCTTCTTCACAGTCCTCCACAGCAAGAAATGCAGGGGAGCAAACAAAACCAGGCATTTGTAACAATTTCAAGCAAATGAAGAAGTAGTCTATACACAAAATGATAGCACTTACAACTTCTTTCCTTCCAAAAAAGGAAGCAAAAAGGGAACAAAATTACAGTAGCTGCTTTTATAAATAGAATCAGGGAATCTGGTACCCATTTGGCACAAAAAAATTGGAAAGTATCTGCTTTCCACATAGAGATTTCGAATGTGTGCCCTCTCTACTAACATGGCAGATGTATGCTGTATGCCTTTATTTCACAGTAGACCTGACTTGCCTCCAAGGTCCCCAAAAATCCCAAGAATGAACCTGGCATTTTGTACAAACTAATATGATTTATAGGCTGCAGCCTCAGGAATTCCCCTGAGGACACTAATTCTTCCTCTTGGTGGAAGCACAAGCCAATATATCCTGAAAACTTTGGAGGCTTGGTGCTGTCACCTGAACAACTCAATGACTGCAGGACACCAGTATGGACCTCCCTTAAGCAAACACATAATGCTTATAATGGTCTCCCTGGCCCCATCCCTCCAACAGGCTTAAATCCCTCTGCCCACTCCCACCTGATTCCAGATGCTATCTGTTCTTTCTTTCTCTCATGGGAAGCTCTGCACATCTGCAGTGTTATTTATCCCGTTTCTATAAATCAAAGGTTAATTTTAAGGCAGGAGAAGATAATCTATAAAATTATTTAAATCAGAGAAATAACAAGAGACATGAAGTTGGGAGTTAATGATTGCTGTGGGTATCCTCTTGCATCCCAGACCAACTGTCACCTTTTGTTTGTTTGTTTTGTTGTTGTTGAATTTTACACTTAGTTGTTCCTAATTTTGAGATAAAGCACACTTTAATACAGTAATAACATTTTGTTTTTGCATGACACAAAGGAGTGCTCAGGTCTCTTACCTGCTGCTTAAGAGTAGAGATACCCAGCCATGTATGTATATTTCAGAAAGGTCAGGTGATCTAGCAATTAAAAATGTTGAAGAACAGTGGTGTAAGGAAATAAAATGTAGATGATGTGGCATAAGGTTTCAGCTATGAGGAAGTCAGAGAGAGTTGTTCCTGTACAATCATATTTATGTATCCCTGGGCAAATTTCTAGTGCAATGTACTGCATAAGGTGAAGTGAAGCATTTGCTGGTGCAACTGTCTCTAAGCTAAGCAAAGCTGTGCTCCCAGCATTGGGCTTCTTAGGAAATGCACATCAAGAGAACTGCATATGTCTGGGAGTAATACACAATCTGTGTGCTAAGTGGAAACACACCACAGAAAATAACTCCCAGCAAAAGATCACATTTCTTAAGAATTTTGGAATTATTTGTAAAGGTCCTTAACATTACCCTTGATTTATGCCATTGTCTTCAGTGCCTCTTGCACAGGCTTTTCCCATATGGAGGCAATTAGTCTACTGGAGAGACCTACATTCTTAAAGAAAAAAATTGAAATCTCAGTCTTAAAAGAAATAATAATATTTTGTCACTTCTAAAAATACTAGAACCCTTTAGTGTATCAGGTAACCAAAACTTGCAGCATTCCTATGAAATTGCTTAGTATTACTTCCTTCTAAAACATGAGAAGAGTGAGAAACAAAACTGATTTAGTGATTTTGGAAGTTTATAGTTATATAAGACCCAGAAGCTTTGACCCTTGATTCTCAGAACTCCCTTCAGGATTCTGCATTTATTTGTCATTGTAATATGTCTTCTTGTAAATAGCAGAGTTGTAGTAAGAACATAAATCTCGTGACTGTTTTCTGCTTTCAAAAATATTTTATTTTCTTGCTTGGAATTGATTTCATGTGATGCAACCACAAAAACAAATGAAAAACATGAGAGCCAAATAGTTTCATGGCAGGGAATCCTTAACCATGAGAGATGTACAAAAGGACTGTCAGGATGAAAACTAACATCACTCTATTTTGAAATCATGTCTTTCCGAAGCACACACTTATAATCCATATAATTGCTATACCAGATACCCACTTGGCCTGTAGCAGAAATCTTAAAGAATTCCATTCCTTGCAAACTTCAGATTTCTATTTGAGACAGAAAAGACATATGAGATGATTCTCATAGATTAAATGTACTATTCTGAAAAGAAGTAACTACCTGGGTTTTTGATCTCTCTACTATCATTGTTTTAGAGATAGGTGCTTTAGTCAGAAAGCTGTATCAAATATTGTACCTAGGATTTTTCAAATATTAATACTAGTATATTAAAATGACACGTGCATCTTTTAAACTATATTTTACCTATATGGAAGTGTGCAATATTTAATCAGGAAAAAAGTATCCAATGGTTAGATATGTGTAATACGTAACATAGGAGAGTAGCATAAACCGACAAAGTAAGAAAAGCTTACAGAAAGCCCCCATTAATTAATATACTTAAATGTATAGATTGCTCTAAAGCACCAAATATAAAATCTTGGTGCCAGGAAGATGATGTAAAACATTCAAATAGATATCCATTCAAAAATGAAAAATGTTGAAATCAATATGAAAATTAAACTAGAACAAAATCTGGGGAAATACAGCTAGAATAGAAATCCCCACATTAGTTTAAATGAAGGAAATATAACACAGTTGCATTTCAACAGCAGTAATCAGTTGCAGATAAAGAAGCTTGCATGGATGTACTTTGTTTTCCTGGTTTTCAATCTTACTAATTTTCTCAAAATACGCTGACAGATTTATAGTTTTTGAGATAAGAGGCACCACTTCTACTTTCCTTGATTTAGCAATACTTTTCATTTGTTGTAGTGCTCTTTTGGAAACTTGACTAGAAAATGCACTTTGTGCCTTTCATTACAGAAACTGTCATATGTACACTGGAGATGCACATTGCTTAAAGATGTTTCAAAACAACATTTCCTTTTTAGTTACTCAATAATGAGTTGAAATGCATTTTAATTCTAAAAAATCAGGCTAAATGTTTTTCTGCAAATCTTCAGAAGTTTTTTAAATTATTTGAGAGCCTTTTAATATATTGAAGAGTAAACTGAAGCTTTAGATTAAAAAAATATTAGAGCTCAAATTTTCATCTTATTATTATGCCTGAACCCAACTTATTTTCTATATATTTGACTTACTATAAAGAGTAAATCTAAAAATGTGATAGATTTTATAGATATTCTACTTTTTAACTCAGGAGCTGCATCATTAATCAGTCACTCCAGCCTCCCACCCAGCTGTCTCCCACTCCCCCTACTCAACAGGACAGGTGAACAACATATCAAGAAAAAGACCACAGATTGACATAACCTCAGGGAGATCAGTCACCAATTACCATCATGGCCAAAACTTATCAATTTGTGGAAAAATAATTTAATGTATTGCCAATTAAGAGTAGGGTAACAAGAAATAAAAACAAGAATACAACTATGTTCCCCCTAACTTATTCTTCTTCTTTGGGGGCTCATCTCCATTCCTTCATTCCTGGCTCCTTTACTGCTACATGTTGGGATGTGACAATGGTGGCTGGGTTCTTTTTCCCCTTGGACCGAGATTGACGAGAGAGGCAATTTTCTCTTGTTTGGACTTGGTTGTTTGTTATTCTCTTATCTATATTACATATTTACAGAATACAAGGTGCTATATTCACTAAGATATAAAGGTGCAAAATGGCTAAGAACTTCTTCAAGGTATTTTATACGTCAATTTATCCAATTAACAAATGCCAAGTAAATTATCTTAGTGACCCAATGACCTGATACCTGTGTGCTGCACTGCAGCACTTTCTTTCCAATCACTTATTATGACCCAAAAACCCCTAAAGGAAGATGAAGAAGGAAGAAGAGACAACACCCTAAATCCTCCATCTTGTCTTTTGTTTTTTAAAAGAGCTTAAATCTTAAACTCTAACTTTTTCACCTAGTGACTTAAGAAAACTCTCTAACTTACACACTCACACTCATAGTTTTTCTATTTAACAGTTGTCTCCAGGGTGTTATGGGAAATTCAGTGCTTTCTTGGATGTCAGAGCCAGGTATCATAGATAAGGGCACACACTCTGTGCCTCTGACTCCAACACCTACACAAACACACACAAAAGCCATGTAGAGAGTAACGGGGGCTGTGGACTGCTCATGATGATTTGTCACTGCCACTTCTTTCTCATCATGCTACTTTCTTGCTACAAGAAGTGGTCCCTTCCAAGGAGTACAGTCCTGCACAAACTGCTCCAAGGTGGGTCCAAGACTGATGAAAGGGATATTCCATACACAGAACGTCATGCCCTGTACATCAGCTGTGGGGGAGTTGGCTTGAGTCATTCAATCTTTATTTTATGTTTCAGTGTAGTAGAAGAAAAGTTACATTTATTTGCAGGTTGAGCAGTGCAGGATGGTGAGGGCTGTCAGGAATCCACAGCTATGATCTTAGCAAAGAAAAGTTCTAAGTGAACAAAAGTAATGTCAAACGGAAAAGGTGGGCCTCTTTTTTTTTTTCTTTACAAAGACATCATTTTTTCAGTTGTGATTTGTAATGCAAGCTGGTGATGAAGACTGTCATATATTCAGCTGGTCTCCTAGTAGAATTCCTGTATCATTATCATCTCCACACTCATCAAAGGTAAATTATGAATATTATATTGGTACATCATAGGATATCCTATATAAAATAAAATATTTAATACTTGCAATACATGTTATTCTACATGGCAAAAAAAAATTCTACCAATTTCCTTAGAATATCATTGCTTTACAAATATGAAAACTTAAAAAAAAAGTCCATTTTGGGTTGTGAAAATACAGCACTTGCAGGATTTTTTTTTTCCATAAGAAAGAATGCTTCCAGGCAAATTTTCTATCAGACTTTAGACAGATCTACAGAGATAATGTGTTTCTTGGTTTTATAATTGAGTGTAGATGGATATCCTAACAGGTTAGTTTTCTTTGCAAGCATAGCTGCTTCTTTAATTCTAGAGTTTATTTCTCAAGAAGCATAGAGACCTACCTGGAATGTATCTTACTAGGAATGCCTCTTTTACCTGTCTCCTTACTTCATTCTCTGAAGGCAGCTTGGCTCAGTGGTTGAGGTCCATTTTTGTAAACATTAAGAATGAATAACTAATTCTGTCCCAAATGTAGCTCTCGATGTACGGCATTTCAGGTCCCACTTCAGACTTCTTAGCTCCATAGGAGCATGGCTTAAAACAGTGAGCAAAATGCTCAACACATTTTCTTTAGCAATAGCATTCTCTGTGGTCATAGAAAAATAGGAACTTTAATAAATACACATTGAAAAGTGTTTCCAGATATTGTGTGGAGATGTTGGTAGAATAAATATGTTAATGATTTCCAAAGTATTGCCTCAACATCAGGGAAAACAACAGATTTTGAAGTTTCCCTTATCTTCATCAGATTCCCTGAAAAAACCCCAACAACCTAAGGACCTAAGAATACGGGACAGGATATTTATTTCCATGGGATACCCTGGGAGACCAAGTATGTGAACCTAAGTTCATACCATAGCTGAGGTACCCACCCACATGTTATTTATTCACCATTTCTCTATTTCTCTGTGCATAACTTTAGGTCATTTACTATGAATGGCACAACTCTGGTAGGAAAGATGAAGAGATCTATCTGTCTTCCTGTACGAGAAAGGCACGTACAAACCAAGCACAAAAACCTGGTACTTTTTTTGTATTTACTGATATAGTGGGAAACAGAAAGGTAAAACAACTCCAATAGGTAAAGTGTCACTGAATCAGGTAACTTCTTACGTGAAAAGATGTGTATACATTTTGTACTGCTTCATCCATGGAGTGATTATGGGTAAGATCCAGCTCCCAGCAATGCTTCAGTGGCCCCCACGGGTCTGGCTTGAGACAGGAAGAGAAAGGTCACTGCAGATGGATGTTGTTGAGTGAGCAGTCACAAGACAGGCAGTGGGATGGTCACCACTGAAGCAAATGTGAAGATGAAATGGCAAGAGAAGAGCCAGAGGGCAAAATCAGCACTGCTATATGATTATTGCTTTTGTAAGTGAATGGGGTGAAGTATGGGAACTTTGAAACAAATCTAAGGCTAACCCCTAAAAGAACCCTTTTTCTTTTCAACTTTCCTGATTTCTTAAAAGATTAATGATTTATTATTACACACATCGGTATAAGACCTGCTAAGTCTAGGTTGCTTCCTGTTACCATGGCTATTGCAAATAGTGGCTGTTTACTTCCCTGATCATGAGCAGCACTAACATTTTCCATCTTTTCATGGTGTTTGTTTTATATATGAGCAATGTGAGAATGCATTTTTCAGCAAAAGAACAGCATGGATGTTTAGGCTGACAGAAAACCTTTTGTACATTGGCCAATTTTATGATACTGTGAGTGCAAGTTAGAAGCTTGTGATACTGCAGAAAGGGCTGTGCAAACTTTTTTCCTCCTCATGTTTGTGATTTCTAGTGGGATGAACAATCCAGATAGTGTTCAGCCAGCAAGTAAATTTTGTCTGTTGGAACTTGCTCCACATATTATTTTCTGTAATTATGAGCCAGATTAGAATTGGTGCTTCAGACTGGTGAGAGGGAACTTTTGGCTCACTTTGCTTTTGGAGGATATGAGGAAGTAGAACATGCATGTAAATTTGGGGGCTTGCATTTTCTTGCTACTACTTAAGCTATAACTGCTTTCAGGTTTTTACAACGATCTTTAAGAATAAGAATTTCATCAGTTTTGTTCATGCAAAGTGATGCCTTGCACATTTTTGTTTATATCCCTTCTTTTTATATTGCTTGTTTGTTATTTGTTAATACTTTGCTTTGTTGCCCTTGATTTTTTTTAATTAATTGTTATTCTGAGACCAAACAACCTGTATCAAACCTATCATTTCCAAAGACTTCACATAAAATTATGAGGTTAAATAAATTTCATGCATCATTCCAGTTGTTTCTTGAGAAGAAACGTGGGATTAAATTCATGTCTCAGTCTCTTTAGACATATGTTCAAAAATCAGCATTTCTGGAGAAGGAAAGATAGACAGGTCAGTACTCTACAGTCATTTGCTGAGATCCCAAAAATGCCATTCTTGAAAAAATGCCATGCACTCTGTCTGGCCAGATGGAATACAGACTCACCATTTATTTTTAGTTTGCATCTGATGAAATGTTTCTGTCTGATGAAATAAAAATCGTAATTTTTTTTTTTTTTTTTTTTTTTGACTTAGCTGGGGGATGTAAAAAAATTAGTGGTAGGCATATTAGAACTCACTGACTTTGCCTGATACAAGTTTACTGACTGCACTGTGTACGAACACTGCATTCTTTTGTATATAATCTCTCTCCACCTTTCTTGCAGGCTCCCTTCAGGTACTAAAAGGCCACAGTTAGGTCACCCTGAAGCCTTCTCTTTTCCAGGCTGAACAATCCCAATCCTCTCAGCCTTTCCTCACAGGAGAGGTGCTCCATCTCTAATCAATCATCCTGGTGTCCCTCCTCTGGACTCACTCCAAGAGCTCCATGTCCTTCCTGTGCCGGGACCCCAGAGCTGGATGCAGGGTTCCAGGTGGGCTCTCACCAGAGCAGAGCAGAGGGACAGAATCCCCTCCCTCCCCTGCTGCCCACACTGTTTTGTATGCAGCCCAGGACACGTTTGGCTCTCTGGACTGGGAGTGCCCATGGCTGGGTCATGTCCAGCCTCTCACCCACCAGCACCCCCAGGGCCTTCTCACAGGGCTGCTCTCCCTCTGCTCATCCACAGCGTGTGTTGACCACATGACATTCCCATCTACTTCCTGCCCTCTTTTCTTTTTTTTCTCTTTTTTCCAGCACAACAGAAGATAAAAATGCTATTAGCATCACACCTCAGGCCCTCAAGACACAACTCAGCTGTGGTAGCAGAAAGTATCCCTGTGCATATTGGTGTTAATTATGATGAAAGCGATCACTGATGTGTAAGATTTCAGTCAGGTAAAAAAGACATCCTAAACCGTCTCTGGGATTTGGAAACATGTGTTAAAATTCAAAACACAATATATGAGTTTCAAAGTCTGTGCAGTTTCAGGGAAAATTGAGTTTAGAAAGTGGAAAGCTCTGTTTGCACATGCAGCATTGCATCGGACAAAAAATATGATTAAAAGTCAGACTTACAAAGCTTCATGCATATGCTGTATAAACCTGAATTATTCAATGGGTTTCTTATTGTTTTCCCTGAGATCAGTACAACATAAGACTTAAGGATCAACATCTAATACACCATCTATCTGCTCATATTCTTCACTAAAACATATATTTATGCCCCTAAGAAAATAACCTATCTCTAAATGCAGCAGACATTCACAGGTTACATTTAGTCGGATGGAAATGTTTTTGTTATTGTGAAGTATAAAAAGATGAGTTACACAGCTGGATAACTTTAGACATATTTTTTGGTCTTTGCAAAATATGATTATACTGCATATTGCTTTCTTTGGGTCTTTAAGATCCTTTCTGTACTGTTTATATAGAGTTCTCATTCTTCCGTACAATTTATAACTCCTGCAGAGGGTAACGAGTTATATTCAATTACCCTGATGTTACTATGACTTCCAGTTTAAAATTCCACACTGTATGTCATGATCTTTTAATTAAACTCCTGCTAAAACCACTAGTTCAGCACATGATAGCAGGTTAATGATGAATTTTTTTTCATGACTGCCACAGTTGAGAATCAAGAGTTACTTGACTCAAAAATTTGAAGTGAGCTCATTTCAGCTTCAAGCTGAAATTTATGCACTGAGCAGCATGTATATTTCTATACAATTCTATACTTTTTTCAAAGTTGTCCCCAGAAAATGTAACTTTTTAAACATGTAAACACTTAGAAATTATGCATTCTAATTTTTAGACTGAGACACGGTACTGCAAGATGCACAATTAAGAAGCATTTCTTTGGAATCAAGTAGGATACAACTGTGCTATTAAAATGTTTTTATTTTGAAAAGTCAGTTAACTGGCTTGAGCAGTTTGTATTCCAGACAATAAGATGAAACAAACTGAAGACAAAATGGCAATTTCTTTCAGAGAACTAGTAAACTGCTGCATAAGTCCTAACACAAGGAAAAAAAATCTTCTGCAAGTATTTATTCAAGTAACAGAAAATATTTAGTCATCCTCAGAAAAACAACAACAAAAAAAGCATGTTGAAGTCAGAACTCTGGAAGAAGAAATTTTCAGTGTTGCTTTAAATGTAAATCTGTGCTGCCTCCATAAGGATGTTCATATGTATTGTTTTGGAATGCTGCAAAACTTTTTATTCTCATAGAATAAAAGATAAAATTTTTTATATTAACATTTTTTAATGCAGTTTTTAGCATAAGAAATATGTGTTAAATGTGCAGCCAGCGTAACAACCGTGAAAAGTGACAGCACAACAAAACACAAAATGACAAATTAAAGGTTGTTGTATATAGTGTTTCAAAGGGTAAAAATCTTCATTCGTCCCTCAAACAGCATCACTGTTAGTTTACTTTCAGAGTGAAGCTCTTATATAATGCAAATTTAAAGCTAAATGCTGTTAAGCATGTCAAAAATACGTACAATTTAATGCTGCTAACCCTGAAAATCAGTTGGTGAAATGCTGCAAAAACTCTTTTATTACCCACTGCCATGGGAAAATGCTTGAAGAGCAGAGCCAGGTTCTTCAAGCTCTAAAGTACATTTGATATAACACGGAATTTGTATTTTTGCTAGTGTCTTTTCAAATCCACATCATGATTTTTGAGTTTTTGTTTGAGTCTCTTGGTGTGCCAATAACTGTAGGAACATATATTACAACAATTTTTAAAGTTTCACCAGACATAAGCACTTTTGCGATGATTAAATCCACAGTATCTGAAATGTTTGTTTCTTTCAGTGAACTATACAAATTTTAAAACATTTACACAAGCACACACATACACATACATAAAAATTTCAGGCAGATCCAGTAGTATTAGATCAATTATCACTTCTCACTGTACCTTGTCTTACAATTCGGACAAGCAAAAACATTTTAAGTTCAGTTTTACAAGTCTTATGTCTCTCCACTGATGGAGGCTATTTTGTTTTGTCTAAGGTTCAAAATTCTGGCAAACATTCTTTTTAGAAAGCTTAGGTTTGTAACATAAATGAAAACTTTGTGAAGAGTCCTGTCCTTGGATGACAGTAACCCCATGAAAAACTACAGGCGTGGGATAGACTGCCTAGAAGGTGTGAAAGAACCTTCAAGTCCTGGTTGATGTGCTGAACAAGAGCCAGCTGTGCCCAGGTGGCCAAGAAGGCCAGTGGCATCCTGGCCTGTATCAGCAATGGTCAGCATGGGAGAGGGCAGGGATTGTCCCCCTGTACTTGGCACTGGTGAGGCTGCACCAAACAGCTGCTGCAGTTTAAATCCTGTGTACAGTTCAAGAAGGACATTGAGGTACTGGAGTGTGTCCAGAGAAGGGCAATGGATGTGGTGAAGGGTCTGGAGCACAAGTCATATGAGGAGCAGCTGATGGAGCTGAGGTTGTTTAGTCTAGAAAAAAGGAGGCTCGGGGGTATCTTTATTGCTCCCCTACAAGTGCCTGAAAGCAGATTGTAGCTAGGTGAGGGGTCAGCCTCCAGTCCCAGGTGACAAGCAATAGGACATGGGGAAATGGCCTCGAGATATGCCAGGGGAGGTTTTGACTGGATAGCAGGAAAAATTTCTTTCACCATAAGGCTTGTAAGACATTGGAACAGGCTCACCAGAGAAATGGCTGAGTTACCACCCCTAGAGGTGTTTAAATGACATGTAGATGTGGCACTTAGGCACATGGTTTAGGGATAAACTTGAGACAGTTAGGTGTACAATTGGACTCAATGACCTTAAGGGCCTTTTCGAACATAAATGACTAGGATGTAAGGTTTGTCTAATTTATCTGTGTTCTCAGTCTCCCCCTTCACAGCATTTTGACTTGCGAAGGAGAAGGGCACCTCAAAGTAAATCCGTTCCTGCAGGTCCATTATTTACTTGACACAAAAGCCACAGGGGTGGCTTCCTTTAGGGCTTGTCCAAACAGGCTGGCAAAATGTCACAGCGTCACCCTATTAGTTCCAGCATGAAGGTCCGTTCAGAGAATTTCCTTATTACCTCAATAGATGATGTTATGGTTCTGTGCAATGGTATTTCTGCTTTCCCATATTTTTCCTTAACCATGAGGTGTGTAACATTTATACTGGGCACTGAAAGAAGCTAAGATCTTGAGAAGAAAAAAACAGGCAAACATGAAGTTACAGACTACATCAAAGTGTGCACTCGAGGGTGATAAATTAATCCCATTTATTTTCTGACTTTGCAACTAGTGTGGCGTGGGAACACATTTACCTTTACCTCACAGTTTCTGAAGGCAGTAATAGGCAGATTTACAGTGGTTTGAGGGTGTGGGGATGTTAACAATTTTCATAAATTTTTTCCTTTTTGTAGTTTCTCAAGATTCAAAAACAAATACATTGAACAATCTGTGAGCTGCTCTCACAAATAAGCTTTTATTTTGCTTTTCCTTTCTTTACAATATGTTGGCTTGCAGGAAACTAGCAAGATCACATGAGTTGAAATAGAATATCCAGCTTTCACTTCTGCTTTCCTGTCTCATGTTAGCAATGACCACAGTGTGTTTTATAACACAATTATGAGGAAGATGTTTAAGGCTTTCTGTTCTTTTCTCAGCAGACAAAAAACCACCTTTCTTAACAGTCCTGTTGCAGAAGCCAAAAACTGCATGGAAGTACTGACTGACCAATTTTCTCATCCAAGCTCATGTTTTGTCATCACATGTCAAAGATTCTGCTAAGGCCTTTTGGTGTAATAAAATATGACATAGCCACGTATGTACATGTAACAAAGCTGTCAGGGGTGGGGGTTGATCGAGTTTATTACAGTCTGGTTTGCAAATTGAACAAATCTCAACCATTCGTAGTTAATTAATTAATAAATGCAATTATTAATAAATGCAACTTCATACTTAAGAAAAACATTTAGGCTCAACCAGCTTACAAGCAAGCTGCTGCTGCCCCCCGGTGTCCGTCAGTCACATGAGTCTTTCTTTAACAACAGGCAGGGATATAACATGTAATCTGGTAGTGAAATAACCTGACTACCTGGTCTCACCCTTACCTCCACATCAAAAACACCAGCAGGACTTTCTCACTCAGTTAACTCTCTAGGATGATTAGCCATTATTTAACCCTGTCCCTCAATTCCTTTTAGAGGTCGTCTGAGTTGATTACCTCTTTCAGTCTTTCGATTTGAAAAGGTATAGGAACTATAACAGTGTCTTCAAATACAGGTGGGATACAAAAATCTCAATTAGTTTTTGTAATGACCCTTAAGGGGTTACTTCGTTCCATTGTTTGGATTATTCTGGACAAACAACTTGCTTACACAAATACTAAAATTCCGACTCATTTTTAGTTCCTTATAATCTACTATTCAGTTTATTTCTTTATATGAAAATTCTGAAAAAAAATTAATTCAGAATTTAAAAGGTGCTAGGCATCTGTGGAAGATATGTTGAGTTTCATATATGTAAGGCAGACAATTGAATCTCAGCTTTATAAAAACTCTGAACTCAAGTGAGGCCTTAGCAGTGTCTTGTAATGGATTATGCCCTAAAGAACAAATCTGTTTCTGCATAGCACCCAGCAAGGAGAGACAATTGTTTAGAGTTCTTATAGGACTTATAGGAATATTAAAATGCATCTTCACAGGAAACTGATTCAGTAGAACACAGATTGAATCATGATAGCTAAAGTCTGCAAACTCATGCAGAACACAAATTCCTATCTCTCATTAGAAACAAAAAATAGGAACAAATAAAAATGTTATAATAAATAGCCTGACTTTAAAAATCCTAAAATTTGTCACAGAAAGGATAATAAGCTAATCCATCTAGGCAAGCTTTCTAAATGTTTAAATGTTTCCAGTTTGGAAAATACCAGGGTAGATTTTCTTCCTAAAAATAAATGTTTAAATGTTTCCTAGCATTTGCAAGTATAATTTTACTATGCAGGTCATCCTTGTCATGAAAGAAGCAAATGAGGGTACAGGTGAAGAAAAGTCCTTTTCTTTGTCTCATGCAATAATCCATGACAAGAACTGCATTTCAGAAATACTCATAGTAAGACATACGATGTTGAGAGTTCTTTACTGTTTAATGGGAAGTTCTAGACTCCTTTAAAAATAAAGTTTACTGAAATTCTTTGACATTGGTAGAGCAAATACCTTTGGTGCTCTAAAAAACATCTTGGTTGAGGATATTTTTTAATTGAGTGTTTTCTAGTACAAGTAAAATGAAATTATGTAATTTCACAAAATTATGTGGACAAAGGTGATATGAAGTGTAGATACCTCTCTTTCCTTGCCTTTTTGCTTGCAGAATCAAGGGAGTTTAGTCATGAAGTTATTTTCATAACCATGTCATTCTCTGTCCTTCACTTGTAAGAGTTGACAGAATCATAGGTACAATAAATTCTAGAAAGATGCAACACTACTAATAGTATAGAAAGATTTTTCTTAGTCACCTTCCTTTTACATGTCAGTTTAATTTGTTATCTAATGAACAGGCATGGATGTGTTTATACTATCATGGTTAATAGAAGAGGCAAACATGATTAAAACATTATAAAAACAGGAATAATTGCACTTTATTTATACATGGCAGATAATAGCATTAGGTCACACGTCTATCAGCAAGAGAACAGTCCTTGCAGCTCCTCGCTTACATCATGATAGAGTTTAAACACTTTGCACTTGCATTACTGAAGGAATTTGAATTCATAAGGATTGAAGAATTTAAGAACATTGTGACTAGAGCTGTTTGTGGCTATGATTCCAGCTGTCTAATCAAAATATTAATCACCTATCCTGTTTTCTGCAGTTTATCAGAGCTGTAATTGTCATGGAAAAATATTTCTCATGCCTCCACCTTTACCGTAAAAACCTTTTCAGCAAAAAACACAATGTCTGGGTTATGAAAGAACAGGTTGTCCTACAGAGTGCATTCTGACCTTGGCTGCAGATTTACATTTCCATTATGAAGTACTACTCACTACAAATAAAACACAGCTGGTGTGTAGATTTAAATCCTCTCACCTTGATTAAATAGACTTTGAAGAAAGGAGCTAGGCAGGGTTGCAGTGAGCAGCATCCTACTCTGAAAGCACAGTGGACATACACCAGAGCTTTTCCAGGGCTATGGCTGATGTATCTGAATCATCAGCGCTGGATGCACTCGTTTACTTATTGTACATCAGAGAGTGGAGTTAGTGAACCTGTCATGCAATATTGAGGGATAAACATTGTCTTTTCATTCCATGTTTGTGTTATCCAGCATAATGTGGTCTTGGTTTATAAAAAATTAACTTAGCTGATAACCCACAATACAAAGAAGTAATATTTATGATAGTACAATAATGGATTCTCACGATTCCATCATGGAGGCAAAACCACACATTTCTGACTAATATGTTTGTTATAAAAACAGATATAGGACAGTCTTTCAGGTAATTCAATCATTTTCTTGGAAAATTAGAACCTTAGGTTATTAAAAAAAGGTCCTGCATGATGCTATTCTTTTCTTACTCCAGACTTGAAAAGTTCTTTTGAAGTCTTACACATGTTAAATAGATGCTCAAATAAATGAGTGGCCTGCCTACTTTATAAAATGCGTTTTCTTCTGGGTTTTTTAATGTTTTGTGGAAATTAATTTTACTCAATTCAAGATGATTCAAAGGAGTATGCCTTCATACACATACTTCATACAAAGAAGTATGCTTTATGTTTGAGTTAAGGAGGAATCACATGATCTCTTTTAATCCAAATCAGAGTATGAATCACAATACTTTCCACCCTCAAAGCATAATCATTTTGTCTATCTGGAGACTTATTCTTCACAGATGCAGAAATGTGGATTAAGGAAACTACATGGTAGGAAGAATTAGTAATTCTGGTAAAAACTAGTAAAACTGGAAATATGAAAAAAAGATTTAGAGCCTCTTCAGAAAAGGGAAAAAACTCCTACAGACAACAGTATAAACAGAATATATTTTCCGTTGTATTATTTTCAAGCACATCTAATGCTACTCTGATTTCCTTGAATTTAATAATGATGTTAATTTAATTTACAAATATTCTTGGATTCAGCAGTTATTTCATTCTTTTCATGTCATGCTTTGACTACAGTGTGACAAATTATGTTTGGGGGCTTTCCTGATGAAGACATACTCAACTGATGTGTAAGTATTGAATTTGAGTACTTTTCAGTATCACAAATTATTCTCTCCATAAGACATTTAATGTCCTTTATGTTTTTATTAGGCTAAAGAAGTTTCTTGGCAATTCCCGATTATAGGCTGGAAAAGACCTCCAAGATCATCCTTTTGAGTTCAATCTTTGGCCAAATACTAAACCACAACTAAACCACAGCACTAAGTGCCATGTCCAGTCATTTCTTGAACAGCTGGGCCCAATCCCCTGGTTGTCCTGTAAGCTCTACCCAATGTCACTCAAGATAATCTATTACATAAACCTCCCAGCACTGGGGTCAGACTGACAGGCCTGTATTCTCTGGATCCTCCTTCTGAGCCTTTCTGTAGATGGACATCACACTGCCCAGCCTCCACGCCCCACTGGGGCCTCCCTTGTTAACCAGGACTGATGATAAATGATGGTGAGCAGCTTGGTGAGCTCTTTCTCCACTCCCTCAGTATGCTTGGGTGAATCCCATCCAGTCCCATACACTTGTGATTGCCCAAGTGGCACAGCAGGTCATTAACTACTTCCTCCTGGACTGCATGGGGTCTGTTCCGCTCCTCATCCCTGTCTACTGGGGCTGGCTGCCCCAAGGATAGCTGGGCTTTCTGTTAATAACTGAGGCAAAGCAACCCAGCCTTTTCCTCATGCTTGGTGACAATCTTCCCCCTCTTCATCCAATACATGATGAAGATTTTCCTTGGGTCTCTCTTAGTTTTAATGTATTTATAAAAACAGTTTTTATTATCTTGCACAGCACTGGCCAGAATGAGTTTTAGCTGAGCTTTTGCCTTTCTAATTTTCTCTCCACATGACCTAACAACATTGTTGCACTCTGAGTTGCCTGCCCCATCTTCCAGAGGTCATAAAACCTCTTTTATTCCATGAGTTCCAGTGAAAGTTTCTTCTTCAGTCAGGCTGGTCTTCTTTGCCACTGTTATAGGGGTGGCTTGTTCCTGCACCTTTAAGATTTCCTGCTTAAAGCATGTCTGGCCTTCCTGAACCCCTTTGTTTTTAAAAGGCAGTTTCCTGAGAGGCTCTCTGAGCTGATGTCCTGAATGGGCCAAACTCTGGAAGTCCAAGGCAGAGGTTCTGTTGATCCCCTTCCTTACTTCACCAAGAACAGAGACACTCTGTCATTCCATGGTCAGTGTGCCCAGGATGGCCTCTGACCACCACATCTCCCACTTCCCTTCTCTGTTTGGGAGCAGCAGGTCTGGCAGGGCATGCCCTGGTAGGCTCCCCTACCAGCTGTGTCTGGAAGTCACCTTCCACACTCTCCAGGATCCATACTGTCTCCGCTCACTGTGTTGAGTTTCCAGCAGGCTTTTGGCAAGTTAAAGTCTCCCACAAGAACAAGGGGTAGTCGTCATGAAACATCCACTGACAGAAGATTTCACTTCCTGGCTGGGTGGTCTGTGACAGACTCCCAGCAGGATCTCTGCCTTGTTGGCCATCCCTCTGACTGTCACCCACAGGCACTCAGCCTTATCCCCACTGCCCCTGGGCTACGCACAGCCAGAACCCTCCCCAGTGTACAGAGCCACTCACAGCCTTTCCTTCCTCACCTGTCCCTTCTGAAGAGCTTGTAGCCACCCACTGCAGCACTCCAGTCATCCCACCACATTTCCATGGTGATAACTACATCACAGCTTCCTGCTGCCAATGGTTTCCATTGTTTGTAACCCATGCTGTGTGCACTGGTGCAGGTGCACTTCAGCTGGGCTGTCCATGTCACCCCCAACACTGGTGCGTCACCCCAGGCTCGTCACTAGCGAGCCTGGTCTCACTCCCTTTTCCCTTCAAACCTAGTCAAAACCCTCTCAATCAGCCCTGCTAAATCAGCAACCCCAGAGATGCAGAAGAGTTTTGCAAGCAACACCAATCCTACGGAGTGCTGTGCTCCCATGAAATATTTCTCCTTTGAGCGTTATTACTGAAATATTTTTTCCCCCACTTTTCCTGCTCCTGCCCTGGCTTTCCTGTCAAGTGGTTCATCTGGAAATTAGTTATTTTTGCTGAGATGTTGACATTTTTACAGTGAAACAAGCTTGCTCTGACAAAAAAAATGTGTCTGTTGCCTTTTTGGGTGTCTGTCAAAGGGTCACAGCAGAATCTCAATGTGTTCCTTGCCATTCAGACAGCCTGTCTTAATCCTTCTTAGAAGGCAGGAGTTTAAGAAAGAAGTAGAGGGAGATCATTCTCTATTTTTCATCAATCCCTAGGCTGGAGACAGTACTATTTCTTATTTATGGTTATCTTTCACTTGGTAGCTTCATTTCAAAAGAATTGAGATTTGTTGGGGAGGAGGAAGAATTTTAAACACAGTTTTCAGACAGGGAAGGAAGAAATGGAAATGGCATACTTATTCTAAGCCATTTTCCCTCAGGTGATGTGGCAGCACTGCAAAGTCAAAGGAGAAACACCCATTGCAAGGACACATCATTACATTCACAGTACACCCTGACAAGGTAACGACTGATTTCATCTCTCTGTTCAAAATTATTTCCTTATGGTGTGTAAAATAATACATTAGCAGTCCATTTGCAGAGTTCTAACCTAGACACCGTCAGTGAGGGTGTCTATACAGCATTCTGTTCTGTGGCTTGCTGAACAGCAGTGTATTCAAGCAGCCTGAGCGGCAGAGCAAAGACACCATGTCCTGCACTCTGATCCTGACTCTGACATCCCTGAGCTATACTGCAGCCCTAGGCACAGCTTCTAGACCTAGATTTCCAGAAGGGCTCTCCAAACTTTATCATTCATAGAACTTAAAGAGAATGATGACTGGGTAGCATTACTTTTTAGTGGTTCTTTGATGTTTAAAAATGATCACTCAAGTGAGCCTTTGTACATATAAATAAATATGTGGGAAGTCTTATTGATATCTTTAAGCAGAATTCTCTGTATTTTAATTAGAATTCTCTGTATTTTTAAACTCTGAGTCCTCAAGCAGAATTCACTGTCTGTTCCTTCCTTCTTTTGATCTCTGTTGTGGGTGGAACCAGATGGTATAATTCTCACCTCTAACCTCTCTGTTGAATGTAAAAAGATGTTATCAGGTATATTAAGCAGATGTTGCCCAATGTTTATGGAAAGCTTTTGTATTTTATGACCTATTTTGCAACTGTCTGAGAAGATGTGGTGCTGAGTTACAGATCATATCTTTGGCACTCAACCTGGAGCATACTGAACTGGATGTTGCTCAAAACTGAGTAGAGGGCACCTCCCCAAAGCAGAGACCACCACACACCCCCTAAGAGGCCCACACAGGCACATATGTGACTCATGTTTCATAAAGTGGCCCAAGCTAAACAATTATGCAATATATAGGTGTAACTATGTGCTAGATAGGTGGGTTTATGTAGGTTTCAATGCATAAATGCTCAATCTTTTTACTCCTTGACATGCATGCTCTGTGGAAAATGTCCACCTTGCACTCTGCATGGAATAAACAATATTTCCTTTCTAAGACTGTTTGTATTTAGGGAGTTCCTAAAATCAGCAACATTATAGGACATCCAGAAGAGATAACAGAAGAACTTAAGACTGTTTTCATCCATATAGTGGGACAGTCCCAGCACTAAGGTGAGGGCCCCAAGCAACACAACATAGATATTTTTTGAATTTCACTACTTTTCAGGGCTGTATAAGAGAGAGATTAATTTCCAAGACTGCAGTGTTGCAAGCACTAAGTTCACATCAGAAGAAAAGAGGCCGTGATTTGCTCATTTGTTCATTTTGTTATTTCTTCTTTCACCACACCCCCAGTCACCCTGCAGAGGTGTTTCTGAGAGTTGCTGACTGGCAGGTGTGTTCCTCTGAAAATACAGACATGCTGCTGTCATCAGGTAATCCATGTGCCAAAATGGAATACTATTTTTAGCTGCAGTTCCAAATGCTCCTCACTTCCCAGGAGCTAGAGGTTTCTTCTTCTTCTTTCACTAGAACATGAGAAATACGGGAAACATCTAGGATGTTTAAGGATATACTGAAATTTACCTGGGACATTAGACTGGTATATTAGATTGTACCCAGGGAGTTCCCTAGTAAATGAGATTTACTTAAAGAGTTCATTGTAGATTTAATCATTTGCCTTATGTCCATAATAAAAGGTAATAACTGATGAATTCCTTCATTATTTCACACACTTTTTACCTTTTTTTTCCTCCATAAGTGAAAGGTAAATTTTTATGATGCTACAAGAAATTGTTTCTATTAGACTTTGCATAAGATGTTGATCTGTGTATCGGGACATGCCTGTTTTATATCCTGTCTGTTTGGAGATTGATTGGTCCAAAGATTCAGTTAAGTACCAGGGAATTATATAAGAAATCTGAATCTAGATGAGTAAAATCGCAATGATGAATTAGTCAGAAACCATGATTTTTAATTACTGGCTAGAATGACACACCCCTCAGAAGTATCCTAGATAAACATCCACTCAGGCAACAAAACAAGGCTGTACTCCTCTCTGCATCTGCCTGGAACCATATCAAAGAACCTCCAAACAGCACTAGCAATTTGTTACCCTTCATTTAGGAGTTAGTTTCAAACCTAAGATGTAACAATAACCAGGATTTTGATTTAGTGGCATTATCACCACTTCGGAAATTTTGCTGTCAGGTTGCAAACATTCCATCTTTTACATCTGCAGACAGAAACTGAGCACTTGGAAGGGTCTGCAATGCATAGGCTGTGTTTGATCTTCTCTCCAGATCCCAGCAATGTCTATTTATAATGTCTATCTTGTGGAAGAGATTTTTAATAATGGTATTCAATAACATGTTATCTTTTCCACTCATCTCTGGTTCTGTTCAAAGATTACAAAAATATTTTACCAGGGCACTTCTACGCATTTTTCCAGCACTCAATCTTAAGAGGTCTTTTCTTGTACTGTTTAACCTTTAGTTGCTCTGCATGCTTGATGTACTGTCCAGAGAATGCTAAACCTGGTATAGGTGCTTTCTTTTCCAGTCTACCTGTGAATTCTGATCACTTTTCCTTAGATGTTTGGCTATCACTTTCCTTGGAACTGACATCCATTTTGTTACTGAGTTTTTACTTTAGTGTTTCACTGCTCTGAACATACAAAGGACTGAACATGACCCTTTCCATCTAAAACTACTTTTAACCTTCACGTTGACTACAAGAGTACTGTATGACCAAATGGGACATGAGGTAGAGAGACTGGAGACATCTTCCACACCTCCATTTATACTTCCTGGATGGAATATACATTATATCAGTTTTAATAACTCTTCTCTCTGTTCTAAGGCTGTAGCAACTGTAGGCCTTGAGTAATTTTTATGTGCATTTCATCCTAAAACTTTGAAGTGATGTTATATCAGCAGGGTACAATGAATACAGAAGTTATCAACAAACTCTAACTCACTTTTTTTTTTAATTAGGTACTCGACATATGCTGATTTTATTAGGTGCTCCTGACATATGCTCTCACTTTTATTCAATTTCCCACCTTTAAATGTTTGGCAAAACAAAAGAAGAAAGAACAATACTATAATGGATGATAGTTATGCATCCTTCTGATGGACAGCTAGTAAATTCCTAAATTAAAGTTGAACTAGTTAGTTGGGATCATGGTTTTTCTCCCTGCTCTCATCTAAAACTAAATTCTTTCCTCTTTCCCCCAGCATTTCTTTCCTCTTCAGAATTCATTATTTTTCTACCATTTGCACTCCATAGCTAGGTGGGAAAAGACCAACTTAGCCTCTGACTTCAGGCTGTAATTCAAGCCAGAAGTGGATGCCCTTAGATAGAAAGTAAAGAACTCTAGAACACATCTTGAGAGAGTGTTCTTGAACCCCATTATTAAAAAACACAGCAACCATAAAGGGGAGGGAGGGAAAATCAGGAGATAGAACCCAAGGCATTTATATAGATTTCCTTGTGAAAGTGCAGAATATTCATAGGCTGAGCTGAATGCTTGAACAAGCCAACATTATTTACTGATGCAAATTACATGCATGAGGATAATAAAGTTGTCCTTAATTCTTGATTAGGGAAAAAAAAAAATCTATGAGCGTCTTCTAATGCTTTCTCATTTGGTATCTTCCAGAAAAAAAGACAGAAACAACAGCAGGTTTCAATTTCTTGTCCAGGAAGAAAACTTAGCAATGTTCCAGCTCTCTGTAACAGTAAAAGAACAGCAAATACACCTTTACCCATTTTTTTTTCTCTACAAATCCATCAAAATGCTTGTCTTGCCACAAGACCTACTGTAGAAGACAACTGAAGCTTTGAGTTCTGCCTCCATATTTGACATTTTAAAAGATCTGAAAGAAACATTGAATCTCTCAGTAAAACTTAGCAGATCCTCCAAATAAAGATTGTGTAGGAAACCTAGAAAGTTTGTCAAGTGGCTTTGCCTTGACATACTCCACCCTAAGTCAAGGGAACCTTGAGAATATCCCAGTTTCTGTGCAGAACACTAAAACTGGCAGTATAACAATATCTAAGTCTGGTGAAAAGCAGCTGTTGTTCACATTTGTGCCCGGTCTTCCAGTGAGAGCCTGAAGAGGCTGTAAAATGAGGACAGAGGATTACTTCAAAACTGCCAAGTATGAGAGGTACTACATCAAATGTATCAGGGTCTCAAGCATTCTGTCATCTTTGCCACATTCTGTTCAAAACTACATTAGTTTTGGGCCTAACAAGAGTAGATCACCACTACTGATGATATAAACCAACTAAATTTAAACTAGTGGGGGCACTGACCCTGTGTTAAAGCAGTGACACCACAGAAACTCCGGCTATGCCTGAGGTTCTCAGTCAGCCAGGGACACATGAAGAATTTTCTACCTACTCCAGCCTGTTCAGCAGCATACAGAAATGTTGGGAGGTTGGAATGCTTTGTCTTCTGGCTGTTGTTTTCTCTTGCTTTAAAAAGCCATGTCTTTTCAGTGCTACAGGCAGCCTAAAGCCTACTGACAACGCTGCTTCAATTTGGTAGACTTCATAAGCATGAATTTTGGCCCTATTATAATTGTGTAAGGCTTAAGAACACTGCTAAGTTTAAATTCAGTGTTTACATTTGAGAGTGTTCTGCTGCATTCTGGCCTACAAGAGCCATGGCATGTGGTCTTACTGACTACAGTGATTATTTTTGGGGAGCACATCCTTCCTGCATACAGAAAATTCATTGTAGTACAGCAGGATTGATTTCACCTTTCAGAATAGTAACACAGCAATTTAGCAAGACAAAATTATTTTCAAATAATCAAGTGGTTCCAGTAAAGGAAAAATAGCAAAAATTAGTTAATCTTGTCGTATTGTGCTGAGAAAAAACCTGTTTATCTCCAAATACAGGAAAGATCAAAAAAGAGCTATTAAAATGCCTGTATAGTATTAGCCTTTTAAAATCACTAGATTTTTTTAAAGATCAAGCTGTGGTCACTGGGATCTCTTTGTTTTCAAATCTTCTTCTATTGCTAAGCTCCAAGGCTGTACAAGTAGACTTACTGCAAATACAGCATTAATAAATCTGTTTCTGCTCACTCCGCCAGACGTTAACTATCACTGATCAACACATCACAGCATATATTTAATGCAAATGTCACCAGCCTTTAAACACCACTCTCTCTACATTGAAACAATGCCCAGGTTGCATATATTATTAATATTTTTGTCTGTAAACACCCAGAAACATACACACATGATTAGTGGCTTTGGCTCACTTGCAATGGTGAAATGATTCTCACTTACTTTAAAGAACACTACAATATCTTAGAGAATAAGTTCTGTGTCTCATCCACAGAAGGCTGGATGGATCATAATGGTACATCTCCCTTTCTACAGTACATCTTACATTTCCCTCTCTAAGGTCAATTACAGACTTTAATCAGCAACACCTCAGGAATACAGTATATACAGAATCCATTGTACTTCTAGCCTGAAACTGCATTTTAAGGAGTGAGCAATTTTCTTGACTTTAATGGAATGTTATCACAATATGCCACTCCTTAGATACCAGCACAGAAACATGCTCCAGCTGCCCTTGCCCTCTGCTTTTATAGGCCATTTTACTGGCTTACACTCCACAGTTCTGCTTCAGACTAGGCAATAACATTAGCAAGTACATCTGCACTGTGTGAGCTGAAACTCTGAGCTCTGGGCCACTTACACCTGATCACCACTTACCTCTGAACAGGCTGCAATTCTGCTTTCTCTTGTCACAAAGTTCTGTCAGCCATTAGACTTGTGCTCTGCTATCCAGAGGTAACAGAGTTTTTCCAGTGATGTGACCAGCTTTCCCATTCTGGTGGCAGATCTATTTTCTTGAGAAGGATACCTGGACGTCAGTGCCTTGTACTGAAGGATGTTTCTTATTATGGTCTTTTTCTCTTTAGAGATGTATAAACCTTTGTCTCAGTCTGAAAAGAGAGGTGTCTGCTAAGAAAGGCAGAAAACTCCCCTGAAAGGTATAAATGTAACCCCCCCATCCCTGAATTATTATAATATTGAAGTCAAGGGGCTCTCGGGCAAAGATATGGGAATAGAAGTAACAGTTCTTTACTAGGAAAGTTAAAATAAAAATGCAGCAATAGAAAAAAAAAAAACAAACCCAAAAACCAACAACCCAAAAAAACAAAAAAAAAAAAGCCCCAGGGTGTAGTTTTCCCTACTAGTTTTTTTGGTGGTGTAGATGGGTCCAGTCTTCCTCTGGGAATCCAGTGGAGAAAGGCTGACTGTGGTGTTGCAAATCTCAAATTATATCCAGGTAGGAATGCTTGGCTCCTTCCCCTGGCTGAAGCATCTCCCAATGGGATGATGTAATTTTATCAGTCCTGCAGTGAGACTCAATGGCCCATTAAGAGAAGACACCCCACTGGAGGGAGGATGGCTCCTGGAAGAGATAAAGAACACTGCCACACCTGGTTTTAACAGATGGTAATAGAATACATACTTTTGGTTACATCTTGCACTGCAATCCAAGACAACCCTATTTTAAGAACCCTGCAACTCAGGAGAGGAAACAGCTAGATGGGTCTTAAGGTATGCATGATCCATTTCCTGGTAACATCTCTTCAATCCCATGTGATTTCCTCTGCTTTTCCTCTTACAGTGCATTTTCATATATCTTTCTGAGGTCAGGGACCAAGTCCAATCTCATATTTGATGCATTCTGAGACTCAAAGAGGTGTAAATCCCATCAAGGTTGTGAGTGTTTATTCCTGCAGCTGGAGAGAAGACTGTTAGCCTTCTATATGGGCAAGCTGTCAAGCTGAACGAGTGCAGAGAGGGCAGCAACAAAAAATCAAGAGTGATTTCATTACTCTCTCTCTTCTTTTTAGAACTAGGTTTTTGAAACAAGAGGTTGAACTGAGACACTCAATTAATCTTTGTTAATCAACTAAACTCAACTAATCTTTGTTAATCCTTCATATACAAAAGAAGCTTGCTTAAAACCATCCGATATGTATTGAGATTTTAAAGTGTAGGGTTAATTCTATCATGTCAAGTAAATAGGATGCATTCAAAAGAGATGGAAAATAAGTGAAAACTAGCTCTTATCCAGATCAAGAGAGTAAATATTTTCCTTTGTAACTGAAGTCGATGTGAGTGCACAAATGGATCATGTGTGTTTTCTAGAGGTAAAATAGCATTGAAGTGGATAGCAGGATTTTATTCAATGCAAACAGAGGGAACTACAAACTACAAGCAGAATGGTGATGTAATGTGTGTTATAAAAACACATTCATTGTGCTTCATTTACACAATGTTCAACTTCCAAATAAAAGCTCAGCGAAACACTCACAGATGTAAGAACTTTAACTTAGCTGTGTTCTTAGATGTTACACACTTACACAGAGCTAAAACATTTACAATGTCTACAATGTACATTTTTACAAAATTTACCAAATTGAAGGTCTCTATTTTTCTGCTCTAGAGATCCCTGTCTGTAGTAAGGTGGCTTCTCAATTATTCATATGTTAAGACAATTCTAATTGTGCATTAGGACAAACCAACATTTCAGTGTGTTAATATGGCAGACTGAATATGGCAGCAGTACATTTATTTGTCCTGTCAGGCTTAGATGTAGCAGCCAAATTGGTGACTTTAGCCAAAAACCTCCTTGGAGGTCCCAGGTGAATTCTATGAACAGGAATCATATAGCAAAACACTATTTCTCCAGCTGGAATATTAAATCAGGCAAGTGAAAGGAAGCTGTTGTTCCACTCCTGGGTCCACTAAAATGTTTTTAAGGTGTTATCATGTATTATTATTACTATGTATTAGTTAAAATTTAAACTGGTCTGGTTTTTTTCTTCATTTTTAAAGAAGAATAATTGTTTTCTCTTAATTATTAATAATATAAATCTGGATACTTTTATGTATCCAGATATATTAATACAACAAATTTATATTGCTACATACAAAGTTCTGTCATTTGAAAAGTATGTTCAATCTTCAGGGACAGTCAGTTTTCAAATTTCAAAAGCTTTCAATACTTGGGAACTTAAAATATCATTAATGAATCTTGCTTTCCTGGCTGGGGCCCCTTCTGATGCAATGTGAGTAGTTAGGTGAAGTAAGCAGGGTTTGACCCAACGGTAATATTTACTGGTGTTAGTGATTAAGGATACAATGATGATATAAAACACAAATCAGGGACACTGAATTTGGTGTAATAAGAAATAAAATAGAATTCAATATTGTATGCTCAGGTTCTCAAATTCCTAATTTGCTGAAAATAAGCAGGCTGAAGTCCTGTAGACATAGAGCATCTATGCTAGGCTAATGGCTTTATTCATTTTTACCTACATATAGCAAATTATTCTGTTGATATGAACAGTTGGACTTCCATTCACTAAACAAGATTTACAGAAGAAATGAAGGGAAATCAGCATTCATTTCCCACAGAAAATGTTCTCTTTCTTTGAAATATGTCCAGTTGCAGAATGCGTGTGCGTGGGTGGGTGGGTGTGTTTTTGAGGTTTACTCCTTCCAAAACCTCCAAACAAAACCACAAATTAACAGAATCACCACTGCACACCAGGATGGACTCCTGCCTGCAGTACAATAAGTATCTCAATTCTTTATCAGCAAAGCTAGATTCTCTATTTCTTTTCTCTTTGCAGCCCTATAGGTTTGTTAGTTCCACTGAGGAAGTGCGTGTTTACCTGAATGTAAATTAGGAAGAGGTGAAGTATCTATTTCATTCTCTCTGACATTAACCCTCAGGTTTACTGCAAGGAAGAAAGACATATGTCCTGAATCTACTGGGCATGATTTGCATCTTATGCCTCTGGGCAATTGCAAAATGGTTTCTTTACAGATACACTTTCCTATTTGTTTATATTTTCAGAGCTGGGTTTTATTTTTTGTTTTTTAAGTCCATGTTTTATATAGATGTCTCTGCCTGACAGAGAAATAATCACAGAAGAAACACTCCTGCCTCAGAACTTGCATGCCACTCAGAGAGGACAGGAGGGGAGGGTGATTCTTCTTTACAATATATTTATTGAGAGCCAGAGGTGTCCTGCAGTAATGGCTGCTCCTTTTCTGCGTCCCTACCCTCTGGCAACTTGACTTCCACAGGACTTGAACTATTAGTGGCTGATGCCCATCTATGCTGTTCAGTAGCAGCTGCAGAGGTGACTCAGAGGCAGTTAATATATCTGTATTTGCTCCCAGAGAGATAGATATCTGCTAGGCAGGCCTGAGGCTGGCAAAGCTCTGTGACTAAGACAACAGTTCTCCCACTCCTCTCTTCTCAGACTTTACACAACAGAGCTGAATGAGAAACAGGCTGAAGTCCCACAGACATGCATCGATGGTCAGCAGGGAAGGGGTTAATGCAAAAGGAAAAGAACATTTTGCAAAGGGAAAGAACACTCTTTTTGTCACAGAAAGTGCCACATGTCAAAATTGGTATTAATAAATATGGAAGTGACTCTGTAAATGTCCCTGGAGAGGGGAATGACTTAAGAAAGCTGGAAAAGCTGGAAAGCTTGAAATATCTCCATACCTACATCTGAATCTGTGTGCTGGATAGATAAATCAGTACCTGATTAATCCAGAACCAATAACAAGAAAAGGAAGGCCCATTCTAAGACAGTAAATATACCTAGGCTGAACCCAGCATTGAGCTGGGACTCTGTTTTAGCATAAACTTGTTTACAAAGTGTGGAATAGACACATTTTGATATCCTTCTCAGACTCAGGCTTTCCCAGCAGTGCTAATATATGCTTTTGACTGGGTTAAAACATAGATAGTCTCCATTCTCCATGAAACAAGGGCAACATTTAGATTACTTTTCTTTAAGAAAATTTCATGTTTTGCTGGTTAAGATCCTGGTCCTACAAAGCATTCACTCAGATTCAGAAGAGTTTTTTTTACTGGATAGCAAAGGACAGCAAAAATGGAGCACATGGCATTTTTCCATCACTACTGTCAAATACACAGATATCTGAGCAAAAACTTTCAACTTGTGAACTAATAAACTCCTTATTTAGTAAAAACCACTTAGGTCAATATAATATGACCTAATAATAAAAAATAAAAAATAAAATCATATAATAATGTTAATAAAATAATAAAAATTTTAAAAATCTATGGTATCTCTAGAAAATCTGAATTTGTAGGCTTAGTAGGTCTTCTGGGAATATAATTTCAAAACTTCTGCTACAGTATAATTACTATATGAACTATTTGCCAGAGGGAACAATTTCAATGGGTCGCACGTTCCTTCAGTTACTTGCTTGGAGAGATTTTCCAGATTATCCAGTAACAGGAGTAATGAACAGGTAAACTACCAAGTACATAATTTACTTAGTTATATATATAATAGGCATTCAAGTATTAAATAAAAATATTGTTCGGTAAAGAAATTAATTCATCTTCCGTGGCTTGAAATTACTGAAAAATTCTCTATGAGCTATTAGTAGAATGAGTGCATTATTTTATTGCTATTAATAGTTCAAATGAAGAGTCATCCCTGTTGAGTTCCGCAGCCGCAGGAACACGTCCAGAGAAGCTATAGTTACCAGGAACCATCATGGGACACTGAGATGGGCTCCTGCTCATGAAACCATTTATTCAGCATGGGAGCAAACTCAGATCCAGAGACAGAGAGCCCCGAACAGAGGCAGGGTGATGGGTTTTGAGGGACAGAACCAGGGTGGAGTTCAAGGTCAGGAACACTGCAAGGGAGGAAGCCCAGGGGCTCAAACCCAATCAGAACTCCCTGGGCTGATACCCCATAAGGATCAGGGGTGGGACAACTCTTCCAGGGCTCACAGGGCCCAGCCCCTGAGGCAGTTCAGAATTCTCAGGAGCCGGGCTTTACAGCCACGCCTCTCACTTTAACAAAGCTTATCTGAAACTGAATCTTTGCCTCCCTGGGCGGGGGGCACCTCACACATCCCCTTTAGGGAAGGCTGCAGATGATTCAAGTCTGACCTTGACCTCAAGTCTGAGCAGAGTTGCAATCATGACTCCAGGACCAGTAGTAGATGCCTATTCTATTTGAGACGCTGGAATTTAATAACAAAATTGTAAAATAAATGTTATAGATGAAATCAGCCAAATTTTATCAATAAGGATTTTACTGATAAATTTGTAAAATCGAATTTTGGAACAGCCACAATCGAAGTCAGCATCAAGCCCAGGGTTGGCGCTGGGTGAACTCAGAACCAGTCTCTGTCCCACTGGCTCCTCCAGGTTCACAAACTGTCTTTTGGAGAGCTGAGTTTTATACAGATTTTTCGGCCTGAGGCTATGCAGCTTCAGTTTTTTTCTCCTTTTTGTGTTGTTACATATTCATGTTTCTGCTGCTGGTCTGTTGATGAGTTTTCCTAGAATGGAAGAGTAGTTTGAGTAGTTTTTCGGGAATTGGACATTGAGATGTATGGTCCTGAGGATTTTGACTAGATGAGTATCAGGCCTTAATTGCTGGGTCGTTAGTAGGCTCATCTTGCTTGGGTGGACCCACCTCTTCTCAGTGTTTTCTTAATTGCTGGGTCGTTCTCCTGCAAATTCCTGGGTTTCCAGCAGCTGCTTTTGCAATCTCAGGTTGTTTGTGTTTTTTATGTAAAACATGCTTTTATACTTGATCTTATATGTGTGCAATAAAACGTGAATTTTACCAACACATATTACAATAAACAACGAAAATCCATGTTACAATCAATCTCTTTTGTGAACAGAGAAAGTAAAGTGCCTATGTAGTGAGATGGGGTGAAAAAACTTGAAAGTAATTTATTTGAATAAGGTACAGGTTCTGGTGTGAGTGGCTATTGTAGAATAATGACCAACACAGGTCAGGGCTGCAACCAAACCTGGCTCCACTTGTCACCAAAAGGTAAAAATGGGTTATCTAAACAGTGGACAAGAAGATTTGGATTGTTATTGACATACCATAGTAGAGATAAGGAGGAGCTCATAGTAATTAAATTATTTCACATCTTCTGTGGTAGCTTAGGCTGTGTTTACTAATGTTTTCCTACACAGACAAATCTGCCCAGTTCTAGTCACGGCTGCTGTGACAGAGGTTGAAGAAGTGCTGAAGGAATTCCCTAGAAGTCCTGACAAAGGACAGATTTGGCCTGACTCATCTCAAGGAGCTTTATATCTTGAGGGAAGAGAATGCAATTGCTCCTTCAATAGAAGAAATATTCCTCAGACTAAGGGACTGAGCTGGGGTGCCCTGCTCTACCACATCACAATCTTTGCTAAACAGTTCTGGCAACTACAAGTGGAAGAGTGAGCTTCATTCTGTCCAAAGATAGTTGTCCCACATCCAAGCATCTTCTTTGTTCCTGAAGGTATGGCCTCTCCAGACAACTTATTCCATGGGGTTTTTTTCCTGTCACAACTTACTTTTCTTTTTTACTTTGTGGAATTTACTTTATTTGACAGACTTTTGTCTGCATCCAAACTCCAGTATGGGCCATGGTTTTAGAAGTTAATCCTAGCAGTCTTGGTTGATGTGGTGTCAGGACACTCTGAGATGCCTGGAACCACAGAACAAAAGAACTCTGGCAAGAGGGATACATCTGGGGCAGGTAGCTTGGTTTGCAAGATTGAGATGCAGATTGAGCCCTGGGTGGGAACTCAGACAAGAGGCTGTGAACTGCTGAGACTTTGCACAACAAAGGGCAGGAAGTCAGGTGTTGGCCAGCTAGGGGAAAGGGGAGCTGTGAAGTGACAACCCTTTGGATAACAAAGGGCAGGATGGCCAGTGCTGCCAACCAGCTGAATGGACACTGAGAGACACAGCAGGAGCTGAGGACTGAGGAGGAAGAGTGAGACTTTAGCTCACTTGGACTGTGAGGGTATAAAACCCAGGGCTTCCTTTGCTTGGGATCCTCCTCAGAGGCAGCAGCTCAGGCTGTTTCTGTGTTACTGCGCTGTGAATAAATTGTTCTGTGGAATGAGATGTCTGAGACTCTGCCCTGGGAAGCCTCCTCTGACTGAGAGTGAGGAGATCAGGGACTCAAGCAATGTTCCCAGTGTGTCACTGGAGCCACCTGCTGTGAAGGGGCTTCGGTCCCAGCAGTGGCAGTCTCTGGTGGTTGGAGTGTGACTGCCAGAGTATCATGAATAGTCAGACTGAGAAGTCTCCTTAACAGGTGTTTGGAAAGCTCCTGAGAAATCTGAGTTCCTATTTTGGAAAATTCACCTCTATATATCACGTTTTACTTATACTCAACTAAACACTTCTAAATTTGTTAAGAATGAATAAATTCATCAGATGAGGATGTGCTATGTATCATTATGGTCTCTAATATTCACCTTGAATTACAATTTGACAACCATCTCAGGCTATGCTGCTTGAGTCTTTTTCAGGCACACCCTTGGTACTACGAAAAAGTGTTGCTATTGCACCTCTTCTGTACCTGCCCACTTCTTAGGAAGAAAAGAAGTGTGTTGTGGTTACTGCATTCTCAGAAACTTAGAACAGGCTGTAACCTGAGCATGTTTCAGATGTCTTATCCTATTATATGTTGCTCCCCGCTAGAAACACTGATACCCCATGTCAGGTTTCTGAAAATAGCCACTTCAAATGATAGTATGTTTTTTGTTATAGAAAATTAAAACCATTAGCATCTTTGCATTAGGACTTACAAAACTCCAATAGAAGAAATATTCTGGTTCGGTTTTTTTATTTTTTAATTTTTAGAAAGAAACCCAAAACCGTTTCAACCCACTATTACTTTTCAATAGGAAAACAGAGCTTGAAAATTAATGAGAAAAGAGCAGCAGGTAGGTTTCCAGGCAAGGCTGATGTAATGAACCATGGTTCCATATTCACAGATGGCATTTACTCTTTGGCTCATTGCCATTTGGAGGTGAACGGGAATCTCCCATGGTGTGTGACACTCCTACAGTTTCCCCTCCTGGTCACTGACTGAAGAAAACTTTTGGGATATGAGAATTTTGGACGTACCATCATATGCTACCAGGTGAATTGTATGGCCACACATTCCTTTTTCCGTACTTACCACACTCCCTGTATGATGGAATGACCTTCCTGGTGTGATTCAGTATATTTATGTGCCTCCAGTGTGTTTTCTGCATTACCTCACAAATTGAAAATGCTGCCTTTTAATAAGGGCTACATGAAGGAAGTTTCTTGGGCAACAGCCATCTGGATGCAGTTTTTCTCTTCAACTCTTATACATGGAAACTACCTCTCTGGGATAAAAAAAAGAAATACGATAGGTAAAGAATTAATAAAATTGGTTGAGAATTAAGTTTACATGGACTGCACTCCTCATTTTCCCAGATGAAATAAATAAATGAATAAACAGATAAATAAATACATTTCACATGGATACTGTGTAAGTTTTTATTTCAAAAAAATTAATTATAATGCAATGACAAATTTACAACATGCCTCTTGATCCAGAGTCTTGAGGTGGCATATAAGAATCTGTCATGAGTCTTCAAGAATAAATAGTCAGTACACACAAAGGAATAGGAATAAATCAACTGAAACTTGAACATATATGTAATTTATCCTGTGCATACCTAAATACCCTTTTACAGAAAATTTTGCATTAGCAAACTCCTTTGAGAACTTTTCTGTCAGTTCTGTTGTGTCAGAGTTTGTTTTCTTTGATTTTTCCTTAGAACGTGAACACCTGCTCTGTGCTGCACATTTTGTTGAATGAGGTGAAATGATCCCTTGCTCTGCATATGAATTTACTTCTGCAAAAGACAAGATGGAAAATGTAGCAACACTTTCCCACAGCATGCAGAGGATTTTTTCTAACCCTAACAAACATTGTAATATGTAATATATGACTTAACTAGCTGTTACGTCCCTTGGTTACCCAGTTCCAAGGCAACTGACGTTCTGAAAAATTAAGTTTTTGGGTTTCTTTCTATAATATACAACCTCTTTTCAGCAGATTTTTATTCTGTGGTAGCAACTTGGAGGTAGTAGAGTTGTCTCTGTATGTACTGATCTTTATTAAAGAATATATATATATATTTATTATTGTATAAACCATTGATTCTGTAGCCTTCTAAAAATGCTTTTCCTTTACCACTAAAAGTTTTAGAACTAGGTTTTAAGTGCTATTTACATTGTGGGCCTTGAGTATCATCAACTTTTCTGAAGACTAGGTGGTATTGAAAGAAATCCCACAAATATTAATTCCATCTTATCAAGTAAAGTATTTATGAATTTCCTTATCTCTCAAATAAATAGAGATAACTCACTTGCCATTTTCATGCTCTGAAAATTTCATCTTTTCTGGTGCTATGATAAATAGCCACCATGCATTCGAGTTTCAACTACATTACTTTCTCGGCTCGCACTGCTCAATCTTTCGCTATTTCATAGCAATTTTCTCCTCCATGTCCTTTCTGGGCCAACCCCAGGTATTCAAATAATGCTTTATACCATTTTTTCATTGCAGTACTATAGAAAGTTAAATGCAACCTTCTTATTGGTGAATCTGGCCTTCCATATAACATTACAATGTTTAGGCCTGAGATCTTTTGTCTCCTGCAGAAACTCTTTCATTCAGTACTAAGCTGACTAAAATTTGGGTGTGGGAGCAGGGGAAGGAAAAATCTTTGTGAAGATAACCTTAAAAAGCAAGGTTCTTTTTGTATAATAGCCTCTTTCTTTCTGACTCAGAGTTGAGCTGCTGCTTACTACTGATACTGAAGTAATAACCTGGTCAGCAAAACAATTCTCCCTCAAAAAAAATCTTGCGAATCTTAATGATTTAGATGGCTTTCCTACAGACTGCTTGTGCAGTTCATTAAAAACATTAAGGCAGTAACAAATTAACTGTACACTCCTGTGTTTTGAACAAGACTAATGCACCCAGAATTTTATTTGCCCTGACAATGCCTCTTTCACTTTTCATCTCTTCCACATTATCTTTTTTATTAGCGGCATTGGCATTGTAATGGTCTTCATATTGTTATAAAGACATTCAGAGGTGCCTACAGTGAAAGGAGTTATTTTCTTCTACAGGAATATCAGCAACATGTGGTAAGGTTTTCTCATCCTGGGGGTATGATTTCCCAATTCTTTACTTCTCTTTGTTTGGTCTTTTCCTTTCATTGTGTTCTCTTGGAGAACACTAAAGATTTTGCTTGGGTCTAACCACATAGAATCCTTTTAAATTTCACTTTAGCATAAAAAATAGCCTGATAATACTCCTGATCTCAATAGCTTCTTCTCTTTCCACCAGTGTCTCTTAGGATGAATTTTTTTAACCTGCCTCATCACAGCTGTAAATTTCACATTCAATTATTTGTGGCTCCAAACCTAGTGTACAAAGTCCCTGTGCTGTGTTTAAGCAGGTCTTTCTTCTCTCTTCCTTTTTTGGGATCCATTTTATTCCTTAAAGACATTGGGGTTTTGTCTTTGTTACCATGTTCAATGGCCCATCTATATTCAAAAACATCTCAGAACAGCTGTTGTGTAATAGCTGTTTTCTACAAGAATGGTCTTTCCATTCTTATTTCTGCTTTCCTGCATCTAAAGCACTGATAAAAAGACATAGAAGCTAAAAACATCCTACTTGTCCAATGACTACTCCACCCCTTAGCTTGAAATTAAATCCCTCCACAGAGGGAAGAGTATAGGCTTCTGTGGAAACTATGGAGGATTGTCTTAAATTGATCATGACAGTGAGTTAGGTAGGAGCCCAGATTTCATTTTGAACAGCAGAAACACATTCTTTTTCTATTTTTGCAACCTCTACTCTGAATATGTGTACACTGGGAAACCTTCAGCAGAGTGAGCTGAGCAAACTGTTAAAGCTTGGATGGCCAAAATTGTTTTGCAATGCCAAGAGGAGTCCTGCTCGTTCCTCCTGCACAAGTATTTGTGTAGCCATGCAGTGAAGTCAATCATGGAAATATGTGACTGAAAGAAATGAGTAAAAATGTTATTTTTCATCTGCACAAGTTCCTTATTTAGCTAACCTTAAAGTCACACAGACAGCTGTGCTGGAATGAGGGAGTGGGTGCAAGTCGTGGGTAACTGTGAGTGGGACTGATTCTTCTGACAGAAGGACTGGCTTACATCAGCTTAAACTATTAACTGAGCAGCAACTGAAGTGAATGGACTGATTCAGCCCTTTTTGGAAGAGTCTTCATCTGAATTACAGATAAGTATTTGATATAAAATAATTGTGTGAATTGAGCAGGAATATTAAATAAATAATCATTGTAAAATGAGTTGATAAAGCACATATTCCTTTTGCAAACAGTTTTTGAGTCAGGACTGAAGAGACTTCCTGTTAAAGGCTTTGTTATGTTTTATTACTGTTGTTTGAATGAGTTGTTTCAGCTCTTGAGAATAGATGGTCTGAATTTCCACTGAGAGATTTCTGCTGTTTATGGAAGTAGTTTAAAATTTATTTATTTAAAATTTGTCCTCTCCTAATTACCTTGGTCCTAATAATGTGCTGCCAGATACATTCAATGTTTCACCACTCCAATGAAATACTCTATTTCCCAGCACTTATTCTCTTAATCACTTATTCACTTATTACAACAATAGCTGGAATTAAATACCAGCATTAGAATCAACCAAGCTTTTGTACAGAAAATTTTGTCCAACAAATATGCAAACTTAAAAGCCAGTTCTTTTTTCCTTCATTACTTTGAGTTCAGTTGTTTAACCTCTTTTCTAGAGTTCTTACATGTTTCTTCTCTATTCTTCTTTTAACCAACGACAGCCAAGTAAAAGACGGGCCTCCATACTTTTGCCTGAATGACTCCACCAATAAACGCCAACTAAGAATGCATACAGAGTTTGTAAGAAGAAGCAAGAAAAAAATGATCTTTCACTAGCTGCAGAGTCACAATAAATATCCAACAATTTAACAGTATTTGTACGTGAATCACGGTCAGATTCAGCTTAGCTCATCTTAGCTGTATTAAGTCCGTAAGATTTATAAGAATAAGCAGTAGAGGACCTGCTTACGAGGACAAGCTCAAAGCTCATTCCACTACTAGAAGAGAATATCCAATTAGAAATTTAATCTAGTTTTACTTAAATTCTTTGACTGCTTATGGTTAGTTAATTCTTTAGTTGATTCAGGTCTGTTCCTGACCTTTTCAGCTTGGAGGTGTATCTTAGTGAATGTAGCACGTTACATACATTTTCTAAGATGCCACTTTCTATAATTGCTTGATGATTAATCCCTCAACACATATCTAAGACTCCAAACTGCCTCCGAGTGGTCAGGAAAAAAAATTAATTGTAAAAACTGCAAACAAATCCTTGTAATAGTCTTATCATAAATAAACATCTATTTCAGAATAGCAAATTGAGTAACTTTCAGGGTAAATATGGACTTCAGCAAAGTATGTAAACAGCTCTGATGCAGAGATTTCAATAAATATTAAAATTAATATTTTTAGAACTTGGTCTATATTTAAAGCGAATACAGTATCAATAATCATATACTTGTGATATGATACCATTTACAGATTCTGTCTGTATTGTTCATTAACTTAACCTCAGCAAGTACATTTCCATGGCTCTATACCCTTCTTGTGGGCTTTTTTGTACACATACATTGTGGTACAATTTCTAACCACTTTTCCCATATCCTAACTTGCTAGTTTGGCGGTTTCTTAATTCACATTTGCAATTTTTCTATTAATTTGTGAACAATTTCGTTCAAGCAACATTGTTAGGCCATTAGCTATACACTCATCAATGCTGGAGTTCAATTTTCAGACCACATTTACAAAAATAACCCTTACTTGTGCAGCTTCAGACTTGCATTGGATCTGTTCTGGGAACCCCCTGCCAATGATCTGAAATGTGGTTATGTCTCTTCCTTGGGATATCAAAAGACATTCAGTGCAGCAATAGAAGAAAGAGGTTTTCGATTTCCCTCAGAAGTTCAACTCTTCAGGTACAAACATTCACTGATTACCATACACCACACAAGAAAAACTTAGCCAAATTAATGTGGACTGGGATACTTAGGACCAGATATTCAAATAGGAAATGCCTACACTTTACAGCGTTTCTTGCTGCCTACTAAACAGAAAAGTAAGTGGAATACAATGTAGAGAAAGACATCAACTCAAATGGGAATCTGCTTCCAAGACATTTCATCAGAAAAGTGACATTTCTCAGACATGGACTATGTTTTCATCTGCTAAATCATGGGCAGAACTATTAAACTAAATAGATACTAGGCTGTTTATTAATTTTTGCAATCTTTTATTTTTAAAACATGAATTGCACAGGATCCTCAGAAAGAAAAAAAAATCCAAAACAAAGCCTGGCTCAAAGCCAAGTTGAAGAATGACAAGAAAAAAAGAGAGCAAAATCCATAAACTAAGGGTAAACTTTTTCCAAACGAGGTTGTACAGCTGTGGGTATAACTGCACATTCCACTTGAATCCTTTTCATATGTGTTTTGAACACAGTTCTTACTGTAAAACAATTTTCTTTTTTTCTTGAACACTGCATACCAACATGATACACAGCCTCTATTATCTAAATACTCCAGGGAACTGTTAGAACAATTTACTGACTGCTTGTTCTGAGTAACAGTTTTAATTGTTTTCAAATATTACACTTGGGTTTTTATTCAACTTCTTAGCTATGTTTTGTGGACATGGAGGAATGGAACAGTTGCATAAATACTAAGCACATTTTTTTTCACCATAGCTTTACTTGAGGCCTAATTTATTATTATGAAACTCCCACACTAGGAACTGAACCAAAACCAAGTTTGTTTTGTAGAAAGATAAGAACCCCCTTTTTCTTCTATCGCTTTATTAGTTGCATATATTCAAAATATTTGAATTGGCCCATGTGAAGTGAGGCTTCCGTATCATTACTAAGACACCTTTCTTTTATCACAGTAAAGGCAGACACAGCCTTCTGCATTTATAATGAGGAAAGGCACTTCAAGATGAGACTTGGGTGGTTCCCCTTCTCACAAGATCAGCAAATGAAGAAATGGTCTTTTTTTCAGACAGAAGCAGAACTTGGGCTAGAGGAGAGGGTTGGCAGTGCCATCATAGCTGCTGTCCTTCACCACTCCCTGATGGGTCTCAGATGCTACACCACCCACCTATAGATTTCTGCAAACCCTTCTTCAGCCTTTTGGGTTTTGGCATGAGAGGCATCTGGTGAAAGAAAAAAGCTTCCTGAGAGTCAAGTGCATTCTGAAGGAGCATCCTCTCTTTGACAGTGGGTTTACACACAGGAACTTAAACTGAGACAGTACCGTTCCCATCACCAAGATGTCATGCTGATCCACAAATAAGTCTCCTTCTGAGTTTCTTCAGATGTGACTGATTTACTGGATCTGTGATTCAACAGAAAACAAGGACAAAATACACTGGCTGACACTTTAGATTGCAAGGAGAGTCACAATTACAAACTCATATTCCAGCATAAACAAAGAGAGTCTTTAGGTTAACTGCTCTGTCCTGAATTACAAAAACAGTGCATAGGACAAACAACCACATGCCTACGGTCTTGAATCCTTCCCAGCCTCCCTCATTCAGTCTTTCAACAGTGGGAAGTCACAACCCTCCCCTAGGAGACAGCAGGGGAGGAGTAAAGACCTGGTTGTGTTTGGCCTGACAAGTGCCTGTACTTTCTGGTGACAGGAGACAGGATTGTTCCCATCCTGTAAACACAGCTGTCTCATGATGGTGAGCTATCTGCTTCTGAAGATGAGGAAGCGCTCTTTCTTGGCAAGCCTGAATGTACCTGGGTGGTTGAGCGGGGCTGGACAGAAAAGGAGCTATCCGTACATTTATTGTCCCGTTACAGTATGCAACCTGGAACACTGTGCAACACTGGTAGGGAAAGAAAAGGACTGCAATCTTCTCAGCTCCTGGTAAATCCACTGTGAGTCCTGGTAATCACACTAAAGTAAACTAATCACCCTAAGGTAAAATTTTCTGTCTCTCAAAGGCACATGAGGAAAGACTGCTCCCCTGCAAAACCAGAACTGAATTATCCATTCTTTTGTGTTTCTTTGCACAGGGCATGCTCAACATTACAACTCTGCCACTTGACTGTGTAGGTTAATTTTGTGAAGTTCTGTCTCTGGGTATTTTTGAGGCTTTTTCTTTGGGTTTGTTGCAGTGCAGGGCACACTCTGCATGTGCTTCAGCTTACCAGACAGGTATCTAGAACTTGTAAGGATAGGGTGGAAGATGACTGGGTAGTGAGTTATAAATAATTCTCCATGTTAATTGCTCTATCTGACTGCTTCATCTAAAGCTTCACAACCAGTTTCCCTGCAGGAGGAGGTTCTCCATGCTGAGGAGAGGCCAGAAAAAGAGCAGCAGTGTATTCAGCAGCATGTTCAGCAACTGGTTTCTATTATGCAAGAGTTTAAGGGAGTGTGAACTGTCTGCTGAAATTCTCCTCATGTGACCAGGATCAGCAACAATCCAGAGCCAAATGAACAACCCAGCTCTGATGTGCTAGTACAGAGACCCAGCTAGAAGACCATGGTGGAAGTCTAGGTTCAAATACGGTGAATAGGAATTTAATCTCAGCAGGTTGCTCAGATGGCTGCTTTTCCACTATGGAACAATATTTTAATTAAATTTCCACATCACCCTATTTAGCACATTTTTCCTTTTCACTCAATATTTGTCATCATATCCTTGAAAATTAACCTCTTTGCCCTCTTTGAGATTTAAAAAACAGAAGGGAAAAATGCTTATCTGCCCTGTGAAATCTGTGACTGTTGGTTGTTACTTGTATGTTAGTTCCATGATTTTGTGTTGCCGGGTTAGGATAGGAAAGGATCTCATATACAACAAAACAGGTGGGTATTTGAGCTGAATCATCATAAAATTAAAATTCATAGTAATTGTCTGCAATGGAGAGATTTTGGAAAGGCAAAGGATATAATTATAGCTTCACATAGAAGGGTCCAGATATAAATTATGTTGCAATATTTTGGTAACAGGTGAATAATTTCTGTTTCTTTTGTAGAGAAGAAGTGGTATTCTGTTGCAGGGCCTCTTAGTTTTTTGACACTCGAATTCATAAGGACAGGCATCTCAGTCACCTGTTCCTCTGCATTAAGCTATGTCTCCCTTTTGGATATAAATAGGTTGCTTTATACCATCAGCTGTCAAACCAACTCACTACTGTTTTAAATCTGGCCTTGAAAAGAAATGGTGTCCGGAATACCCCTATTAATTAAAAATATATTTTAGTAGAGAGTTTCCAATGTTTGTAATGGAGAAGCTATTTATTACATTATGTGTTTATTATCCATCATGAAGGGGGAAGTCCTGTTTATGAATTAAACATTTTAATTGTTCAAGTTTTTAATATGTGTATTTTATGCTAGTATTTATTTGCACACTAACATAATATAACACAATGCAATGCAATGCAATACAATACAATACAATATAATATATAATTTCATACTTAACCATGGTAGTTATGCAAAAATAGAAAAAAAATCTTCTGTGTTGGGCATAGTAAAGAATTAAAGTATACCTAATAGTCTGAGGATCACAAGGACTTAAGGGGACTATATCTGTATGCCCTCTTCTCTGAAGGCATAATTGCAATGTAACAGCTCCCCTTTGAGAATTAAAAGCTTTTTTCTGATACCCCCACCATCTGGTCAGCAGGAATAATGAGCAAAATCAATAAACAGTATCCTTAAATAAGACAGATAAAGTGCTTACAAATTCTTAAAGTAAAAACCACCATTTTCAGGAAAATGTTCACAAAGTTCTTTATACTTTGCGGTTTGTTGCAACCAAAACAACAGTTTTCTCTAAGCCAGGGAAAAACTCCATTTCACTTTGTTGCAAGCAGAAAGGAGTTCCTGAACTTTTTTAGCAATGGATGTCAGCACAGGATAGCAAGGATTTTCCTGGGCAATGATAGAGTAAACTGGGAACAGGAAGAGCTAACCTCCAAGAGTGTCTTTTTCTGCTGGCTGCCTGCCTTTGCAATTCAGATTTTATCTGTCCTCAGACTGTGCTGTGTTCAACAAGGCAGAAACAAAACACAGAAGAGGACTACAGTTCAAAGAAATCATATAATAGATATTTAAATTAAGATTGTAAATGTTATCTTGCTGCAGGAAAAGTAAATTATTTAGTTCCCTTTAGGAAAAGGGTTATACCTTACTCTGAGATGGTAAAAAGAGTTCAAGTGTCTTGTCAGCAACTGATTACAAAACAGTAAAATATAATCCTAGCAGCATGGTAACTAATTAGCTATTTAAAGAACTGCTTACAATTTTAAACAAATTGCTCTATAAAAGCAGTGTAAGTTGTGAGATAATAGTATAGAAAACCTTATTACAGGTTTGTTTTTTTTCCAACAAACATGGGTTTTTAATAAAATATTGCTATTTGTCTGCATAAAACTATATTCATTTTTGGACTGAGCAGGCCAGAAGGCTGCCCTCCCAAGTATGAGTCAGACCATAGTAATTTTAAAAGTTATCATAGGCTCAAATAGGAAAAGTTTCAGATGACTGTTATTTTCAGACACTTGTTTATGCAATATATAAAGGTAATTTTAAATTTTAATTACCCTTTGTAAGGTGGTGTGTTTTTAATTATTATTGTTGTTATTCCCTTGGACAAAGTATAATGGTAGATGAATACTGGAGGCTAGATGATATGTAGGGCTCCTCCCAAATCTGGACTGGTGACCACTAGTTTTGCTTCAGGTCTGTATGGTCACTTTGATAATTTCTTCTTCCTTGTTGTGTGGGTTTGGTCAGCCTGATGATTCAGAAATTAACAAACACACACCCTTGCTTCAGCTCCTTTCTCACTGTTTTTTGTAAGCTTTCTGATTCCAGGGCAGGCACACAAGAGGACTTAAAGCATCTGATCATGGGTATGAAAAAGTAGGTTGTTATATCAGAAAAATTAATTAGGAATTGGAGGGGAGAGGGGGAGGTTTGGTATTTTGAATCTTGTAGCTAACAGTACTCTTAGTACCTACCATATGAATTATCAGTATGTCTCAATAGTTGGACCTAACCTCAATTAACTATACTAAGGCAGGTACAACAGCATATTTTTACTAGAATTGTGTGTTGCAATAGCTACTTTCATAGTAGTGCAAGCTTTTAAAAATTAATTTGCAGCTACAAATTATTTTCTTCTCAGCAAATGAGTACACTCATAGCTGGGCTACTTCTGTTTTCTATAGAAAACTTGTACTTCTAACATGCCTAACCTGCATTGTAGTTGGCTTTTAATTGTGCTGGAAGTGCTGTGGTTCCACTGGTGTTAGTGAGAATGACAGAATTAGGCAATGTGAGACAATGTGAGAGGCTGACCTTGACTGCCAGACTCCCACACTGCTGTGTCCCACTCCCCCTACTCAACAGGACAGGTGAACAACATATCAAGAAAAAGACCACGGGTTGACATAACCTCAGGGAGATCAGTCACCAATTAACAGCATGGCCAAAACTTAACCAACTTGTGGAAAATTAATTTAATGTATTGCCAATTAGGAGGAGGGTTACAAGGAATAAAAACAAGACTACAACCATGTACCCCTCACCTTCCTCTTCTTTGGGGGCTCATCTCCATTCCTTCATTCCTGGCTCCTTTAGTCCTATACACACATACACAAAAAAAATAAAAAAAATAGCCATGTACAGAATAAAAGAAGCTGTGGTCTGCTCATGACAATTTATCTCTGCCACTTCTTTCTCATCATGCTACTTTCTTGTGTTATAAATGCAATGGCAAAATAGGGTTAATATACAAAGCGATTTATTATAAAACAATTTCAATCACAAACAACGAGAGAAAAAACCACAATAAAATAAACCAGCGCAGCGCTGGGTGGACAGGGAGATGTCTATACCCAGAGGTACAGATTTACCCAAATCCACGAAGTAGGCACTGCAGTCCGGGGTTCTTATAGGGGTTTTCGTATCCTGGGGCAAAATCTGGAGTAAGCACCGTCCAACAAAAGAGTTTGAATAGACTTCCCGGATCCGTTGAGCTGAGTCAATGGTCGGTGGAGCAGAGTCCTTTCACATGGGAGAGGCTCTGAGTGTCCTCCAATTGCATTTCCCGGAATGGAGTGGCCAGTTTGGGTGCAGAGGAGATGGATATCTCGATGGAGCCACTCTCATTCTCTGGTTTGATTGCTTGTGTCCTGCTTTTTATTTTGTGTTGATAAGCATTGCTGCCGGTCGTTACTGCCCAGGGAAGGTATCTCTGGATTATTTTACATTTTGCATCTTTACAGTATTACAAATATAACATATAATTCTTTATTCTCTTTCACGAATTTTTATCCAATGTTATATTTATCACACTTGCTACAAGGAGTGGTCCCTTCCAAGGAGTACAGTCCTGCACAAACTTCTTCAAGGTGGGTCCAAGACTGATGAAAAGGATATTCCATACCATAGAACACCATGCCCAGTATATGGGGGGTATTGGCTGAAGGTGCTGATTGCTTCTGGGGGACAGTCTGGGCATAATTAAATTTTATTTTGTTTCAATTATTAAAACGTTTTAATCTGAACTCATGAATTTTAGTATGCTCCTCGTTTTCCCCGCCAAGCAACAGAGAGTGGTGTAGGGGAGAGGGAAGTGAGGAAGCACCTGCAGAACCATAACAGGTGTCCTCCAAGGTCTGCAGCATGAATATCTGCTCCAGCATGCTCCTCAGGGAGCTGCAGTGGGAGAATCTGCACCACCACCACAGTCCTGTTCTTTAGGTATCAGCAGAGTCTCACATTTTTCTCCATCTTCTCTCTCTGAGCTGCTGAGTATCATTTTTAACTCTACAATAAGCATGTCATCACAGAGGTGCCAAACACCAGTGCTGCTGATGATATCAGCTTTAGGCAGTTGTGGGTCTGTTTTGGAGCCAGCTAGTGCTTGCTCTGTCCCAACACCTTGGCAGGTCCTGCTCTTTTCTCACAAAGACCACTCCTGAAGCCTCCCTGCTGCCAGCACCTTGCCATGAAAACCCAATATAGATCAACTCTTCTGGCTTCAGGCACTGACACCACCAGGGGCCACCAAAGTTACTCCAGAAAAGTTCTAGAAAACTATCAGAATAACTAAGGACTTTAACTCCCTACATAAAAAGTAATAGCATGTTTCTTAATTTCTCTAGTAATGATGAGAATAACCCTTGCAATAGCATTCATCAGAGGGATATTCATGACTTATTAAGGGAAAAATAATAAAAATCAATGCAACTGCATAGCAACTGAGTTCATCTGATATTTAAAATGAATATCTTTTACCCAAACAGTTGCATATAGTCTACCCAGCTATGTGATACTCTTCCAGCCTTTAGCTTTCTTTTAAATTTTCCCTTCCTTCCTGCCTTCCTGCCTTCCTATAAATCAGGCTAGTTTTAGTCTTCATAATAAAACTATGCTATACCAACACTGATTAAAAATACACTTTGCCAATGGCTAGCTTTTATTTGCTCTCCATCAATACCACTGCATTTTCAAAATTAGTTCTCAATAATCTTGTCTGAAAGCAGCTATAAATGGAGAGCTGATGCCATGCTGCAGCACTGATGACCATAGTTCTCCACTGTGCTAGTAATCAAGGTTCAGCTGCTCAGGCTTGAAAGCCCTTTGATGAGGAGAGAAGCTGAAATCAAAAGGCGACAACATGCTTCATTTTTATTTTAACACCTTTGGTGGTGTTGTGCTCCTTGATCCTTCCAGCACAAAAATAAAAAGTTGAGGAGTCTCATCTTCACCCAGGATTGTTTATCTGATTTTGGAAGATAGGTCTGTCTCATCATCTATGTTTCCTCTTTATTCTACAGAATTTTTCTGTATTTCTGTTTGGTGTCCAGATGTTCATCTCCCAGATTTTCTACCTGAACTACTGTTCAGGTGCACCTTGGCTCTGCAACTCTATTTCAAGTCTCTTTGTAGCTTAGTATTGTTTATGTTCTACTTCATGGCATTACAAGACACTTGCATGTTGGTACCAGTTATGTCATTAGCAATATTACAGTGCTAGAAAATGCCTACATATTGCTATAATTTACCCTATTTGGATGTGTTTATGGCTAGGTTCAAGGCATGCAAATACTAATTATATTCTTTTTCATGTAATTCTACTTTATGGGAAGCAACAGCCTTCTGCTTTTGCAAAAATTTATTTCCTATTAAAGATTTGGCTGTCTTGCACTCAAAAATCAGGAAAGGCTAAAGAACTGTTCGCTGATTTCCATGTGAAGTTGACTCCCAAGGATTATGAATCCTTTAATATAAAATTTACTTGAGAAATGTTCTCAGGCACTTACACTCTAACTTATAATTTGGGACCTTTAACATCAAGGTGATCTTCATCTTGATCATCAAGATGATCAAGAGCATAATTTTGCTCTGTTGAAGCTCTTGCTTATGCCTCAAGGCTACCCAAAGCTGTAGCATTCAATTTCCATTTATTTTAAAATACAAGTTGTATTCAGTTGGGTTCCCACTATGCACGTTTATTTTAACAGCACCTTGACTCCTCTCTGTGATTACTAAGACATTTAAATCCAAAGTATTTTACTGAAAGTAGTTTCATACCATCTATCAGTAACATGATATTCCTTCAGCCTTCATATTTCCTTTGAATTTCCTTTATACTATTAGGATATATAGGAGAACAACTAGATTCCATCACTAGAATTGACTTCCAAACATGAAAGTCTGTCTTACTTGTTTATCTATTTGTCTGTATAGCCAGCATCTTATCTTCAAACTCAAAGCTCTTGGTAACTGCTTTGTTGCACATTTCATAGTAGGCAGAGCATGTAATTTTGTATGTCTTGTTTATCACCTGCATGTGATATGTGGCCTTCTGTATTTTTTACTGAGACCAAAGCATTAAACATCATCACAGAATCACAAAACACACTCAGTTGGAAGGGTTACACCAGGATCATCAAGTCCAGCTCCTGGCCCTGCACAGGACAACCCCAAGAGTCATACTGTCACCAAAATAGTGAGAAAAACATAAACTCTCCAACAACATCTCTTCAGTGTTAGAGAATTTAGGCATTACTTTATTCTGGTCAGGATGTTAATCTGGTCAAGTTGCGCAATAGAAATTATTTCATCCACACATGCCCAGCTTGTGCAGAAAATCATTGCATTACACAGGGTTTTTTTACCTAATTTTTCACAAACTTATACATACAAAACCCAAAGAAATTCTCATTCATTGTTCCAAACTACACAATTCTTAGTATTCAATCTTCTATTGGTTATTGATCCTTTCTGCTTCCATGCTAATTTGGAACCATTCTTTGGTTCTCTTATCTGTCTTCTCCCAGACCAGGTGACTGCTCCAGGGGATAATGTTCGACAATGTTCACTTCTCTCCTGTGTATCTTCTGGCTACTCCCAATCTGTAGGCAATTTCAAACTTGTCAGACCTCACCCAGGCTGGGTGAATGGAGTCTTTTGAAGAGAAACTTCAATTCCCCTCCTCCCAGTCAAAGGCAAGCAAAGCCCTGACTAAAGTTACATTAAAAAAAGATACATCATTTGTAACAACATCGTGTGCCTGACAGCATTGCCCAAACACTTCTTGAACTTTTTCAGACTGGTGCTGTGACCGCTTTCCTGCAGAGGCCATTATGGTTGGCATCCATCTAACATCATAAACTGTGGGATAATTAACTAGGCAAGTCCACAATACACCAGGTGAACAAATGGCTGACAGGCCATGCGATAAATGGAGATGATTCGTGCTAACTAAACTGTAACTATTTACAAAGTTATTATTATAAAGCAATAAAGGGAATTAGTGTTACAAGGCAGATAAACCCCTTTACAGATGTTATGTATTAAAGATAGGATACAGGATGTAGTTTTAAGATAAGTAATGTCTCAAGACAGAATCGACCTTGAGATGGACAAAGTTGGAATGACTTTAGGCATAGGGACTGAAATTATGAAATGTAAGACTAATTAGTGGAACTCAATGCTTACTTACATAACACAACACTTGGCACACACATGCAGCCTGTAAGGCTATCCAGATGACAACGAGGGTAAGCCTTCAACCAAAGCCCACCAAAAGGAGTCTGAAGACCCCCTAGCAACAAGTGAGGCATGTGCCATGAAGAATAGTGACATAAAATTAAAGAATTGAAAGTGGGAGGAAACTTACAGGAAACATTAATGAATATGTATAAACATATAGTTTATGAGTTTAGTTTGAATTACTTTGTTTTGTAGGTGAGGTAGGGTGAGAAGCCCTCTCCTTACCCAGTTGATTTTGCTTCTGCTTTAATCAAACGTAATTAATGGTAAATTATATATATATATATATGAATATATTCACTAAATTGCACTCTTTTACTAAATTGTATTCCTTTTATACCAAATTGCTAATCAATTCACTAAATTGTATAATTTCTTTTTTTTGTTATTAAATTGCTGTTAACTCAATAGACCTAGTTGTCTAATTTCATTATAACAGGCCAGATTCACCAAGTTTTAGTAAATGGGGTTACAACAGGCTGGTGCTCAGGCACCAGCAGGGTTCTACAGGGCTCAATAATAGGGTCAGTGTTTTTCAGTGTTTTTATAAATAGCCTGGCTGCAGAAGGCAAATGTACATACCTAAGTTTGCCAGTGATACTAAAATAGGAGGAGCCATGGACTCCCTCCAGGGCCGAGAGGTTGTACAGAGAGACCCACCCGGAGAGTTGGGCAATCACCAACCATTTGAAATTTAACAGGAGCTAGTGCCAGATTCTCCCCCTGGGGCTAGGTAATCCTGTTTATACATACAAATTAGGGGACTGGACCCTGGAGGGCAGCCCTGCAGAAAGAGATGGGAGTGGGAGATGTTGGGCTGATGGCAAATCCAATCTGAGCCAGCAGTGCCCTGTCAGCCAGGAGGGCCAACCCTGTCCTGGGAGGCATCAGGCACAGCATCACCAGCTGGGCAAGGGAGGGGATTGATCCTGCTCTGCTCTGACCTGGGGCAGCCTCACCTCCAGTGCTCTGGGCAGTTCTGGGTGCCACAATGTGAGAAGGACATTAAGCTACTAAGGAGCGCAGAGGAGAATTACCAAGGTGGTGGGAGGTCTCAAGGGCAAGATTTACTAGGAGCAGCTGAGGTTACTTGGTTTGATTAGCCTGGAGAAGAGAAGGCAGAGGGGTGGTCCCATAGCCATCTACAACTTCCTCAAGGTGGGCAGTGCAGGGGCTGTGCTGATCTCCCCTCTCTGGTGAGCAGCAGTAGAACCTCAAGAAATGGAAGCTGCATTTATGATCTAGTCTTGGATCGTCCTGTGGAGAACAGGGATTTAATGAGCTTTATGGGTCCATTCTAAATAGAGATTCTCTATTATTCTACGGTCCTATAAGCTTCTCACAGGTTTTCAAATTTAAATCCTGGAAGACTAACACTTCTTTACAAACTGTCAGTTTTGAAAAAAAGGATGTGTCTGGGCTCTTTCCAATTTAAGCCCCCTTAAATCTTGCCTCATGTTTATCACTGTTGCAAACAGTACTGTTTCAGAAAAGACACCAGACTGATAAACCACACATTTAGAAACATAGACACAACAGAAACATTTAAACATGTTTCTATGTTTCTGCCTACACGCCAAGAGCTTCTTAAAAAAAGTCTGAGAAAGCCGCTTCATGTGATGACACAAAAAATGCAAGTGACAAATCTTTTGAACTGAGGGGTGAGAGTAGCATTAATTTTATCAAGTAATCTGCTTCTCAGCCAAAGATCCATTGTTTCTCTAAGACCTCCAATACTAAGAAACACATTTGAACATAATTGAGTAATTATAATTTCACAACATTCAAATACCATGCATCAGCTCATTTCTCTTGTCAATTTTGTCCCCACATCAAGTCTGAAGGTTGGAGCAAGAGCTAGCTGATTCCTTTTTCCAGAAGAATATCTCTCAAAGAAATGAGGGGTTTTCAGCTGAATTATTTTTTCATAGCCAAAAAAGCGATCACATGAGGTGATTTTTTAATGATTATCTATGGAAACCATACTTACTAATTAGTCTGTATACTTTTTTACAAGCCCATCTGTCTATCTTGTTACCACAAATTTTGGACCCACTGGCTTATTCAAATTGTGAAAAACAATGTTCACTTTCCTGGTAAATTTTAAAGGACTTAATAAAAAAGACAATAGGAGACAAAGACAATAAAGCAAAGGTTTAAAAGGGCCAGGTGCTTGACATTCAGCCAAGAGCACACCTGCTGTTTTGCAAACAGCCTCTATATACCATTTCCATTGCATCAGCCTGTTGCATATTCATAAACAATTATGCATATCCAAACTATTCCAAGAACTGTTTTGCATGGCCACTCCTTGAGTCCCCCTGTTTTAGAGCAGAGGGTGTGTCTATCTTCTTTACCACCTTCAGCTTGGGCCTTGGTCCATTCTCTCCACAGATGCTAGGTGTTGATAACTGGCATGCCATCAGTGGGGTCATCATATTTTCATTGGATGTTGTCTCAGCCAAGCAGACAGTTCAAGCATACTGTATCAGCTATTTCCACTATGTCTAATTTTGGCTAACAGTAGAAATAAAAACTATATCTATACAACAAAGCGATTTTAATATTATACATGTAACATTCATCTTAATATTTGTAAAAGCCAATATTATACTATGTATCTATAACAAAATTAAGTTTTTATTAACATTTTAAAAACTAATTTTCAAAAAAATTTTGTGAAAGCAATGATTGAAAACAGCAGAAGCAGCAGAAAAAGTTTATTAGTCCTTCATCCAGATAAGACTCTGCCATAATAAAGAATCTCAATGACCCAGCTTTCCTTCTGTTAGGACAATGACAGAAACTTGAGTCAGAGCTCCTGATTAACTGCAGTTTCAAATAAAATCCACACATCCATTCATCAGATACAATTCTTCTAAGATACAATTCTTCTAAGCAGTAAAAAAAAAAAAAAGCAGCTACTTTTTTTTTTTGGGGTTTTTTTTTTTGGGGGGGAGGTTGGGTTGTTGTTTGTTTCTTTTATTTTAAAGTATTTTCATTTTTGAAAGAAAAAAAGGCTAAACCATTCCCGCTTTTAAAAAAGTAAGGAGAAAAATTGTTGAAGCACAGGATGTAAAAGACTATGGGGTTTATTTATAGTTTTTATAAAAAACTACATTTTTATAAAAAGTATTGTATTTTTGAAGTAGATAGGGAGGTTTTTTCCTGCATTCAGAACTGTATTTGGAAATCTTATTTCTGTATTTCTTATGAACACTGAGACATATAATGAGATTATGATTCTGCCAGTTAACAAGGGGCCTTAACACAGTCAACATAAAGACTAATTTAGTTCTCACAGTTAAATTAAACTGATTTGAGGGAGCAGAAAATCTGGTTTTGTTTAACTTAGATAACTAAAATGATGTTAATAATTTAAATGAGGTTTCTTTCATTGACTACAGTGGTACAGGACTTGGTACTAGTTGAAGACATTAGATTGGTTTAATTTTGTATATGTAAGTGTGAAATTTTGTCATGTATAATTTTGAAATTCTCTTTAATCCTTCAACTGTATGACAAACTGCTATAATACTCATATATTACTTATGTATCAGTAGTTGTCAGCTGTATTTAGCTCTTTTTTACTTCTGTCCACACTGATTCTTACAGTCACATTTAATCCATGAATTAGAAGATAAAGAGAAGGAATGTATGTGCATTTGCACAGGAGCATACACTGCTATCACTTTTCAGGTAACAGTCATGATCTCCCTTTGTTTCACAAAGGGAGAAGCAGGAGACCCTTCCCTGGACTGGAGTGTGACTAATCAGGGAAGAATTCTCAGGAATTAAGTGGGATTATGTTGGCCTGTCATCTCTCCCCATTCCCCTGCAGAAAATGATCATGAAACAAAACATCCTCTCCAGAAGTCTTCAATCTTCCTTTTCTCAGACATCTTAAAATCCTCCAGATGACCCTACTTGATAGCTCTTTCTTAAGATATGTCAGTTTGGGACATATCCCATAACAGGGAGTTGGTACAAAGTGGAGCTATGTAGTTTGAGAACCCCAAACTGATATTTTGGGGTTCATTGTAATAACTTCTCAGGAATCTTGTTTCCATCGAAACCCCAGTTTTCCAGAATCTGATTAAAATTTTCTGTTTAGAGACAAAAATTCTGTATTTCCTCTAATTTCAATGCATTTGTTCTGGAGACACTTGCAAACTAGGGTGGCCAGTGTCTTGTCCATGAAAACCCCTTCCTTGGGTCACAGTGACAGAAACATCTCAGCTGTGGTCAAGATGCAAGGCTCACTATGGCCCATGAATCAACCAACCTCAAAACAAACCAACCAACCAAACAAACCACTGGGAGGTACAGGAATGATGCACTATCTTTGGAATCTCAGCTTCCCTGGTGGTCTCCACTTGGTTTATGGCTCTCTTTCTGTAGCTCACCAATGTATACCAGAGCAGCAGAGTGCATACAGACAGGATTCAGGTCCTTGATTTACGTATTTTTAGCAAACAATTTTTCTGCAGACTCCTCTATGGCTGTGTTTTCTTTCCTGGCTTTTCTGAGGAGTTTATTGTTTCCTTCTTTTGTTTGTTTGGGTTTTTCTTTGTTTTTGTTTTGGTTTTGTTTTGGTTTTGTTTTACTTTTGTTTTCATGTGCCAAAGAGCAACAGTACACTCACTTAAAATATCAGAATTAATTAATCAGCAATTAGGCTGACTCACTGAATCAAGCAAGCCAGAGGCTCCACATAGTGAGTCCTGCATCTAACCTTGAAATGAGTTATTATGTCTTCAGATGTGTGTTGTCTCATATTTGTTCCAATGTTTAATTTTATATCCCATTAAAACAGTGGCTTCAGCATGAACTTCCCTGTGCTGACAGGCACTGTATCTCATTACACCTTCACCTCCAAGACAAAAGAGGCACAGCTGTGAGAGTCAGTAACATCCCCATGAATTCACACTCATCCTCCTCTCGGGGCTTTCTTTTGCTCACAGGACTCCAGCATTCCTGCAAAAGCGTTTGCTGCTGAATGTTTATTCCATGCTCTTGCAAAAGTGATGCTCTATTTCCTCATATTTGCATGACTCATTCTGAAGAATCATTAAATTTGCACACTGAAGACGCGTAGGAAGTGGAGAAATAACTGTTCTGCAGAAGTAACTTTGCCTCTGTCTAATGAGAACACTTTTCTATTAGATAGGCTCCTCAAGTCTGCTGGGTGCCTGTTGCCATTATATCCACTTGTAACTTTACCTTTCAAGATTGCAATTTTTCCTACTGTTGCTGTAATGAGACCCAGCCTTTACTGCTTCTGTGTGGAAAGAGGCTCTTCCACAGAGGTGTGATGATGACTAACACTACACGCTCGCTTTTCCTTGCAGTATTCTCCGCTAAATGTTTCTGTACCCAGCAACTCAGAACTTTGTCTGTCCCTCTCACTTCTATTCTGCTTTTCTCCAGCACCCTATTCCAGTATTTGAGCTTTATCAATGTGACAATCTCATGCTTCACAGGTACTTTCTTGATAGTTCAAAGTGGTCTCTGAGCTATTTTCCAAACACTGCTGTTCCTTAACTTGTAAAAGTCATAGATACTTTATAAATTAAAGGTGAGAAAAATATATAAATTGGAAATTAAAAGTTAACAAATCTATGTATTTATTCAAGACAATAATAAACTTTTGGAGCTAAGGATCAGGCATGTTTAATATGTAATTTTTACATCTCTTTAGGTTGTAACTAAAACATGGAAGATTACTGCTACTAAGACCTTCTCATAAATGTAGACAGAAGAGAAAAGAAATATTTAAACAGACTTCTCCTGAGTTTGAAAAGTTCCTTATATGCTAATGACTTATTACCCAGATTTATTGCAATGATTTCTAGAATATGATAACTTTTTAAAAAGATACTCATTCATTTTTTATGAATCATGAACGTACTGTGTATATATGCTCCACTTGGCTTCCCTTCTTTTTTATCCCCAAGGCTTTTATTTTTCTCAAGTATTCTTGTTTGTTTGTTTGTTTGTTTGCATGTTGCTTGTTTATTTGTTTTGTTGATGCTTTGTTTCCAGTTGTGCTGGTGCTCAAGGGAGCAAAGAACCAGTCTAACAATGAAGAATCATGAATCCTCATGGTCCTCTCCTAGAAGAAGTGTGCTGGCTGTCCTTCAGCCAGGAGAATTGGTTTAGAAGCAAAAGATCACAAAGGAACCAAGTCACTGGGCAAGCAGTGATGTGGATGAAGTCACCCCAGGCACACAGCTGGGTGTTGCTGTAGATGCCAAGCAGAATGAGGATAGTCTGATCTCAGGTGTCTCTCTACAGCACATTCAGGAAGGAGCCTGAGTCAGAGCAGGGGATTCTTCAGTTTACTGGGTGTTTCACCAGTAATCTATGTTTGACCGCTCCTAATGTTTTAAGTAAAATGCAATCATCATTGTAAAGCTATGGGAAGCCTACTTCAGTGATGCGAACTATGTCCGTGGCATGATCTTGGGAAGAAAAGAGTGGAAATCCTACTTAAATTGGTGGAATACTAAGCTGCCCTCCATTACTAGTCCAGCACCTGAAATCATTGCTAGAAGGTCCAAAAAAAGGCAAGGTGTGATATAAGAATGCTGTCTAGCTCTGCCAAGGGGGAAGCACGCTCTATTAACTCATGAGAACAAGGAGAAAGCAAGTAAGTCACTTGCAACAACACACGCTCATTGTAGTGTTTCTGCTTGGGGGGGGTCTGTGGTACTGCTCAGGAAGCTGGCCAAAATGGAGCTGGTACCTCCCTCTCCTCTTTTACAGGCCTCACATATGGATTCCTTGGCTTCCACCTCTTTAGTCTCCTTTCCTGACAAGGCAGTGGATGAGGTCTCCTTTTCTTCCTAATACTTCCTAGCTCATTAGGAACTCTTGGGGTTGAAGTAGGGGGGTTGTTGTTGTTGTTCTAGCTAAATTCTAAGCTAAATAATTTTCTTTTTCTTTGCCAAAGATGAAACTGTCCTTTTTTAAGGACCACTGAATCATTGTGGACAAATAAATCACTCTTTCTCTGAAGTTTTTATGTTGAAGGATAATGGCATATTGTCAAAACAATAGCAGATTAAAGAAAATAAACTCTTAGGGAAGGAACAGTGTAGCTAGGAAGAAAATTTGTGTGTTCTGCTCATGCTGTCATCATCCTGCAGCTAGTAAACTAGTAGCCATTTGTGAATCATGTACAAGGACTCTATTCACATTGAAAAAATGTCTTAAAATGGGCAGATTATTTAAATGAATAATTTTCCAGGGCTTGACAGAAGCATACTCAAGCACAATATCCATCCACTTAGACAAAAATTACTCGCTATGATATTCTATTCACATCTGCACATGTGTTCCTTACGAAAAGCATCCTTGAATACAAAGGGTGATTATCAGAATTCCTGCTACATTTCCTTTCAATATTAATCCTTGTTCAATCTCCAGACTCTCATACCACACTTGAAACAAACTGTTGCCACAGAAAGTCATCAACCCGAGTTTGCTTTGGTTTTATCCCCTAAATATGGGTATAAAATAAGATAAAATACACATAAATCTACAGCTTCATTAATTTTTTTATTATTCTGATAAATGATAATACATGTTTATTATTCTAATTATTTTAATAATTCATTATATATTCACTATAATTATTATGTATAATATAATAATATATTTAATATATTATTACATTATTATGTGATTTTATTGTATTGTAATTAATATGTTATATTAATATATTATTATTTAATATACATTAAATCATAGCCATCTGAATTTACATGTGAGCTGAATATGTGTATAAGTATCCTTTCTTTCATTAAATTTAATCTTATTTCACTTTCTCTTCTACCATAGAATGCAAATAGTGAAATTTTCAACTCATTAAAATCTTAGGCAAAATTCCCAAATCTAACACTGAGCCAGGATTTTACTCAGTAAATCTGGTTGACTACTTTCTTCATTTTAATAGTATTACATTGTATCTTATTTCTGTGTTGTTTTCGTGCTATATATATATGTATTTTATGAAAGCTTGTATTTGAATTAGCATGCAGCCGTGAGTACTTGCTTATAAAAAAAAAAAAAACTGAATATTATTTTCCCAGCTTTAAAATAGAAGACATGAGCTGCAGTTGTCCTTTGTGCTCCTTGGTTGATATTCAAAAGCATCTGAAACCTCTTGATTTCTCACAACAATGTGAAATGTGTGTCTACTACTTTCAGCATATTTCATGCAAAATATTCTCAGCAACTTCCACCTAAATCCTGTGCCTTACTTTCATTTATAAGGATGCTTCTTGTTAGGGCTTTTCAATTTCTCCACAATCCCTAGACGTGCTTTGATCACTCTGGAGTTAGTGACAAGGTATACTCAAACTCTTCTCATGAAAAAGAATGGGCAAGGCTGTAATTAGATAAAGAACACCACAAAAGCATTGATAGAGTTGTTCTGCTCAACAGCATGTATATACCACAGAAAAGGCAGAACAGCTGTAGGACCTGTGAAACAAATAGGAATATTTTAAGGTTCTAATATTTTTAAACGCGAAAGATGTCATTGGATCAAAGAGCAGGTAATTTAGATCAGCATATACATATATGAATCTGTATCTCCCTGTGTCTCTGATGGCTTTCCAGATTTAATGACTAACCCAAAGAATAATATTTGAATGGAGGATTGATAATTTGGTCCTTTTGCTGTATGTTTTTTCACAACAAATCTGGATTCAAGTGGTAAATATTGCTTCTCTTCCAATTTATAACAGAAGTTGTATATTTGGGTTCTTCTGTTTTCTGATGTTTGTGTAAAAACTTACAAGGATTTCATTTTTATACTAGGCCCTCCTTTTTTTCAAACAGCCAGCTGGCTTCCAGCATACATATAGACACAGATATATATAAATAAAAAAAATAAAAATATATGTGTATGTATATATATATAAAATCTAATTTTATCTGGCATTTGGGACCACTATTGTATCCATTCCTAACAAGGACAACTATTTCAGTTATGTAAAATAAAACACTCCAAAAAAGCTTCACCATGAAGTTCATCGATACTTTTGCCGTCAAGCCACAATACCTGTAGATATTTTTGCCTGAATCATGGTGAAAGCAGTCAAAGAGTTAGACAAACAAAAGCCCCTCTGAAAATTTCAGTGATAGAGAAGCTCTCTCCAGTGATTACCAATGGAAATCTGCTTGACAGTCACCTAAAACTTGATCTCCCTAGAGCTACCCTTTACTACTTCACTCATGCCATTTCAGAATAGTCTAAAATACACTTCAGTATCACTTTGTTAGTAGTTTAAATCACTTGGATCACTTTTCTGTTGTGTTACAACATTAATTTTTTTTTTCTCTATTTTTCTAAATGTTTTTCACTGAACTGCAGAAAATTTGTCTGAGAAAAAACATTATGCTGTAACTAGCTTGTTCTTGGCAGACACATTTTTCTTTTGCAGCCTTCTTTAGTTTTTATGTCATTCCACCACCTTTTTAATCAAGTTATTTCTGTGTTTACCTATATCTGAGTCTTTAATACTTCCCAAATAATACCTCATCTGCTGCCATCTAAGTAAACTACATCTTGATTTCTCACTTGTTTCTTCCACAGTGGCACTTGGCCCTTTAGGCCCTGTGTGAGACCAATCAGGAAGGAATTTGCATTCATATATCTACTTAAGCATTAAAACAAAATGCGTCCATCACCCTAAGCTACACCTAGCTATGTTTGTAGCTTTTGCTAGATTTCGCACTTGGTTTCTCAAGTGGTAGAAATGGAATAAAGCAAAACTTTGTTTACAAATGTTTGACAGGAAAAGCAGAAGGTGGCACAAAGAGTGTGCAATATGAATAGCTGAATTTTGCAAATTGATCTTCAGGTGTAGGTAGCCATTTTCATGGAAAGCTGAATACATTAATAATAATGTAGGAGAGAAAGTCTGATATAACAATAGAGGAAAAAAATGACAAGTTTTAGCCTTGACTAACAGACTATTATGTTCATAGAATCAGTTAGGATTTCAGGGACATCTTATTGTTTGACACTGGAAATTATATCATTTCTTTATCATTATTTCTGTCAGTCCTTTTAATAAATTCAAATTTTACTACAAAGTTAATTTCTCAATACTGATACGTAAGTAACTTGCTGACATAAACATATCCTATCCAGAATAAAATTACATGGCAAGTAGTTTTATTGTTTGAGAAAAATTGTCCTTTTAGCTGGAAAAGGGACTGTGAAGTTGAGAGTTCTGGGTTGTCTATACTTATTTAACTTATTTAATAAGTTAAATTATGAAAGTTAACTAAGTTAACTATGAGTTAACTTATTTCATAAAGCTGGAATTTTCATCTTACTTTTGATGTTACACATTTCTCAGTAACACCAAAGACTTCAAATTTTACACATCTGTAAACAGTATTTATGCACTATTCAAAACACGTAATTTTTCAAGTACACTACACAAATATACAAATATACTACACAAATATACACTGAATAATATATATATATTTCAAATCAAACTTTGTCTATGTAGACACTTAAAATGTAGGACAGAAGGAAAAGGAAGAGTATGTATGTACAATGTCTGGATGAGATGGAGCTGTTTTTCTCAGAGCAGCCTTTATAGTGCTAAGCTTTGCTTTTGCGGTAAGAACAGTATGCTGATCAGTGCTTGAGCAGCACCAAGGTTGTCTCTCTAACAGCCTTCAAGTACCACAGAAGGAGGGAAAGCTGCAGAGGGGCAAGAATTTCAGGGACAACAGTCTCCAGCTTATGGAAGTTGGACTCCTCTCACTCAGCAATCAAACTGTGGAAAAGGAGAAGCAGAGGGTGTTATGGTGCTGGTCTTCCCAAGCAACCCTACATAAGCTGAGGCCTAGCTTCCAAGGCAATGGACAGACATCTGCCTGATAATGGGAAGTAGTGAACAATTCCTCTTTTCTGCTTTGTTTCCATGTGCAGCTTTTAGTTTTCTGGTTAAACTGCCTTTATCTCAGACAATGAACTTTTCCCTCTTCTTTCCTCCTGCTGTCCGGTTGAGGAGGAGTGAGAGAGCAGCAGAGAGGGCCTCTGGCAGCCATACAAGACAAAGTACAGTGTATTACCTCTTGATCCCATTTATCCTTTTTTTGCAGTACTTGGAAAAGACATTGTATTTGTAACTCTTAATACTAATGTTTTACGAAAATGTTCCATGTTGAGTACAGCACAGTGCTATTAGGATAAAGGAGCAAGAGATTTGATACTTTGCTTATCACATCACCTGAACTGTTATTTATTTTCTGGGCCATTAAAGTAATTACACACCAGAAGCAATCCTGACATGTTTCAAGGCAGGATGGTTTATCTGCAAGTTTTTGAATCATTTGCTTTTAGCATTAATTAATTTGAACAGACAAAATATAAACATGAGTTCTGCAGTAAATGAAAATCCGACTATCTTGATAGATTTCTGGTGTGGTTATAAAATCTGTTCCCCAGTGTGGTAAATAATCAGAATTGTACAATATTGCTTTAAGACAGGTGAAGAATTGATGAGGCTGGTTGAGGAAAACCTGAGCTGGGCCATTTGCTTATCTTGCACATCTGGCTCAAGCTAAGCTTAACAATAGAATGATCTCTGGAGTGGAGCCTCCTGCTCGATGTTGTTTCAGTGAGGCACGGAAAAATACCACACCCGTGTACCAGCTAATTGTCACACTCCCTTCACCAGGAAAGAAAAGCCCTGGTTCATTAAGGAGATAAGGATAAGCACACAGACTCTCTGAAGAGGGTCAGTCAGCCTTTGCTGCAATCTCAGTATGTGAAGGTGGACCGAAGTGTTTGTTCTACCTCTTTTGTCAGCTATTAATCCTGACTAAAAGTAACCGAGGCTCTCATCAGGCCCCATTAACAGATTAACTTAAACATCCTTTGCGATGCAAATGAAGAACATGAGCTGTACAATGCATGTATGACCAAAGCCAACAAACCCAACCCAAAATATGTGATTGTTCCATCCCTTTGGGATAGGCCAAAATTTATAGTACACAAGGTGGGCTTCAGGGCAGAAAAGGCTGGACTTGGGAAAACGTGTGGAGGGGAAGAAAACCTCTGGAGGAAGAAGATACCAGTCGAGGGGAAAAGTACCTCTGTCTGCTTGGCAGCAATTGAAAGATTGTGTGTCTCCTCTTTCTCCTCTCCTGAAGGAATGCCTTGAGGTGAGCTTTATTATATTGTATTGTATTGTTGCACACCGAGAATATTAATTTTCATATATATACACATCACTATTAGAATATCTCTTACGATAATTTCAGATGTGACATATATTAACACTCAGTGTTCTCAGTGCTTTTATCACTGGCAATCCTCAGCGTGTTCTTCTGTTGCTTCAATAAACCTTATTATTGTGAATCTGAATTGTGCACATCAATTTTTTGAGTGCAACCAGACCTATAGTGATGGACTGGTAAACTGCACCTATGCTTCAAATTCTTCTTTTGAACTCGACCTAACTTGCAGTGCTAAATTGGTTATAATCAGGCCACACCCAGGCCCTCTGATCTCTGAAGGCCAGCTGGAACTCAAGGGGTATTATTTCCTTCTGAAATCCCATACCCTTAATGTGAGACCCGACAGTTTGGTATGTGGGGTCTTAATTTATTTGTTTTGAAATATGTGTATGTTTATCTAGGTGCAATTACAAAATTATAATAGCATTTAGATTAGATTATACCATGCTGGATTGATGTGCTAGGTAAATTAAATAACCAAGCAAATAAATATTCAAAAATTGTGTACTTTTCCTTTATATTATGTTTTTCCTAGTGCAACTGTTGAAAACATCAAAAACAGGCATTTTTGTATTCAGATAGATGTAATTCCTTAGAATCTTGTCTGAAGCAACTATATTTTAGATATGTCTACATCTTGGAACTTGGAATTTACAAATTGTGCAGATCAGTTTTTAAATTAGGTTAAATGTCTAAGAGCTAATAACAATTCTTTACAGATAAACAAGGTTAATCCAATCCAAGAAAAACATAAGTCTCATTATTCACCACCTTGATTCATCTCTTAGGCTTCTTATCCAGAGTGGACTGATCATAATTAGGTCAAGTTACTTATATGGTTTTTTGCAGCACTCTATACTGTTAAGAATATTTGCTCTGGGACACAAATACTTTTTTCTCCTTTAAACTCAGCATACTGTAATAAAAGACACATTGGTGAATATATATTTATTCAAAATATTGACTAAAAAGATTTTTTTTTCATTCTTCTCTTCGTGCAGTTTTGGAGTTAAATGAACCAGCTACACAGCTGCTGTCAGAAGGAGCAGTCCAACCATTTGTTTTTCTTTTTATCTCCTCCCCACCCTTGCCAGTATGCTGACCCAAATAAAAAATCCCATTTTGTATTTTGTACAGATATATTTTCAGTGGAAAGGCAGCTCCCACTCACCACACAACTTTGCTGTCACTAGATCCAACACAGGCTAATCAGTAGGAGTGCACATCAAAAGGGTAAAAAAAGGCAGGACCAGTTAGCAACAGCACTGCTTCAACTTAATTTGAACCAGACCTGAAGCATCTTCCGAGAATGAAAGATGTGAATAGGATATTTGCCATTTGTTTTTTTTATTTTTTTTCAAGTTCAGATTAATTTTTGACTGCCTAGCAAAGTGACAGCCTGTAGACTTGTCATATTTATTGAATTTACCAATAGTCTGTGGACATCTTGAGTGTAGAAGCTGTGCAATTTCACTGGTCACAAACTTTCATTGTTGTGTAAGCCCTTTCCAGGCCTTTAGGCCCTTCCTGAGAAAATGGAGTATGAGTTGAATCCAAACACCTTTCCAGTCCTTCTCATTGCATTTTTACTGAATAATTTACTGAAATTTCAACAGTTCTTTTTCATGTTATCATCGAACAACTGCTGAATACAAAAATGGAATCAAGTAGTAGTAATTGAGACCTTGTTTTTCAAATAAACTAAACTTCTCAGATCTCCCCATATTATAGATAGGCTGTTCCTTACTTGAGTCTTGATGATTGATTCAAGCAACTAACCCTCTGTAATTCAATAACAGTGCAACTCTACAATTATCTCTACAGTTATTACACTTTTAAAAAAGAGGCACAAAAAATAACTGTGAACTGACAAAATTGTTTCTCATTAATACAATTATAAGAGTAGTTCTCTATTCTAGGGGTAAGAAGATTACTTTCCTGCAACATATGAATTTGTTGGCCACATTACTCAGCTTGTAGATCGAAAATTATTAATTATTAAAAGACACATTGATATAAAACTTACATTCGTTTGAAAAGGGGGTAGAAGTTCAGTATGTCAGCCACGGAAATAGTACATCTTCTTACTACTGTGGTGAAAATCCAATAAACCTGGCCAGATAGTTCTGTATTTTGTTCTGGGAAGCAATGAGACAATGAGGATGTGTTTGCAGTGAGTACTCTTACACAACACAAATAATGATGCTATCCCATGCCAACACCTACTTTTAAAAAAATTTTTCTAAGATGAAGTACTGATCTGCTACTAATGGAAGGGATTGGATACTATTGTTAACTCAAAGTACCCTATTGACTACATAGTATAGATTACAAATGGCATGTAAATGAAGGTAAGTTTAAGAGACAGAGGTGTATTTGAAGCTTTTGTTTTTAAAGCTGTTATCAAAGATACGATCTCTCAACTATAATTTAGAATCATAGAAGCATTTAGGTCAGAAAAGATCTTTAAGATCATTCAGTTCAACCATCAATGTGACACTAACAAGTTCACTACAAAAGCACATCCTTAACTGCCACATCTACATGTCTTTTAAATACCTCCAGAGATGGTGACAACCATTTTCCTGGGCAGCCTGTACCAGTGCTTGATAACTCTCAGTGAAGAAATTTTTCCAAATATCCCGTCTAAATATTCCCTGGCACAACTTGAGGCCATTTCCTCCTGTTTTGTTACTTGTTACCTGGCAGAAGAGACCAACCCCCACTGAATTACAACCTCCTTTCAGAAAGCAGAAAGATGATGCTTGAGTCTCCTTTCCTCCAGGATAAACACCCTCAGCTGCCTCAGCTGCCCTCACAGGATTTGTGCTCCAGACCCTTCCCCAGCTCTGCTGCCCTTCTCTGAACATGCTGCAGACCCTCAGTGTTTTTCCTGGACGGAGGGGCCCAGAACTAAACACAAGATTCAAGGTGTGGTCTCACCAGTGCCAAGTTCAGGGGGACAATCACTGCCCTGGGTCTTCTTGGCCACTGTTGCTGATACAGGCCAGGATGCCATTGGCCAATTGGTCATAGCTGGCTCATGTTCAGCCACTGTTCACCAGCACCCCCAGGTCCTTTTCCACTGAGCTGCTTTCCAGTCACTCTGACCCCAGCCAGTAGCACTGCCTGGAGTTGTTGTGACCCAAGGGCAGGACCCATCACTCCACCTTTTTGAACCTCTCCTGCTATAACTTTGACTTCTAGAATGCTTAAACTACCTACTAAGTCACCTGAGCTTATTACACAGGTATTAGTATATTAGTTATGTACATGGAAATTACATAGCTATGATACGAATATTATATACTAATAAATGTATCAGTTCATGCTAGTTAATATATCTATTTCCAACGTGCTGAAAAGTTCAGCAAAGCTTTATATTGTATAGATGTAGTTTGTCTTTTCTAGGCTAACTAGAAATAAAAGGACCAGAAGACACTGGGAGAGTATCCGAGAAATAAGCAAAGGTTTTCTGAAAGCAGGAGTCAGCAGATAGCTTAAAAGAGAAAAAAAAACAACTTTGCTTCACACAGATTATTAATTCGCTATTAATAATGTCCACATACATATTAAAGTTTAGATACTTGTATGTAAATAATATGCAGATCACACATATTAGGATGATATTTCTCTGTCACTAAACTCTGTTCTTCAGAGGTATTCATCTGCAAGAGCCTCAAGTTTTCTCTAGAATTTAGTATTGCAATTTAAATATACCCAGTGAAATTATCTCCCCAATAGGCTGACTCACTGTCATATAACCATAGAATAATTCAGACTAGAAGAGATTCCAAGATAAATTCCCTACCTTAACAGTAAAATTTTCAGTATTGAATTTACATATTTATTTCACATTGTATGTAGTGACTGTCTATTGCTGTTATATGTGACTTTCATATGTTTTCTTGGCTATTAATGAATCTTTATTTATATACTGTTCCTCAGAAGTCCCCAAGAAAATGTTTCTGGTAAAACCTTGTTTACGTAGCTTTCTGCTCTAGGTCTCATCCTATGTCCAAGAATCAGTTAGTTATTGTTAATTTTTTAAAAAAAATTAGCTTAAGATATTATAAAGAAAGAAATGTTAGTTTTTATTTTTATTTCTGATGCACAAACATATAATATTTATAATGACTCTCTAACTGGGAAATGAACAATCAACATATTTCATAATATCTCACAATTAGATTAATGGCAATGAACCCATCTTTGATCATCAGATAATATGAACTGGAATTGAACAGAGACAAGATTTTGAATCACTTCAAGAATGATTTAAACAAGCCCATTATCCATGCTTTCTGAAAACAAATCTTGAATTAATATTTGCCAAGTAACTTCAGCTTCTTACACTACAGAAAAATCCACTTACTGCAAGGCACAACATATTTCCTTTCTGTTTTCCTCAAAGTAATCTGGTAATAGCAGGAACAGAAAACAACACACAAATAAACAAAGATACAATATCCCCCTCCCTCCCCGCATCCACGACCTGGAAGTTTAATCAAAAATAATGATATCCATAGAATGCATCCATTCACAAACCATCTGACCCACCTGGTTAAAGTAGAGTAAAAGAAAAATTATTTTTGCCTCAGATTTTCAAAATGGGCTGCTTCAGCACTATAGAAGTACCTTAAATAAATTTAAACCTTTCTGCACTGATGGCAACAGGTACATAATGAAAATCTGAAATTATTCAGGCTTACATGACAATTCTCTGACTTCATGCATTTACTAAAACCTGTTTATCACAGGACTGTGATGCTTTTGAAGTCAAGGATTTGAGGAAAATATAATTCCTTTGTGGCAGTCAGAAAGTACTTTGGACCTGATTAGCATTACAGACTTGATAATCAGGATGCCTTGGCAAAAAACAAATAGAGCTTTGAAGATTGCAAGAAGATTGGATCAGTCTGGTGACAGAGAAGAAGATTGAATCAAGTAGAAGAGATGTTTCAAAATTACGAAGTTTGTATGTTTGTATGGTGTTTAACCAATCATTGTAGTAAAAAATTACTAACCTTCCTAGCGTGGTATATAAGCTTATGAAACCCACAGTAAAATCGCATTATGGTCACCACTCGGTGACCGGTCCCGGAGTTGTCCCGGTCTCTCTCCATCAGCGATAATTGGTGCCTGCCGTATAAGGAAAAGCACAGCCTACCTGGCGGCAGTGGGAGCACCCTCGGAACTGATCGTGGCGGTGAAAGAACTGCACCTGGGCCCACCATCACCTCATCAGCTGCGATGTGACAGGCCAGACGGGGGAACTGAACCTTATGTGGGACAGAACGTGCCCAAGGAGAGAGACGTCTATGAAACCGTGCTCACTCTTTTAGGTAAGCATCGCTCCCCCATCTTAAACCACGACTTTTACCGTGGGCGTCATGCATATTTCCCGATGCCACCCCTTCTTCTCTTTTCACCCTCCACTTCTGGGACAAGGTCGGCGTTGAGCTCTACGACCTGGGCACCCTCCCTGGCCATGAGCCAGAGCTGCGAATGCTCCCTGCTTGGAGGGCGGTCATGGACACGATTAAAAGAGAGGGGGGCGGTGAGGCTGCTTGTGAGGCTGCCTCTGAGACGGCCTCGGGGTCTGTGCCAGACCGAAACCTGCCCCGATCCCACTCCCATCCTCCGACAAGCACCAGGGATAGAGCCCGGTCACCCCCTCCAGCCCCACCGCCAGAGATCCCAGAGCACCGAAGGCTTACTGCTTATGCGGCGGACACTGACTCTGGCAGTGCGGAGGAGCTGCAGCCTTTGCACTCTGGTCTCGAAAAAGATCCGGTCTTCAGATGCGCATAACTGCTTAGGGATGAAAAGGAAAGCCCTTAAAGACACCCTATCTGCACCCAGACAGCTGAACAGAAGGGAGGCAGGTTTGGTTCCACAGGGGTCCGGCAAATTTTGTGGACACAACATATTACATCTTAACATGCCAATGCAAAGTGACTCTAACAAAGACTCATTAATTCTGCAGCCGATGTGACTGTTATCTCAAAAAGTCAATGGCCCAGTGATGGGCCATCAACAGCTGTGCCTCAGATGTTCTCGGTGTGGGTGGGAATATCTAAAGCCTGCAGAGCCAACACTTAGTGCAAATTACAGAACCTGAGGGCCAAATCGCTATACTTAACCCTTTTGTACTGTCAGTTCCCCATGTTCTGTGGGGCAGATGCTTTGCTCGGATCTCTTTAGAGAAAGGACCACGCTGGACCCCTGCCCGAAATGTGAAACCATTCCGAGAACCCCTACAAGCAAATAACAGAGGCCAGGACATTACCAAGATCTCAGAGGAGGAGGAGGCGCCGCACGGAAACCACAGTTCATGACTAACATCTTTTATCCCACCTGTAAACGAAACTGTGAACCTTGGGTTCTATGTCAGTACAGAAAGCGTGGAAATCGGTGGTATCGCAGAGCCCTTTTGGCAAAAACATGGTGTGGATCACGTTATGATGTGGAGTTACAAATAAGGTATAAAGCCATTGAATTTTTAGTTATAGTAGGCCACGAGGAAAAGCCTCCCTATTCTTAGGAGAGAAGTTTTGAGGGAATCCAAAAATAGCTATATTTGCAAAGTAGAATGCAAACAAAACAGCTTAGTGCCTTATATTTGGCTAGTCCCTGAATGAGCTTGGGAAAAGACAAAAAGGGAGTGTGCTAAAAGATATGCTTGTAAACTAAAATCCAAAGAGAAGTGTTTGCTGCAACATAGTTAAGAAAAAAGCATGGAATTAATCGAATGCTATACTTAAGCTTATTAGAATTGCTTGCTTTTACTAGCAGAGCTTAGCCTGTTGACCAATCCAAAACAAATGTTTGGATAACTCTACCTAATTTAACAAAACAAGATAACCTATGCTTAGCTACTGCATTCCCAGAAAATCCATTTCCAGCCTGTCTAGTCGACTTGCCATTAGATGATTGGCCAACACCAAAAATACCAGAAGCATTGCACAGAGCTCAAATCCCGTTGCTGCATGGGATCAATGGATCCCCTACCTTCCTGAAGCGTCCTTGGAGCCCCAAGAATTAGAGCTCCTGGGTTCTGTGAAAATGGATTTTGTGTTAAATTTAAATACACAGGAAGGAATCAGTCTAAAGCTTGAGATGTTTCTCCCTATCACCCTGTGTACAAGAATCAAACCTTTTGGTGTAACTAAACTGTTGGAAGTCTTTCTAAATCTAGCAATGGCCCCCTGCAGCTGCCCTCAGGACTATTTTTGGTTTGTGGAGGTCGGGCCTGGGCTGCTATCCCTTCACACATAAAAAGGGGTCCCTGCAGTCTGGGATGATTGACTGTGCTGACACCTAATGCATCCATGATTTTACAGCACAAATATCCCTGCAGAACAAAGCAGTTTACATGCATTTGATGAATACTGCGATGATAAATTGTCTTTGTGGACTGAGGTGAATTTGACCTCTTTGCTTTTGCCAGGACTGGCTGCAAAAAAAGGCTTTAAGTCAATTAAATAAAGTAGCTTGTTGGCTTGCAAAATAGAGGAATGCCACCAGCTCTGCCTTATCAAACTTATTAATAGATCTTGACAGTGTAAGGCACCCTACTTTGCAAAATAGAGCAGCAATAGATTTCTTGTTTCTAGCACAAGGTCATGGGTGTAAAGACTTTGATGGAATGTGTTGTATGAATCTGACAGATAATTCTGAGTCTATTCATAGAAGCATACAGCAACTAAAGGATAGTGTGTGTAAATTAAGAATAGAATCTGGATCTTGACTAGATAACATGTTTAGTGGCTGGGGTTTGACACCCTTGGCTAAAGGATTTTTTTAGGATAGGTATGCATGTGTCGATAATAATTTTATTAATCATGATACTTTGCTTGCTTCAACGTGTGCAGAAATTAATTAATAAAGGCATTAAGGGAATATTTTTGGTAGAAAAGGAAGGGGGAGATATGGCAAAGTCAGAAAGTAGTTTGGACATGATTAGCATAAGAGATAATCAGGACTGGCAAAAATAAACAGAGCTTTGAAGATTGCAAGAAGATTGGATCAATCTGGTGACAGAGAAGATTGTATCAAGTAGAAGAGATGTTTCAAAATGGATAAGTTTGTATGTATGCATGATGTTTAACCCAATAATTGTAGTAAAAATTTACTAGCCTTCCTAGTATGGTATATAAGCTCATGAAACCCACAGTAAAATTGGATTTTGATCACCACTCAGTTGTCCCTGTCTCTCTCCATTGCCGATATTCCTTATATTCTGTAATGATTAATAACAGGTTCTGGATGAAATTCACAGATAATTACAAACTCTAATTTAGATATTGTGTCTTCAATAAGCTTGTGCAGCAACTTGAAATTATATGCTACCAGTAGCAAGATAATTACTTAACATATGCAAATTGACTGCATTAGTACTGTATCTTTTAAAATGTCTGTATATTTAATTGTGTTACTTCTTATTTTCCTCTGTATCTCATGTTCCTTGATCAGTTGAGGTGCACCCAAGCCTTTGGTTTCAGGCAGCTCAGAGCAGAAGGATGAAACTGTTCCTGCACTTATAATTAAAGAGTTGGTACAGAAGGCAAGACATATTTTCTCTTCAACTAATCTGGTTGCCTACAGTTCAATGCCTCATCCTCCTTGCTCCTAGAGTTTGTTGGTGTGAACACTTTCCTACAAGGATGCAGAAGAAAGGAGCAGCTGTCTACAGAGCAAAAGTTATGTATTATTTGAATTTATGGGAGACACTAGCTTAATGATCTGAAATATCTCTGAACAATATTTGTCTTTTTACACTGTGTTTTTTTCTAATATTAGTACTGTTTTGACTTTATTAGAAAATTGTAAGGTGGCACTTCCCTGATATTTCTTATTTATAGGAAAATCATGTTTCTGTGTCAAGCATTTATATGAACAGTTTTCAGAAGTTGTTTAAGAAAGCTCAGAATTGCCTCCACAGAGAAGGATGCTCAGCCCTGGAGCAGAATGGAGACATTAAGGGACTAGAATTTTCTTAACAGGATCGTAGAGAAATTCTTAACATGTTCATAGAGAAAATTACACAGGAGGGGACGTCTGAAGCACTCAAAGCAGAGCTAACTCCAGATTTAGACAGGGCTGCTCATGGACTTGTCCAGTTTTGAAAATCTCTGAAGATAGAAATTCCACAGTTTCTGGGCCCCTCATTCCATGGTCTGATCCCTTTAACAGAAACAAGCTGTTGTTTATAATGAGTCAGAATTTTCACTGCTCTAATTTATGACTATCATCTCTTGACCTTTCATTGTGTACCTCTGAGAAGTATTTGGGTAGTTAAAACTACAACACACCCAATCACCTTGAAGAAACTGCATACAAGCACAGGTTTAGATATCACATAATTAAAACAAAGCACATGCATATGGGAAAAAAGACCTCATTTTGAAGGAAAACAACGGATTCCCTGAAAATCATGTTGAATTTACCTTACCTGCTAAAAGTGACTTCAACTGTTCTTCCATTTTTCCATTTCCATTATGAACAGCCAAAGCAAATTTTCAAGAAGGTGGTTACACTGCAATAGGCATAGAATAGCATCAATAATCTTCACAGACCTTATCTAAGTAAACAGGTATCTTGGAGATAGATTATGGGACCTGCCTCTGTGTGGTGAAATGAGAGGCTTTAACCTCAACATCCCTTTCATGCTCGTTCAGCACTGCCATTTTACACAGCGCCACTGTTGGTCAGACAATTTTAATTAATTATGCTAGAATGTGCATTTGTGTTTCAACTGCACTTTCACTGCAATTCAGACGTAATGGAGGAGCCTTAAGGGAGCTGTGTTCCAGTCAAGTGAAGTAAAAGACACTCTCATAAGAGGCCGTAGTTTATCTATTTGCAGTCTCATTTCCTCTTTTATTCTTTCCTTTTTCAACATTCCCTTTCCTACATAGATCTCTGTATTTGAAATAATATTGCAACCCTGTCAGCAAAGCTCAAGATGAGACCTTATAAGAAGAAAAGGTTTATTTATTTTACAATAAAATCAATTTCACCCACACTGTCATATTCATGCACTCACAAGCACACTCAGGAAGTGTATGTCCATGAGCTGTGTCATCTGTCAAGCGTCAGGTGCTGCCACATGTCTTTACAGGACTCAGATGATGATGCAAAGGGCAAGGTACATAAGACTATCAAGCCTCCTTGCTACAAAAGCCACTACACTCCTCATGATCTGTTTATCCACTGGTTCCAGCTATGTTTAGCATCTGTGTCTACTTTAAAATTCCTTTATCTCTTTTGCCAGTTACTCTTTAAGCTCTCTTTAGCAACTGCAAGAGGAGCAGAAAATTTCTATTCTATGTATTGTCTGTGTTGTCTGTCAGTGAACATGAAGACAGAGGTAGCAATCGCTTTAGCCCCACTGATACATATGAAGCTGCAATCTAAATCCCCAGCTGCCACCTCCACCTCCCAAGCAGTTTGTATGATGATGTTCCTATTGAACAATCCATGTTACTTGTTTTCTCTGATTTATAAGTTGTCTACATAAGTAACAAAGATTTATTTCCATCCTATGTGAACAAAAATGGTATCTTTGGATTCTTTGGAACCACAGGTAAATAACTCCAAGGATCACCTTCCTCAAACCTGTTACAGTACATTAAAATAATGTCTTAAACTCCAAGATATTTAGACACTATCCTGTTGCAAAGATTGATGATTTTTGCAAACAATTAAGACTTCGTTGAAACACAAGCGTTTTTGAGAGTTAACTCTGAACATCTCCTAACAGCAGGAGCTTATAAATTATTCTTCTTTCTTAATTAAAGCAAATGCACTCCAGATCAAAACCAGGAATACTGGCAATTGAGAGACAGAGACATCCAAGTCGAGATCAGAGCCAATTTTATCGAGTATACAAGTGTATATACAGGGTTTTACTTGTATGGCACTAATACAGGACTCTATTTTTGGTAACAATTTCCCATTGGTTACACATTCTTCATTACATCAGTCACCTGGTAATCATTACAAAGTTTTACCATATATCTCTTGGTCACTTTTACCCCAGGGAGTAGTTATCTGTGTCTGTCTCTCCCATGGCCTAAGATACTAGGCTCCTTTATCAGTTTCATTGTGCTCTCTGTTTCATTCCCCATACAGGAAACCTTTACCTCAGTATTTTTCTGAATGATTTTCTCTCTGCAGTATCCTTGCTGGTAAGCTGGCTAGCTTATTTCAGATCCATTTGATTCTTTAGCACCTCAAACCAGAACACTTTGAAGCAACTTTCTTACGTTTTTTAATATTAATTTAATTTCCATGGCATATTGTTTATTCTTCCCAATGGTTGCAAATTTCAAATTGTATATTTTTTTTATCACTATGAATGAGAGCCAAAGCAGAACTTAAAAAAAGGTGAAAATATAACTCTGGTTAGACAGGAATATGTTTTCCATGATGAAATATTTGAATTACAATCCTTTGCGCTAGTTTAACACATGATGGATTGCTTTGTAACCATCTGTACTATAGATTCTGCGGGGTATAGAAAACAGTATAAAGAGTAAACTATTTAACTCTGGTACCAAGAGTTATGTTCTGAGATCATAAATTCATATGTTAGATCTGAAACAACACAAGAGTGAAATCTTGTCAGTCATTGTTCAGCATATTATAAAATTGCATATTCATGGAAGGCTGAGAGAAAAAGCATTTTAGAGAGATCTACTCACCTGTGAGATGTTCATGTGAATTTTGATTTTTAATGTATATAGTACATAGATATATTCAAGATGTTTAAAAGCACAGGTAAGCCACAGGAAAAAAAAACAAAAAAAAACACCAAAAAAAACGAAACTGGAAGAAACAAACTGTTCTGCAATTATAACGATTACTAAATACTATCACTTGGAGATTTTGGTGATCATTAACTATCTGCTTTCTGGAATTAACCTAGATGTTAGTTCCAGATGTTAACCATCATTTTGATGGTTTCCTTTCTAGTTAAGAAAGAAGGAAAATATTTAAAATGAAGGTGCTGAGAATCTCTGTAAGTTAATGAACTCCCTTAAATCTTCACCAGATTTAAAAATTAACTGTGTAGTAGAAATACATGTAGTCTGACTGCTACACTTTGGCTCTAGAAAATAGAAGACTGCTCAGGCTGACTGCTCCTTTATTATTAATTAAACATATTGATACCAATTATTTTTAGACTAGACTACAAAATTTCATTATATGAACAGTCAGTATACACCATAGTTTGGTTTAGTCTGGCACAGAAGCACAGGAAAATCTTAAGAATCTATATCTCGGCACTTGTGCCCACAAAAATGTTCGTTCACAGTACCACTAACTTATGTACAAATTTCTTTTACTGCATCTACCAGTGCAAGAGGAAGTTGTGGCAGAAATTGTGGGGGTCAATCAGACCACAAGCATCAATTTAAAATCATTGGAGTCCAGTCTGTAAACCTTCGCTCAATGCAGAGTGAGCTGAACTCCACCAGTGTTGCCCCCTGGGTCCCAATATATAAAAAAGTTGTATAAGGATTGGTACTGGAAAGTTCTCTGTTCCTCTTGCTGTTATTGCTTAAGAATTGCTGCAGTAATTTAAATATTCCTAACCTTTGTTCCTCATTGGACCCTCACCTTCAGATTCTGCCCCCAACCTACCCTTTATACACTTTGTATCCAAGCTGGCCCCGGCTTTCTGGAGTATCCCCATACCGCTGATATATAATAACAGATTATCTTGTTTGTTGTGTTTACCATTTATGAAAGATACTTTTGTTTCAGGTTACTCCATTGAACCTGCCCTTTTATTCTATTGCCACGTCACTCTGATGCAGCCCTGAGATGGCAGCAGGCTGGGCTGTCATAGGAGCAGGCTGACACAAGAAATCAAACCAGATAAAGATCTTTTAAGCAACCAAACAAAAATTGCACATATTGTGCTAAGAACATTCACGCTGAATTTAACTGAATTGTACACATCAACATAAAAAACTTGAGAAAAAGCAATGCGCTGCACCAAGAGTGTAGCAAACAATAGCAAGTGATAGAGGAAAGTAAGTGCTAGTAGGAAGTATTTGAAGTGAACTTTTAGACTACTCATATAGAAAGAAACATATTAGGAACAATTTCTTGACCAGAAGGGCTCTCAGGCTGTGGAACAGGCTACCCAGGGAAGTGGTTGAGTCACTATCATTAGGTGCATTTAGCAGACATGTAGGTGTGACACAGAGAGATGCAGTTAATGGGGGACTTGGTTGTGCTAGGCTAGTGCCTCGATCTGATCTTAAAGGACTTTTCCAACCAAAGTAATTCTATGATACTCTGTCAAAATCCAGTATTTTTATTAAATTCACTTAGGAACTTTTAGTCCCCTTTTATGAATGTTTGCTCCCATGTGTGGTTTAGAAGATTTTTTTTTTAATCTCCCCAGAAGAAGAATATTAAAGCACAAAGGACAGTTATTTTGTGAAAATACTACTACTAGAAAATGGATGTCTCTGCCATTTATCAACTGAGGATGAGCAGTATTTGTCCAGTGCAACACTACATTGTTTCCATGAAGACATAAGATGGATGCAATGGAGTGGATCACATTCTGCTAAGTGCATATATAGAATTATTATACTTTGATATTTCTGTGCTGGAAGATACCTATTGAAATAGCTGTGAAGTTCTGTGGATAAGCCTTCTATCCATTGCTCTGGTGCAATTTGGTTCCATTTGCTGTATGGTCTCCAGGAAACCTGACCCAAATGAGTCTCCCAGTGCCATGGGGAAATGAAGTTCCTGCTTTAACTATATTTTATGAATTCTTATGGAATTTTCAAAGCAGAGCGGTATAAAATAACTGTATGAGTTATGACTTCATATTGTACTAATTCTACATAGGTTTTCCTTAATTTTTTTCTCGCCATGCTGAGCCCCACCAACTACTTTTTCCTTGTATTACTCTTACTTTGTTAATTTCTTTTCAGGTTCTGTTGCAAGTGCAGTTGAGTATAAGGTAATTGAGACTTTTATGTAAGCATATGTTTTAGCTTGTTGCAGGTTTTATGAAGGTGGATGTGTTATGTGCACCTAGTAGTCTGCTAGGTTGTTATTTCTTTTCGTGTTTATAATACTACTCAAAGCTTACTGGATAAATATCACTGTAAAAACAGACTAATTTGTATCCATAGACCATCACAGCTGAGACCATTAAACTGTTCATCCTACCAAGTTTTGTACAGTATCTTCAGTATGAATACAGAACAGGGTAAAGCCTACTTTCCTTTTTATACAATCCATGCATAAGAATTAGCAAATACATCTGAACTGGAAATGACATGGCTGTAATTAAAGCAAAAAAAAAAAAAAAGTAATGAAGATAGTACACATAAAAAGTGAACGAATAAATTAAAATAATAAATACAAAATACAAGTTACATAATACTATGAAAAATTGAAAGAGAATGAGGTATTATTCTCATAATGCAACTTGAAAATACCTTTTAAGTCCTAATCAATCCAACACTACTGGCAGGAAAATCATGCAAGATTATATAAATCATATTTCTATCTTGCATAGAAATACATTTCCCTTTCTTAAAAATAGATCAATATTTCATAATTTTTCTTCTCCTTTCAGTACCAAATCTTTGAAAGAACAGTCTTCCTATCTTCTTTGAAAGCTATTAATAAGTTGGATAACATGCCTTTTTTTCCAAGATTTGTCACAGTGGTTTTCTTTCTTTTTCTTCCTGCTGTGTACTTTTTCAATATTATTGTTTGGTTCTCCTGGAACCTGGTCTTTAAAGAACATTACACATAGACCACATGTATCTCAAGTGGTTGTGTACCTCCTCTAAAGCAAAAATTATCTGAATGATTGTCATATATTTGCAAAATAGGTTGTTCATCAAACTTCTCATGTTTCAAAGCCCATATAATGGAAATCATGAAGAAAAAGGTGTATTTTGGAGTAAGTACGTTCCTCTTCTGTCATTGGGATTTATTTCTTCTACCTATATAGAAATTATAAAGAGAAAAAAATGCTATACTTTGTCCTGCAAAAGGCTGACAACTACTTATTTCATATATATGTGTGTGAATGTGAGGAGGGAAGATAAAACAGTGAAAGGAGAAGGGTTTACATTTCTGCAAAAGCAGTATGATCCATTTGGCATTCTCTCTGGCTGTGACCAAAGTAAGTCTGTGAAGCAGGGTCTCATCTCATGTGACAGAAATATTTATCTGATTTAAAAGAATGTCAGTTAATATCTGCGATTCTTCTCTCCAAACACATTTATTAGACTCTTTCCCCTTCACTATTTTATCATTTCTTGACAGTAACAGTTCATTCACTTATAAAAGGGATGTAACTACACCAGTAAAAATGAAGACTTTTGCTAATAGTAAGAAAAATGTAATCATTAATTGAGACTGAGCTATAAGAAAAATAATGAATTTAGCTGCTTCCCTAACTCTAAAATATCAGTCAGTTTTTGAATTTTCTTTCAAACTGAAGTTCTGATTTAGTTTATTTTAAACATTTCTCTTTTTTTACTTTTTGTATGTAAATTTCATATTATAAAAATAATAAAATAAAACTATAAATTGATTAAAATATAAAATAATAAAATAAAATTATAATAATATAAATTTTTTTATTTCAGTTCTAAGCAGATTCATTGTAAGCCAGTCCCAGAAATTAAACACATTGATCAGAAAGTCACTCTCTCTGTTAGCACACAATAGAAACCTCTGATAGATTCTGAGCTTCAGTTCTGCAGTAGCTGGAGAATCTCTTTAGGCTGAGCTTTATTCACCATGTTCTGATGTATGCAGAGATTAATTTTAAAAAAAGACAAGTTTTAATACAAATCACCAATATGAACCTTATGGTTGTTTTACTTAAATTATTAGAAGACAGGTATTTGGTTCCTGTAGACATGATATTACACAAATGTTGCAACTATGTTATTCAGTACACACAAGGAGCCCTCTGTTTCCTTTAATTTTAAATAACTTCTGTATCAGTTTCATAACAACTTGCTTGGAACAGACAAATTTACCAGAGAGTCAGTTATAGCTACCTTTTAATACAGCAATTAAGTCCCCTTAGTCCCTTAAAGAATATTAAAACAACAGGCTGACTGATCCCAGTATTTAAGGATGTGGATTGAAAATCATGCTCAGAGACAAGGTGCCATTCCCCTCTCAAATTCACAACAGGCAAAGGCTTTCCCACTTGGATTCAAAGAGTCCTTGATTCTACCATCAAGTCAATAGTCAGTCTGTTTATTCAGGACTTGAAGCTGATTCTTTATAGGCTAGGAGGATGTCGGAAAACTAAATGTTTCTGGAACTGGAGGGAACCTGGTTTCTACCCAGAGCATCCCAACAGCATTCAAAGCTTGTGGGAGTTTTCAGTCATTCTGTTCCCAGAGAAGTTAGGCAGCATTTAGAGCATTACAAAATCCTAAGAGGTTTTTGTACAATGCTTTGTAAAAAACCAGGATAGCAAAAACTGGATTAAGCTTCTTTTTGAGTTCACAATATGATGGCCTCAAATTGAACTCTTCATAAGTCTTAAGGTACTCATAAGGAAGCTAAATGAAGAGTGTTTTATGGGTCACCAGGAATTAAAGTTTCTTTGTCTTATGTTGTAACAAAAGAAGTCACATTATGTGATGTTATACTCGCCAAGCTCCAATGGAAGGTTTTTCCAGCCTAATGGAACCAAAAAGCTAGGAGCACAAACAGCAGTTCACCAAGGCCATCAAGGCTGTGTAAAGAGCTTGCAAACTGTGCTTTTTTTAGCAGGGAATTTTCAAATGTTCTCCCATCCTCTTTTGTGTTTCCCTGGTTCATAGATGACAAGAAGATAACAATTTTAAAAGAATAGCTCAGAAGGAACTACTGCATTTGAAGAAATACTGTTGTGTCTCTTCCATAAGGCAGACTATTTAGTACAAAACTGAGTATTTGGAATTGCTTTTGTCAGCATCTGAGGGCCTGTATTTGTCACAAACACTTTGCATAGCCACATGAAATGCTAATTACTTGTCAGGTAGCTGCACAGTCTTGAGCTTCTCTGTATAGATATGACCACCACCAATTCCTCAGAAAACCTGAATGGACAAAAGAGCGCCAAGCTTGTGCCAAGGAATCCACAGATTCATAGTCTGGCTGAAGATGAAGGTCAGATCCAAAGCTGCAAGGGTTACACAATTCAATTTGCACTGTCATGCCTACAGTCAGGCAGGAGCTCTTAGCAATTCAGAAGGAAGAACAAATGGCCTTGATGGGCAGTGAGTTCCAAGAGCTTCTCAATCAAGTGATCTCCCATGCCTCAGGGATCATCACACCTCAGATGGTGGAGCAAGGAATGGGCTGATAGCACTGAGGATCCTTTTCTAGGAGGGTTTTCCAAGGCAATGGCTCTCCCATTGTTCCCAAGAGAAGAAAACAACTACAACAACCCTGACACAGCTCAGGATTAACAGTAGTTACAGTTTTCCTTTTAAATTGTTCCTTCCCTCTCCAACAGCATAGCAAAACTACAATGTCAGCAGTTGTGTGCAGGACTGAATGCAGTTCTTGCACCTGGGACCACAGAAATTACTTTGTTGATTTCACATGTGGTCTGATGACTTCACGAACAAGACCACGTTGGACTCAAACATTATTTCATTCGAAAAGCAGCTACATCCCATTTATCCCATTCTGTGGCCCATAAACTGAGAAACAAGCCCTGTGGTACAATGTGAAGGCTTCTACGTGGGCATGGTAACTGGAGTTATTTGGCAATGCACATTTTGGTCTGGCTTCCTGGGTACTTAGAAACATCTGAATTGACAAAGGGTGGGAGGTCTGGAATTGGTTCTTATGTATTGTGGTCTGAATTGAAGCTTCAGACCAAATTTAACAGAGAAACTTTTCCATTGTGACAAAGGGCTCAGAAAAGACCCCCTTGCCTTCTGAACTGCTTCTAAGAGGTACTTCTAAGAGTCTAGGTGCGTCTGGATCCAATCCTAGTCACAGACTTAATCAATAATCATGTCTAAAGGACTACACAGGTGTGACTCTGTATGACTTTGTCCTGAAGATTAAGGATGGCAAACCAAACACGAACAAAGTTTCATATGAACAAAGTAAATAAGTTGTTTTTATTGATTATAGTGATGAGACTAAAAAACTTCAGTCAGAGAGTGCACTGTTAGTTAAATCAATAATTTTGAAGCTAGCTTGATAGTTATTAAATGGAGATAGATGTTACTTATCCATACCAATGACCACGGGCAAAGTAACCCTGAGGGGGATTGTCACCTAAGGAAGGAATCTCCACATGCACTCCTGGAATGACTGTGTTGCAAGTCCCTGCTGTAAGAAGAGGGACTAGGCTTTCATAGTATAAAGTCATTGACTGTCAAATACATTCTAGGCCAGCTGCATCAGCTCAGCAGCCTTTAGCTCAGCACCTTTAAATTGATTACAGCATAATTACTTGCTGGTTTTTTTATCAGGATCTTTGTCTGCAGCCTCCTCAGTAATGTCAGTTGCTGTCAGAACACTGTTTTCACATCCTCGGAATGTTTAGTTTTGGGAGTAAAGACTCAGGCTGGTTTCAGTGCTCTTCAAAACCAAAAGCAGCATGAACCTCTTCTCTAACCATTACTCATAACTTTTACAAATAGGGTAAGGTTTGAGCTGCTTTACCCCCACTTAGGCAGAGTATCCTACAGTCAATGACAGCTCAAAAGAACAAATATATCCTAGTACCATTAAATCCTTTCAGAAAAATAACACTGCAGCCAGTACTGCAAAGCTGTAACTTAATATTCTTCCATGATAGAGTATGCCCCACACCATATATTCAAATCTCTGTATTCTTGCTGAACAGTCATGCATTATTTGATGGGTGGACTGTTCAGCAGATGAAGAATTGACTCTGCTGGCATCCAGAGAATAGCGTTCAGCAGCCCGGTGTCCAGATGGAGATTGGTGACAAGTGGTGTCCCTCAAGGATCTGCAGGGGAATGAGTACTGTTTAATGTCTTCATCAATGTCACAGAAAGTGAGATCAAGTGCACTCTCAGCTTATCTGCAGACAACATCAAGCTGAGTGGTGCAACTGACATAACTAAGGGATAAGATACCATCCTTAAGGACCTGGACAAGCTCAACAAGCAGGCCCATGCGAATTTCATGAGGTTTAACAAGAACAAGATCCAGGTGCTGTACCACGCAACCCCCAGTATCAATCTAGGCTGGGAATGAACAGATCAAAAGCAGCTCTGGGGAGAAGGATTTGGGGGTGCTGGTGGGTGAGAGGCTGGACATGACCCAGCCATGGGCACACCTAGCCCAGAGAGCCAAACGTATCCTGAGCTGTATCCAAAGCAGTGTGGGCAGCAGGGGAGGGAGGGGATTCTGTCCCTCTGCTCTGCTCTGCTCTGGTGAGAGCCCACCTGGAACCCTGCATCCAGCTCTGGGTGCCCAGTACATGAATGACATTGATCTGTTGGAGTGAGTACAGAGGAGGGACACAGAAATTATTAAGGATGAAGCACCTCTGCTGTGAAGGAAGGCTGAAAGATTTGGGATGGTTCAGCCTGAGGAAGAGAAGGCACTTAGGGAGGCCATACTGTGGCCTTTCAGTACTTAAGCAAAGGTTGTAAGAAAGACAGGGACAGACCTTTTTAGCTGTATCTGTAACAGCTGAACAAGGAACAATGATTATACACTAAATGAGTGGAGATTTAGAGATGGTAAGAAGCAATTTTTTACAATGAGGGTGGTGAAACACTGGCACAGGTTGCCCAGAGAGATAGAGATAGATTTCTGATCCCTGGGAACACTCATGGTCAGATTGGATGGGGCTTTGAGCAACCTGACCTAGTTGAAGATGTCCCTGCTCATTGCAGGGGCATTGGACTACATGACTTCTGAAGGTCCCTTCCAAGCCACACCATTCTATGACTCTATGTCTATTTTAATTTCAGGAAAATTTAACCAATGATTACTTATCTCAACAACTGTCTTGTAATATCTCAGTGATATATAAAGAGCTGGTTGTGGATTTCACAATCCTACTTGGATTGAACAGCACTATTAACCTGTAACCTCATCTTTACCTCAATCTTTGTCACCTACTTCATTGTTTCTCTCTCTCAGAAATTTCTTTCCTTAAATTGCAAATGAATAATCTCTCAGAATCTCTGGACTCTTTTATCATAGGAATTACTGGGGATACAGTTCCTTTGATGAAATTTAAGAAATGTGAAAACAACAATGGAAAAACAGAAAATATGATTCTTCTGTTCTGCAAATAAGAGTTTTAAGAAAAGTTATGTATGTCTGCACCTTCACATACCTGTATTTTAGTTTCTGTCACAGGCATAGAATTCACGAATGATGCGATCTGCAGGTGTGAGTTAGGAATTTGGATATTACCCTGTGGATTTGCTACTGCTGAACTAAGAAATCCCACATGTCCATTCTTTGAACCAAATCTTTCCTTCCCAAGCTGACTTAATTTCTTGCCAAGCCTTGCTTCAGAAAAAGGTACCAGCTTGATTTCTTATGGCAGATCAGCTGTTTACCTGTTTCCATTATTAAACATATTTGTCAGAAGGTAACAACCTTACTGATGTTTCCCATTTTGTTGTCAGCATGACAGTATAAATGGATGTTAGAGGTCTGTGCTTTAATGATTTACCGAAGTGATGGACTAGGATTTGATGACACTGTATCATATGTTCATCAATACATTTCCTGATGATTTTTTGTTCCACTCTAATTAATGCCTTAGACACTGTTTCATCTGAAAACTTCTGGTAAAGAATTTCTTCATTGTGTCCCACTCCATCTAGATCATGCATGCTTCATGAATTAGAAAATACTCCCCATTAGGATTAAGAAACCTACTACCTTTCTCCTAGATGTCCTGGCATCTAATGCTAACAGTTGAAAAGATGACTCTTACCTATGGACTGCCAATTCCTGACCAAGTCTTGATTACTTGCAGGTTTTCCATTACTGCTCCCTGAAGTACTGTCTCTCAGCCTGCCAGGGACAGCCCTTCAAAAGAGGGTAAGAAATTTTAACTACTGCTTTTGTTCAGCACAGACTTTTGAAGGCTTCCTCGCCATTTTTTCATGTTCTTATTGCATAGACCAACATATTTTCAGGGAACTCAATTTTAAGTTTTGAAGGAACTATTCCTTCTTTCTCCCAATAATGTTATCTCTCCTGAAATGAGAAGACAATTTCATACAAAATACGGTTGTTTGTTTTATTCTTTTTGTTTTTGTTTGTTATATTCTTTACAAATACTTTCCCTACTCAGGTGAAGTGCTAGTCGGCCTTCTGGCATCTGCACTACACCCTTGACCTTCTTCAGCACCAAACCCGACAGAATTCAAGAAGCGTTTGGACAATGTTCTTAGGCACACGGTGCGACTCCTGGGGATGTCCTGTGCAGGGCTGGGAGTTGGACTCGGTCCCTCCCAGCACAGGACATTCAGAGATGGTTCGGTGACTCTGTGCACACGCAGAGGGCCCAGGATGACCTGGGGCACGCCAGGAACACGCCGTGCCTCAGCAGCACTCCGAAGGCCGCGCCGCCGGCCCATGGCGGGGTGGGGCTGCCCCGGCGCCCGCCGCAGTCGGGGCGGCGCAGTGCGCCTGCGCGCCGGCAGGGGGGGCCAGCGCGGGGGAGGAGGGCGGGCCCCGGCCCTGTGTTTTGAACGGCGCGATGCGGGTGGCTCACTATTTGGCAGGAAGGTGAGGAGGCCTCTATCCTGGCGGCGGAGCTCGCGTAGGGAGAGGGGGATCCAAATGTGGCAGAGGCGAGCTGGAGGCAGCGGCGGCGGAGGGGGACAAGCGAGACGAGGAGAGCGGCCGTGCCCGCCGCCGCTGCTGCCGCCGCCGCAGAGAAGCTGAGCGGCCCGGCCGGGAGGGGCTGAGCGGCAGCCCTGGCACCCCCGGGCGCCCGCCCCGCCGGCAGGTGGGCGACCGGGGCGAGGGAGGGGACGGGGGGAGCGCAGCCCGTCGCGCCGCCCTTGGCCTGGCCCGGCCCAGTACCGGGCAGAGCCGGAGGGAGTCGCTGTGGGGGGACCGGCGCTCCCAGCCCGGCCGCGCCTCGTCTCCCTCGGGGTTCTCACATCGTGGATCCCCCGCCCTCCCCGCCCGGAAGCCGCGGGCGGCATCGGGGCCGCGGGGGCTCCGGTCTGGAGGTGTCGTCTCTGCTCTCCCTTCCCCCGCAAGCTCCCCGGCTGCTTGGCAACCCCCCCGCCCTTCCGGGCTCCGGGGCTCTGCCGCCCTCCCCCGGCACGGCCCCGCGCCGCATCCACCCGTAGGGGAGCGGTGCCCTCCCCTTTTCCCCGCTGCGGAGCTATTGTGTGCGGGCTGGGGCCCGCCGAGGGGCTGCTGGCGGATAAGCCTTTCCCGGGGGAGGTGGAGGCGGGAAAGCGGGACGAGGGGGGCGTGAGGGCGGCGGGGGAGCCGGGGCCGCGGGAGACAGCGCCGGCGCGGTGTGTGTGTGTGCCCCGCTCGCTCTGCGCTGCTGCGATCCTTTGTCTGCTGTGCCGCTTTCCCCTCCTCCCTCTCTCCTTTCCTCCCTCCTCCCTTCCCTCTCCCTCCCTGCGTTCCCCTCTCTCTCCCAGGCTTCAAGCGCTGCTGCAGCTGCAGGTTTGTAAATACTGGACCGACACACACACACACAACATGGCTGACGCTCGCCCTGCTCCTCCACCAGGGTCTCCGCCTTCTCCCTCAGTCTCCGCTGCTTAGCCGCTCCTCCGTGTAGGCTTTTGTTTCTTCCCCCCTCCCCCTTCATCGCCCATCCAAAAAAAAAAAAAAAAAAAAAAAAAAAAAGGAAAAACAATTCACCCTCCTTATTTGCGGGCATGGCGGGATTTCAAGGGTAAGGATCCTCGCTTTGGAAGCTTTCTCCTTTCGTTTTGCTGTTAACAACAAAATGAAACCTAAAATAAGAGGTGATTTGGGAACCTGGCAAGGCCTGGGGCAAGGGAGGAAGGGAGGGAAGGAGGGGGGAACTGGGTGAGCCCCGCTGAGAGAGGCTTGATTGGAATGTGCGTATCTTTTTCTCGTGTTGGGTGGGGGGAGGCTGATGCACCAAAGTGCTGGCAGAGATGAAATACTGTGTTACACTTGGCAGAATGAACTAGGGCCTTTTCTTTCATTTCAGGACATAATTCGGTATAAGGGGTCAACTCTGGAAAATCACATTAAAAAGATCTGTACTAGTTATGTCAGAATAGACATTGTGCGGGTAAAACCCGTAGCATAGACGTTTTGGCTTTTTTGCGTTTCCTGTATCTCCTTGTTAGTATCTTAGACAGCTTTCAAAGCATGGAATACAAAACCGGAATTTACACTTGTCAGGTCTTCGTGTTGCTAGCTTTCTGTCACAGATTAATTTGCCCTTGTGATGACAGTAGTACAAACTGAAGCATTGCCTTTTTTCTAAAAGCAGTGCTTTCAGATTTTTTATTGTTGTGGGTTTTTCTGATGGTTTTTTTGGTTGGTTTGGTTTTTTTTTTTTTGGTTGCTTGCTTATTTGTTTTTTTGTAAAAAAGGCATGTTAAGTGAGCTCCCAAATGAAAACAAGACAGCATGCTTTTGACCTCTTTACTAGTGCAAGGCAAATGCTTAGTTCAGTACCCTCCACCTCAGTTATTCAGAGCACCCCCTTCCGGCTTTGATAAATATGGCTTATTTTTTTGCTGCTTGTGACGTAAAACCAAAACACTTGAAGGTAGTTCAAGCATATCTAAAGTGATCTGCCATTAAACGTTTTTATTTCTAGCTTGTAAATTAAGGGTGAATGCTGAAGGTGTGAAGACGTGATACTTCATATTTGCTTTCTTACTGTAATTCGAAGTAAGTGTTTCATTTTTCAAGGATCACACTTACAGATATGGTCTTTATTTATACACATGGATAGCAATATATGCTATATATGCTATATATATATGCTATATATGCTATATAATATGGAGAGCAATACTGCTCTTAAGTAACAAATGTCCTAGCTATGTCGTATTTTGTCTGGCTTGATTTAGAAGCTTTTAGTGGAGAAGCATTGGAATGGCATAATCTTGCAGCTTTTACTGAGATAGAAATATGCGAATTAACTATTGTATATGAATACTTCTTTCTGCTGCTTTTTCCATCCCCATTAATAAGCATTGATTAGCAAGCATTGATTATGGAGCAAATAATGCATAGAAAGAGTTTACAACGACATAAAACTTAAAAGAAGTAATCCAAGTTACAGTATCATTTTGGAATGCATTTTACGTCATGGCTTCTAAGGCAACTGTGTTACTTCTAGATGGAAAAGTCAGACCAAAAGTCTGTAGCCTTACACATTAGTAGATTACTGCA